>NW_027509119.1:13005000-13605000 GCF_051911475.1 Siphateles boraxobius
GCGAATACACTGCAGACTCACTCTTGCTCTTATCCAAGGTAAATTATCAACACTATCATCCCTTACATGTGTTTTATTTAACTAAATACATCATAATCAGCTAAAAAGGATGCGCAGGTCACTTTATTTCCCGAACAAGTGCGCACCCGAGTCCGTGATGCTCCCCTTCTTATTCTGTCTATGGTGATGCTTTCACATTCACGCGAACCGCAGCACGGTTCGAGTACAACCGAACTCAGAGCGCCTCCTCCAGGCAGTTTCGGGTACGGTACCCTAGTGCATTAGCGATTTTTCATGCGAACCGTGACCCGTTCCGTTTCGAACTAAACTGCCAGTGTGAAAGCACCCTAGACTTTTCAAGTAAGCCAACTGAATTATCCTACTATACACGTTAGCCCCTTTTTTTACGCTAGTAACTGCTAGGAATTCGCAGACTGTGACCGAGGGTGCTTTCACACTGGCAGTTTAGTTTGGTAACCAACTAACGTTAGCTCAGTGCATAACAACAATCGTTAATTGCTAAACAGAAATCGTGTCAGATGGAGTGTCATACAAGTAGCCTACTGTAAGATTGAAGATGGCCTTATGCAATATGTACAATGCTCTATTCCAGTAGATAAATGTATATGTCTTGACAATGAAATGTGTGTGTGTGTGTGTGTGTGTGTGTGTGTGTGTGTGTGTGTGTGTGTGTGTATGTGTGTGTGCGTGCGTGTGTGTGTGTATATATATATATATAAAAATTTCAATTAACATAGGCTATTTATCAGGCAGGTGCCTGTGCACTGTCAGAGTCTTCTGGGTTAAAATTGAATTACAGGTTGTTGTTGCACTGTCTCAGATTTTGTTCAAACCTTATATCAAGAATGTGTCCCAAAACCAAGGCCTGTAAAATATTTCTGTTCAAATCCTATGGATTTATATTGTTAGACCTTGAAATTACTTCAGTTTTACAGCCTGAAAATCACATTATCTGGGAAGCAATATTTGGACATTAATATAATGAAAAGTATTATTCATAGGCAGCCCAAACTTTATAGGAAGACAAACATGTCAATATGACTGAACCATTACAAGTTAATACGGCATGCACTAGATTTAGAAAAAAGTGTGAAAAGACTGACAGTAGCATAAATAAAAAAAACAAACCTGTGTTTTGCTTAAATGTCTGATATTTCTGCTATTACGAAACACAGTTTTGGCTGTTTAAAAACACAAAATAATAATTTTGACTATGTATTGGTATGTAATTTATGGTGGTGTAAGATTCTGGAAAAAGCTTTCAAAAGGACATTGAAAGTGCTTGAAAAGTGCTTGAATTTGACCTTGGAAAAGGTGTAAGAACCCTGTTACCAGAACCAGGAAGTATGACCATATTAGTCCGGTTCTGTCAACACTGCATTGGCTCCCTATTAAACATCGTATACATTTTAAAAATATTGCTGATTACTTACAAAGCACTAAATGGTTCAGCTCCCCTGTACTTGAGCGAGCTCTTAACGCATTATAGTCTGTCACGTCTATTGCGATCTCAAAATTCTGGCCAGTTCATAATACCTAGAATATCAAAATCGACTGCTGGCGGTAGATCATTTTCCTATTTAGCACCAAAACTTTGGAACAATCTTCCTAACATTGTCCGGGAAGCAGACACAGTCTGTCAGTTCAAATCTAGACTAAAAACACATCTCTTTGGCTTAGCATACACATAACACATTATAGACTTCTATAATTCAATGTTAGGCTGCATAGTTTAGATCAGCCGGAACCGGGAACACTTCCCATAATCCTGATGTACATTGTACATCATAAGAAGGATGGCGTCTACGCTAATATTAGTCTCTCTGTTTATCCCGAGGTTTACCGCAGTCCGCCGTATCCAGGCCGTATTCGGATCTGATGAAGGACCTGCGCCTGGACACGACGACAACGCAATACAAAAAAGTGTCAACTAGTCTCTCCCTTCCCTTTACCTCTGTACAGATAAAACGTTGTCGGGATAATTCCGATTCACGTGGTTACGCGGAAGCGAAAAAAAATTCTCAGAGCCAACAGGCACTGTTTTATGCAAATGAGTGGCCGGATCACATTAAAGGTTTTCTGTTAGAATGGTGTCATGTTATCGGCCCCAAAGTTAATAACTAATGACCTCTGCGACGGAAGTGAATCAATCAATACTAACTTTAGCTAGACAATAACTTTATTCTAGAGCTGCTGTAAAGCCAAAACAATATCTGTTACTTTAATTTCCTATTATCACTGTAAAGCTGCATTGAAACAGTCCATATTGTTAAAAGCGCTAAATAAATGAAGGTGACTTGACTTGTGTTTAAGTGAGAAAAGTTTTTTTGTCATTTGAAAGATGTAGTCACTGAATGCATTTTTTGCCAAAGCAATGATAAATAATCCACAGTTTAGTGCACATAAACTGCTGTTGTGATCACTGTTTGGAGAGTTCTGTAAAAGTGACCTAAGTATTGAGAATTGTGTTCTTCTTAAAAAAACTTCTTTCTTCTTTGGTGGCATGACACTAAGCATATGTGTATGTAAACGGACTTGCACGCTTCTCTTTTTGTGTGCGTACCTTCTGACCAAAACCTACAGTGTATAATTTTTCATGCAAATCAGCTATGAAAACACAATTTAAAGAAGACAAAACATACCCTTGTCACTCATACTGTATATTCTGACCTTGTGCTATGATTATCTTGTGCAGATAACAAAGAGAGAATCTTGGGAGAAAAAGGAAGAACAGATCCTGCCTATGAAATTATGGAAGGTCGAACAACAGAGAGGAGCCCTGAGGTGAAGATATTCCTTTTGAATTACATTTGATAGAAGTGTACAACCCAACACAGTGCAATTAACACACCTGTGCTCGATTAACCCTTTAATGCACAAGAGATTTTTAAAAGAGTGTTGTGTCTTCTTTATAAGGGCCAAGGACTGCAGATGCTAGGTCAGATTTTCTTGAGACCAGTGTTGTAATTGTCAACTACAAAACCAAAACTATTAAAAGTCACAGTTAAAACAAAGCTGAAATCAAATTAAATATAAATATTAGATAAAAAATGGATGAAATGAAATAAAATAATAATAAAGTTAATAATATAATAAGTCTAAGTTAGAGTTGTCCTGAGTATGTTAGTTTCATTGTGTTTTGGTTTGGTTCTTATCTGTTCTTGTTTGCCTGGGGGTTATACCATGAAGACGTTTTAGGTGGCTAGCCAGGTATGTTTCAGTTTAGTGTGTGCCAATCTTGGGTTTTAGGCACCATGAAAGTGGTTTGGCTTTTAGCAGTGTTCATCGCCAAAGTAACTCTAACCTAGTCCGGGGCAGGTTATGTTCCAGGTAAGAGGTTGTAAACTGAACTTGGACCAATCAGCTGTGAGCAAAGTGACACATGTCTTTAGAATAATAAATTTGTATGATTTTGTATGATATTATTTATGTAACTAGAAAAAGTTCGTCGAGACAAACTTTAAGTTGGCTTGTGAAAGTTTGGACCAGAAAGTTTAAAGAAGTTTAAAGTAGTTTGAAGTTTAAATTAGTTTGAATTTTAAAGTAGTTTGACGTTTTGACCAGAAAGTTTGAAGAAGTTTAAAGTAGTTTGAAGTTTAAATTAGTTTGAATTTTAAAGTAGTTTGAAGTTTAAATTATTTTAAAGTTTAAATTAGTTTAAAGTTTAAAATAGTTTAAAGTAGTTTAACTTAGTTTAAAGTTGTAAATAGTTTAAAGTTTAAAGTAGTTTAAAGTAATTTAAGGTTGCTAGGGTGTTTCTAGTGGGCTGCCAAGGTGTTCTGGTGGTTGCTGGGTGGTTGGTAAGGCATTTTGGGTGGTTGCTAGGGTGTTCTAGGTGGTTGCTAGGCAGTTGCTAGGGTGTTGTAAGGTATTTTGGGTGGTTGCTATGGTGTTGCTATGGTGTTCTAGAGTATTTTGCTTGGTTGCTAGGGTGTTGCTAGGGTGTTTTAAGGTATTTTAGGTGGTTCCTAGGGCATTCTGAGAGGTTGCTAGGCAGTTGCTAGGGTGTTCTGGGGGTTGCTATGGTGTTCCTAGTGTGCTTGAGGCTATTTTGGGTGGTTGTTAGGGTGTTGCTAGGGTGTTTAAAGGTATTTTGGGTGGTTGCTAGGGTGTTCTGGGTGGTTGCTATGGTGTTGCTAGGGTGTTCTAGGCTATTTTGGGTGGTTGCTATGGTGTTGCTAGGGTGTTTTGAGGTATTTTGGTTGGTTGCTAGGGTGTTCTGGGTGGTTGCCAGGCAGTTGCTAGGGTGTTCTGGGTGGTTGCTATGGTGTTGCTAGGGTGTTGTAAGTTGTTCTGGGTAGTTGCTAGGCAGTTGCTAGGGTGTTCTGGGTAGTTGCTAGGCGGTTGCTAGGGTGTTCTAGATGGTTGCTTGGGTGTTCTATGGTGTTCTTGGTGGTTGCTATGGTGTTGCTATGGTGTTCTAGGCTATTTTGGGTGGTTGCTATGGTGTTGCTAGGGTGTTTTAAGGTATTTTGGGTCGTTGCTAGGCAGTTGCTATGGTGTTTTGGGTGGTTGCTATGGTGTTGCTAGGGTGTTCTATGGTAGTTTGTGTGGTTGCTATGGTGTTGTAAGGTATTTTGGGTGGTTGCTAGGCAGTTGCTAGGGTGTTCTGGATGGTTGCTAGGGTGTTCTGTGTGGTTGCTAGGCGATTGCTAGGGTGTTCTGGGTGGTTGCTATGGTGTTGCTAGGGTGTTTTAATGTGTTCTCGGTGGTTGCTAGGGTGTTTTGTGTGGTTGCTAGGCAGTTGCTAGGGTGTTCTGGGTGGTTACTATGGTGTTGCTAGGGTGTTGTAAGGTATTTTGGGTGGTTGCTAGGGTGTTCTGGGTGGTTGCTATGGTGAACTATTTATGAATTTAAAAGTTCATAAGTGTATGAATTTAGGAAAATTCACAATTGTATAAATTCATGAGTTCTAGGTTCAAATTCATGAAAAAGATTAGTTAGAAAGAAAGAAAGAATAGTTAGAAAGTATGAAAGATTAATTAGAAAGAAATAAAGATTAGTTCGAAAGAAAGAAAGATAGAGAGGTTAGAAAGAAAGATTAGGTAGAAAGAAAGAAAGAAAGAAAGAAGAAAGATTAGTTAGAAAGAAAGAAAGAAGAAAGATTAGTTAGAAAGAAAGAAAGAAGAAAGAAGAAAGATTAGTTAGAAAGAAAGAAAGAAAAAGAAAGAAAGAAAGAAAGAAAGAAAGAAGAAAGATTAGTTAGAAAGAAAGAAAGAAAGAAAGAAAGAAGAAAGATTAGTTAGAAAGAAAGAAAGAAAGAAATAAGAAAGATTAGTTAGAAAGAAAGAAAGAAAGAAGAAAGATTAGTTAGAAAGAAAGAAGAAAGATTAGCTAGAAAGAAAGAAAGAAAGAAGAAAGATTAGTTAGAAAGAAAGAAAGAAAGAAAGATTAGTTAGAAAGAAAGAAAGAAAGAAAGAAAGAAGAAAGATTAGTTAGAAAGAAAGAAAGAAAGAATTAGTTAGAAAGAAAGATTAGTTAGAAAGAAAGAAAGAAAGAAGAAAGATTAGTTAGAAAGAAAGAAGAAAGATTAGCTAGAAAGAAAGAAAGAAATAAGAAAGATTAGTTAGAAAGAAAGAAAGAAAGATTAGTTAGAAAGAAAGAAAGAAGAAAGAAGAAAGATTAGTTAGAAAGAAAGAAAGAATTAGTTAGAAAGAAAGAAGGAAAGAAGAAAGATTAGTTAGAAAGAAAGAAAGAAAGAAAGAAGAAAGATTAGTTAGAAAGAAAGAAAGAAAGATTAGTTAGAAAGAAAGAAAGAAAGAAGAAAGATTAGTTAGAAAGAAAGAAAGAAAGAAAGAAGAAAGATTAGTTAGAAAGAAAGAAAGAAAAAGAAAGAAAGAAAGATGAGTTAGAAAGAAAGAAAGAAAGAAAGAAGAAAGATTAGTTAGAAAGAAAGAAAGAAAGAAGAAAGATTAGTTAGAAAGAAAGAAGAAAGATTAGCTAGAAAGAAAGAAAGAAGAAAGATTAGTTAGAAAGAAAGAAAGAATTAAATAAGAAAGAAAGATTAGTTAGAAAGAAAGAAAGAAAGAAAGAAAGAAAGAAAGAAAGAAAGAAAGAAGAAAGATTAGTTAGAAAGAAAGAAAGAAAGAATTAGTTAGAAAGAAAGATTAGTTAGAAAGAAAGAAAGAAGAACGATTAGTAAGAAAGAAAGAAAGAAAGAAAGAAAGAAGAAAGATTAGTTAGAAAGAAAGAAAGAAAGAAAGAAAGAATTAGTTAGAAAGAAAGATTAGTTAGAAAGAAAGAAAGAAAGATTAGTTAGAAAGAAAGAAAGAAAGAAAGAAAGAAAGAAAGAAGAAAGATTAGTTAGAAAGAAAGAAAGAAATAAAGAAAGAAGAAATATTAGTTAGAAAGAAAGAAAGAAAGAAGAAATATTAGTTAGAAAGAAAGAAAGAAAGAAAGAAAGAAAGAAGAAATATTAGTTAGAAAGAAAGAAAGAAAGAAGAAAGATTAGTTAGAAAGAAAGAATTAGTTAGAAAGAAAGATTAGTAAGAAAGAAAGAAAGAAAGAAAGAAGAAATATTAGTTAGAAAGAAAGAAAGAAAGAAGAAAGATTAGTTAGAAAGAAAGAAAGAAAGAATTAGTTAGAAAGAAAGATTAGTTAGAAAGAAAGAAAGAAAGAAAGAAAGAAAGAAAGAAAGAAGAAAGATTAGTTAGAAAGAAAGAAAGAAAGAAAGAAAGAAAGAAGAAAGATTAGTTAGAAAGAAAGAAAGAAGAAAGATTAGTTAGAAAGAAAGAAAGAAGAAAGATTAGTTAGAAAGAAAGAAAGAAAAAGTAAAAAAGAAAGAAAGAAAGAAAGAAAGAAAGAAGAAAGATTAGTAAGAAAGAAAGAAGAAAGATTAGTTAGAAAGAAAGAAAGAAAGAAAGATTAGTTAGAAAGAAAGAAAGAAGAAATATCAGTTAGAAAGAAAGAAAGAAAGAAAGAAAGAAATATTAGTTAGAAAGAAAGAAAGAAAGAAAGAAAGAAAGAAAGAAAGAAAGAAGAAATATTAGTTAGAAAGAAAGAAAGAAAGAAAGAAGAAAGATTAGTTAGAAAGAAAGAAAGAAAGAATTAGTTAGAAAGAAAGATTAGTTAGAAAGAAAGAAAGAAAGAAAGAAAGAAAGAAAGAAGAAAGATTAGTTAGAAAGAAAGAAATAATTAGTTAGAAAGATTAGTTAGAAAGAAAGAAAGAAAGAAAGAAAGAAGAAAGATTAGTTAGAAAGAAAGAAAGAAAGAAAGAAAGATTAGTTAGAAAGAAAGAAAGAAAGAAAGAATGAAAGAAGAAAGATTAGTTAGAAAGAAAGAAAGAAAGAAAGAAAGATTAGTTAGAAAGAAAGAAAGATTAGTTAGAAAGAAAGAAAGAAGAAATATTAGTTAGAAAGAAAGAAAGAAAGAAAGAAGAAATATTAGTTAGAAAGAAAGAAAGAAAGAAAGAAAGAAAGAAAGAAAGAAAGAAAGAAGAAATATTAGTTAGAAAGAAAGAAAGAAGAAAGATTAGTTAGAAAGAAAGAAAGAAAGAATTAGTTAGAAAGAAAGATTAGTTAGAAAGAAAGAAAGAAAGAAAGAAAGAAAGATTAGTTAGAAAGAAAGAAAGAAATAATTAGTTAGAAAGATTAGTTAGAAAGAAAGAAAGAAAGAAAGAAAGAAAGAAAGAAAGAAAGAAGAAAGATTAGTTAGAAAGAAAGAAAGAAAGAAAGAAAGAAAGAAGAAAGATTAGTTAGAAAGAAAGAAAGAAAGAAAGAAAGAAAGAAAGAAGAAAGATTAGTTAGAAAGAAAGAAAGAAAGATTAGTTAGAAAGAAAGAAAGATTAGTTAGAAAGAAAGAAAGAAGAAATATTAGTTAGAAAGAAAGAAAGAAAGAAGAAAGATTAGTTAGAAAGAAAGAAAGAAAGAATTAGTTAGAAAGAAAGATTAGTTAGAAAGAAAGAAAGAAAGAAAGAAGAAATATTAGTTAGAAAGAAAGAAAGAAAGAAGAAAGATTAGTTAGAAAGAAAGAAAGAAAGAATTAGTTAGAAAGAAAGATTAGTTAGAAAGAAAGAAAGAAAGAAAGAAAGAAAGAAAGAAGAAAGATTAGTTAGAAAGAAAGAAGAAAGATTAGTTAGAAAGAAAGAAAGAAAGAAAGAGTAGTTAGAAAGAAAGAAAGAAGAAATATCAGTTAGAAAGAAAGAAAGAAAGAAAGAAAGAAATATTAGTTAGAAAGAAAGAAAGAAAGAAAGAAAGAAAGAAAGAAAGAAAGAAAGAAAGAAAGAAAGAAGAAATATTAGTTAGAAAGAAAGAAAGAAAGAAAGAAGAAAGATTAGTTAGAAAGAAAGAAAGAATTAGTTAGAAAGAAAGATTAGTTAGAAAGAAAGAAAGAAAGAAAGAAAGAAAGAAAGAAAGAAAGAAAGAAAGAAAGAAAGAAAGAAGAAAGATTAGTTAGAAAGAAAGAAATAATTAGTTAGAAAGATTAGTTAGAAAGAAAGAAAGAAAGAAAGAAAGAAAGAAGAAAGATTAGTTAGAAAGAAAGAAAGAAAGAAAGAAAGAAAGAAAGAAAGAAAGAAGAAAGATTAGTTAGAAAGAAAGAAAGAAAGAAAGAAAGAAAGAAAGAAAGAAAGAAAGAAAGAAGAAAGATTAGTTAGAAAGAAAGAAAGAAAGATTAGTTAGAAAGAAAGAAAGAAAGATTAGTTAGAAAGAAAGAAAGAAGAAATATTAGTTAGAAAGAAAGAAAGAAAGAAAGAAAGAAGAAATATTAGTTAGAAAGAAAGAAAGAAAGAAAGAAAGAAGAAATATTAGTTAGAAAGAAAGAAAGAAAGAAAGAAAGAAAGAAAGAAAGAAGAAAGATTAGTTAGAAAGAAAGAAAGAAGAAAGATTAGTTAGAAAGAAAGAAAGAAAGATTAGTTAGAAAGAAAGAAAGAAAGAAGAAAGATTAGTTAGAAAGAAAGAAAGAAAGAAGAAAGATTAGTTAGAAAGAAAGAAAGAAAAAGAAAGAAAAAGAAAGAAAGAAAGAAAGAAAGAAAGAAAGAAAGAAAGAAAGAAGAAAGATTAGTTAGAAAGAAAGAAAGATTAGTTAGAAAGAAAGAAAGATTAGTTAGAAAGAAAGAAGAAAGATTAGTTAGAAAGAAGAAATATTAGTTAGAAAGAAAGAAAGAAGAAATATTAGTTAGAAAGAAAGAAAGAAAGAAAGAAAGAAAGAAAGAAAGAAAAAAGAAAGATTAGTTAGAAAGAAAGAAAGAAAGAAGAAAGATTAGTTAGAAAGAAAGAAAGAAAGAAGAAAGATTAGTAAGAAAGAAAGAAAGAAAGAAAGAAAGAAAGAAAGAAAGAAGAAAGATTAGTTAGAAAGAAAGAAAGAAAGAAAGAAAGAAAGAAAGAAAGAAAGAAAGAAGAAAGATTAGTTAGAAAGAAAGAAGAAAGATTAGTTAGAAAGAAAGAAGAAAGATTAGTTAGAAAGAAAGAAAGAAAGAAAGAAAGATTAGTTAGAAAGAAAGAAAGAAAGAAAGATTAGTTAGAAAGAAAGAAAGAAAGAAAGAAAGAAAGAAAGAAAGAAAGAAAGAAAGAAAGAAAGAAAGAAGAAAGATTAGTTAGAAAGAAAGAAAGAAAGAAGAAAGATTAGTTAGAAAGAAAGAAAGAAAGAAAGAAAGAAAGAAAGAAAGAAAGAAAGAAAGAAGAAAGATTAGTTAGAAAGAAAGAAAGAAAGAAGAAAGATTAGTTAGAAAGAAAGAAAGAAAGAAAGAAAGAAGAAAGATTAGTTAGAAAGAAAGAAAGATTAGTTAGAAAGAAAGAAAGATTAGTTAGAAAGAAAGAAGAAAGATTAGTTAGAAAGAAGAAATATTAGTTAGAAAGAAAGAAAGAAGAAACATTAGTTAGAAAGAAAGAAAGAAAGAAGAAAGAAAGAAAGAAAGAAAGAAAGATTAGTTAGAAAGAAAGAAAGAAGAAAGATTAGTTAGAAAGAAAGAAAGATAGATTAGTTAGTAAGAAAAAAAGAAAAAAGAAATATTAGTTAGAAAGAAAGAAAGACAGAAAGAAAGAAGAAAGATTAGTTAGAAAGAAAGAAGAAAGATTAGTTAGAAAGAAAGAAAGAAAGAAGAAAGATTAGTTAGAAAGAAAGAAAGAAATAAAGAAAGAAAGAAGAAAGATTAGTTAGAAAGAAAGAAAGAAAGATAGATTAGTTAGTAAGAAAGAAAGATAGATTAGATAGATAGATAGATAGATAGAAAGAGATAGATAGATGGATAGATAGATAGATAGATAGATAGATGGATAGATAGATAGATAGATAGAAAGAGATAGATGGATAGATGGATAGATAGATAGATAGATAGATAGATAGATAGATAGATAGATAGATAGATAGATAGATAGATAGATAGATAGATAGATAGATAGATAGATAGATAGATAAGTTCATTAGTACATATAGAATGGTAGTTTAATTGAGTCTTGGGCTTCAGGGAGTTTAGATTTGAGTTTTTGTGTTGTACACTGCTGGGCCACCGTAGCCTTGGCTCAATTTGAACTGTTGCAATGAAAGTCAATGGGATTTTTATGATTTTTAATATTAATTTTTAAGAAATCTGAAAGTCAAATCAGTCTGAAAAGATATAGCACACTAAGTCAGAACAGTCTGAAGGTCTGACCCGAGTTTGGAGTTTGTAGAGTTAAAGCTCTAGGAGGAGTAGCAGTCAGAAAATTTTGGTTAAGAAAAAGAAGAAGAAAAAGAATAACTAGATAAAAAGTTTGTTGGCAAACTTTAAGTTGGCTTGAAAAAGCCTAGCCAGAAAGTTTGAAGTAGTTTTAAAAGCTTTCAGTTTAAAGGTTTTCAGTTTGAAATAGTTTTAGATAGATAGATAGATAGATAGATAGATAGATAGATAGATAGATAGATAGATAGATAGATAGATAGATAGATAGATAGATAGATAGATAGATAGATAGATAGATAGATAGATAGATAGATGGATAGATAGATAGATAGATGGATAGATAGATGGATAGATGGATAGACGGATAGATAGATAGATGATAGATAGATAGATAGATAGATAGATAGATAGATAGATAGATAGATAGATAGACGGATAGATGGATATTAGAAATATTAGTTAGAAAGAAAGAAAGAAAGAAAGAAAGAAAGAAAGAAAGAAAGAAAGATTAGTTAGAAAGAAAGAAAGAAAGAAGAAAGATTAGTTAGAAAGAAAGAAAGATAGATTAGTTAGTAAGAAAAAAAGAAAAAAGAAATATTAGTTAGAAAGAAAGAAAGACAGAAAGAAAGAAGAAAGATTAGTTAGAAAGAAAGAAGAAAGATTAGTTAGAAAGAAAGAAAGAAAGAAGAAAGATTAGTTAGAAAGAAAGAAAGAAATAAATAAAGAAAGAAGAAAGATTAGTTAGAAAGAAAGAAAGAAAGAAAGATAGATTAGTTAGTAAGAAAGAAAGATAGATTAGATAGATAGATAGATAGATAGATAGATAGATAGATAGATAGATAGATAGATAGATAGAAAGAGATAGATAGATGGATAGATAGATAGATAGATAGATAGATGGATAGATAGATAGATAGATAGATAGATAGATAGATAGATAGATGGATAGATGGATAGATAGATAGATAGATAGATAGATAGATAGATAGATAGATAGATAGATAGATAGATAGATAGATAGATAGATAGATAGATAAGTTCATTAGTACATATAGAATGGTAGTTTAATTGAGTCTTGGGCTTCAGGGAGTTTAGATTTGAGTTTTTGTGTTGTACACTGCTGGGCCACCGTAGCCTTGGCTCAATTTGAACTGTTGCAATGAAAGTCAATGGGATTTTTATGATTTTTAATATTAATTTTTAAGAAATCTGAAAGTCAAATCAGTCTGAAAAGATATAGCACACTAAGTCAGAACAGTCTGAAGGTCTGACCCGAGTTTGGAGTTTGTAGAGTTAAAGCTCTAGGAGGAGTAGCAGTCAGAAAATTTTGGTTAAGAAAAAGAAGAAGAAAAAGAATAACTAGAAAAAGTTCGTCGAGACAAACTTTAAGTTGGCTTGTGAAAGTTTGGACCAATAAGTTTGAAGAAGTTGAAATTAGTTTAAAGTTTAAATTAGTTTAAATTTTAAAGTAGTTTGAAGTTGAAATTAGTTTAAAGTTTAAAGTAGTTTAAAGTTTAAAGTTTAAAGTTTAAAGTTTTAATGGTTTAAAGTTTAAAGTAGTTTAAAGTTTGAAGTATAGTTTGAAGTAATTTAAAGTTGCTAGGGTGTTTCTAGTGGGTTGCTAAGGTGTTCTGGGTGGTTGCCTGGCGGTTGCTAAGGTATTTTAGGTGGTTGCTAGGGTGTTTTGGATGGTTGCTATGGTGTTGCTTGGGTGTTCTACGGTATTTTGGGTGGTTGCTATGGTGTTGCTAGGGTGTTTTAAGGTATTTTGGATGGTTGCCATGGTGTTCTGGGTGGTTGCTATGGTGTTGCTAAGGTGTTGTAAGGTATTTTGGGTGGTTGCTATGGTGTTCTGGGTGGTTGCTAGGCAGTTGCTAGGGTGTTCTGGGGTTGCTAGGCAGTTGCTAGGGTGTTCTGGTGGTTGCAAGGGGGTTGCTAGGGTGTTCTAGGGTATTTTGGGTGGTTGCTATGGTGTTGCTAGGGTGATTTAAGGTATTTTGGGTGGTTGCTAGGGTGTTCTGGGTGGTTGCTAGGCAGTTGCTAGGGTGTTCTGGTGATTGCTAGAGTGTTGCTAGGGTGTTCTAGTGTATTTTGGGTGGTTGCTATGGTGTTGCTAGGGTGATTTAAGGTATTTTGGGTGGTTGCTAGGGTGTTCTGGGTGGTTGCTATGCAGTTGCTAGGGTGTTCTGGTGGTTGCTAGGGTGTTGCTAGGGTGTTCTAGGGTATTTTGGGCGGTTGCTATGGTGTTGCTAGGGTGATTTAAGGTATTTTGGGTGGTTGCTAGGGTGTTCTGGGTGGTTGCTAGGCAGTTGCTAGGGTGTTCTGGTGGTTGCTAGGGTGTTGCTAGGGTGTTCTAGGGTATTTTGGGTGGTTGCTATGGTGTTGCTAGGGTGATTTAAGGTATTTTGGGTGGTTGCTAGGTTGTTCTGGGTGGTTGCTAGGGTGTTCTAGAGCATTTTGGGTGGTTGCTATGGTGTTGCTAGGGTGTTTTAAGGTATTTTGGGTGGTTGCTAAAAAGAAAGAAAGATTGAAAGAAAGATTAGAAAGAAATAAAGATAGATAGAAAGATTAGTTAGAAAGAAAGAGAGAAAGAAAGAAAGAGAGATAGAAAGATTAGTTAGAAAGAAAGAAATATTAGTTAGAAAGAAAGATTAGTTAGAATGAAAGAAAGTTAGAAAGTAAGATTAGTTAGAAAGAAAGAAAAAAAGAAAGATTGAAAGAAAGATTAGAAAGAAAGAAAGAAAGAAAGAAAGAAAGAAAGATAGAAAGATTAGTTAGAAAGAAAGAAAGAAAGAAAGATTAGTTAGAAAGAAATAGATTAGTTAGAAAAGAAAGAAAGAAAGATTAGTTAGAAAGAAAGATTAGAAAGAGAGATAGAAAGAAAGATAGAAAGATTAGTTAGAAAGAAAGAAAGATAGAAAGTAAAATTAGTTAGAAAGAAAGAAAGAAAGAAAGATAGAAAGATTAGTTAGAAAGAAAGAAATATAGAAAGATTATTTAGAAAGAAAGAGAGAAAGAAAGAAAGAGAGATAGAAAGATTGTGTTCATAAGTGTATGAATTCATGAGTTCATAAGTGTATGAGTTTATAAGTTTATGAATTCATGAGTTCATAAGTGTATGAATTCATGAGTTTATAAGTGTACGAGTTTATGAGTTTAGAGTTTATAAGTTTAAATGAGTAAGAGTTCAGAGTTTATTAATTTATGAGTTTGAGTTCATAAGAGTTTGAATTCATGAGTTTATAAGTGTATGAGTTTATAAGTGTATGAGTTTACGAGTTTAGAGTTTATAAGTTTAAATTAGTCTAAGAGTTCAAGTTTAGAGTTTATTAATTTATTATGAGTTTAAGAGTTTAAGTGTAGATAGATAAGTGTCATAGATATATGAGTTTATTAGTTTAAATGAGTCTCAATGGCTCATATAGTATATAGAATGGCAGTTTGATTCAGTCTAGGGCTTCAAGGTATTTAGATTTGAATTTTTGACAGTTGGGGAGTTTGAAAATCTGAACATTCCGCCATGTTAAGTCAATGGGAGTTTTTTCCGACTTTGATCGTCATTTTTAGGAAAACCGTAAGTCCGATCAGTTAGAAAAGATATAGCATACCGAGTCAGAACAGTCTGAGTGTCTGTGCCGAGTTTGGAGTATGTGGAGTTAAAGCTCTAGGAGGAGATAGAGTTGTAAATTTTTGACAGAATAATAATAATAATAATAATAATAAGTTTAAGTACAATATCAGTAAGTTGGCTCTCACAAGCCAACTTAACTAGATAAAAAGTTTGTTGGCAAACTTTAAGTTGGCTTGAAAAAGCCTAGCCAGAAAGTTTGAAGTAGTTTTAAAAGCTTTCAGTTTAAAGGTTTTCAGTTTGAAATAGTTTTAGTTAGATAGATAGATAGATAGATAGATAGATAGATAGATAGATAGATAGATAGATAGATAGATAGATGATAGATAGATAGATAGATAGATAGATAGATAGATAGATAGATAGATAGATGGATAGATAGATGGATAGATGGATAGATAGATAGATAGATGATAGATAGATAGATAGATAGATAGATAGATAGACAGATAGATAGATAGATAGATAGATAGATAGATAGATAGATAGATAGATAGATAGATAGATAGATAGATAGACGGATAGATGGATATTAGAAATATTAGTTAGAAAGAAAGAAAGAAAGAATTAGTTAGAAAGAAAGATTAGTTAGAAAGAAAGAAAGAAGAAAGATTAGTTAGAAAGAAAGAAAGAAAGAAGAAAGATTAGTTAGAAAGAAAGAAAGAAAGAAAGAAGAAAGATTAGTTAGAAAGAAAGAAAGAAAAAGTAAAAAAGAAAGAAAGAAAGAAAGAAAGAAGAAAGATTAGTTAGAAAGAAAGAAGAAAGATTAGTTAGAAAGAAAGAAAGAAAGAAAGATTAGTTAGAAAGAAAGAAAGAAGAAATATCAGTTAGAAAGAAAGAAAGAAAGAAAGAAAGAAAGAAATATTAGTTAGAAAGAAAGAAAGAAAGAAAGAAAGAAAGAAGAAATATTAGTTAGAAAGAAAGAAAGAAAGAAAGAAAGAAAGAAAGAAAGAAAGAAAGAATTAGTTAGAAAGAAAGATTAGTTAGAAAGAAAGAAAGAAAGAAAGAAAGAAAGAAAGAAAGAAAGAAGAAAGATTAGTTAGAAAGAAAGAAAGAAAGAAGAAAGATTAGTTAGAAAGAAAGAAAGAAAAAGAAAGAAAGAAAGAAAGAAAGAAGAAAGATTAGTTAGAAAGAAAGAAAGAAAGAAAGAAAGAAAGAAAGAAAGAAAGAAAGAAAGAAAGAAGAAAGATTAGTTAGAAAGAAAGAAGAAAGATTAGTTAGAAAGAAAGAAGAAAGATTAGTTAGAAAGAAAGAAAGAAAGAAAGAAAGAAGAAAGATTAGTTAGAAAGAAAGAAAGAAGAAAGATTAGTTAGAAAGAAAGAAAGAAAGATTAGTTAGAAAGAAAGAAAGAAAGAAGAAAGATTAGTTAGAAAGAAAGAAAGAAAGAAGAAAGATTAGTTAGAAAGAAAGAAAGAAAAAGAAAGAAAGAAAAAGAAAGAAAGAAAGAAAGAAAGAAAGAAGAAAGATTAGTTAGAAAGAAAGAAAGAAAGAAGAAAGATTAGTTAGAAAGAAAGAAAGAAAGAAGAAAGATTAGTTAGAAAGAAAGAAAGAAAGAAAGAAAGAAAGAAAGAAAGAAAGAAAGAAAGAAGAAAGAATAGTTAGAAAGAAAGAAAGAAGAAAGATTAGTTAGAAAGAAAGAAAGAAAGAAGAAAGATTAGTTAGAAAGAAAGAAAGAAAAAGAAAGAAAGAAAGAAAGAAAGAAAGAAGAAAGATTAGTTAGAAAGAAAGAAAGAAAGAAAGAAAGAAAGAAAGAAGAAAGATTAGTTAGAAAGAAAGAAGAAAGATTAGTAAGAAAGAAAGAAAGAAAGAAAGAAAGAAAGAAAGAAGAAAGATTAGTTAGAAAGAAAGAAAGAAGAAAGATTAGTTAGAAAGAAAGAAAGAAAGAAAGATTAGTTAGAAAGAAAGAAAGAAAGAAGAAAGATTAGTTAGAAAGAAAGAAAGAAAGAAAGAAGAAAGATTAGTTAGAAAGAAAGAAAGAAAGTAAGAAAGAAAGAAAGAAAGAAAGAAAGAAAGAAGAAAGATTAGTTAGAAAGAAAGAAAAAGAAAGAAAGAAAGAAAGAAAGAAAGAAAGAAAGAAAGAAGAAAGATTAGTTAGAAAGAAAGAAAGAAGAAAGAAAGATTAGTTAGAAAGAAAGAAGAAAGATTAGTTAGAAAGAAGAAATATTAGTTAGAAAGAAAGAAAGAAGAAATATTAGTTAGAAAGAAAGAAAGAAAGAAAGAAAGAAAGAAAGAAAGAAAGAAAGAAAGAAAGAAAAAAGAAAGATTAGTTAGAAAGAAAGAAAGAAGAAAGATTAGTTAGAAAGAAAGAAAGAAAGAAGAAAGATTAGTAAGAAAGAAAGAAAGAAAGAAAGAAAGAAGAAAGATTAGTTAGAAAGAAAGAAAGAAAGAAAGAAAGAAAGAAAGAAAGAAGAAAGATTAGTTAGAAAGAAAGAAGAAAGATTAGTTAGAAAGAAAGAAGAAAGATTAGTTAGAAAGAAAGAAAGAAAGAAAGAGTTAGAAAGAAAGAAAGAAAGAAAGAAAGATTAGTTAGAAAGAAAGAAAGAAAGAAAGAAGAAAGATTAGTTAGAAAGAAAGAAAGAAAAAGAAAGAAAGAAAGAAAGAAAGAAGAAAGATTAGTTAGAAAGAAAGAAAGAAAGAAAGAAAGAAAGAAAGAAGAAAGATTAGTTAGAAAGAAAGAAAGAAAGAAAGAAAGAAAGAAGAAAGATTAGTTAGAAAGAAAGAAAGATTAGTTAGAAAGAAAGAAGAAAGATTAGTTAGAAAGAAGAAATATTAGTTAGAAAGAAAGAAAGAAGAAATATTAGTTAGAAAGAAAGAAAGAAAGAAAGAAAGAAAGAAGAAAGATTAGTTAGAAAGAAAGAAAGAAGAAAGATTAGTTAGAAAGAAAGAAAGATAGATTAGTTAGTAAGAAAAAAAGAAAAAAGAAATATTAGTTAGAAAGAAAGAAAGACAGAAAGAAAGAAGAAAGATTAGTTAGAAAGAAAGAAGAAAGATTAGTTAGAAAGAAAGAAAGAAAGAAGAAAGATTAGTTAGAAAGAAAGAAAGAAATAAAGAAAGAAAGAAGAAAGATTAGTTAGAAAGAAAGAAAGATAGATTAGTTAGTAAGAAAGAAAGATAGATAGATAGATAGATAGATAGATAGATAGATAGATAGATAGATAGATAGATAGATAGATAGATAGATAGATAGATAGAAAGAGATAGATAGATGGATAGATAGATAGATAGATAGATAGATAGATAGATAGATGGATAGATAGATAGATAGATAGATAGATAGATAGATAGATAGATAGATAGATAGAAAGAGATGGATAGATAGATAGATAGATAGATAGATAGATAGATAGATAGATAGATAGATAGATAGATAGATAGATAGATAGATAGATAGATAAGTTCATTAGTACATATAGAATGGTAGTTTAATTGAGTCTTGGGCTTCAGGGAGTTTAGATTTGAGTTTTTGTGTTGTACACTGCTGGGCCACCGTAGCCTTGGCTCAATTTGAACTGTTGCAATGAAAGTCAATGGGATTTTTATGATTTTTAATATTAATTTTTAAGAAATCTGAAAGTCAAATCAGTCTGAAAAGATATAGCACACTAAGTCAGAACAGTCTGAAGGTCTGACCCGAGTTTGGAGTTTGTAGAGTTAAAGCTCTAGGAGGAGTAGCAGTCAGAAAATTTTGGTTAAGAAAAAGAAGAAGAAAAAGAATAATAATAAGTTTAAATAGGATTTCAGTAAGTTGGCTTTCACAAGCCAACTTAATAATAAGTTTAAATAGGATTTCAGTAAGTTGGCTTTCACAAGCCAACTTAATAACTAGAAAAAGTTCGTCGAGACAAACTTTAAGTTGGCTTGTGAAAGTTTGGACCAGAAAGTTTAAAGAATTTTAAAGTAGTTTGAAGTTTACATTAGTTTAATATGTAAATTAGTTTAAAATGTAAATTAGTTTGAAGTTTAAAGTAATTTGAAGTTTAAATTAGTTTATAGTTTTAATTAGTTTAAAGTTTAAATAAGTTTAAATTAGTTTAAAGTTAAAAGTAGTTAGAAGTTTAAATTAGTTTAAAGTTTAAAGTAGTTTGAAGTTTAAATTTAGTTTGAATTTTAAAGTAGTTTGAAGTTTATATTAGTTGCTAGGGTGTTCTGGGTGGTTGCTATGGTGTTGCTAGGGTGTTGTAAGGTATTTTGGGTGGTTGCTATGGTGTTGTTAGGGTGTTTTACGGTATTTTGGGTGTTTTCTAGGGTGTTCTGGGTGGTTGCTATGGTGTTACTAGGGTGTTCTAGGGTATTTCGGGTGGTTGCTAGGGTGTTCTGGGTGGTTGCTATGCAGTTGCTAGGGTTTTCTAGTGGTTGCTAGGGTGTTGCTAGAGTGTTCTATGGTATTTTGGGTGGTTGCTATGGTGTTGCTAGGGTGATTTAAGGTATTTTGGGTGGTTGCTAGGGTGTTCTGGGTGGTTGCTAGGCAGTTGCTAGGGTGTTCTGGGGGTTACTATGCAGTTGCTAGGGTGTTCTAGGGTATTTTGGGTGGTTGCTATGGTGTTGCTAGGGTGTTTTAAGGTAATATGGGTGGTTACTATGGTGTTGCTAGGGTGTTTTAAGGTATTTTGGGTGGTTGCTAGGGTGTTCTGGGTGGTTGCTATGGTGTTCCTAGGGTGTTCTACGCTATTTAGGATGGTTGCTATGGTGTTGCTAGGGTGTTTGATGGTATTTTGGGTGGTTGCTAGGTTGTTCTGGGTGGTTGCTATGGTGTTGCTAGGGTGTTGTAAGGTATTTTGGGTGGTTGCTAGGGTGTCCTGGGTTGTTGCTAGGGTGTACTATTTATGAATTTAAAAGTTCATAAGTGTATGAATTTATGAAAATTCATAAGTGTATGAATTCATGAGTTTATAAGTGTACGGGTTTATGAGTTTAGAGTTTATAAGCTTAAATGAGTAAGAGTTCAGAGTTTATTAATTTATGAGTTTGAGTTAATAAGTGTATGAATTCATGAGTTTTTAAGTTTGAGTTAAGTTTATGAATTCTTGAGTTCATAAGTGTATGAATTCATGAGTTCATAAGTTTATGAGTTTAAATGAGTAAGAGTTCAGAGTTTATTAATTTATGAGTTTGAGTTTATAAGTTTATGAATTCATAAGTTATGAATTCATGAGTTTATAAGTGTACAAGTTTATGAGTTTAGAGTTTATAAGTTTATGAATTCATGAGTTTATAAGTGTACGAGTTTATGAGTTTAGAGTTTATAAGTTTAAATGAGTAAGAGTTCAGAGTTTATTAAATTGAGTTTGAGTTCACAAGTGTATGAATTCATGAGTTTATAAGTTTATGCATTCATGAGTTTATAATTGTACGAGTTTGAGTTTAGTGTTTATAAGTTTAAATGAGTAAGAGTTCAGAGTTTATTAATTTATGAGTTTAAGAGTTCATAAGTGTATGAATTCATGAGTTTATATGTGTATGAGTTTATGATTTTAGAGTTTATAAGTTTAAATGAGTAAGAGTTCATGAGTTTATAAGTGTATGAGTTTATGAGTTTAGAGTTTATAAGTTTATGAATTCATGAGTTTATAATTGTACGAGTTTGAGTTTAGTGTTTATAAGTTTAAATGAGTAAGAGTTCAGAGTTTATTAATTTATGAGTTTAAGAGTTCATAAGTGTATGAATTCATGAGTTTATAAGTGTACTAGTTTATGAGTTTAGAGTTTATAAGTTTAAATGAGTAAGAGTTCATGAGTTTATAAGTGTATGAGTTTATAAGTGTACGAGTTTATGAGTTTAGAGTTTATAAGTTTAAATGAGTCTAAGAGTTCAAGTTTAGAGTTTATTAATTTATTATGAGTTTAATAGTTTAAGTGTAGATAGAAAAGTGTCATAGATAGATTAGTTTATTAGTTTAAATGAGTCTCAATGGCTCATAGTATATAGAATGGCAGTTTGATTCAGTCTAGGGCTTCAAGGAGTTTAGATTTGAATTTTTGACAGTTGGCCAGTTTGAAAATCTGAACATTCCGCAATGTTAAGTCAATGGGAGTTTTTTCCGAGATTGATCGTCATTTTTAGGAAAACCGTAAGTCCGATCAGTTAGAAGAGATATAGCACACTAAGTCAGAACAGTCTGAGTGTCTGAGCCCAGTTTGGAGTTTGTAGAGTTAAAGCTCTAGGAGGAGTTAGAGTCAAAAATTTTAGTGGTAATAAAAAGAATAATAATAATAACTAGATAAAAAGTTTGTTGGCAAACTTTAAGTTGGCTTGAAAAAGCCTAGCCAGGAAGTTTGAAGTAGTTTTAAAAGCTTTCAGTTTAAAGGTTTTCAGTTTGAAATAGTTTTAGTTAGATAGATAGATAGATAGATAGATAGATAGATAGATAGATAGATAGATAGATAGATAGATAGATAGATAGATAGATAGATAGATAGATAGATAGATAGATAGATAGACAAAAGAAAGAAAGATTAGTTAGAAAGAAAGAAAGAAGAAATATTAGTTAGAAAGAAAGAAATATTAGTTAGAAAGAAAGAAAGAAAGAAAGAAAGAAAGAAAGAAAGAAGAAATATTAGTTAGAAAGAAAGAAAGAAAGAAAGAAAGAAGAAAGATTAGTTAGAAAGAAAGAAAGAAGAAAGATTAGTTAGAAAGAAAGAAAGAAAGAAGAAAGATTAGTTAGAAAGAAAGAAGAAAGATTAGTTAGAAAGAAAGAAAGAAGAAAGAATAGTTAGAAAGAAAGAAAGAAAGAAAGAAAGAAGAAAGATTAGTTAGAAAGAAAGAAAGAAAGAAAGAAGAAAGATTAGTTAGAAAGAAAGAAAGAAAGAGAAAGAAAGAAAGAAAGAAAGAAAGAAAGAAAGAAGAAAGATTAGTTAGAAAGAAAGAAAGAAAGAAAGAAAGAAAGAAAGAAGAAATATTAGTTAGAAAGAAAGAAAGAAAGAAAGAAAGAAAGAAAAAGAAAGAAAGAGGCAAGGCAAGGCAAGGCAAGGCAAGTTTATTTATATAGCACATTTCATACACAATGGTAATTCAAAGTGCTTTACATAGAAGAAATTAAAATAATCAAAAGAAATCAGAATAATTAAAACAGTTTAGAATAAAAGATAAAATACAGAAATCAGAATAATTAAAAACATAAAATAAAATACAGTGCAAACAGTCGGACGAACAGTGGCACAGTGCTCATTCAGTAAATGCACAGCTAAACAGATGTGTTTTGAGTCTGGATTTGAATGTGACTACTGTAGGAGCACATCTGATCTCTTCTGGAAGCTGGTTCCAGCTGCGGCTGGCATAGTAGCTAAAAGCAGACTCGCCATGCTTAGAGTGAACCCTTGGTATTTCTAGCCGATGTGATCCTAATGATCTGAGTGATCTGTTGGGTTTATATTCAGTGAGCATATCTGCAATGTATTGAGGTCCTAGGCCATTGAATGATTTATATACCAGTAATAATACTTTAAAATCAATCCTAAATGTAACTGGCAGCCAGTGTAAAGACCTGAGGACTGGTGTGATGTGTTCATATTTTCTGGTTCTGCTCAGAATCCTAGCAGCAGCGTTCTGTATGAGCTGCAACTGTCTTATGGTCTTTTTGGGAAGGCCAGTGAGAAGTCCATTACAATAATCCACCCTACTGGTGATGAAAGCATGCACAAGTTTTTCTAAGTCTTGACTGGAAACAAAGCATCTAATTCTTGCAATATTTTTCAGGTGATAATATGCTGATTTAGTTATTGCTTTGACATGACTACTGAAACTAAGGTCTGACTCCAGAGACACACCCAGATTCCTGACTTGATTTTTAGTTGTTTGACCCCTAGACTGAAGGTATGCGTTCACCTTGAGAACTTCATCTTTGTTTCCAAACGCAATGACTTCAGTTTTGTCTTTGTTTAACTGAAGAAAGTTTTGGCACATCCAATTGTTTACTTCATCAATGCATTGGCAAAGGGAGTCAATGGGGCTGTAATCGTTAGGCGATAGGGCTAAGTAGAGCTGTGTGTCGTCTGCATAGCTATGGTAAGCGATTTGGTTCTTTCTCATTATTTGGCTCATTGGGAGCATGTACAGGTTGAATAGGAGTGGCGCAAGAATTGAGCCTTGAGGGACTCCGCATGTCATGGATGTCCACTCAGACTTATGGTCTCCTATACTCACATAATAACCTCTGCCTCGTAAGTATGACCTGAACCATTTTAGGACTATCCCAGAAAGCCCGACCCAGTTTTCCAGCCTGTCAAGAAGTATTTTGTGATCGACAGTGTCAAATGCAGCACTGAGGTCGAGTAGTACCAGCACTGATAATTTGCCTGTATCAGTATTTAAGCGAATATCATTTATTATCTTTATGAGCGTGGTCTCTGTACTGTGGTGCGGTCGGAAACCAGATTGAAAATGGTCAAAGTATCCATTCGAGCTTAAGAATTTGTTCAGCTGATTGAAGACAACTTTTTCAATGATCTTGCCTATGAAAGGAAGATTTGAGATCAGTCTATAGTTGTTTAATATGGTCTTATCCAGATTGCTCTTTTTCAGGAGGGGCTTGACAACAGCAGTTTTCAGGGAGGTCGGAAAACTCCCAGAGAGAAGTGAGGCATTTACCACTTCTAGGAGATCTGCTTCTAAGCTGTGTAACACATTTTTGAAAAAAGATGTGGGAAGTGCATCAAGGGCGCAGGTTGATGTTTTTAGTTGCTGTACGGTTTCTTCCAAAATTTTGCCATCAATTTCTTCGAAATCAGACATAGTGGCTACTTTCTCGTGCTGTTGTTTGATCTGCCTGACCCCAGCGCAACTCAAGGATGAGCTGATCACCTTTCTGATATTATTGATTTTCTCAGAGAAGAAAGAAGCAAACTCACTGCACTTTCTCACTGAGAGCATTTCACTGGGAATCTGGCTTGGGGGGTTTGTCAGTCTCTCTACAGTAGCAAAAAGAGTGCGCGTGTTGTTTATATTGCTGTTTATAATATTCGAGAAAAAAGTCTGTCTAGCTTTGCTTAGTTCCTTATTGAAAGCATGGATGCTGTCTTTGTAGATGTTATAATGGACTACAAGTTTTGTCTTCCGCCACATGCGCTCTGCTTTTCTGCATTGTCTTTTCATATTTTGCACTGCTGTTGAGTTTCTCCAAGGTGCTTTTTGTCTGCCACTCTTCTTCCTGACTTTCACAGGAGCAATATCATCAATTACACTCTTAACTTTTGAGTTAAAAGAATCAAGGAGAAAATCAACAGAGTCAGCAGATATGCTTGGTGTTAAAGATATAGCCTTCATAAATAGTACACTAGTATTCTCATTTAAGCATCTCTTCTTGACAGACACAGATCTAGCTTCAATGGCAGGAGAGATCAATATATCAAAGAAAATACAAAAATGATCAGACAGTGCTACATCCTTAATAACAATTGATGAAATGTTTAGACCCTTACTGATAAGTAAATCTAGAGTGTGTCCACGATTATGTGTGGCTCCATGTACATGCTGAGTCAGATCAAAAGTTTTTAAAACAGTTTTGATTTCTTTTGCCATATTGTTTTCTGCATTATCTATGTGAATGTTAAAATCTCCAGCAATGGCAAAGCAGTCAAACTCTGAGGAAATAGAACTTAACAGTTCTGTTAAGTTCTCAGCAAAAGCTGGAGAGTATTTTGGAGGCCTGTAAACAATGATAAGTAAAATGCGTGGAGCACCTTTTAACACAATACCCAGATATTCGAAAGACGGGTAATTCCCAAATGATATTTGCTTACATTGATAGACATCTTTATAAAGAGCAGCTAAACCTCCGCCTCTTCTGACAGCTCTGCAGACACTCATAAAAGTAAAGTTAGGAGGGGCTGTTTCATTGAGGACTGTTGCACTGCAACTTTCTTCTAGCCAAGTTTCATTTAGCAACATAAAATCCAGGTTGTATGTGGTTATTAAGTCATTGATTAAAAGTGATTTATTTTTAAGTGAGCGGATGTTTAAAAGTGCAAACTTAACAGTCTTACTTTTTGTCCCCACAGCAATCTTGGTATGTCGTGTAATAGGCACCAGATTAGATGGGTTTGCTGTACGGCTTTTGAAGGCCTTAGACTTTCTATCATGTAATTGAACAGCAATAGAAAAACATACAGGCACACTGGGTTCCCGCTTGTTCTGTAAACATTTGAGAAAGTTATTGTTATCATAGCGGGGACCCGACACATATCACTGAGAGCTGGTATCAGTTGTTTTTGGTTCACCTCGAGCCGCTGGAGGAGGGTGTGGGCCCTGGCGCTGTGGCAGAGGCCGAAGAGCTCTCACAGGGGGAGGGGGAGGGCGAGCTGGGCCCGTAGGCTTTGGTGGTTGTGGGGCCTGGCGTTTTTTGGTTGGTATCTGGGGGCTCGCAGCAAAAGAGTGGGATAGTCTAGTTCCAGCGTGCACCAGTTGTTCCATTTTCTCTGAGAAGCACAGAAGTGGAGATGCTGGAGAGAGTGATAATGTTTCCAGTGAGAGTGATTTTTGCTCTGGTGTTATTGGAGGCTGTAATATGCTGTCCTGGTTTCCCTGGCTGTTTTCCAGAAAGTCGTCCTTGGGTGCTGTATATTGGAGCAGTGCTGGTATGTCACAGTCTGTCTGTGGTGAGCTCTGTGGGCAGGGCTCAGCTGAGATTGTGTCCGTGAGCAGAGGTTGTTGTGGCTGAGTGGTGTTATCACTGTCCTTGTGTGATGTGTCAACCGCATTTCCATTCAGGGGCTGAAGTGAAATCCTGTGGTCATTCATACTGTATCCAGGTGTGTGTGTGCCATTCAGGTTGAGTGGATTGGCACACATTGCAGAAGGATGACGGAGGGAGAAGTAGATATTGTCCTTTAGCACTCTTGAACCAAGTTTGTTTGGGTGGTGGCCATCCTGTTGAAACAGTTGCCTCTGACTCCAGAAAAGATTGAAGTTGTCAATAAAGTTCACTCCTTTTATATTGCAGGTTTTTTGCAGCCATGTATTAAGCCCAAGCAACCGTGAAAACCTGTTTGTTCCTCTTGCTGGGAGTGGTCCACTGATGAATGTTTGAACTTTCAGTCTTTTAAGTGTTTCAAAAAGTTCATTGAAATCCTTTTTAAGAAGTTCCGACTGCTCTTTATGAATATCATTCTTCCCCACATGAATGATGAGTCGATTTGCAGTCTTATGTTTCATCAGAATGTTCTGAAGTTCCCTGTTTACATCAGATGTAGTTGCTTGTGGAAGGCAGCACGTTGTTGTATCCCTGCTATTAATGTTTCTGATTATGGAGTCGCCCACTATCAGAGTCCTGGGCTCGGCTGCACTGTGAGCTGAGTGCCGCTGTCTGCTCGACCTTGAGCCCCAGTTAGCATCAGTGTTAGCTACTGGCTGATTCTGTCTGTGTGTGATCACATTCATCAAATTTGGGGATTCCTCATTCATTAATACTTCAAATCTGTTCTCAAGATGTATAGGCGGTGGTAGGAGACCAGTGTTTGCAGTCCTTGTCAGAGCCGTATCTGGGGTAGAGGATGCTACTGCAGTAATATGTACTGCTCGTGACAATCTGATGTCTCGAGTGCCTTTGGGTCTCGCACCCTGTTTGTGCCATCGATTAGTAAAACGATCGGCTTGTTTCTCTACACTCAGTATGGCCTGTCGAGAAGCACTAGATTCATGGGACTCACCGGCTGTATGCTGAGGACGTCCATGACGAAGCTCTGTTGTGTGTTCCGTCTGGTTTGGTGGTCCCGCAATTAACTTTGTTTCAAGAATTGCAATCCTTTGTAAAAGTCTGTGGCAGTTGGAGCAGCAAGTAGATTCCAGAGGAGGCATTTTCTTATCCTTATGAATGTAGGCAGTTTTGTTTTCTCTTCCCCGGAATGTAAGCTTTCAGTGGGAGGCTGGTTGAATAAAATAATTCTGCTTTTTTTTGTAGTAATCCAAACGTTTGAGCACTGTGCTGATTTGCTGAAGTTAAAATTAGGTGATAAAAGGAGATAAAATATAGAAATATAAAAGCGATAGAGCAAAGCGCGGAGCAGTAAGCGAGAGCGTCCGAACAGTAGCTGAGCAGGAAGCTGAGCAGGAAGATATAGAGGGAAAGAAAGAAAGAAGAAAGATTAGTTAGAAAGAAAGAAAGAAAGAATTAGTTAGAAAGAAAGATTAGTTAGAAAGAAAGAAAGAAAGAAAGAAAGAAAGAAAGAAAGAAAGAAGAAAGAATAGTTAGAAAGAAAGAAAGAAGAAAGATTAGTTAGAAAGAAAGAAAGAAAGAAGAAAGATTAGTTAGAAAGAAAGAAAGAAAAAGAAAGAAAGAAAGAAAGAAAGAAGAAAGATTAGTTAGAAAGAAAGAAAGAAAGAAGAAAGATTAGTTAGAAAGAAAGAAGAAAGATTAGTTAGAAAGAAAGAAGAAAGATTAGTTAGAAAGAAAGAAAGAAAGAAAGAAAGAAGAAAGATTAGTTAGAAAGAAAGAAAGAAGAAAGATTAGTTAGAAAGAAAGAAAGAAAGATTAGTTAGAAAGAAAGAAAGAAAGAAAGAAGAAAGATTAGTTAGAAAGAAAGAAAGAAGAAAGATTAGTTAGAAAGAAAGAAAGAAAAAGAAAGAAAGAAAGAAAGAAAGAAAGAAAGAAAGAAAGAAAGAAGAAAGATTAGTTAGAAAGAAAGAAAGAAAGAAGAAAGATTAGTTAGAAAGAAAGAAAGAAAGAATTAGTTAGAAAGAAAGATTAGTTAGAAAGAAAGAAAGAAAGAAAGAAAGAAAGAAGAAAGAATAGTTAGAAAGAAAGAAAGAAGAAAGATTAGTTAGAAAGAAAGAAAGAAAGAAAGAAGAAAGATTAGTTGGAAAGAAAGAAAGAAAAAGAAAGAAAGAAAGAAAGAAGAAAGATTAGTTAGAAAGAAAGAAAGAAAGAAAGAAAGAAAGAAGAAGGATTAGTTAGAAAGAAAGAAGAAAGATTAGTTAGAAAGAAGAAAGATTAGTTAGAAAGAAAGAAAGAAAGAAAGAAAGAAAGAAAGAAAGAAAGAAGAAAGATTAGTTAGAAAGAAAGAAAGAAGAAAGATTAGTTAGAAAGAAAGAAAGAAAGATTAGTTAGAAAGAAAGAAAGAAAGAAGAAAGATTAGTTAGAAAGAAAGAAAGAAAGAAAGAAGAAAGATTAGTTAGAAAGAAAGAAAGAAAGAAAGAAAGAAAGAAAGAAAGAAAGAAAGAAAGAAGAAAGATTAGTTAGAAAGAAAGAAAAAGAAAGAAAAAGAAAGAAAGAAAAAGAAAGAAAGAAGAAAGATTAGTTAGAAAGAAAGAAAGAAAGAAGAAAGATTAGTTAGAAAGAAAGAAGAAAGATTAGTTAGAAAGAAAGAAAGAAAGAAAGATTAGTTAGAAAGAAAGAAAGAAGAAAGATTAGTTAGAAAGAAAGAAAGAAAGATTAGTTAGAAAGAAAGAAGAAAGATTAGTTAGAAAGAAAGAAAGAAGAAAGAATAGTTAGAAAGAAAGAAAGAAAGAAAGAAAGAAGAAAGATTAGTTAGAAAGAAAGAAAGAAAGAAAGAAGAAAGATTAGTTAGAAAGAAAGAAAGAAAGAAAGAAAGAAAGAAAGAAAGAAAGAAAGAAAGAAAGAAAGAAAGAAAGAAAAAAGAAAGATTAGTTAGAAAGAAAGAAAGAAAGAAGAAAGATTAGTTAGAAAGAAAGAAAGAAAGAAAGAAGAAAGATTAGTAAGAAAGAAAGAAAGAAAGAAAGAAAGAAAGAAAGAAAGAAAGAAAGAAGAAAGATTATTTAGAAAGAAAGAAAGAAAGAAAGAAAGAAGAAAGATTAGTTAGAAATAAAGAAGAAAGATTAGTTAGAAAGAAAGAAAGAAAGAAAGAAAGAAAGAAAGAAAGAAAGATTAGTTAGAAAGAAAGAAAGAAAGAAAGATTAGTTAGAAAGAAAGAAAGAAAGAAGAAAGATTAGTTAGAAAGAAAGAAAGAAAGAAGAAAGATTAGTTAGAAAGAAAGAAAGAAAAAGAAAGAAAGAAAGAAAGAAAGAAGAAAGATTAGTTAGAAAGAAAGAAAGAAAGAAGAAAGATTAGTTAGAAAGAAAGAAAGAAAGAAAGAAGAAAGATTAGTTAGAAAGAAAGAAAGATTAGTTAGAAAGAAAGAAAGATTAGTTAGAAAGAAAGAAGAAAGATTAGTTAGAAAGAAGAAATATTAGTTAGAAAGAAAGAAAGAAGAAATATTAGTTAGAAAGAAAGAAAGAAAGAAAGAAAGAAGAAAGATTAGTTAGAAAGAAAGAAAGAAAGAAGAAAGATTAGTTAGAAAGAAAGAAAGAAAGAAAGAAAGAAAGAAGAAAGATTAGTAAGAAAGAAAGAAAGAAAGAAAGAAAGAAAGAAAGAAAGAAAGAAAGAAAGAAGAAAGATTAGTTAGAAAGAAAGAAAGAAAGAAAGAAAGAAAGAAAGAAGAAAGATTAGTTAGAAAGAAAGAAGAAAGATTAGTTAGAAAGAAAGAAGAAAGATTAGTTAGAAAGAAAGAAAGAAAGAAAGTAAGAAAGAAAGATTAGTTAGAAAGAAAGAAAGAAAGAAAGATTAGTTAGAAAGAAAGAAAGAAGAAAGATTAGTTAGAAAGAAAGAAAGAAGAAAGAAAGAAAGAAAGAAAGAAAGAAGAAAGATTAGTTAGAAAGAAAGAAAGAAAGAAGAAAGATTAGTTAGAAAGAAAGAAAGAAAGAAAGAAAGAAAGAAGAAAGATTAGTTAGAAAGAAAGAAAGATTAGTTAGAAAGAAAGAAAGATTAGTTAGAAAGAAAGAAGAAAGATTAGTTAGAAAGAAGAAATATTAGTTAGAAAGAAAGAAAGAAGAAATATTAGTTAGAAAGAAAGAAAGAAAGAAAGAAAGAAAGAAGAAAGATTAGTTAGAAAGAAAGAAAGAAGAAAGATTAGTTAGAAAGAAAGAAAGATAGATTAGTTAGTAAGAAAAAAAGAAAAAAGAAATATTAGTTAGAAAGAAAGAAAGACAGAAAGAAAGAAGAAAGAATAGTTAGAAAGAAAGAAGAAAGATTAGTTAGAAAGAAAGAAAGAAAGAAGAAAGATTAGTTAGAAAGAAAGAAAGAAAGAAAGAAATAAAGAAAGAAAGAAGAAAGATTAGTTAGAAAGAAAGAAAGAAAGATAGATTAGTTAGTAAGAAAGAAAGATAGATTAGATAGATAGATAGATAGATAGATAGATAGATAGATAGATAGATAGATAGATAGATAGATAGATAGATAGATAGATAGATAGATAGAAAGAGATAGATAGATGGATAGATAGATGGATAGATAGATAGATAGATAGATAGATAGATAGATGGATAGATAGATAGATAGATAGATAGATAGATAGATAGATAGATAGATAGATAGATAGATAGATAGATAGATAGATAGATAGATAGATAAGTTCATTAGTACATATAGAATGGTAGTTTAATTGAGTCTTGGGCTTCAGGGAGTTTAGATTTGAGTTTTTGTGTTGTACACTGCTGGGCCACCGTAGCCTTGGCTCAATTTGAACTGTTGCAATGAAAGTCAATGGGATTTTTATGATTTTTAATATTAATTTTTAAGAAATCTGAAAGTCAAATCAGTCTGAAAAGATATAGCACACTAAGTCAGAACAGTCTGAAGGTCTGACCCGAGTTTGGAGTTTGTAGAGTTAAAGCTCTAGGAGGAGTAGCAGTCAGAAAATTTTGGTTAAGAAAAAGAAGAAAAAGAATAATAACTAGAAAAAGTTCGTCGAGACAAACTTTAAGTTGGCTTGTGAAAGTTTGGACCAATAAGTTTGAAGAAGTTTAAATTAGTTTAAAGTTTAAATTATTTTAAATTTTAAAGTAGTTTGAAGTTGAAATTAGTTTAAAGTTTAAAGTAGTTTAAAGTTTAAAGTTTTAATGGTTTAAAGTTTAAAGTAGTTTAAAGTTTGAAGTATAGTTTGAAGTAATTTAAAGTTGCTAGGGTGTTTCTAGTGGGTTGCTAAGGTGTTCTGGGTGGTTGCCTGGCGGTTGCTAAGGTATTTTAGGTGGTTGCTAGGGTGTTTTGGATGGTTGCAATGGTGTTGCTTGGGTGTTCTACGGTATTTTGGGTGGTTGCTATGGTGTTGCTAGGGTGTTTTAAGGTATTTTGGATGGTTGCCATGGTGTTCTGGGTGGTTGCTATGGTGTTGCTAAGGTGTTGTAAGGTATTTTGGGTGGTTGCTATGGTGTTCTGGGTGGTTGCTAGGCAGTTGCTAGGGTGTTCTGGGGTTGCTAGGCAGTTGCTAGGGTGTTCTGGTGGTTGCTAGGGTGTTCTAGGGTATTTTGGGTGGTTGCTATGGTGTTGCTAGGGTGTTCTGGTGGTTGCTAGGGTGTTCTAGGGTATTTTGGGTGGTTGCTATGGTGTTGCTAGGGTGATTTAAGGTATTTTGGGTGGTTGCTAGGGTGTTCTGGGTGGTTGCTATGGAGTTGCTAGGGTGTTCTGGTGGTTGCTAGGGTGTTGCTAGGGTGTTCTAGGGTATTTTGGGTGGTTGCTATGGTGTTGCTAGGGTGATTTAAGGTATTTTGGGTGGTTGCTAGGGTGTTCTGGGTGGTTGCTAGGCAGTTGCTAGGGTGTTCTGGTGGTTGCTAGGGTGTTGCTAGGGTGTTCTAGGGTATTTTGGGTGGTTGCTATGGTGTTGCTAGGGTGATTTAAGGTATTTTGGGTGGTTGCTAGGGTGTTCTGGGTGGTTGCTAGGGTGTTCTAGAGCATTTTGGGTGGTTGCTATGGTGTTGCTAGGGTGTTTTAAGGTATTTTGGGTGGTTGCTAAAAAGAAAGAAAGATTGAAAGAAAGATTAGAAAGAAATAAAGATAGATAGAAAGATTAGTTAGAAAGAAAGAAAGAAAGAGAGATAGAAAGATTAGTTAGAAAGAAAGAAAGATTAGTTAGAAAGAAAGATTAGTTAGAATGAAAGTTAGAAAGTAAGATTAGTTAGAAAGAAAGAAAAAAAGAAAGATTGAAAGAAAGATTAGAAAGAAAGAAAGAAAGAAAGATAGAAAGATTAGTTAGAAAGAAAGAAAGAAAGATTAGTTAGAAAGAAATAGATTAGTTAGAAAAGAAAGAAAGAAAGATTAGTTAGAAAGAAAGATTAGAAAGAGAGATAGAAAGAAAGATAGAAAGATTAGTTAGAAAGAAAGAAAGATTAGTTAGAAAGAAAGAAAGATAGAAAGTAAAATTAGTTAGAAAGAAAGAAAGAAAGAAAGAAAGATAGAAAGATTAGTTAGAAAGAAAGAAAGAAGAAATATTAGTTAGAAAGAAAGAAGAAATATTAGTTAGAAAGAAAGAAAGAAAGAAAGAAAGAAAGAAAGAAAGAAGAAATATTAGTTAGAAAGAAAGAAAGAAAGAAAGAAAGAAGAAATATTAGTTAGAAAGAAAGAAAGAAAGAAAGAAAGAAAAAGAAAGAAAGAAAGAAAGAAAGAAAGAAATAAGAAAGATTAGTTAGAAAGAAAGAAAGAAAGAATTAGTTAGAAAGAAAGATTAGTTAGAAAGAAAGAAAGAAAGAAAGAAAGAAAGAAGAAAGAATAGTTAGAAAGAAAGAAAGAAGAAAGATTAGTTAGAAAGAAAGAAAGAAAGAAGAAAGATTAGTTAGAAAGAAAGAAAAAGAAAGAAAGAAAGAAGAAAGATTAGTTAGAAAGAAAGAAAGAAAGAAAGAAAGAAGAAAGATTAGTTAGAAAGAAAGAAGAAAGATTAGTTAGAAAGAAAGAAGAAAGATTAGTAAGAAAGAAAGAAAGAAAGAAAGAAAGAAGAAAGATTAGTTAGAAAGAAAGAAAGAAGAAAGATTAGTTAGAAAGAAAGAAAGAAAGATTAGTTAGAAAGAAAGAAAGAAAGAAGAAAGATTAGTTAGAAAGAAAGAAAGAAAGAAAGAAGAAAGATTAGTTAGAAAGAAAGAAAAAGAAAGAAAGAAAAAGAAAGAAAGAAAGAAAGAAAGAAAGAAAGAAGAAAGATTAGAAAGAAAGAAAGAAAGAAGAAAGATTAGTTAGAAAGAAAGAAAGAATTAGTTAGAAAGAAAGATTAGTTAGAAAGAAAGAAAGAAAGAAAGAAAGAAGAAAGAATAGTTAGAAAGAAAGAAAGAAGAAAGATTAGTTAGAAAGAAAGAAAGAAAGAAGAAAGATTAGTTAGAAAGAAAGAAAGAAAAAGAAAGAAAGAAAGAAAGAAAGAAGAAAGATTAGTTAGAAAGAAAGAAAGAAAGAAAGAAAGAAAGAAAGAAGAAAGATTAGTTAGAAAGAAAGAAGAAAGATTAGTTAGAAAGAAAGAAGAAAGATTAGTTAGAAAGAAAGAAAGAAGAAAGATTAGTTAGAAAGAAAGAAAGAAAGATTAGTTAGAAAGAAAGAAAGAAAGAAGAAAGATTAGTTAGAAAGAAAGAAAGAAAGAAAGAAGAAAGATTAGTTAGAAAGAAAGAAAGAAAGAAAGAAAGAAAGAAAGAAGAAAGATTAGTTAGAAAGAAAGAAAAAGAAAGAAAAAGAAAGAAAGAAAGAAAGAAAGAAAGAAAGAAAGAAGAAAGATTAGTTAGAAAGAAAGAAAGAAAGAAGAAAGATTAGTTAGAAAGAAAGAAAGAAAGAAGAAAGATTAGTTAGAAAGAAAGAAAGAAGAAAGATTAGTTAGAAAGAAAGAAAGAAAGAAGAAAGATTAGTTAGAAAGAAAGAAAGAAAGATTAGTTAGAAAGAAAGAAGAAAGATTAGTTAGAAAGAAAGAAAGAAAGAAAGAAGAAAGAATAGTTAGAAAGAAAGAAAGAAAGAAAGAAGAAAGATTAGTTAGAAAGAAAGAAAGAAAGAAAGAAGAAAGATTAGTTAGAAAGAAAGAAAGAAAAAGAAAGAAAGAAAGAAAGAAAGAAAGAAAGAAAGAAAGAAAGAAAGAAGAAAGATTAGTTAGAAAGAAAGAAAGAAAGAAAGAAAGAAAGAAAGAAAGAAAGAAAAAAGAAAGATTAGTTAGAAAGAAAGAAAGAAGAAAGATTAGTTAGAAAGAAAGAAAGAAAGAAAGAAGAAAGATTAGTAAGAAAGAAAGAAAGAAAGAAAGAAGAAAGATTAGTTAGAAAGAAAGAAAGAAAGAAAGAAAGAAAGAAAGAAGAAAGATTAGTTAGAAATAAAGAAGAAAGATTAGTTAGAAAGAAAGAAGAAAGATTAGTTAGAAAGAAAGAAAGAAAGAAAGAAAGATTAGTTAGAAAGAAAGAAAGAAAGAAAGAAAGATTAGTTAGAAAGAAAGAAAGAAAGAAGAAAGATTAGTTAGAAAGAAAGAAGAAAGATTAGTTAGAAAGAAAGAAAAAGAAAGAAAGAAAGAAAGAAAGAAAGAAAGAAAGAAAGAAAGAAGAAAGATTAGTTAGAAAGAAAGAAAGAAAGAAAGAAGAAAGATTAGTTAGAAAGAAGAAAGATTAGTTAGAAAGAAAGAAAGATTAGTTAGAAGGAAAGAAAGATTAGTTAGAAAGAAAGAAGAAAGATTAGTTAGAAAGAAGAAATATTAGTTAGAAAGAAAGAAAGAAGAAATATTAGTTAGAAAGAAAGAAAGAAAGAAAGAAAGAAAGAAGAAAGATTAGTTAGAAAGAAAGAAAGAAGAAAGATTAGTAAGAAAGAAAGAAAGAAAGAAAGAAAGAAAGAAAGAAAGAAGATTAGTTAGAAAGAAAGAAAGAAAGAAAGAAAGAAGAAAGATTAGTTAGAAAGAAAGAAGAAAGATTAGTTAGAAAGAAAGAAGAAAGATTAGTTAGAAAGAAAGAAAGAAAGAAAGAAAGATTAGTTAGAAAGAAAGAAAGAAAGAAAGATTAGTTAGAAAGAAAGAAAGAAAGAAAGAAGAAAGATTAGTTAGAAAGAAAGAAAGAAAGAAAGAAAGAAAGAAAGAAGAAAGATTAGTTAGAAAGAAAGAAAGAAAGAAAGAAAGAAAGAAGAAAGATTAGTTAGAAAGAAGAAATATTAGTTAGAAAGAAAGAAAGAAGAAATATTAGTTAGAAAGAAAGAAAGAAAGAAAGAAAGAAAGAAAGAAAGAAAGAAAGAAAGAAAGAAGAAAGATTAGTTAGAAAGAAAGAAAGAAGAAAGATTAGTAAGAAAGAAAGAAAGAAAGAAAGAAAGAAAGAAAGATTAGTTAGAAAGAAAGAAAGAAAGAAAGAAAGAAAGAAAGAAGAAAGATTAGTTAGAAAGAAAGAAGAAAGATTAGTTAGAAAGAAAGAAAGAAAGAAAGAAAGAAAGAAAGATTAGTTAGAAAGAAAGAAAGAAAGAAAGAAAGAAAGAAAGAAAGAAAGAAAGAAAGAAAGATTAGTTAGAAAGAAAGAAAGAAAGAAGAAAGATTAGTTAGAAAGGAAGAAAGAAAAAGAAAGAAAGAAAGAAAGAAAGAAAGAAAGAAAGAAAGAAGAAAGATTAGTTAGAAAGAAAGAAAGAAAGAAGAAAGATTAGTTAGAAAGAAAGAAAGAAAGAAAGAAAGAAGAAAGATTAGTTAGAAAGAAAGAAAGATTAGTTAGAAAGAAAGAAAGATTAGTTAGAAAGAAAGAAGAAAGATTAGTTAGAAAGAAGAAATATTAGTTAGAAAGAAAGAAGAAATATTAGTTAGAAAGAAAGAAAGAAAGAAAGAAGAAAGATTAGTTAGAAAGAAAGAAAGAAAGAAGAAAGATTAGTTAGAAAGAAAGAAAGATAGATTAGTTAGTAAGAAAAAAAGAAAAAATAATTATTAGTTAGAAAGAAAGAAAGACAGAAAGAAAGAAGAAAGATTAGTTAGAAAGAAAGAAGAAAGATTAGTTAGAAAGAAAGAAAGAAAGAAAGAAAGAAAGAAGAAAGATTAGTTAGAAAGAAAGAAAGAAAGAAAGAAAGAAAGAAAGAAAGAAAGAAAGAAAGAAAGAAAGAAGAAAGATTAGTTAGAAAGAAAGAAGAAAGATTAGTTAGAAAGAAAGAAGAAAGATTAGTTAGAAAGAAAGAAAGAAAGAAAGAAAGAAAGAAAGAAAGATTAGTTAGAAATAAAGAAAGAAAGAAAGATTAGTTAGAAAGAAAGAAAGAAAGAAAGAAGAAAGATTAGTTAGAAAGAAAGAAAGAAGAAAGATTAGTTAGAAAGAAAGAAAGAAAGAAAGAAAGAAAGAAAGAAGAAAGATTAGTTAGAAAGAAGAAATATTAGTTAGAAAGAAAGAAAGAAGAAATATTAGTTAGAAAGAAAGAAAGAAAGAAAGAAAGAAAGAAAGAAAGAAAGAAAGAAAGAAAGAAAGAAAGAAAGAAAGAAAGAAAGAAGAAAGATTAGTTAGAAAGAAAGAAAGAAGAAAGATTAGTAAGAAAGAAAGAAAGAAAGAAAGAAAGAAAGAAAGAAGAAAGATTAGTTAGAAAGAAAGAAAGAAAGAAAGAAAGAAAGAAAGAAAGAAAGAAAGAAAGAAAGAAAGAAAGAAGAAAGATTAGTTAGAAAGAAAGAAGAAAGATTAGTTAGAAAGAAAGAAAGAAAGAAAGAAAGAAAGAAAGATTAGTTAGAAAGAAAGAAAGAAAGATTAGTTAGAAAGATTAGTTAGAAAGAAAGAAAGAAAGAAAGATTAGTTAGAAAGAAAGAAAGAAAGAAAGAAAGAAAGAAAGAAAGAAGAAAGATTAGTTAGAAAGAAAGAAAGAAAGAAGAAAGATTAGTTAGAAAGGAAGAAAGAAAAAGAAAGAAAGAAAGAAAGAAAGAAAGAAAGAAAGAAAGAAGAAAGATTAGTTAGAAAGAAAGAAAGAAAGAAGAAAGATTAGTTAGAAAGAAAGAAAGAAAGAAAGAAAGAAGAAAGATTAGTTAGAAAGAAAGAAAGATTAGTTAGAAAGAAAGAAAGATTAGTTAGAAAGAAAGAAGAAAGATTAGTTAGAAAGAAGAAATATTAGTTAGAAAGAAAGAAAGAAGAAATATTAGTTAGAAAGAAAGAAAGAAAGAAAGAAAGAAGAAAGATTAGTTAGAAAGAAGAAAGATTAGTTAGAAAGAAAGAAAGATAGATTAGTTAGTAAGAAAGAAAGAAAGAAAGAAAGAAAGAAAGAAAGAAAGAAAGAAGAAAGATTAGTTAGAAAGAAAGAAAGAAAGTAAGAAAGAAAGAAAGAAAGAAAGAAAGAAAGAAAGAAAGAAAGAAAGAAAGAAAGAAAGAAGAAAGATTAGTTAGAAAGAAAGAAGAAAGATTAGTTAGAAAGAAAGAAAGAAAGAAAGAAAGAAAGATTAGTTAGAAAGAAAGAAAGAAAGAAAGATTAGTTAGAAAGAAAGAAAGAAAGAAAGAAAGAAAGAAGAAAGATTAGTTAGAAAGAAAGAAAGAAAGAAGAAAGATTAGTTAGAAAGGAAGAAAGAAAAAGAATGAAAGAAAGAAAGAAAGAAAGAAAGAAAGAAAGAAGAAAGATTAGTTAGAAAGAAAGAAAGAAAGAAGAAAGATTAGTTAGAAAGAAAGAAAGAAAGAAAGAAAGAAGAAAGATTAGTTAGAAAGAAAGAAAGATTAGTTAGAAAGAAAGAAAGATTAGTTAGAAAGAAAGAAGAAAGATAAGTTAGAAAGAAGAAATATTAGTTAGAAAGAAAGAAAGAAAGAAGAAATATTAGTTAGAAAGAAAGAAAGAAAGAAAGAAAGAAAGAAGAAAGATTAGTTAGAAAGAAAGAAAGAAAGAAGAAAGATTAGTTAGAAAGAAAGAAAGATAGATTAGTTAGTAAGAAAAAAAGAAAAAATAATTATTAGTTAGAAAGAAAGAAAGACAGAAAGAAAGAAGAAAGATTAGTTAGAAAGAAAGAAGAAAGATTAGTTAGAAAGAAAGAAAGAAAGAAAGAAGAAAGATTAGTTAGAAAGAAAGAAAGAAAGAAAGAAAGAAAGAAAGAAAGAAAGAGAAAGAAAGAAAGAAGAAAGATTAGTTAGAAAGAAAGAAAGAAAGAAAGCTAGATTATTTAGTAAGAAAGAAAGATAGATTAGATAGATAGATAGATAGATAGATAGATAGATAGATAGATAGATAGATAGATAGATAGATAGATAGATAGAAAGAGATAGATAGATGGATAGATAGATAGATAGATGGATAGATGGATAGATAGATAGATAGATAGATAGATAGATAGATAGATAGATAGATAGATAGAAAGAGATAGATAGATAGATAGATAGATAGATAGATAGATAGATAGATAGATAGATAGATAGATAGATAGATAGATAGATAGATAGATAAGTTCATTAGTACATATAGAATGGTAGTTTAATTGAGTCTTGGGCTTCAGGGAGTTTAGATTTGAGTTTTTGTGTTGTACACTGCTGGGCCACCGTAGCCTTGGCTCAATTTGAACTGTTGCAATGAAAGTCAATGGGATTTTTATGATTTTTAATATTAATTTTTAAGAAATCTGAAAGTCAAATCAGTCTGAAAAGATATAGCACACTAAGTCAGAACAGTCTGAAGGTCTGACACGAGTTTGGGGTTTGTAGAGTTAAAGCTTTAGGAGGAGTAGCAGTCAGAAAATTTTGGTTAAGAAAAAGAAGAAGAAAAAGAATAATAATAAGTTTAAATAGGATTTCAGTAAGTTGGCTTTCACAAGCCAACTTAATAAGTTTAAATAGGATTTCAGTAAGTTGGCTTTCACAAGCCAACTTAATAAGTTTAAATAGGATTTCAGTAAGTTGGCTTTCACAAGCCAACTTAATTATTATACCCCTTAATCGATCACACATGTACAATTTTAGTTCATCAATTATTATTACGCATACTTTAAATGAATAAATATATAAAATAAATAAAGGTTATATAAATACGCTTTAGAATCAATAGATGAAGTTATAAAATGACTACATGTGAGCTTAAATGTTCAATTCTCTCTATACCTTTATCAACTGCATAAACTAACTCTTACTTGCACTGATATACAGTAGCGAGACTTTTTCTTTTAGTTGTCCTCTTTCATAGACAGCTATTTTCTTCTTGTTGTTTAAATTTGTTTAAATTCTTAATATTTTAATACTTGTGCCGCTTCTTTTGCGAGAAATGTATTTCAATGAGTTTTGAATGAGTTTCACTCTTTCTCAGCATGTGATTGGCTGTTCGCTACTGATGTCACACCTAAACTCCTTAACTCAGGATCAAAGCTTAAGTTGACAGAGAAAGTTGATGATCAACATCATGGTACCAACAAAGCCTGGTTGGATTGGTTTGGTTTTGTCAACTCAAAACTAATCCTGCAACCCTGAGTTTGTTCAACTACCATCATGGTACAGGCTCCAGGTTTCCCAATCCTTGATTGTTTCTATGGTTACTGATTATGTTTCACACTTCTCTAGTTTTGTTGATTAGCGTCCTTGTTTATTTAAGCTCTTAGGGGGCTTTTACACTGTACTCGTTTGCTGCGGTCCGAGCCCGGGCACGATTGTTCCCGGCGCACCCCGAAGCGTTGGTCTGGTTTCACACTCAACTTGATTCTATGGAACTCTGGTGCGTTTGCCTGCATCTTATGTCATTGCAAACGTGCACGGCGCATGATAGAAAACACGACGCGGGTCAATATATTGTGTTTTTTTTATTAATTTGGTGCTATTATGCATAGCTGAGTAAACACCGGTTTACTGTGTGTGTGTGTGTGTGTGTGTGTGTTGCATAAGATGTCTTCCTGCTGCTTGCAAATGGACTCTTTTGAGGAGACAGTGGATTTCCATTAATTTGTTGCCCTGATTGCATGCACTATGCTCGAATACACTGCAGACTCACTCTTGCTCGTATCCAAGGTAAATCTTCATCCCTTACGTGTGTTTTATTTAACTAAATACATCATAAACGGCTAAAACGCATGCGCAGGAAACTTTACTTCCTGAACAAGTGCGCACCCGAGTCGGGTTTGCTTTCACATACAAACGAACCACAGCAAGTTTCGGGAGTAACCAAGCTCAGACCACCTCCTCATGGTAGTCTCGGGTTCGGTACCCCAGTGTGCACCCAGGTCCCATGACAGCGTTCACATTAGCGATTTTTCATGTGAACCGTGCCCCGTTCCGAACTAATCTGCCAGTGTGAAAGCCCCCTCAGTTCCCTTTGTTCAGTGTTTGGTTCAGGGATCTCCTGCGTGTTACCTTTTGGATTTATTATTAAAGACTATTTGTTGGTACACATGCGCTCTTTACAGCCACAGCCTTTCAGAAAACCGAACATGGATGCCACGACTGGATCGATCAAACACACCATTGTTACACTTAATCTTCAGAACTCCTCACCCAAGCAGACTCCCTGATGTCTAGTTGTCCCACTCTGAATTATCACCCCTTTGCTCTACTCATACACTTCAAAGACACTTGGGACAATGATTGTTCTCAATAAGAGAACATTATAGGCTATCCAAAGAAATGGAATTACCTCCACTAATTCATTGACAAATCTGTCTAATGAATGAACATGCATTTCACCAGTATATTTTTGTGTATTATTACTGTTTGTATATTTTCTTTTTAGATTGTTTAGTGTTATGCATGCCTGATAATATAACTACTAGTTAGGGCTGGTAATTTTGAGAGGCGGTATTATCGCCATTTAATCATTTTTATTTATGTGTTGCTATATAAATAAGTGTTACAGGTTACTATGTGGTCAGCTTGCACAAAAAAGAGGACATTTCCAGTAACCAATGTAACCAAAACTAAACCGCGTCTCTGCGCATTGAAAGGCTGTCACTCAGCATGCAGTTACATTGTTACGGCAACGGACTGTCTTTGAGTGTATCATTAAAGCGTTCATTCAACGAACACGTTCAAAAACGCTTATTCATTAAAATATTGATGTAATGAAGCAAGGTGTTCATTATTTTTTACTTTGAACTCCACTTTTCAAGGCTCAGCTGACCAGCAATGCATCGCATGGGTAACGCTGAAGCTGATGCCTCACTTAATAGAGACAAATGGCATTGATTCAATGCATTGACCAGCGCTGCCGCTGATGCCATTCATGGCAAATACCCTTGTCGAAATATCTTCCGGTCTCCAGCTCCACCTTGGCAAGTAGATCCCTGGCCTTGGGCCACCGAGGCCTTAACTTAACCTCAGCCCATCGACTAATCGGCTCCACATGAGACCCTCGTCCTTATGGCTCCACGTGCTCCCTCGTCCCTCTGGTTTCACCTTGGTCAGTCATTACTCTGCTTAGGCCACGGACTTCCGAGCCTTCGGCTGCATTTTGTCCCTCCACCCATTCGGCTCCGTCGGGCTCTGCCTTCCCCTACCCAAAGTCACAAGTATGTTCGTTTTTTTTTTTTTGTGTGTTTTGATTTGGTTTGCTTCTGTTCCTGTTTGGCTGAGTAACCATAGCAATAAACAAGGATCAGGAACCGTTTGTTATGCATGTCTCTAGTTCTGTTGATTATCCTCCTTGTGTGTGTATTTAAGCCCCAGTGTAACAGAACTAGAGACGTGCATGACAAACTGTTCCTGATCCTTGTTTGTCAGGTCAGGTCGGGAAACCTGATACTGGTACCATGTACCCCAGTACTACCTGTTTCATGGTTGAGCTTTCTGGCGACTAATCTGGAACCCCCATGGCCCTGTATAGGGAATGAGGAGGGTGGGTGTACACCCTGGCAAGATTAAGGCCAGGTGTCCACCAATGCGTTTTTAGCCAGCTGAAAACACTAGACGCTCTGCTGAAAACGCCTAGCTGTGGGCGCTTGAGAGCGGTTTGGCAGCGCAGCGTTTTTTCAGTTGAGACGACTCGTTGCTATGATACATAATATCTGCAGCAGAGTTTACTTGTAACTGATCTCGCAGATAATTTGTTTCATACTAAAAATTTATTTCTCATCCATTTTGTTCGGTTAGCTCTGCTGGTTGACGTCGTTGTACAGAAAGAATGTTGTGACAGTTGGTCGGTGTGGTATTTGTCCCGCCCCTCCTCCACTGTGATTGGACGGCTGGGTAATAAGTGACATTGATGAGCGCTGCGTTTTACCAAAACTTGAACATTTTTCAACTCTCGGCGACCAGTATAAAACACCGGGCGCTCAACGCTTGAGCGTTAAATACACCCTCAGTACCTCGTTACGCTCATGGCGTTCAAAAAAACGCGGCGCTCCCATTGAAAACAATTGGAATTATACGCCAGCTGCGTGAAAAAACGCTTTGGTGGACACACGGCCAAAAAGCAAGATTTGCTTTCAAGGGCGGAAGAACTCTTTGGAGTCAACGGCCATACACCAAAATGCTTGGATCCTAGCAAGGCAATTGTACTGTGCACCGCTTTCTACTTTTGGCATTTCCTTCACCCGGACACTCTCGCAGACGTACTGGCTGTGCGTTTCCTCTGATCAAGTGAGCTCCGGGTGAGGGAAGCCCCTGACAAGTGATAGGACCACTCAGGGTAGCTTTAAAGTCCTGGTGGCAAGTTCACAGTGACCAACTTGAATCGTCGACACGTGCAGAGGAAACCTGCGTCTGTAACTCACTCTTACAGAAAACAAGACACAGAACGAGGTAGTTCCCGGTTTTAAGTCTGAATGATGGTCAGAACACTCAGGCGCCAGGGACCTTTTTCTAGAGTGGGAGGGGTTCCCAAACCTCTTGGAAGCTACCACTGATGCTCACTGACAATGACCTTGACCCTGAGACGACATGTGCTAGGAAAACCGCTGTCATTGACACTAAACTTTCCAGGAAACCTGACTCGCGGGTGCAGGTACCATCAAGGAGAGGAATTTCACTTTCTTCTGGTTTGGAAAGTCCACTGATGAACCACGTCTCTATGGCACAGGTTTTGCTGTCAGCAATACCATAGTTTACCAGTACCAGCATACAGACACTAGTTGCTGTTAGTGACAGAAACTCATTCATGACTTGAGCCTCATGACAGTGTACCATCAAAATCATCTCTGCTTATGCTCCGACGCTGGCTGCTGACCCTACTGTCAAGGATCACTTCTATTACGACCTTGAGAGTGCTTTGGACCCCTCGTCCGACTCTGAACCTGTTGTGCTCTTTGGAGACTTGAATGCTCGAGTTGGAGACGACCATCAAGCCTGGCCTGACTGTATCGGAAGTTTGGTGTTGGTCGTATGAAGAAAAATGGTCAACGTTTATTAGAGCTCTGCTGTAGAAATAATCTGTGTATCACAAATACAATCTTTCCAGTGAAGAGACATCATAAAATTACATGGTGTCCCCCAAGATCCAAGTCATGGCATCAGCTGGACTTTATCATAGTAAGGCAGAAGTAGAGGAGGGAGGTGCTCAACACACACACTCCTATCACAGCGCAGACTGTGACACAGACCACAGACTATTTGTGTCTACAATGCAGCTGAAGCCAAGGCCCTGCTATCGCCAGGTTAAACATTCCAATAAAATTGATGTAACAAAAACACGCATACATGCTCTCAAAGAGGAATACTGTAAGAAACTTGACAAAGAACCTGACCCTGACTCATACTGGGACTCTCATACTGTACATGACAGCGGTTAAGACTTTCGGAAAAAGAAACCTTCAAAATCCAGGCTGGTACAGATCATCTATTGACACAATCTAACCTGTGTTAGAGGAAAAGAGGGAAGCACTAGTTCGTTTGAATTCAAGACCCACTCGTCAAGCTCAGGAAAACTATCGCGCAGCCAGATAAACTGCCCAGGAAACTGTCCGGAAGTGTGTTCAGGTATACTGGAATTATCTCTACTCTAGAATAGAAAACGCAAGAGACTCTGGAAATCTCAAGGAAATGTTTGCAGCCATCAACACTGCAACAGGACCCACATTTCAAACCTGTGGTGTGCTAAAGAAGAAAGATTGATCTACTATAGATGACCAGACGGATAAGCTTAAAAGATGGATAGAGCACTACAGCGAGCTATATGGAACAGAGGGAAACGCTTGCCGTCAGACTCTCTTAAACCTCCCTCAATCTCAAATATATAATCACCTTGATGATGAACCTGACATTGCCGAGGTGTTATCCACCATTGAAAGTATGAGTAAGGTACCAGGTGCAGATGAAATACCAAGTGAGCTGCTACAAGCGGGTCTAATCCCATTAGCCAGTCATCTTCACCAACTCATTCTGAAATGCTGGCATGGCAAACAAATACCACAAGATTTTAATACCACAAGATTTTAAAGATGCAACGATCACCACTCTATATAAGAACAAAGGCGATAGTGGTGACTAACAATTATTGAGTTATTTCATTGCTGTCTGTCACTGGCAAAGTACTTGCTCGTATCCTACTGAAACGTTTGCAGGAAATCACTGAAGATGCATATCCAGAATCTAGTGATGTATGTCTCGAGACCACTTTTACGTGGTCTCGGTCTTGTCTCGGCCTTGACGGTCTTTGGTCTTGGTCTTGTCTTGGTCTCGGACCTCTCGGTCTTGTCTAGGTCTCGCTGACTCAGACCGACATAGTGGTCGGGGGATTTAGCAATACAATACTACAATATCCACGACGACACAAGGTTCGATAATGCAACAGTATTTGAATGTTCGTGTGACTCGTTTCGCCTATTTGAACAATGTATATCTTAATGGTCCAGTGGTAGAATTTTCGCCAACCGTGTAAGAGGTTCAGGGTTCTAATCCGCACTCGTATAGTTTTTTTTTTTTTTTTTTTCGCGTATAGTTTTTTTTCTCATCAAAACCGATTATGTTCATCATTATGTTTTGTGATTTAGAGTAGAGTAACGAATAGAGAGTACACTAGCAGTGTTGTGCCTGAACGGGTTCATGAACTTGTTCATATTTTGGGCGAACGTGAACTGAACGTACTGTATTACTGCCTGGTGAAAGTTACTGTGAACTCGTTCATTCTGGTGTCTGTGAACGACGTGCGGCGCACTCTCAGATTAACTTCGTTCGCCTTCCAGGTGAAAACCCAGCTAAAATACACCATAAACAGGCCTTAATATGTAGCGGTAAAAACACCCAATCTGGCAACACCAGCCACTAGCGTCGCACCACCGCATCCGTGATCAAAACAAAATGCAGCAAGGAAGCGTCGTATGATAATTTAAACGAGTTTTATGTCAAGGTCGGTGAGGATGGGAAAAAATCTTAAATTTCTGTTCAAACTTTGCCCGCCGATAAATTATTTGCTGTCTGTAGTTCTATATGGGCTGTGGCAATCATTTTGAAAAATAATAGCTCGCAGCAACATATGGAAAAAAAGAACTATGAATGAACTAGTTAAACATTTTTAAGTATAAACTGAACTGAACTAGTTCATTTAAAAATTTGTGAACTGAACTTTAAAGTAGTTCATGTAGAAAAGTGAACTTTCCCAACACTGTACAGTAGTCTGTTTTTTTCCCCTCCGGTCTCGACTTGGTCTCGGTCTTGGTCTGTCTTGGTCCTGGTCTCGATACCCTCTGGTCTTGGTATTGTCTTGGTCTCGGTTTAGGCGGTCTTGACTAGAAGTCTACCAGAATCGCAGTGCAAGTTCGGACCACAGCGATCAACCACTGATATGATCTATGCTGTCCAACAACTACAAGAGAAGTCACAAGAGCAGCTGCAACCGCTTTACATGGCTTTTTTTGACCTAACAAAAGCTTTTGACTACGTGGACAGTAAATCTCTTTTCCTGGTCCTTGAGAAAGCTGGCTGTCCACCTGCTCTACTCTTACTGATACAGTCATTTCATGACGGTATGTTGGGTTGGGTGAAGTTTGATGGTGAGCTGACTGGTACGTTTCCCATCAAACAAGGTGTAAAACAAGGCTGTGTATTAGTGCCTACACTGTTCGGTATTTACTTCTCCTATGTATTCAAAAGAGCATATGAAGACCTGGACGACAACACTGGTGTCTCCCTATTGTCACGTAATGATGGAAATATCTTCAATCTGTCTCGTTTCAAAGCTAAAACCAAGACCCAGCAATTTGTTGTGCATGAACTAATCTACGCCGATGATGCTGCTTTATGCGTGTCATCTCCGGATCAGCTTCAAATCCTGATAGATCGATTTGCTGAATCATGTGACAAATTTGGACTCACTATTAGTCTGAAAAAGACTGTTACAATGTCACAGGCCCTTGACTCTCATACATTCACAATCAATGAGACCCGGGTACCAGACAGTTCACAGTTCCTCATTCCCTTCTTTACCGGTCTGTCATTATTATATCTGATTGAACCGGGTCAATGGAAAATACAAATTCTACATCACAACAATGTATCTAAAGTCACCTTTAACTATCTTTAACTGTGTTATGCAACCAATGAAGGTCAAATCCCCCCCCGCCCTTTTTTTTAAATCAGTTTGTGCATTTTTCTATCTGCCTGTGTTTTGTTTTTTACATATGTGTATTTGTATGTGTGCATATGAATCTATTGTATGTCTTATTCTAATATGGGTTCCCCCTAGAGTATGATAAGTGAATGTCTGTTTGTGCTTCTGTTTTCTCTGTGGTAGTGCATGTTCTGGCCCCTGGATTTCACTTCCCTCTTGCTCAGGGGTGGCTCCATCATCTGGCTCCGGACTCAACTCTACTGGTCCTTTATCTAGTGTCTAGTGTTTATCTAGTGTTTATCTGCCTCTGAGGCCTCCTCTTCCCCATTTCCACACCTCATCATTACTTCCTCAACATGCTGTGGAACCACCTCTTCCATGTCACACTTCACCATCTCCTTGAATTGACCGTCTTTTACAGACTTCTGTGTCACTTGTGGATAGAATACTTCAGCCTCTGGCAGCAGCTGGTCTTCACACTGGCCCGGTTTGAAAGGTCTGCAAAATCCTGTCCATTCGCTCTCCTCCTCTGAGCTACTTTCCACGGTTTGCTGCTCAGACTTTGCTTTGCTGAGTTTTCTTTTCACCATCTTTCTCAGAGTTGTTGTTGTTTGTTCTATGGGCAGGAATTCACAAGGCAAAAGCATGTTACGATGGAGGACCCTGACTCGCCCATGCCCAGTTTCAGGCTGCACCTCATAGACTGGACACTCTGATCTCTTTTTCTGGACCACATAGACTTGCTCCTCCCAATATGATCGCAGTTTTCCTGGGCCCCCTCTTTCACTCATGTTCCTAGTGAGAACTCTACAGCCCGGCTGTAACTCCACTCCATGGATCTTACAGTCGTACCTGTCCTTGGCCTTCCCACTTGCCATACTCGCAGATTCTGAAGCCAGCTTGTAGGCCTGATCCATTCACTTTCTCCAATTTTTGCATTCTCTTGATGAGATGATGATTGATCTCTGGGGCTGAGGTTGAACATGATATCAATAGGGAGCCTCGGATGACGTCCAAACAGCAGAAAGTAAGGAGCAAATCCGGTTGCCTCATTGTGTGTGCAATTATATGTGTGCACTACTTGTGCCAGGGAGTTTCCAATCCACCTTTTCCCTGTCAGTCAGATTCCGCAACATGGACAAGAGTGTCCTATTAAATCGCTCCACCTGACTGTTTCCCTGCGGGTGGTAGGGGGTCGTTCTGGAGCCTGTAATACCGCTGTGCTGCTGGAGTTGTGCGAACAACTGGTTGTCAAACTCCTTCCCCTGGTCATGGTGCAATCTTGTGGGGAAACCAAATTTCAACACAAAATCCCAGAAAATCTTTTGAGCTGTTGTCTTACCTGACTTATTGAGGCATGCATATGCTTGAGCAAAGCGAGTAAAATGGTCCATAATGACTAAGATATATTCATACCCGCCTTTGCATCTTTCCAAATGAAGAAAGTCCACTGAAACCAATTCAAAGGGGTGTGTTGTGTCAATATTGGTAAGTGGTGCTCGGTTTGGCTTGTTGGGGCGTTTTGTCTTAAGACAGCGACATACTCTCAAGACCTGATGTTCAACGTCCCTCTGCATATGTGGCCAGTAGAATCGGTCTCTCATTAAGTGGAGCGTCCGCTCTACACCTAGATGGTCCATGTTTTCGTGAAACTCTTTGAAGGCCAACCATGGAACTTCTTGGGCAGCACCAGCTGTGATCAAGTTGCTGTTGTTCTGTACAGGACTCCTTGCTCATCCAGGAACAACCTTTTCCTCTCCCGCATCACTACAGCACCGCATCATGACCCTGTCTCTAGACCATCGATTTGTTCTTATGCAGTTCACCACCGTGCTGATCACTGGATCCTGTTCCTGGGCTTCCCTCAGCACGCTTTTGTCAAAGTTCAACACTGCATTCTCCTCTTCAGCCAGTGCGGTCTCGATGGTGACTGGACACATCCACGGAGTGTGTTCTTTTGACTGAATACTGAAAGCTTGGGTCACACCACTGATGACATTTGGACTCACTTCTATCGGACACTTCTTCATATACTCCTTCATTTCCAATGGCATGCGCGACAAGCCATCTCCATCAGCGTTGGTTTTTCCTGGACGATACTTATTAGTGAAATTAAAATCACCCAGCTCTGCAACCCAGCGATGTGTAGTGGGATTTAATTTGGCTGTCGTGAGCACATATGTTATTGGATTGTTGTCTGTGTAGACAACAAAAGGAGGAGTATAATAGAGGTAATCTCTAAAGCGCTCACAGATGGCCCACTTCATGGCCAAGAACAAGAAGTTTTCCTGAATGCAGATGATAGTTATTTTCTGCAGCAGATAAACTTCTGGATTCCTAAGCAATGACCCGGAGCTTGCCTTCCTGTCTTTGATATAGCACGGATCGCAGCCCTTCCTGGGATGCGTCGCAGTGGAGGATGAACGACTCTTCAAAATTTGGGTAACCTGACACAGGGTGTTGTGAAACAAAATCAATCAACTGACAGAGCACCTCCTGGTGCTTCAGCATCCAGACGATGGGATGGTTTGAAGGGAGTTGTCCCTAACGGTTTCATTTCTTAGCAGTTTTTTTTCCTCTTTTAGCAGCTGTCTGACATGCACTTTTTTCTTGGCTCAGAAGGTCATAGAGAGGTGTAGCTATCCTGGAGAAATTTGGTATGTATGAGAGTTTTGACAAATATTTGTTTACAAAAGCTACCTACTGGAGCTTTAAAGCCTGTTTGTTGGTATTCCTTCATCATTGTGCGCTCATCATAGCCACATGGTATAATTTCATTAGTAATTAGCATTTTAAAAAATACCTTATATTTGATCTCTTTTCATTGCATGCAATGAAAAAAGAAACATTGAGATTTTTTCCTTCATTTAATGACTTGTGCATCAAAGGGTTAAGCGATACAACTGAATACATAAATACAACTGAATGCCACACAGTGGGTCATTAGCAGGCAGTCAACTGAAAACTGCATTTGTAAAGCATAAAGGTTGAACCGCATAAAGGCTGAACCTGTATAGACAAGTTACAGATTAAACTGGTGTGGACATGTTACTTTTAAACAGGAATCGGGACTAATGAAGGTGTGTTTTTCCATGGATGAACATCTCTCTCTCTCTCTCTCTCTCTCTCTCTCTCTCTCTCTCTCTCTCTCTCTCTCTCTCTCTCTCTTTCTCTTTCTGTGACAGTTGGAGGAGGGGAGCAGGTTTGAACTCATAGACAGCTGTGCTGCTTCACAAAGGGTTTCTCATCATCTCACTGAAGGTGAACTCACTTTGCCTGAGGTCTATGGTGTTTTCTGTAGAGAGAGAGAGAGAGTGTGTGTGTGTGTGTGTGTGTGTGTGTGTGTGTGTGTGTGTGTGTGTGTGTGTGTGTGTGTGTGTGTGTGTGTGTGTGTGTGTGTGTGTGTGTGTGTGTGTGTGTGTGTGTGTGTGTGTGTGTGTGTGTGTGTGTTTGATGTGAGTCTGATCTGTGCGTTTCAGGTGGAGTGTTTGCGTTTGCAGTGGACGGATCAGTGATGACGGACAGGCTCAGAGGAGATGCAGTAACATACGTGAATATTCCCACCAGCCCTATGTCCAAAAAACAGCTGCATTACATGGAACTAGAGTTGCAGGAATCCAGCACGGCCATCAGAGGTGCAAAACAAGCAAATAATAATTAGTAGTGTATACAGATCAACACCATATATAGATATATTATATGGAAGCTTGTTTCCACCACAGAATAAAAAAATAACAAAGGTCATTTTGATGTTTGACTTTATTTCCTGTGTGGAAGTGGGCACAGGAGGCAGTTAAGCGGGCTGAAGCGAGGCTGAGACATGGCATGTTGTTAGGCTCTGTGGCAGCTGGACGAGCCGGGTTTGGTAGGAGAGAGATGGGGGAGAGAAAGACGTCAGCTGATCCAAGGGTCAGATCTGTGCAGAGGTGGAAGAGGAACGTCGGAGTAGGACAGTGGCTATGTGCAAGCAGGGATCTTTGACTAATTGGAACCATACAACTGCCTGTAAGATCACCTGGGCAGAACTAAGGAAGACAGAACCTGCTAGACTCAAGTTTCTGATCCAATAAGTGTATGATGTCCTTCAAAGCCCAGACAACCTGCATTGCTGTGGTTTAGCTAATACCCCAGCATACCCACTGTGCCTGGCAAGAGGTTCCTTTCCTTTTCTTTTCGAGCACATCTTGAGCTGCTGCCCGAAAGCCTTGGGAGAGGGGAGGGACAGGTGTTGCAATGACCAGGTGCTGAGTGCAATAGCTGACACCATCTGCATTGAGATCCAATAGAGAAAACATCAGCTCCCAGTGAGGCACAACATTGCCTTTATCAGGGTGAGAGAGAAACATCAGGTGGCTGCTAGCCTCAGCTCATGATTGGCTGCTGAAGTTTGACCTAGGGAGGCAGCTGAAGTTTCCAGAAAACATTGCAAGAATGACACTCAGCCCAGATTTGATCTTAACATCTGTCTGTTCCAAGCAAGTGGTCATGTTGAAACTTACTATGCCTTGGGAATGCCGGATAGAGGAGGCCCATGAGCACAAGAAGGCCAAGTATCTCGAATTGGCAGAGGAATGTTATGTAGAAGGCATGGGTGGAGGGCCCGCTGCAGGGGGTTTGCAGGACAGTCTCTACATCGGACACTCAGTCTTCTTGGTATTAGAGGGTTGCAGGAAAAAAACAGCCACCAAGAACATCACAGAAGCTGTGGAAAAAGCATCAAGGGGACTGTGGATCAAGAGGGGTGATCCATGGGGTGGTGCGCTACTTGGACACAAGACGGGGACTGATCACACCCTGCTGGGCCGCCCAGGCCAGGGTGTCTGATGATCCAAGACCCGAAATGACCTGTGACCCTGGGTTTATCACTGATGATGTGTCTAAGTTGAACCACTGGGTGTTTCAGAATCCATAAACTTGCAATTGCCATTGCAATAAAAGAAAAAAAAAATACTCAGCTGGTGAGATTGTCGTAGTTACCTTTTTCATTTTTTATACTGTGGCAGACACAAGCTTCCATAATATGAATTATTCATTATTAAGTTAAACAAACAAAGCACCTGCTTTTAAGTCATTAACAGTCACATTCAAGATACAACCCATCTGACAAAAACCGATTTTACTCTTTCTAAAGCAAAACAGCCTGAAGCTCAAATACAATAATAAATGTCACTCACTTTGATGCAAGAACAAACATCTGAAAATATCAATTTCACTAAATACTGTGTATTTATATATTGTTTATCATTATTTGTTTATATATGGCTATAGTAGTTATTTAAGATATTTATCTATGAATGTGTTTTTTTGCTAATTTATATTTTTTTAAATTAAATATATTATGATTTATTATGTAATTTATTCCTGTGATGAAATGCTGAATTTTCAGCATCATTACTCCAGCATTCAGTGTCACATGATCCTTCAGAAATTCTTCTTCTAATATGCTGAGTTACTGCTCAAGAAACATTTCTTATTATTATCACTGTTGAAAACAGTTGTGCTGCTTGATACTTTTGTGGAAACTGTGATCATTTTTTTCAGGATTCTTTGATGAATAGAAAGTTTAAAAGAACAACAATTATTTAAAACATAAATATTTTTTAACATAAATGTTTTTTACTGTCACATTTGATACATTTTATGAGCCTTTCTGAAGAAAAGTAATATTTTAAAAGTAATAAATTAAACTTTTTCAGGCCAACATCAACATCTGTCTTTCTCTGGTTCTGTTCAGGGAAAAGCTCCAGTAAATACGCTCAGATTGACATCGCAGCGACCGAGGCGGCTCACAGAGCAGGTACCCAGCATGCACTGGGGCGAGAAGAAGGGCTTCAGAGACTGGAGCTGCAGAAGAGAAGACGAGGACTGAAAGAGGACTGAACTGAGAGACACTTCATGTCTCTTGCTCTAGACAAACTGACCAAACGACTACATGTATGTGATGACAGTAAAACACAAAAAAATAAGTATCTAAAGAAGTTTCCACTCATTTTCTCATTTAGTCGACTGTGGATTTCACTAGTGAATAGTGAGTGAGTGTGCAGTGTCTAATCATAGCATATAAAGTGTTTTAAATACAGTAATGTACAGTAATTTATACAGCTCACACACACTGATTAGATGAACATGTTAAACACAAATTCAGTGTACAGTAAGCCATAAATACATGGATTGATAAAATATCTGTATTATCATGTTAGATGAATATGTGCAATGCACAGAACCAAAAATGCATTTTTATTAATTTCGTTTTTTATTAATTTATTTAGTTTTAAAATGCTGAATATTACTTTCTAGTTGCATTTGTATTAAATATGCAGCCTTTACTTTTTAGTCTTTTTATTAACCTAAATTAAACTCTAGTCAGGTGAAGACAATAATTATTTAAATGAAACTACTGATTTTGTATTTTAGATTAATTTTGTAACCAGAAAATCATGCATTGCAGGTGTTCAGTGTCCTTTGTAGATCACATGCTGTATTTTCTCATAGTTTCAGCACTGAAGAAAGTGAAGAGTTTGAACTGCGATATATGAAAAACATATAATGCTGCTGCTAGATATTGTATTAATCAAAGTTTTGTGACAAAAGTAATAACAATAATGCTAATAATTATCGTTTGTAAATACAGGTGTAAAATAAAATAAAAACTAATGTTCAATACTGTTTCTTATTATTATTATTGGAAAGTTAAGTCAATTTAATCTGGAGACGCAGTTATATTGTCTCGCCGCTAGAGGACAGAGTGAGGCTTTAGAAACGGCAGTGAATGGGAATAAGCCTGGCATGAACACAGTGTGAAGCTGGTGGAAAATAGAAACATCTATTAGCCTAGTATAGAATCATCTCCTCGTGTTCCTGGTGATTATCTTCAAGAGAAAGGAGGAACACTGGAGTTTGGTGAGGATTTCTAAACATAGCTACACCATGATGACCAACAAGGGTGTTTTAAAGAAATTAAAGGATTCAGAAAATAGTTCAATATCCCAGCTGTTCTAAGGTCGTATTGATATTCCATTTAGTTTTATAACTTTATTTTTTGAATGTTCTCTAGACGTTCAGGACGTCCAGTTTTTATTTATTTAAATGTTTTAAAAACGTTCCATGAACGATTTGTGCTGACGTTGTGAGGACGTTATTAAAGACCATAAACATTACTGGAAGAACGTTTAGCTTTGAAAGCATTGCCAGAACTTTCTGAGGATGGTAATTGGATGGCATTGATTCGCACTGACAGAAATAAAAAGGCAAACTGCATTAAAGTTTTAAATCTACACTGCAAGCAAAATGATAAAGGTGACCTCAGGATTCTGGGGCCGGATTCACGAAAATCTTAAGAAAGAAGTTAAGAAAAGTCTTAAAACGAATTAAGAAGTTATGAATGTTCCTAAGTGCAATTCTAGAAAAAATATTTTCCTTAAGAAAATGAAAGGCTTTGGTGTTATTTGATTGAAAGGCGTGTAGGATATTGCTGAAGACTCGATGAATGAAAAACACTGTAGTCCATGTTTTTAAACTGCCTGTAGATTACCGTAGTTATCATAATACGCGCTCAGTCTACTGTCCTCGCGACTAGTTTTACGGGAGTTAATCACTCGCTGTGATTTCACTGCATTGTGTCAAGTTAAAATATTTTAAAAGAGCCCGTCTCAAGGTGCAGCGGTCTTTCCCATTCATTTGCGCTCCGTGGGCTATTTTCTTGCGCTCCCACTATGCGTCCTGTATGTGCGCTGCTTGCAGAGATGGTGCGTCTCCCCATCAGCTACGTAGTTCAGGGCTGCGTCCGAAATCGCACTCTCTTCATGGCTAGGCCTATTGGTACTTACTGGTAAAAAAAAAAATTTTATATAGTATGAGTGTATATTCTATTGTATGTGTGACATCATAGGCTATAGCCTATAATATATATATATATATATATATATATATATATATAGGTACTAGCCTACTCTATATCAATCTTCAAGATCTGAGTAAGGACAGATTACGCAATCATAAATTGATAGAGAGGTGAGTTAACTCTAGCAGACTGTTAATCATTACTCACTCTGAATTGTGCTCATCAATCTAAATGAGATTGTATGTGTGTGTGTGTGTGTGTGTGTGTGTGTGTGCGTGTGTGTGTGTGTTAATGAGGGCGAGAGTGTTCTGGATTCTGCGTGGGCAATTGTAATAGATTCAGCAAAAAAGTACTGCATAGATCTGCACAGTGTATAGAAGCAATTACCCGAATAAACATTCCCAAACAACAAACACACACTCACGCACACACACACACACACACACACACACACACACACACACACACTCATACACACACAATCACACACACACAATCTAGTTTTATGTGACTCATTCCAGAATTGCAGGTACATTTCAATTAGAGAAAGAAAACAAAAAATAGGATTTAATTTTTCTGTTAAACTTTTTTTTATTTTCATAGAATGCACTTTAAATTCAACATTTTCATTATTTGCTGATCTTAAACTTGTAAGATTTAAAATATTAACACTGAACATCAATGCACTAACAGAAAAATCTGTCAACTCTGTTATAGACAAATTGGGTTGACGATAACAGAGTTGACATTTTCCACCATTTTGTGCTTTAGCTCTAACCTCACCTTCACTGCTTTCTGGAGTTTCACTTGGTGCAAGTCACATGCTTTTTCTACAAATACTCTGGAGGTTTTGTTTTGTTTTATAACAGAGGTAACAGAATTGACCGAACGTAGGGACAGACACAACATCTATTTCTTTATTCATTAAATTACAAATAATACAGAAAAATATATATTCTATGCAATTGTTTATATAACTTAATAGAATAAACACAAAAAATATTTGAAAATTAGACTTAATTGTTTCATGATAATTCAAGTTTATTGTATGAATCAGGAGGCAGAGACAGGTGGAGTGGGAGTCATTTAGTTAATATTTCCCATTATCTCTTTCCCCTAAATATACATAAAGCATTATTTTTAGTGATAGTGTAATATAATTTGTGTTAATATTCAAAACTGATTCAAAAAAGTTTTTTTTTTTTTTTTAATAAAAGAAGGTTTATCTGGGAGACTTGAAATGTACCCCCAATTCTAGAATTACTCACTTCATTTAGCCAAGACTGCAAAGTCAACTCTGTTACAAATATGTTAGACCTATCACTTCTGCCACTAAAGATTGCTTTATTAATGATATTCCTGATCAGTTTCATCTCCTCAGCATCCCAGATAGCTTAGAAGAACTCGATATTGCGACAGAAACTTTTGACTCTCTCTTTTCCAGCACTTTAGACACACAGTTGCTCCTTTACGCTTAAAGAAGATAGTCCAACGCCGTGGGACAAGAAGCACACTCAGGCCCTTAAGAGAGCAGCCAGAAAAATGGAGCGCAATTGGAAGAAAACAAAACTAGAGTTTTTTTTCCCCGCATTTCATGGAAAGAGAGCATGATTGCGTACAGAGAGGCCTTAAAAGCTGTAGATCTGCTTATTTTTCAACACTATTAGAAGAAAATAAACAAAACCCTAGGTATTTATTTGAAACAGTGGCTAAATTAATGAAAAATAAAGCTTCAAGCCCAGACATTTACAAGCAGCACAGCAGTAATGACTTTATGAACTTCTTTACTTGTAAGATTGATAATATCAGGGAGAAAATTATAACTATACAACCGTCTACTACAGTATCGCACCAGGCAGTGCCTTATAGTCTCCCTGAGGAAAAATTTGATTAATTCATTGCTATTGGAGAGGAAGAATTTTCTAAACTCTTTAAATCATCAAAATCGTCAACATGTATGTTAGAGCCTACACTGACTAAGCTATTGAAAGAGATGCTTCCAGAGGTCATAGATCCTCTTCTTAATATAATTAATTCATCTTTGTCATTAGGATACGAACCAAAAACTTTTAAGCTGGCCATGATTAAAACGCTTGTTAAAAAAACGCAACTTGATCCTACAGAATTAGTCAATTACAGGCTGACCTCGAATCTATCTTTTCTGTCAAAGATACTAGAAAAGGCAGTATCCTCATAACTATGTTCCTTTTTAGAAAGAAATGGTATCTGTATCTCTCTATTAGCGTTACTCGATCTTAATGCTGCATTTGATACCATTGATCACAACATTCTTTTAAATAGACTTGAAAATGATGTTGGCATTAGTGGAATTGCATTAGCATGGTTTAAATCATACTTATCTGAACGTTATCAGTTTGTAGCAGTAAATGAAGAGATGTCTTATTGATCAAAAGTTCAGTATGGCGTACTACAAGGCTCAGTACTAGGACCGCTGCTGTTCACTCTGTACATGCTACCTTTAGGAGATATCATTAGGAAGCTTGGCATTAGTTTTCACTGTAATGCTGATGATACTCAGCTCTATATTTCTTCACGCCCTGATGAAACTTACCAGATTCTAATTATTAGACAAAAAATTCCTCACATACTACCCTAGAATACTGTCTAACACTTGATGGCTGCTCTGTCAAGTCTTCGTCGTCGGTTAGGAACCTGGGTGTGCCCTCTATCTTTCATTTGAAAGTCACGTGTCTAGTATCTAGTAAAATATATCTAAATTACGTCATATGGCTCAATGACAAATGCGGAACAGTTAGTTCATGCGTTCATGACATCAAGAATAGATTATTGTAATGCTATTATGGGTGGTTGCCTTGCACGCTTAGTAAACAAACTACAGCTAGTTCAAAACGCAGCATCTAGAGTTCTTACCAGAACTAGGAAGTATGACCATATTAGCCCGGTTCTGTCAACACTGCATTGGCTCCCTATTAAACATCGTATACATTTTAAAATATTGCTGATTACTTACAAAGCACTAAATGGTTTAGCTCCCCAGTACTTGAGCGAGCTCTTAACGCATTATAGTCCATCACGTCTATTGCGATCTCAAAATTCCAGCCAGTTGATAATACCTAGAATATCAAAATCGACTGCTGGAGGTAGATCCTTTTCCTATTTAACACCAAAACTCTGGAACAGTCTTCATAACATTGTCCGGGAAGCAGACACACTCTGTCAGTTTTAATCTAGACTAAAAACACATATTTTGACCTAGCATACACATAACACATTAGAGACTTCTATAATTCAATGTTAGGCTGCATAGATTAGGTCAGCCGGAACCGGGAACACTTCCGATAAATCCTGATACTTGTTACATCATAAGCAGGATGGCATCTACGCTAATATTAGTCTCTCTGTTTATCCCGAGGTTTACCAGAGTCCGCCTGATCCAGGCCGTATCCGGATCTGATGAAAGATCTGTGCCTGGACATGACGAAAACGCTGTCCTGAAGTGTCAACTAGTCTCTCCCCTGTGAAGGCCTCCTTCCCTTTACCTCTGTGCAGATAAAATGTTGTCGGGATAATTCCGGTTCACGTTGCGATAACAGACTGTATCATAAAATTTTCAAGGCTTGTACCTTGGAACTTATTTCATGGTTAGCATTCTTAAGTCAACAGGCACTGTTTTGTGCAAATGAGCGGCCGGATCGCATTAAGGTTTTTCTGTCAGAATGGTGTTGTGTTAACGGTCCCTAAGTTAATAACCAATGATTGCTGCGACGGAAGTGAATCAATCAAAACTAACTTTAGCTAGACAATAACTTTATTCTAGAGCTGCTGTAAAGCCCAAACAATCTGTTACTTTAATTTCCTATTATCACTGTAAAGCTGCTTTGAAACAGTCCACATTGTTAAAAGCACTATATAAATGAAGGTGACTTGACTTGACACACACACACACACACACACACACACACACACACACACACACACACACACACACACACACACACACACACACACACACACACACACACACACACACACACACAAATGACACAACAAACTGACTAAACACCAGCAACTCCTACACCCCAACACTTTCACACTTCTGTCTCCTGAGAGTGCAAGTAAACACAGCCATTATTTTTGAATAATAAAAATGAAGAGTCAGCTCGCTCAAGAAACTGAATAAATTAACTCACTCAACACGGACAGACTCATTATGAAGCAAATAAGGGCTTATATCTCTTTTTTATGTGTGACACAGCTTTCATAAAAAATAAGCATTTCTAAATCTCATTACTGTAATTGATTACTGCAAAAACAATATATTTTGATATTGTCATGGTATGTGTAAAAAAGATTTATTTATTTGTATATGTTACCATAACCAGAGGCAGCATTTAAAAACAATACAGTGTCTGTCAATTATGAATGGTAAGGGAGGGGGAGTGGGAACATGATGATTCGTGCTTTTTCTATCAGTCTAAACTCGTGATGATGTGAGACTTTTCCTGTCGAAGAACGCCTCTGCTGAAACCACGGTAACGCTTCCACTTGGGCCATTGTGATGTCACAGAAGCACACGGCTGCGCGGAATCGTTGCGTGCGAAACCTGTGCGCTCTCTCTCTCTCTCTCTCTCTCTCTCTCTCTCTCTCTCTCTCTCTCTCACACACACACACACACACACACACACAAAGAGAGAGGGGCTGTGGTCGGTTTGAACATCGCTCCTCGCCATAGGTTATGTCAGGGAATAAGAGCATGAAATTGGACACAGAGATGCGCTCTCGGAGCTCCGCCCCTAAATAACATCATCAGCATCATCATAGTCGGAAAGAAATTACTGGAGGGTACAAGAGAGGACACACGCGGACTGTCAACCTGATGTATACGTCGCGCCGAACCGTCGCGTTCATCCATCACCTCTGAACGTAAGTCACATTTTTTTCATTTATTCGATCAGTGAGCTTATCAATGTGTTTATTTGCTTTTAATATACAGTTCAGAAATGGTGCGTTGTACATTGCACATGATGTATCATTAGTATTGGTGTTATTAAGAGTATGAGCAGACAACGTTGCGTTAGATCAGAACTTACCTTCATATATCAGACTATTGATTATTTAGCTTATATCATTCATATTTCGGCACACAGAGCTCAGAGGTCATGAGAATCACAGGTCTGTTGCATGTCAGACAGACTGTGATTATTCAGGTATGACAGCCATACCCCCCTTTAATAACAGCATGATAAATGACAGCATTATTAGAAGTGACATTGTCAACCATGGACAAATGTACTGATGATGTTAATAACATGAATGACAAATGACTATGAGAGAGAATAACAACGCGACAAGCAAGGCGTTTAGAGAAATAAAGATGTTTATTTATTTAATTATTTACCTACATATGTCCAAATATCAATATTCCCAAAACAACAAATTAAACCAACTCCCATTTTCCATTATTATTATACCTATTCATACTTATTAATGCAACTATTAATTGTAATAATAAGAATAATATGTATTATTTTCAGTGTAAGTAAAACAAAATATAGACAGATTTAGTACAGCTAACTAATCGTACTTACCAACTGACTCAACACTTCCAGTTTTTGTACTGCACTTTCTCCTGCACTATAGTTTCTGGACAAGGTTTTTTTTTTTTTTTTAACAACTCTTAGCACTTAATTTGTATATTTTCCAGCCACTAAGCCTATAAATGCTTCAATACAATATAAGGCCATACTAGTAACTCATTTTAATATGCTTTAAAGAAAATATGTTAATAAAAGACCTATTTTAATCAGACTTCATGGCTTTCATTCGTTCTAGTATTCTAATATCACTATCACTGAGGAAGGAATAGTCTTGATATAGCGAGGAAGAGAAGACTTAAATGTGCTGTAACACTGGCAGGAGTAGATCTGAAATTAAACTATGATATTCTTATAAATTTAGGTCTTCAGAAAACATCTTTATAGATAATAAAAACATTTGTGTTCATGGCAGTCAGTAGTATGGCAAAGGCAGTAGTATTGCTGTTGAAGAATTTGAGCTTTTATTTAGATCTTATTTGTGGTTATATAAGGTTAATGCTGTGAAACTGCTGCGTAGGGTATGAGAGCGATGCAGACATGCTTTTGACATTGTGCCGTTTCACTGTGACCTTGAAAATGCAGACGCAGCTGTGAGTAAGAACAAGTCAGCAATCGCAGATGCTCGCAGATTCACACATTGCACACACACACATTGCACACACACACACACACACACACGCACACGCACACGCACACACACACACACACACACACACACACACCATTTACTTAGTGCACTTGGACATACGTATATGCATGGACACTGACCTGGCAGCATAGATCTTTTTGGCTTTGTGTGATGTGTGATTAACCCCCACCCCACCCTTTCTGTGTGATTATTTTTCTCAGGCTAATATGAGGAAGCCTCTGCTGTGCTGAAGGACATCTGAATTCCACAGATTTATTGTACAAGTAGCATTCTCAGCATGCGCTAAGCCTAACCGTAGCGTAACAAGAGAGCACATGAGTGTTGAAGCAGAGAGAATGGCCATGGCCTCTGACGTGCAGCACAGTCAGATTGTCTGTACTCGCCAGCGCTTAAGGAGAAAACTCAGGCCTGCGCGGGTGATCAGCCTCCTCATCAGTCTCGTAGCAATAAGTGCAGTGGCCTTCTCATGGCACTCTACTGCTCAGTGGGAGGGGCTTCAGAGCCACGCCCCACACAGAACACTGCTATCCACACACCTGGGTTACCACAGTAACCTCTCAGAGGACACGCCCATAGCCATGCGCTCGTCCGCAGAGTCAAACGAGAGTCAAGGGGACTATCCGACTGACCTGTTCAGCCTGGAGGACCGTAGGCGTGGCGCTGTCGTGTTACACATGTTCGGCATGATCTACATGTTCATTGCCCTTGCCATCGTTTGCGACGAGTTTTTTGTCCCCGCGCTTACGGTCATCACAGAGAAACTCAAGATCTCAGATGACGTGGCGGGCGCCACCTTCATGGCGGCCGGGGGCTCGGCTCCCGAGCTCTTCACCTCAGTCATCGGCGTATTCATTTCCCACAGTAACGTGGGCATCGGAACCATTGTTGGCTCCGCTGTGTTCAACATCTTGTTCGTCATTGGAATGTGTGCTGTATTCTCGAAGGAGATCCTGAACCTGACATGGTGGCCTCTTTTCAGGGACGTCACCTTCTACATCATCGGCCTCATTATGCTCATAGTTTTCTTCCTGGATAACTACATCACGTACTTGGAGAGTATCAGCATGCTGCTTGTCTACGCCACCTATGTGCTCTTTATGAAGTTCAATGGGACAGTAGAGACCCTTGTCAAGAGCATCACGAACAGAAACCAGGTGGTGGAAGTGGAGGCTCAGCCAAAGGTGAGTTGACAACATCTCTTCCTTCCTCTGTCTGACCAACCACTGTAGACCCCCCTTTTGAATTGGGGACTGGTTAAGTAATTTGGTCACTGGTCTGATTGTAGAGAGTGATTTATGGGTAGGATTAGTGAAGTAATAGGAGATACCACAGTGACCCAACCAGCTTCCCAAACATACCAAAGTTTGAAACCCAATGGATAAGCAGAAAAATACAAATGATTAGGCCTATTTCTTTTTAACTACGCAATAGTAATACTGTACTAGGCCCTATACCAATAGGTGGCCACACATTGATGGGGTTGTGTAGGCCAGGGATCAACAACTTCTGTCCTGGACGGCCGTTGTCCCGTAGACTTTTACTATTTGGTTAATAATACGTGGACAGTGATTGAAAGGTTATTTTGCCAGACAGCAGAATTAGGGGGAAAACAGAACATAGTGCTGTTGGCATGCACAAGAGATCCTGAGGATGATGAAGAAACATATAAATTCGAAAAACCCAATACTGGACCCAAGTCAGAACACAAATGTTGCCAGGCAACAGGTAGAAGTTGTCTTTATGGCATACACTCAGATACAAATGCATATGTTCATGCATGACAGTGAATATAGTTTTCCTGCAGTTTCCTGTGTTTTGGTTCTTCATTAAGGAAAAGCTCTTCATTTGTGATGCAGTAGTCATGGATGCAGCCGAAATAATCCTGTAGGCTTTATGTAGCGTAATCCATTTGTCTCCGCTACTGCAACGAGGCCTCGACTAACAATAATCATGATCTAATACCGCAGTTTAACCTTTAGCCTAATCCCTAACCCCTGCAGTTGTCAAAGCATCTTCAAGCACCACATGAGTAGTTTCACAATTTCCAAAGGAACGTCGCTTAAAAACCTCTTGACTCGGGGTTGACGTCACTTTGTTAACATCATTTACATTTACTATATAGAATACTGTCTAAAAATATTGAGAATGATAACAAAGCATCATTTGAAAGCTCTAAGGGGTTATTGTCAATCTACGGTGCTACAATATAGATCCTCCAGCAATAGTAATATTGTAATTTGTGCAAACAACAAACATGCAAAATCAACTTCATACCTTTGTTATGAAATAGATGAATCGATCCAATCCGGCGACCTTGGGTAAAATTTCCATGACAAGCATCCATTGAAAAACAGCACTTTTTGTCCACAAAAGAGCTAAATCTGTGAAATATTGATATATTGTCCATTGTTTATGTTAGATTTCGCCTGACATATCTACCCTCCATCATTGTTCTTCAAGAAAATATGCAACCTGAGCACCGTTTATGTTGTAAAAGTAAAACTGTATATGATCTTATACATTAGACTCTCACAAACAAATGAGCCCACCTCCAAAGTTTATTTTTCAAAATAGGGCAGTAGTTTTTTTTTACATCTTCAGAGGCATATTCTCCAGCCATTGTCATTGTAGTAAATCTTGACGACAAAACTTTAAGCCAATGCCAAGACGATTCCAGCAGCGTGTGCGCTGTTTATCTTCCGCATGCGCACATAGAGGTATTTTTATGATAATGTACAGCTTTCTGGACTAGGGCTGCACAGTATATAATTTTAGAATCTATATCGTTATGTGCGCATCCGCAATAGTAAAGGGATCGTACTTGATCTGTGATCTATAGTGGCCAGTTGCACCACGGTTCAGAATGCATGTAATCAGCGTATTAAAGGGGAACTTGGCAACACAAACCATTTCTTCGCTGATTTTCACTTTTGTTTGTCGCATGTTTTCTCAATGAGCTCCCCCAAAGCTGTGGGGCGTTTTTTTCACAACACATCATAAAAAAAACACTTGCGGCACCCTCCTCCCCCTTTCTATCGCTGCTCATGTGCATTTGTTATTATCTGAGCCGGCCAACTTTATCGTGTGGCGCTATGTCTACCGAGGTGGGTATACACATACAACAATACACATTGAGGGGGGCGTGTGTGTTTATGTCGAATTGCCGTAAAGCAGTTTGTGTTTCTCGCTCGTTCTCGCTTCTCACAAGACTTTCTATTTACAACTTACTGGGACGTTAGTCCCCATGTTGCAAGGTTGGTTTTCCGCCTGGGAACGCTGGGGGGAGCGGGGAAAGTCACCATTTTCACCAGAACAGGTTATTTAACCATCCAAATGATTTCTAAACGTTTTTATTAAGTTGAAATATTTGCCAAGTTCCCCTTTAATTACAAAGTTTAACCAACATAGAGTGAAATTTTATCATTTGTCACTTTATCATTTTTATCATTGTTTTTAAGTTTAAACATCAAGTGCAAGAAGACTGTATCTCGCCCACTTTTTTCTGAGCGCACACACACAGTTGCGCAGACAGCATGGTGAACACAGAATTCATAGTTTCTTTCTCTTATTTTCGAGCTTGAACAAATACATGCACACAAAATTTAGTAAAAATGCCTGTCTCTGCGAGTATTCTCGAAAACACACTCGGTTATGTGTTGTAAACAATTGAGAAAGAGAACGGTGTCGTATCATCCGTGCATAAAAATATCACAATGTAGGTTTTTTACAATATCGTACAGTGAATGTCTTTTGTCTGAATGATTGGCCATCGTTGCGATCATAGTTTATGCATAGCCTCCAAACAATTGCTTTTGGAGGCCGATTGCTGTCTGAATCAATATATATATATATATATATATATATAGCTACGTTTTGTGTGAATTTAGTAATACAAGCTAAAACGTAACACCAACTTTTAACAACATGCAATTATTATTTTATATTTTTTTTAAAGAATGGCTTAGTATATGTGGCACATGTAAAAGTAAGTGTAACAGCTTTCACTAGCCCTCAGATCATTTTGTTATCAAGGGGCACTTTGGAGCTCCAAGTGGCCTTTTTTGAAAAAAGGCACTAGTCCTACATTTACATTTACATTTATGTATTTAGCTGACGCTTTTATCCAAAGCAACTTACAATTGCTATGTATGTCAGAGGTCGCACGCCTCTGGAGCATTCAGGGGTTAAGTGTCTTGCTCAGGGACACATTGGTGTCTCACAGTGGATTCGAACCCGGGTCTCTCACACCAAAGGCATGTGTCTTATCCACTGCGCCTTCACCACCCCTGAAGTCCTTGTAGGAATTTCATTTTTTGTTATATCATCCTGTTACGACCCTATGATTTGTATTTTGTATCTCTGTTGCTTTGTCAGTCTCTCAGTGTGTCTGTTTAGGAACGTCTGATTGGTTCCTGACGGATGATTGGAACGCCCATCTGATTGGTTCCTGCACGATGATTGCCGCTCGATCCTGATTGGTGCAGATTGTTTTAAAAAGAGACATCATCACTTCCTTTACAGGAAGTCTGGAGATATTGTGTTTTGAGCAGAGAGAGAGTTTGTGATTTGAGTGTTAAGAGTTTTGAGACTGAGTCAAGTCAAACTTGAAACATAACTGCTTAAGACTTTTGTTATTGGATTCACTGTATTTCTAGCTGTTGCAAGCATCTTTATTATTATTATTATTTTAATGATAAAAAGATGTTCTACAAAAAACATGTCCATTCCAATATACTTCCGCATGTTCAGCACCTTTATTTTATTCCTATATTAATTCTGACTTGAGCTTGAAAAATAAAGCTACAAGTGTATTCTTTCAAAATATACCACAACTATGCACATACTCCAAAGGATTTAGGAAATGCAACCATTTAAGTTCAAGCATGTAATTTTCCTGTTTGGGGCTCAAAAGGGGGGAAAGTTTCAAGGGCTTAAAATAGTCTGCTGTGCATTTTGCTTCATTATACACAAATCTAATTTGGTGTTTAAGCAATGTGCATTTGGCATTGTGATTTCAGCTTTAGCGTTTATTTTTATTTTTTGTAATTTGTATCGTTCAAACAAAGCTTTCTCTGATAATAAGAGCTGTTTTAATTTTTTATCTGAAGAATGTTGCGACGTGGTGACTATCGGTTACTGACAGTTAATTTTTTTCCCCTTTTACATCTGCACTCGTCCAGGCCCTCCATCTCAAAACACCATCATTGCCGGAAAATTCTTTATCATCCTATACTATGTCTTTTATTGTCAGGTGACATTCACCCATGTCCATGTCCTAATGTGGTAGTTTGTCCTGGCTCGAACAAAGGTTGAGTTTTGGATTCCGGATCATTCTTGGCTGAACGAAATATTGCTGTTGTGCAGGTATGACCGCCAAGAAGAGATAATATCAGAATCAGAAAGAGCTTTATTGCCAGGTATGTTTACACATACAAGGAATTTGTTTTGGTGACAGTAGCTTCCACAGCACAAACAGAATAACAGTGACAAGACACAAATATTAAATGGAGCCAAATGTGATCAGCATGTCTAATAAGATACCTTGCCTTTGCATCGATGATGGCGTGGTTGGGGTGGGTGCTGAGCTTTGGAGAGGGGAGTTTGGAATGGCGGGCTACTGGGGTAGCAATGTGAAGACGAAATTCGGACGATTTGTTTGAAGACTATTTTAATGTAAAAGGTTTTCATTTTGTGCAGTAAAAGGTTTATATTTTGTGCATTTAAATGTAAGGAGTTTATTACCAAAAACTGATGAATTAAGGTGGTTACTTAAAAATTGTAAACTGTGTATTTTTTGCTTAACAGAAACATGGTATAAAATTATAACGCACCTACAGTAGGAAGGATCGCAACAGACACTGAAGGGGTGTTTGTATTTTTATTAGATCATACATTAATTTCAATGTGTTAGATATTAATGTTGAACATGAGTTATTGTTCTTAGACTTGTTAATACCTGCAACTAAGCCAATAATGTTTGGATTATTAATTATAGAGGATAATTATAATGCCCTGCAGTCATTATGTAAATTATTTAACTCAACCCAAATTATAAACAAATCTACTAGAGTTTGGGAAGGTGGGGAAAGTGCCCTATATCTTATTCTGGTGTCTGATGTGAAGTATATTTCTCAGTAAGGAGTAATAGAATATGGCATTAGTGATCTTCTGTACAAGGAAACGTAGTAAATTAAAATGTACTAATCATAAAACAGTACTGACTAGATTGTTAAAAAATATAGCATTGAAGCATTTAAAGATCAACTTATTGAGTTAAATGGATGCTAAATGATGATTGGACACATTTTAGTTTAATTAATTAACATATAAGTTTTATTTCTTAAAGTAGTGGATAGAATCGCCCCCCTTAGACAGGTGAGAGTTAAGCAAGGATCTAGTCCTTGGATGAATCAGGAAATAATGGAATTAATAAAAAGCAGGAATAAGGCTCTTTTGATTTATAGGAGAACTAAGAAACGAGAGGATTAAAGGAATGTTTGGAATACATTTTGTTAAGAGATTTTATCTAGATGCTGCAGATATTATAGTTCCAACTGTTGCATTTATTGTAAATCTTTCTTTAGGAAAGGGTATAGTCCCATCTGGCATAAAGATAGCCAAGATTAATCCATTATACAAACAAGGAAATATGATCCTATATGATCCTGGAAATTACATCTTGTCTCCGTTCTTAGTTTGGCTTAATTTTTTTTTAGAAAAGGTCGTGTATAAACAGATGTATCAGTATGAATGCAATAATGGTTCCCTTTCGATGTCACTCCAAGTCACGTCGGATGACGACGAATGGGGTTTCGCTTAGAAAGCCTATCGACTTCGAGTATTACAAAACGAGCCAATGGCAAAGAAATGCCATGGGTCTGCAGAATGTGCATAGCAAATCTCCGCCTTACCTCGTGGGTATAAAAGGAGGACGCCGGCAACATGGAGATATGTTTTCGCTTCGGAGCCAAGAGTATCTCTTCACTCCACAGCCATTCCTGACTTCACTCTATGAGACGAGCCATTCTCCGGTGTTGGTGTGACGGCGATCTGCAGCGAGTTCACATTGCCTGCTGATCTGTGCAGTGATCTGCCAGTGAGTGTGTTTCTCCCTGCTTGCTTCAACATCGTGGTGTTTTTTCCTCTCACAAAAGAGCTTGCACGCGGCACGTCTTTTTATAGACGGCTCGCCCGTGCATTTCTGGTTGCGGTTGACTCATTTCCGATTTTGATGGGCACATTCTCTGCTCTGTGTGCTTGGGCTTGATCGCGCTAGAGCAGCGTTTGTGGATGACTCACGTTCTCCCCGCGGGAACGTGATCATCGCGTCATTAAGGTCGAGACTTAGTGATCTCTTTAGAGAGAGAGTCCCCTCATCCACACACCGATCTGACACTCTCCACGTGAGGTGCTACTTCGGCTGGTGGCCACGGTGACCTGAGGGTGTTGGTGTGGAACAAAGGCGCCGACTCTCCGTCCGTGCCCCACCCCCCCTCTTTATTGACGCAACCCAGTGAACGTCACAGGACGCCCATGGGCCCGTCTTCGGACCCCCCTCGGGTGTCCTTTGGCGTTCCAGAATCTGATCTGTTGTCCATCGCAGCATCACAGGGCGGGCTAGAATCTTCAGGAAGTGCTGCCACTTTCGGATGTGCATATGGCATTTGTCGAGTCAGATCCTGAGATGATGGCCATGCTTTCCCGGGCCGCCGCGAGCATTGGACTAGAGTGGAACCTTACACCCTGTCCTGTGCGCTCGCTGCTGCACGATTGGTTTTTGGGTGTGGCCGCTGACACCTGTCGGCGTCCACTCCAATACCTTTCTTCCCGGATGTGCATCAGGAGATCTCGAAATCCTCGAAGACCCTGTCTTCCAGCGATCCCTCGTTGATCTTCTCCGCTCTTCCTCCCCTCCACGGGGCCGCTGCCCATGGGTACACTGGGGTCCCCCGGTTGAACACTCTGTTGTGATACTAAAATATCTGTGTCCTCAGAGTGCTTCATCTCGGCGCGATCCTAAGCACCCGTCCGAAGCCTGTAGTTTTTCGTCTACATTTGTGGCGATGCCATGCCATGGTCATTCTGCTGGTCTACCTGGCCCAGGTGCTCATGGACATGCAGGAGGGTCGGTCTGACCCAGGTCTCTTCATCGAGCTGCGCGCCGCCACTGACCTTGCTCCCTGAGCGACGAAAGTGGCCACACGCTCCCTGGGTCAGGTGATGTCCACCATTTAAGCCTCAGAGGCTCCTGGGGCATATGGCATCCGTAGCCACAACATCGCCACTCGGATTGCTCATATGAGACCGCTTCAACTTTGGCTTCGCGACCGAGTCCCGAGGTGGGCATGGCAACATGGCACCTTCCGAGTACCAGTTATTCCAACCTGCCGTCAGACCTTCACCCTGTGGTCGAACCTCAGTTTTCTACGGGCCGGAGTGCCCCTGGAACGAGCTTCCCGGCATGTTGTTGTAACGACAGATGCCTCCACCACGGGCTGGGACGCCATGTGCAATGGACGTGCTGCCGCGGGCTCCTGGACAGGACCCCAGCGTCTTTGGCATGTCAATTGCCTCGAGTTGCTGGCTGTGCGTCTTGCTCTGCGCCGCTTCCGGGCCGTGCTCAAGGGTCAACACGTACTAGTCTGATCAGACAATACCGCCACTTTAGTGTACATCAACCATAAGGTGGTCTGTGCTCCCGCCGTATGTCGCAACTCGCCCGCCACCTCCTCTTATGGAGTCAGAAGCATCTGAGGTCGCTTCGTGCCATCTATATCCCCGGAGCCCTGAACTGTGCAGCCGACGAGCTGTCACAGCCTCAGCCCCTCCCGGGAGATTGGCGACTCCATCCCCAGTCGGTTCAGCTGATTTGGGACCAATTCGGGGACGCACAGATGGATCTGTTCGCCTCTCTGCAATCAGTGGAGCTTAAGTTCCTGTCAATGAAGACAGCGCTCCTGGTTGCACTGGCCTCCATCAAGAGGGTAGGGGACCTGCACGCATTCTCCGTTTGACAAAGCGTGCCTGGAATTCGGGCCGGCTTACTCTCACGTGACTGTGAGACCCTGACCTGGATATGTGCCCAAGGTTCCTACCACTCCCTTTCGGGACCAGGTGGTGAACCTGCAAGCACTGCCCCTGGTGGAGGCAGACCCAGCCTGGGCACTGCTCTGTCCAGTATGTGCTCTCCACAACTATGTAGACAGAACGCAGTGTTTCAGGACCTCAGACCTGCTCTTTGTCTGTTATGGTGGGAAGCTGAAGGGAAAGGCTCTCTCCGAGCATAGGTTGTCTCACTGGATAGTGGACGCCATTGGTTTGGCGTACCCAACAGCAAGGTCGACGGTGCCCCCTTGGTGTGACTGCCAACTCCAGCGGACTGTGGCGTCCTCTTGGGCTCTAGCACATGGCGCCTCGCTAACAGACATCTGCAGAGCTGCAGGCTGGGCGAAACCGAACAGATTCGCCAGATTCTACAATCTCCAAGTGGAGCCAGTGTCCTCTCATGTACTCGCTCCAACCAGCTATTACTGGACCCGCTCAGGTGTCTTCGCTTGCTCGCCATTCCACTCCACGGACTGGATATGTGCGATATTCTCCTCAGGTGAGCTAACCCGAAAGCCCTGAATTCCTCCAGCGTTCTTGACGTCGCCGCTAGTGTCTATTGCCTGCGCGTCGGCTAGGTGCCTCCCGTGTGCATGGTCCCTCCTCTGAGCGACCCCCACGTGTGTATTTCCACTGTAAGCCTCTCTGAGCATGTGTCTTTCCCCTTGGCAAGCCACCTTGCCACCCCTGGGGTTGAAATATTCCACCTGCGGCTGGACCCCCAAGTGTTCTCCATATGCATCCCTCCGGGTCATATGTGTATTCTTTAAGAATCCCCCCCCCCCCCCCCCCCCCTACTCTGGGTTGGCAATAATTGCATTTTTCCTCTAAGCTATGGGATATGCTCCCCAGTGTACCTCGGTATTCCTGTGCTAAATAGGAGTCCTTCGTCTGTGCTAGTCTCACGACAGGGATCTCAGATTTACGCAGGGCTGGAAGACAGCAGTGAAGGTGGCATGATTAGACTGATAACCCCATTTGCCGTCATCTGACTTAACTAGTGACATCGAAACGTCCCTGAGTAGGGAACGGAGACGTTACATCTTCCTGCCACTTCGCTGTACTGCGGGGATCGCAGTTCAGTCTCGGCTCCTCAGGGAAGAAACATATCTGCATGTTGCCGGCGTCCTCCTTTTATACCCACGAGGTAAGGCGGAGATATGCTATGCAAATTCCGGAGACCCATGGCATTTCTTTGCCATTGGCTCGTTTTGTAATACTCGAAGTCGATAGGCTTTCTAAGCGAAATCCCATTCGTCGTCATCCGACGTAACGTCTCCGTTCCCTACTCAGGGAACGAGGGTTACATACGTAACCGAGACGTTTCATTTATTATTTTCAGTCAGGTTTTATAAGATCCTATCCAACGGATACTTCTTTACTTTATTTCACAGATTTTATAAGGAAGCAGATTGATGGAGGTAAAATGTGTGGAATGGTACTCTTGGATCTCCAAAAAGCTTTTGACAGTGAATCATTCAAAACTGTTAGATAAATTAAAGCTGGGTGCACACAATTTACGATAGTCCTTTAAGATTGTTGCTTGTCAGACTGTACGAACATGATCCTTGATTTTAGCCGTGTCACACTGTAATATCTCAGTTGTCATTAATGGCAGTCGAGACGCATTAAAAGCAGACGCACGCAAGAAAACTTTTTTTTTTTTTTATACATCATCAATCAATGACACGTTTGGTGACAGTGAGCTGCATTACATGTGGTGGCTACAAAGAAATCTCAAACGTTAATTTTGGTCATGGCCTGTTTTGAAAAAATTAATTTCTTGCTAGATATGATAGTAAATTTTAAATGATTTGCATCATGTTTAGTGTAATGTCATTTTAAGTACACATGCATTTCTTGGGTGTCTGGTCTGTCTCATGTATGGTTGGTTAAGTTACAGAAATCTTAAAATAACTTGATAATGTTGGTTTTAGGTTTCAGTAGTTTTACACATTGAAGTATCCCATTTTAGACATCTTGATTGGAACACAACAGACTTGCACATCTTAAACTAAAAATGCTACACAAGATAATCAATAAAAAAGCTCCTTTATATTTGTATAAATTTTTATCTAGGGTAAGTGAGAAACATTGTTAAAATACTAGGCAAAGTCTTATGAATATCACATTGTAAAGTTTTAAAACTATGCGGAATAATATAACTAGTGGAATAAGTTGCCTTTGGATATTAAAGTTATTTCAAATATAGTGTTGTCAAAAGTACTAACTTTGGTACCAAGTCGGTAGGGTAGGCCTACCAGCATTCCTCTCTAGCATTTTGAGCGCTGTTGAACGGATTGTTAAAGGGCACCTATTATGCCCAGTTGAACAAGATGTAAAATAAGGCTCTGATGTCCCCAGAGTGGGTATGTGATGTTTTAGCTCAAAATACCAAACAGATCATTTTTTACAGCATGTTTAAATTGTCACTTTTTGGGGCTCAGAAACACTCGCTGCAGACTGTAGTGCAGTGACGTCACATATACACGTCACGTATGTACTTATGTGTTACCACGCATGTGCAAAGTATGGCGTATCGTCATATAATACGCATGTGCACACGTGCAGTTCATTTCAATCACTTACGGCGATAGATTCGATGGCAGTAAGTCAACAAGCATTATTTATGCTGTTTTAACAATTGTACTTTTGTGTTAACGGCTTTTAATTGTAAGAGATGCCATAGAGCAGCTATTCCCAAACTGTGGTCCGCGGACCACTAGTGGTCCCTGAGGGTACTGCAGGTGGTCGGTGGATGGTAAATATATATATATTTTTTTTTATTACTTAATTTTACCACAATTTACCAAATTCCCATAAAAAATAAAAAGTAAAAAGAATATCTAGGCCTATATTGATATAAAATTCAAATTAAATTGTCAAGTTATTGTGTGATTACTAAAATAGGCTAGTGGCTCTCGGCCGTGACGTTCAAGTTCAGTGCCGTTAGAACCACAACATGGATCGGTGGATAGCAACCGATAGCAACAGGTTCTCTGAAGAGAAAAGAGGCAGAGGTAACGAAGGCCTGTTATTATTTTAATTTCCAGTTAGTTTCTTGATTTCGCGTTTCTGAAATGTTTTGCGGATGTGCTGTTAAGTGGACAAACACAAGCCTACTTTTTGAGGACTTGTAAAACTCTGAAGATTAATAATCCCCTAAAATCGCCAAAGGTTTTGAGATGTTGACTATATCCAAGTGTTCTTATTACTGTATAGATTTCATACTCCATTGCTATGGAAATAAGCCTGTTGTTCAAATGAACGTGATTATGCCCTCGGGCGCTTGAGTAAATAACGTTACGTAAATTACCAAAATATGTGGCAGACGTTGTGTGCAGTAAACTTTCTTTTAACAAGCCTGTTGTACTGATGTGATGACCAGTTATAGTTTTAGTGCTAGTAAGCCTATTTAGAGGTGCGGATTAATTCAGGTAGGACTGTGTGTAGACATATTTTATTATGTAGGCTATTATGAGGTGGTCCGCGAAAATTCTTGATTACAAATAGTGGTCCACACACAAAAAGTTTGAAAACCCCTGCCCATAGAGCATCAATGTTTTAGATTTAAAAAAAATGTAGGCCTATGACATGTTTTATGATATATGTTAGCATTCAAAATGACAGGGTTTCAGCAAGTCTTAAAATGATATGTAAAAGTCTTAATTCGCCTTTAAACAGATTAGACTAAGGCTTGAAAGATGTCTTCAAATAGAGCAGAAAGACTTAAATGAATGAAGTCATGTAGTTGATTTTTGCATGCATTGCATGTTGATCCTCAGTATCAGATCATACTATAAAAGTTACATTCCTGAATGTAGTGTAAGTTATGTTAAATATTTGTGGTAAAATAAATTAAAAAGTAATGGAGTTGAACTTTGTATTTTGCTAAAATAAAACTCATTTTGATTCTCCTTAGTTTTTTTTATCTTTTAGAGAGCATATTAATGTATTGAGTTCCCTTCAATTTATTCAAGAAATGTTCTATACTATTAAAAAGGTGTAAAAGGAAATCTTAAATTGACCTTCATTTGACTGGCAGAAACCCTGTAAATGTCAGATATAGAATAAAGCAAAGCTTAACTTGATTGTATATGTTATTTTCTAGATGGATGGGTGTCCTTAAAAAAGGTGAAAGCATTAAAATAAATCAATGCAGTTCAAGTTGTGATAAATATCACGGTCCATTCTGTGAGACCTGGGTCTACAAACCAAGGGAGTTTTACAGTGTTGTCACTATGCTGTCTGTCTATCTATCCATCTATCTCTATCTGCCTATCTGTCATGTCTATCTGTCTGTCTATCCATCTCTATCTGCCTATCTGTCTGTCTGTGTCTGATAGACTGTATTGCCTTCAAAACTTTCAGATTGAAAACTACTTCAAGCTTTTCAAACTATTTCAAACTTTCAGGCGTTCTCAAGCCAACCTAAAGTTTGTCTTGACAAACTTGTTTTTAACTATGTTGTTCATAGTTAAACAAAGTAAGTCTTTTAGGTACTTTACAGACAAAGCCAATGACACTCAAACATATTTGTCCAACATCTTCCTGTAATATGTTTAAAATATTTAAATAAGAAATTCCATGTATGACTCTGTACCATGTTAATGCCTTTCTTCAAAATGATTCAATATTGTTTGTTTTATCTAACTTAGGTTTTGTGAACTGGAGTGCATTTTCCAGACAATATAAGCAAGAGTTCCGGGTGCCCTACTCGTTGACTTGTGACCTGGGTATGTAGGTGATGGCAGAAGTGGAGCCCTGCATGGATTTTATGCAGATAAGAGGGTTGAGGGCTATTGCTCGGTTGATTTGTTTTTTCAATGAAGGAGGGGAATTTCAAGCAGAGTAGTGTGTGTGTGTATGTGTGTGTGTGTGTGTGTGTGTGTGTGTGTGTGTGTGTGTGTGTGTGTGTGTGTGTGTGTGTGTGTGTGCGTGTACAGATATGCATGTGATTATCTGTATGTGTACATATTTCTTTTACACAATTATCATCTTTGTTTTGAAATAAGGGTTATAAGTTTGTCTTTTTGAGTTGGCATGCATAATATGGGATACAGAGATTGACAATGTACTGTATGTATTTGGTTTAACTTCAAACTACTTTATTTGAATAAATGTTTTATAATGCACAAAAATAAACAATTAACTTTTACAGAGGAATGATTAAAATAAGAAATATAAGGTGCCATTAATGTTTACAGTAATTTACACAGTTTAGTGCAACAATGTGAAACTAAATTTTAAATAAAATACTACAGATATTACACAATATATACTTTGCAATTCCTTATAAGTTTACCTCAGATCAGACATAGTTAAACCTATGGATGTGCGCTGTACTCCCTTTTGCTGCTTTCATTATTACTTTTGAGTTTTTTTAATACATTAACGTTCTTAAAACACATTATGTCAAATTTACGCATGCGTCCTATACGTGACGTCACCGCGCTACAGTCAGCAGCGAGGAGTACTTGAGAAAAACGCACCGTTTTAGTGTGTATCCCTTTAAATGCAAATGAGCTGTTGCTGCCGGGCCCAGAGGGCGGAGCCTCATAAGCTCGCGCTCTGTCAGGACAATCTCATGTTATCAAAACTGCAGTGGTGGTGTTCATTTCGACCCGGAGTCGGACAATAATGCCTAGAATCAGAGAATATATGCTGTTTGGCAATAGAACAGGTATAGGCTAGTTTAATATCAGCTTAATAAAGTTTTTCATCTTGCTTTTATCCACTATTAGTACAAGCCTCTTGTAGCAGCGGACCGCGTTCGAATGATGGCCAAAATATGCTGATGAGTTAAAATAATTTATTGTACATAACACAAAAGATGAAGCGTTAGTTTTACTCCCGAGAATCACTGTAAGAGCTGAATAAACACAGTAGGCTATAAGACGTACGTGCGCATTAAAGTCTTATTCATAATATCTCTCCCGTTCATTATCATCAATATACACAGCGAAGTAGGCTACACAACACACTCGATCACAGCTATCAGTAAACAAATATATACACACCTTTTCAGTGGGTGCTTAATAAACTGGTAAACTTATATCCGTAAAACGACTCGATGAGCTGTCAAGTGCGCACTTACTTTCATTTCTGCCGTAATCAGTAACGTTAGGCCTGTCACTTTACCAGCGCTTGTAGGCTGCTACACATTGGGGCATTTGAAAGTAGGTGTCTATCAGCGGATCCCAATATCCACTGATAGCCGTATTTCACCATTTTTTTTTTGTCTAATAAATCAAATCATTTCTGTTTACGTAAAATTCGATTTTTAACTCAAGGTTTTGCTTGCACAGTGATAGGACACATCTAATCAGTTTAATTTGAACACTCTGCACAATTATTTTTTACCATTTGCACATTTAAAGGGTTAGTTCACCCAAAAATGAAAATTAAGTCATTAATTACTCACCCCCATGCTGTACCAACCCCGTAAGACCTTCGTTCATCTTCGGAACACAAATGAAGATATTTTTGATTAAATCTGAGAGGTGGATCACTGCTACATAGGCTGCCAGAGGGAATGAAACTTGACGGCCCAGAAAGTCATTAAAGAAAATGTTTAAATATTCCATGTGCCTACAGTGGCTCAACTATAAGTTTATCAAGCGACGAGAATACTTTTTTCCCGAAAAAAAAAACATAATAACGACTTTATTCGACTATTCCTTTTCTTCCTTGTGGGCCTGAGACGAGAGTTCAAGAGATTTCCACGACGCATGCGCGAGAACTGAGAAGAGGACGTTCTTCTTCTAATACTTCTTGTTCAGTTCTCGCGCATGCGTCGTGGAAATCTCTTGAACTCTCGTCTCAGGCCCACAAGGAATGAAAAGGAATAGTCGAATAAAGTCGTTATTATGTTTTTTTTTTCGGGAAAAAAGTAGTCTCGTCGCTTGATAGACTTATAGTTGAGCCACTGTAGGCACATGGAATATTTAAACATGTTCTTTAATGACTTTCTGGGCCGTCAAGTTTCATTCCCTCTGGCAGCCTATGTAGCAGTGATCCACCTCTCATATTTAATCAAAAATATCTTCATTTGTGTTCCGAAGATGAACGAAGGTCTTACGGGGTTGGTACAGCATGGGGGTGAGTAATTAATGACTTAATTTTCATTTTTGGGTGAACTAACCCTTTAACTCAAAACATCCACAGATTCAGCAAACTGGCTTTTGGATCAATGCAGCAATTATTGAAAGCAGCATCCTTACAGTTACCTCTAGTAGGCTAACGTTACATCACATGGCCGCAACAGCAGTCCACATTAGAGCTTAGATCGGGCCCAAAAAATCAAGCCCAGCCCGACCCGAGCCCGTGCACATTGTGTCTAAGCCCGGCCTGGCCCGACACATTAACTGTAATTATGAGCCCGATTTAAACCCGACCATTTTTAATACGTGGGCCGTTATAACCAGGGGCGACGCCAGATCATTTTTCAACGCAGGTGCTGAATAAGTGCTGGACCATTGACGGGGGAGCTGCGAAATTTTATATATATATATATATATATATATATATATATATATATATATATATATATATATATATATATATATATATATATATATATACATACAGGGCCTGAATTTCGTTTTGGAAAATAGGGGGGAAATCCCCCTTTATGTCATTCTTATGGGGGGGATTTTTTAATTTGAGGGGGGAGTTTTTTTAGACAATTTAAAAAAAATAAGTTTAGCTAAATGTTTGCTTACTCATTGTATTTGTGTTTTTACAATGGGGTCATTTTTTTAGTTTACACAGCAAAAGGAAGCTTGATTTCAATCTTTGAATTAAATTGAAAAAAGTAGCACAAATAAATACATGAAATAAAGAGAAAAGTTTAGGTCCAACACTAGTATTCAGAAATGCTAGAAACGGAAAAAATAACACGGAATAGTCTTTTAGTCCTGTATAATTTGAAAATAGGCTATTAATCCTGATTCCTTACAATTAATGCTATCTTTTGTTGTTTTATATAAAATAATGTCAGACACATTTTAGGCTACTCTCACTTTAAGAGCTAGTGCATGGATCCATTAAGGGGCCGTTCAGATGTTGTGTGTAAAGCGCAGTCCGCGCCACTTTCTCCTCTTTTAAAAAGGGCTTCCTGTTGCTAAGCAATCCGACGCCTATTTTTCACGCGACACGCAAGCGTGTTGGAAGCGTTTCCAGGCAAAATAGAATAGAAAAAGATGTTTATATGTTATATTGTACAAGAATACATATTAATAAATTAAATTTTTGACAAATTTAGATATAAATATAGGCCTAATTTAAAAATAAATAAATAAATAGGCCTAATCATCAATTTTCAAATATTGCACCTGTCAATACAGAACGACATATTCTGTAGTCTATTTTGCTGTCAATACTGCTGTGCTGACAGTGTCTTTATCAGTAGGCTTTATATTTATGCTTAACACGAAGTAGGCCTATAGGGCTTGCACAACTCTCTCCAATATGTCGAACAAGGGTGATGCGTGTCAGCAGCGCCGCGTCAGACACGCTTCTAATGTGCAAAGACACAGAAAACGCGACGCTGCCGCCACGCAGCTGACACGCAACAGAAACGCCACGCTTACGCCATGCAGCCAGTGTGTCCCAGGCCCCAGGCCTAAAGGATGAGCGCGCAACAGACGTAACGTGAACGGCCCATACTGTTTTTCTTATAGTGTCACATGCATTTTCTTTTTGTATTATTTTTTTAAGACATAACCGATTGTGTTTTAGAGCATACTCCCCATTTAGACAATGTTGTGTGCTTTTGACCCTCTAAAGCGCTATAATTCGCGAAAAAGTACTCAGTTTTGTTACTCACGAGCTGTTTGTTATGCGGTTTAAAATCACTTGAATGTTTAAATAGGTAACACTTAAAAAGACGCACAAATTATAAACAATAGTGACGATGCAATGGCCCGATTGTGCAAGTGACATTTCCATCATATGTCCCGACTCCTGAAACGCGAGAGTCTAGAATCACCGCCTGCATCTGCAGCGCGATTGGCTTGCCTTGTGCAACCTATTTTGAGAGACAGAGAAGACGCTGCATTGGCAGAATCACTCACAATGTTTGTGAAATTGCGTCTCGCAGAATGTTTTAAAATGACTGATTTGATCTTATAATCTGTTAGGTTAAATTTACTCATAGGCCTACATGCTAGATTGAATGAATGTTTGCGGGAATTTCCCGCATTATAAATGCAAGACCTGCGGGAATGATTAAAATGATGCGCTATACCCGCAATCCCGCACCGAAATTCAAGCCCTGACATATATATATATATATATATATATATATATATATATATATATATATATATAGTATAAATACTAATAATAAATGTGCAAAAATTGGCCTCTTAATATTTAATATTCAATTATTTTAATTATCACAATGAAAGTTTTAATTTTATTAAATTGAACAAGCACAACATTCAGGATTCAATCAAATATTCTTAAAGATTCATTATTATTAATAATGTTATTTCGACATATGTGTGCGTGCAACAAGCAAGATGTGAATTTGTAAATTCGGTGACAAGCGTGCAGAATTGATTTAATTTATGATGAGATGGCTTTATTTCACGTGCTATGGTGACCGCGGCTCGCCGGCGTCTCCATATCATGATTATTGTCTGCTATATTTGCTGCTTATTTATTAAATCCAGGCAATTGGTTCATGAAAAATTTATTAAAATTAAGATACAATTTATACAAAACGAAATTCACTTTAAAGAAAGGCTTTCTACAAAACAAAACATAATGAAGTGTTCAAAATCATGCCTGAACCACTCCATGTCTCCTGATATTGCGCATCCTCCTATCTACTCTGTTCACTTTCATAATCAACATAGATGGAAAAAAAGAACATTAGAATATTTTAATAAATATGAAACTAAATGCGCTTATTTAATGGCTACAACACGTACAGACTCTCTAGCAGCGCGCCGCACTTGCACTCAACAAAGCCAGCACATATGTTGTCACTGCCCACGACTAGTTTAAAATATTTCCATACCTCCGACTTTCCTTCATACTTGCTCAAAGTTAATTCTCCTGTTTTCATTTTTTTCTTTACTTCTTCAAGCTCCATGTTGCACTTAAGCTACACAATAGGCCTAACGTTACAGCACAGCGTGCGAGTGGATGAGACGCTGCGCGTGACACGTGATGTGCTTGATCATGGGCCCGACCCGACCCGACCCGAGCATAGTGGCGGGAAATATCGGTCCGGCCCGGCCCGTTGGTCGGGTCGGGCTCGGGCAGAGAATCTAAGCTCTAGTCCACATACTCCAACAGGATTGTGATGTCTGGTAAAATTGCCTTTTAAGGTGTTATATAAATAACATTATTATTATTAATACAGCATAAATGCCCACTGTTATGATTGGCTACCATATTTACATGGGAAATTACTAGGGATGCACCGATCCGCATTTTTTCACTTCCGATCCGATCCCGATACCTGAATTTGGATATCGGCCGATACCGATACTATTCCGATACCAGAGCTGTGTTTGCTTTAATATTATTATTATCATTATTGTTGATTTTATATGATGCTGCAATAAACTTCTCTCTACAGGCAAGTATGATATGTATGCATGTATGTCCCAAAAGGCAACTTGAGGTAAGTATAAGGTTAGAAACAAATAAGAGACAATAAGTGTAGGCACCAGCACCAAATCTGGTAAAACGTTACACATTGCTGTTTGTATTGTTGTAAAATACATTCATAAAAAACATGATAACAAAAATCAAAAAGATAAATTATTTTATACATAGTCTAGCTACTATAAAATTAAGACATTTTTTTTATGTATAGCACAGCTGTTTATTGAGGCAGCAACATATGATAGATGGGACATTTAATAATCTTTCATTGCGCAAAAGTATTATGATATGATTATGAAAGACTCCAATACAGTGCGGCACAAAGCGCTTATGCGCATCCCGAGCGCAGAATGATGCGCTTGAAGCAACATGGAGTCACAGCGCGCAGCGCGTCGAGTCCGCATTGAAAACTTCAACGCACAAAGGAAAGACATATTGATGCGTAGTGTATTGTACAGTATCTATCTATGCAATAGTTTATTCAGCCTTTTCTTTTAACAGTTTTAAATTTCAGTTACTGTGTGCTTGAAGAACAATTATAGTGCTCTCCAGTGTTGTGATCTAACAGACACACGTTAAAAAGTAACATGATTAAGGTACAGCAAGTCCAGCAAGATAGTCATTTTATCCGAAACCATAGAGCTTTATCTACAGATCAAGTATAATAATAGTAATTGAATCATCTTGGAGAGTTTCATCGAGTTGACTGTCATAACCGAACGCGCCGCGCTGTTGAATGCTGAATGGAGAATGATTGACAGTTTACGTGATCTTGAATTTAATGACTTAAATATTCATTTCTATCTCACATTATACTATAGAATGGCTTCAGAACATTTATAATATAGTGCACGAACACTTAATGGTGCTTTATAATACTTTTGTGGGGCTTAACAATAACACAATAGTAAACACACAATATTGGATTTAGATCGGCCTCGTCCGACCGATACCCGATCCGGCAAAAATGGCTGTATCGGAGCCGATACCGATACTGGATCGGATCGGCCCCATCCCTAGAAATTACCCATGTCCCAAAAGTCTGTTCTTGGCTTAAAGGTGCAGTTTGTGATTTTTAGTGACATCTAGTGGTGAGGTTGCAAATTGCAACCAACAGAAGTTATGGTGGCCGACAGGAAAATATGTGTAGCCAGTTAAGCAATGAGGTTTCTTTACAAAAATAAAGTAAGACATTATGTTTACTTAATTATTCAGTAAAACAAAATGTTATTGTGAATATAATTGTTACTTGTTCATCATTGTGTCGGTTTTATTCGCAGACTTTAGCTAGTTTCTTTGCACGAAGAACAACATAGTGATGAAACACGTTTTTCCATATAGGGCTACTGTAGAAACATAACGGCGCAAAAGGGCAACTTAACATGTAAGGGGATCCGCGGTGTATGTAGATAGAAACTGCTCATTCTAAGGTAATAAAAACATAATGGTTCATTATATAATGTCTTTATACACCACTGACAACATAGTTATTTATATGATATTGCATTTCTGTCAACATATCCTCCTAAATATTACACAGTGCACCTTTAAAGGTACATGTAAGAATTTTGTATCAAAATATCCAAAAACCACTTGCAGTGTTATATATTTCTTTCTATTGGGTAATTATATTATCCTAAATGTTTACAAAAATGTGTAAATTCAGAGAAATTCACAATTTTAAATAGTGCCTATCCCTTGTCACTTGTCGCCTGTCAATGACGTAATATCCGCATTATTCGTGGTTTCTGCTAGTACTGTCATAGTAACCATGGCGACAGACGTGGACAACGTCTAGCTGCACGCTGTTGTTGTTTCGTTGGCAAGCAGACTTTGGGACAAAAGGAGAAATAAAACGAGGATCAATATCAAGGATTAGTGGATTAGTTAGTTTTGGAGATACCGAGAGCTCTACGTCCGTGACAAACTTCGACTTGACAGAGCTTCACGACTTGACAGAGACGCCGCTCTTGGATGTACTTTATTAGGTAAGCTACAAGTGAGCAAATGTACATAAAACGATTCAATGTTATATAGCTCAACATGATGAAATGTTAGAATATGATCAGTATGTTATTCTAATGTTGATCTTATCTCATACAGCCAAAAAACTAACACACACCAAGTGAAACAGCGCTGTGTTACCTCACAATTTTATTTTGTTACATAAACTGACCTGTGTGAGTATTTGTGGCAAGGGGGGCGTGGTTCAGCGAGGTTTGTAGCGGGAGAGAGAGGAAGGAGCCGAGTGGTATGTAGGTCAAGTGCAAATGACGAACACATGTGTCTGATTGCTGTAATTGGCGTGGAGAGACCGCATAAAGCCGTCTGGAACGAGAGAGAGACTGACTGAGGACTTGCCTGTAACGCCAGAGAACGATGTTGTGCTGGGCTGTCTGTTTATTGTTATTTAACCTGTTGTGTGCTGTGTCGCCAAAGCGACACGGTGAAAGTGCATTGAGTGCGCCCTTTTCTTTTGTTTCTACTTTAATAAAAGCGAGTCCCAGTCACGCCGACCCTTGTCTTCTTCCTTCCTAAACCCTGAACCTCATCACAGTATTAATTCAGCACTTGCGTGTAGTTTGGTAGAATAAAATGTCCTCATTCCTTTATATCCGCGGGACTCGTGTGTGGCGCTGATATCTGTCTCTCATTAGCAGTCGCGCCCTGCTTCATACCACAGTCATGTTAAAAATCATGAATGTATTCACTAATCCATAAACATTATTAGATCCACCGGCATGACGACAAGTTCTATGATTCTGCTTATTCACTGCGTCATAAATCTACGCCTTTGTTATTGTAAGAGGTTACCCCCTAGTGGTGAAAAAAAATACATATTGTAGCTTTAACCCCTCTTGCAGCAACTTCAATGCAGAATCATGTGCATCATGCTGTGTTTAGTTTAGAGTTATAACAGCTAGAAGTATCACATTCACAATCATTAACACCAAATTTAGCAGATAAGGAATCATTTCATCCTTTAGCCATTTTCTATGAGATTTTGATGAGGCTCAGAAAATTCATACACTTGCCACTATTGTAGGCAAACATGGATTAATAGCCCAAGGTATACTTCGGTTCTCTCTAGAGAGTATCTCTCGTGCTGCGTAATATCTTACGCTATGGGGAAAACCTCTTTTCCAAGAGATATTGAAGCCAAAAATTATCCTTAATTTTGAATTAATGTAAAACGCTGTGCAGCAGTATGCAGACATAGGCAAGATGGCTTGCGCGCCTATTGGCTGCCCTGCGGCAACAGCAGCAGCCTATCGAGAGAGGCTCTGCGTGACACATATCCAATGGGGGCATTTCGCGCCCATTTCGTCACGTCCCGCCAGAAAAGGCGTGGTCTCGCCCTATAAACATAGCTCGATTAGGCTGGTACAACTGATTTTCATGTCTTCAGCGAAGCATCACCGCATCGCTGGATCCGGAGTGAGAAGCCACGCCGTCCGAGAAAAAGCACACAGCGGGACAAGCCTTTGAGTCTGAAGTCGCTGGCATCGCCGCCTTTAGCCGCCGTACCTGCTACGCTTTCCGGCGTTATATCCTTTTCTGCAAGTGTGTGTGTGTGTTCGCCGCTGTGACACACAATTTTTCACTGTCTCTCTCCCTCTCCTAAAAGAGCTGCGTCTTTTTCAAGATGCATAGATCCTGCGGCTCGTGCCGAGCCACACTCAGTGAAGAGGCTCAGTCGACGGCGGATGCACTCACTTTGAGCTACTGCCGATGGTGTCTCTGAGGACTCGCCTGGCATCATTCTCAGAGCCTGCACTTCAGCCCGCTGTAGTGCCGCGCCGTAAAAGCGCGGTGCCCAGCGCGGCCCCGAGCCTTCTCCTGCCCGCCAAAGCTCGCCGGTTCGACCGCCAGCTTCGCCGGCATCGCTCGAGTCGCTCGGTGACGGACAACGGCCGCCGTGCGCCGCCACTTCCGCCGTTAATGACGACGAGATAGCTGCATCTGTAGAGAAGGCCAGCTGCTCTATCCTGCCGTCGGACAGTGAGGACTGGGCGAGCTCTGTGGAACTCCCCCTATCTGTCCGCGAGTTGTCAGGGAAACGGGCCAGCATCAAAACCACTGCGCGGCTAGCTTTCTTTACGTTACAAGAAAGCTACCCCGCCCCCCATGGACATGCGTCACCGGCGAAATGAGGAAAGAGTGTGTTTTGGTCCCGCCGAGGCCGGACCGATCTCCATTTCTCAAACATTTCTCAGCTCCTCTTAGTTTGAGCGGCTGAAAATGTCAATATTGCAGCAATGAGCCTGTTGTATAACACGCACGCCTGCAAACAAACGCCAACACACACAAATTGTGATGACGCTCTCTTATCTGCTCGAGCTATTTTAAGCTTTTGTCGTTTCCCCCTGTGGCTCAGTGGCGAAACCCAAAGCCTTCGCACGGGAGACCCGTGTTCGATCCCAGGTCTTGCAGCAGATAAAATTTAGTCTCGCCGCGGCCAGACTTGCACCGAAACTTTTCGCTTGTTCAGTTCCAAGAAAATGCGACTGTTCCAGTGTATTTTGCAGTAAACAAGCCGGTACCATGGCCCGCTTGCCTGCACAAAAATGCCGTTTCCACGGCGACCCAGAAAAATCATATAAGCAGTGTATTTTCTGGTATTCCGGCCACAGCCGATGGTGTTATGAGTGTAATAAAAATGCCCACAGCCCAGTGTTCATTTCTACACACAAACACAGCCCGTCACAGTGCAGGGCTCGCACAAATGAGATCGACTCATGTCATTGTGCATTAAATGTAGTGAATGTGCCACAACCCACAACCCAGTGCCCACAAACACTACACACTGCATGTGCCACGTTTTCTGTAAAACGAAACCAACACACATACAGTCAGCTAAGACCCACGGTGTTTAAGTCTCGCCGCGGCTAGACTCCACCGAAACTTCCCGCTCGTTCAGTTCCAAACAATGTGACTGTTCCAGTGTATTTCGCAGTAAACAAGCCGGCACCACAGCCCGCTTGCCTGCACACAAATGCCATTTTTACGGCGACCCAGATAAATCCCAAAAGATTCCTCAAATCAGCCTCAAGTGCTGGAACGAATCAGGGAAAACGGATGCCCAGTGCTACTCGTGGCTCCGCTCTGGACAAACCAGAATTGGTTCCCAGTCCTAATGCGGCGGACCAGCACTGCCCCGTGGCCGATACCGGTGAGGAGAGACCTCCTCTCTCAGGCAAAGGGCTCGATTTGGCATCCTCGCCCGGAATTATGGTCCCTACATGCATGGGCCATCAACGGGTACCCGCTAACCTCCCAGAGGGAGTGTTAAATACAAACACGCAGGCTAGAGCCCCATCTTCTAGATGGCTCTATTCCTCAAAGTGGTCAGTGTTCTCTGCCTGGTGTCAAGCTCAGGGCTTTTCACCCGCATACTGCGGGGTTACGGAAGTGCTCTCCTTCCTTCAGGAGCTGCTGGATAAGGGCAGAACCCCATCCACGCTCAAAGTATACGTGGCGGCCGTAGCGGCGTTTGCAAAACCGACGTCTGGCCAGTCACTGGGGAAAAACGACCTGGTCGTGCGATTCCTCAGGGGAGCTCGGAGGCTGAATCCTCCCAGACCCCCCTCAGTCCCTGTGTGGGACCTTTCTACGGTTTTGGAAGCCATGAAAGGTGCCCCATTCGAGCCAATCCATTTGTCAGACATGAAACATCTGTCTCTCAAAACGGTATTCCTTATGGCTCTCGCTTCAGTGAAGCGCGTAGGGGACTTGCAAGCGCTTTCGGTAAGCGCGTCATGCATGGAGTTTGGGCATAATGGCTCAAAAGTCATACTCAAACCAAGGCACGGGTACGTGCCCACATCCCTCAACACACCGTTCAGGGCCCAGGTTATTTCCCTGTGCGCCCTCCCGGTTCGTGATGAGAAGGATGCGAGTCTCCTCTGCCCTGTCAGGGCACTGAGAGCTTATGTGTCCCGCTCGTCGGTCTTCAGACAGACTGAGCAGCTCTTCGTTTTGTTTGGCGGACGCAACAAGGGACTGGCCGCATCCAAACAGAGCCTATCCAGATGGATAGTCGACGCCATAGCACTGGCTTGCACTTCTAAGGGCCTGCAGTGTCCTTTGGGTGTCAGAGCGCACTCCACGAGAGGCGTGGCCTCATCGTGGGCGTGGTATAGTGGGGTTACCGATATCTGTACGGCCGCGGGCTGGGCCTCGCCGTCTACATTTATAAGGTTTTACAACCTAGAGGATCCCGCCTTACAAGCCAAGCTTCTGTCGGTATAGAATTCAGTGTTATCTGCCCCGCTGTGCCGGCCCAGATGCTGAGTTTCGCTTGTGCATCGCTCACTGAGCGATAAACCAGCTCCATGGGTGTTGAATAACCCGTACTATTACCCAGTTCAGGCTGAACACGTTCACCCTGTCTGCGTGAAACACTGTTAACATAACTAGCTCCTGTAGGATGCTATTTCATGGGGAATGATGCTTGCAGCCTCTCTTCTCCGACTCTCTGTGAGTCTATGGTGATTATGCACTATATGAGCCCCGGGCTACTGCCCTTGGGACTTTGGTGTCGGATCCCAGTACGCACAGCGTTTTGCATTGTGTTCCCCATAGCGTAAGATATTACGCAGTACGAGAGATACTCTCGTAAGAGAACGTACTCGGTTACTAACGTAACCTCGGTTCTCTCTAGAGAGGGAACGAGGACTGCGTATCTTGCCGTGCATACACAGCTCTGGTTCGCTTCGGCGATGAAAACCAGTTGTACCAGCCTAATCGAGCTATGTTTATAGGGCGAGACCACGTCTTTTCTGGCGGGACGTGACGAAATGGGAGTGAAATGCCCCCATTGGATATGTGTCACGCAGAGCCTCTCTCGATAGGCTGCTGCTGTTGCCGCAAGGCAGCCAATAGGCGCGTAAGCCGTCTTGCCTATGTCTGCATGCTGCTGCACAGCGTTTTACATTAATTCAAAATTAAGGATAATTTTTGGCTTCAATATCTCGTGGAAAAGAGGTTTTCCCCATAGCGTAAGATATTACGCAGTACTCGTTCCCTCTCTAGAGAGAACTGAGGTTACGTTAGTAACCAAGTACGTTTTTTTATGTGTACATGAGGGTCCACATACAGTGTGCGTGATGCAAATTTCATCATCAAAATAGTATGCACATCACCTGATTTTTGTAACCGTGCATACTCTGTACATGCAGATCAATCCTGCGCATTACATTTGTTTTGCACTAAATCAGATGTTCCACAAAACTTGCCTGGACAGAATAACTTTTCTATTTTTAGCTGACTGGATTTTTAGTTTCATGATGAATAGGCTGTGATGTCCAGTTAGCAACACTAGAAGTGATATGTTGTGTGTGAGTGTAAGGCGCTGATGTGATCACTTGAATATTTTTCCTTATAGACCTATGTAGCCCCACCGTTTTCAGCACTGCACTCATTGCAGTTTGTATTTCCACAGCATGAAGGTCATTTATGAACGAACCACTGTTTTTAAAATCTTCACGGCCTACAGTCATTTATTATGACATCAAACATTACAATGATCATGATAACTTTCGTTAACTCTACAATAAGAAAATCTACTTCACCAGTTAAAGGTACAATATGTAGGATTTTTGCAGTAAAATATCCAAAAACCACTAGGCCAATGTTATATATTTTGTTTAGTTGATCACTTACAATATCCCAAATGTTTCAAACAATTTGTAAATCGTGAGAAAATTGCGATTTTAACCAAGGAAACGGGGTGTGTGAACAGGGGTGAGGAGTCGCCAGTCAATGACGTCATATCCGCGTTACCCTCGGTTTCCGCCAGGTTTGAACTCGTACTGCCATAGTAACCATGGCGACAGACGTTGACAACACGTTATGCCTAGCAGGCCGCTCACGCTGTTGTTGTTTTGTTCAAACATTTTGGACCATGGCAAATAGACTTTGAGACAAAAAGAGGACTAAAACGAAGATCAACATCTTTCAAGATGCCGAGAGCTCCACCTCGGCGGCTAACTTCGACTTGACAGATACGCGAGTGTTGCATGTACTTTTAGACAGGTGAGCAAATGTACATAAAACAAATGTTGTCAATGTTAATCAATGTTATTTAGTTCAACATGATGAAATGTTAGAATATGATCTGTATGTTATTCTAATGTTGATCTAGCTTAATGTACTTAGTCTCATACAGCCAACACACAACCTAACTAACAACATTCAACACACTCAAATGCCGTTTAGTGTGATAGTGTAACTGTTAGAGCAAGTGAAACAGCGCTGCGTTACCTCAAGTTTGATTCGTCTAATAAACTGACCTGTGTGAGTATTAATCCAGCACTTGCGTGTAGTTCGGTAGAATGAAATGTATATTCTTTTATATCCGCGGGACTCGCTTTGCGTGTGGCGCTGGTATACGTCTAGCAGTCACGCCCTGCTTCATACCACAGTCATGTTAAAAACATTAATGTATTCACTCATCCATAAAAGATCCATCAGCTTGACGACAAGATCCATAATTCCGCTTAATGTGGAATATACGTCATCAGTATACGCCTTTGTTATTTTAAGAGGTTAGCGACCCCTGGTGGCGAAAAATCCTTTCACATAGTACCTTTAATTACTCTTCGACAGCGATGCCACAGAAATATACAGAGCTTCAGAAGTTCAAACACAAAATTCTAAAGATGGCTGCACGCTTGTTTCTCTGACGCATAAGGTCAATAGCAGCGGAAACAACTTATTTATGGTCATATAGATAAGAGTCATATAACTAAATGTTTTTCTTTTGTAAAATAAAGAAAACAAACAGGATGCACTTTCTGCAATCTCAATCTCCATGAACTGTTTTCTGGAGCATGTCACAAAAATGAACCGAAACTCAGCGTAGGCCTAAACTTGCCTAACAGACATGATAACGTCCCGGGTTACGTATGTAACCCTAGTTCCCCGAAGGGACGGACGCTGCGTGAAATCGCAGTGGGAACGCCCTCAGCCTGACGCGTCTGAAGCATGAATGAAATCAGTCAATGGAGAGAATGAGCGTACGGCGAGTGACGTCATCGACCAGGAAGCTATAAATATCCCCTGAGTACACAATACGCCAGCTTAAAAGTTACTGAAGCAGCGACCCAAGGGGATGCCGAGAGTATGGCAGGACACGCAGCGTCCGTCCCTTCGGGGAACTAGGGTTACATACGTAACCCGGGACGTTCCCCTTCAGGGACTACCGCTGCGTGAAATCGCAGTGGGAACGCAATACCCACATCCCCATACGACCAAATCCCCGTCGTGTGTCATTAGGAGACACAAACCGACGAGAGAACCTGAGCCCCGGGAGTGGAGCTGAGATCGAGGGAATAAAATCTAACGAAAGTGTGCGGTGAGGACCAGCCTGCCGCATCACAAACGTCCTGAAGAGAAGCTCCTGAGAGAAGAGCTGTAGAAGCAGCCATACTCCGGGTGGAATGAGCCCTTACAGCCAAAGGTGAAGGCTGATGGGCCGAAACATAAGCAAGTGGGATGGCCTCGACCACCCACTTGCTCATCCTTTTTCTAGATGCAGGACACCCTTTCTTAGGTGACCCAAACAGACGAACAGTTGTTCCGATCTCCTCCACAGGGCAGCTCTGTGGACGTAAGCATCAAAACCCAAACTGGGCACAGCAAATTAATTTTCTCCTGGTCTGACGTCAGAAAAGGCGGATGACGGAAAACCTGCAGAACTATAGGTCTAACTGAAACAGTTGGAACCTTAGGAACATAACCTGGTCTCGGAAAGAGAAAGGCCTTAACCAACCAGGAGCAAATTCCAGGCACGAGGGAGCCACCGAAAGTGCTTGAATATCTCCAATTCTTTTTAGAGATGAGATAGCGAGAAGAAGGATGGTCTTTAGAGTAAGAAACTTTTCCGAAACTTCCTCGATGGGCTCGAAAGGAGCAAGGGAGAGACCTTCTAAGATGACGGCCAGATCCCAAGCTGGTACCCTTGTGCGAACTGCAGGCCTCAGCCTCAAGGTGACACGAAGGAAGCGAGACATAAGCGGGTGTTTCCCGAGGGAACCTCCACTTGAAGGGGTGTGGTAAGCAGCTAAGGCCGCCACATACACCTTCAGTGTGGAGTGGGATAACCCTGTGGAGAGACGGTCCTGCAGGAAATCCAGGACTGTACCAACCGGGCAGTTAACTGGGTCCTGCTGGCGCTCTCCACACCAAGAGGTGAAAAGTTTCCACCTCGCGGCATATAACTTCCTCGTGGAGGGAGCTCTGGATCGGAGGATGGTCTCAACGACCTCAGCCGAGAGACCAGAATCTATGAGCTGGGCCCCCTCAGAGGCCAAGCCCACAGCCTCCATAGCTCTAGACGGGGGTGAAGGATCGACCCACTCGCCTGAGAGAGCAGATCTCTCCTGATCGGTATCTCTAGGGGAGAGCCGTTGAGGAGAGACACTAGGTCCGCAAACCATACCCGGGCCGACCAGAAAGGGGCTATTAGCAGGAGACTGAGCCCGTCCCGGCGAACCCTCTCCAGAACTCCTGGGAGCAGAGCGATCGGGGGAAAAGCGTACAAGCGTGACCTCGGCCACGGATGTACCATCGCATCCAACCCCAGCGGGGCTGGATGGCTGAGAGAGAACCACAGCGGGCAGTGTGATGTTTCTCGAGAAGCAAATAGGTCTACCTCGGCAAGAACGAGATGTTTCCATAGGAGTTCCACCACCTCGGGGTGAAGACTCCATTCCCCGGGCCTCGGCCCCTGTCTTAACAGGATGTCTGACCCCTGATTTAAATACCCCGGGAGATAAAAGCTCTCAGAGAAAGAATTTTCCCCTGGGACCATAGAAGGATCTGACGTGCCAGTTTGTAAAGCGGGCGAGAACGCAAACCCCCCTGATGGTTGATATAAGAAACCACCGATGTGTTGTCTGTCTGGACAAGAACATGGTGGCCCCTTAGGTCTGGGAGGAAGTGTTTCAGAGCCTGAAACACGGCCAACATCTCTAGGCAGTTTAAGTGCCACAGACGATGATGGTCCTCCCACAGACCCTTAGCCCACCCGTGAGAGAGGCATCTGTCATTAGCATAACGCGACGACAAGGAGCTCCTAACACAGGGCCTTGGGACAGAAACCAAGGATCTTTCCACATGATCAGGGCGTGATGACACCGTCGCAAACTCACGATCATGCGAAGCGGATTTCCCCTCGGGGAGAATCCCTTGGTCCTGAGCCACCACTGTAACAGTCTCATGTGCAAGAGGCCAAGAGGTATCACGTTGGACGCAGCTGCCATGAGACCTAGCAGTCTCTGGAACTGTTTTACAGTGGATGACTGGCCTAGCTTGACCTGATCTACTGCAGCGAGAATCAAAGCAATACGAGCAAGTGACAATCGTGCCTGCATCGTCTTTGAATCCCACACTACACCTAGAAAAGTGGTTCTCTGTAATGGAGAAAGAACACTCTTTTTGGCGTTGAGCCTCAGCCCCAGTCACTTGATATGAGCAAGAACGACATCTCGGTGCCGAACCGCCTGTTGTTCCGATTGAGCTAGAATCAAGCAATCGTCTATATAGTACAGAAAGCGGATGCCCTGTAACCTCAGCGGGGCTATAGCAGCATCCGTACACTTCGTGAATGTTCGGGGTGACAGTGCTAGGCCGAACGGAAGAACCCGATATTGGTACGCTTCGCCCCCGAAAGCGAACCTCAGGAACTTCCTGTGTTGAGGGAGGATAGATACATGGAAGTAAACGTCCTTTAGATCTATCATGACAAACCAGTCCTCGGATCTGATTTGAACATCCCCAGTGACAGACACAGCGCCCTGTAACGTACTGGCAGGGAACAGCTGGTCTGGGCACTCCACAACCCTCCTCGGAGGGGGCGAGCGTCCCTCGGGAAATCGCTCGCCGAGTCTCTCTACGCCCTGTGAAGGCAGGGTTAGTAGAGCAGACCACTGAGGGCATCGGAAAAGACAGGGCACCGTGTTCTTGTGCAGTGAACTCAGGTCTTTCACGATAGGGACCACCCTCAGAACCCTGACGTTCAGCACGTCAGGATTTTTTTTTTTTTTTTCGATGAAGTAGTATCCTAACTCCCTGCTGGGTGGGGGACCCATTCCGCCAGGAACTCTACTAAGGGAACCAGCCTCTCGAGGCTGGCCTCCGGATGAACATCCCGAGTGACAGACACAGCGCCCTGTAACATACTGGCAGGAAACAGCTGGTCTGAGCACTCCACAACCCTCCTTGGAGGGGGCGAGCGTCCCTCGGGAAATCGCTCGCCGAGTCTCTTTACGCCCTGTATAGGCAGGGTTAGTAGAACAGACCCCTGAGGGCATCGAGAAAGACAGGGCACCGTGTTTTTGTGCGGTGAACTCAAGTTTTTCCCGATGGGGACCACCCTCAGAGTCCTGACGTTCAGCCCGTCAGGACTTTTTCGACGCGGCCTTTCTGGCGACAATGACTGTCCTCAGATCAGTCCTGCCCCGAGAAGGCCGCGCCGGAGAGCACCCCGCCTCATCCCTCCAGTTTCTCTGCAGGGGGGCACGAGACGTGACACTCCGCTTCTGCTGTGCTCTTTTTGAAGACGAACTCGACGAAAGACTTTGCTCTGGTTGAACATTCTGCGTGACAGACACAGTGCCCTGTAACGGCGCACCGGCAGGGAACGACTGGTCTGAACACACTAGAACCCTCCTTAGAGGCGGCGAGCGTCCCTCGGGAAAGCACTCGCCAGACCCTTCTACGCCCTGTTTCGGCAGGGTTAGTAGGACGGGCCCCTGAGGGCGCCGGGAGAGACAGGGCACCCTTAAGGGAGGTGAACGCAAGTCTCTCTCGGCGGGGACCCCCCTCAGATTTCCTTTGAGCAGGTCGGCCTGAAAAGCCTGCATAAAAGTAATCGTATGCAAACATGCAGCCGCCTGCCGAGCCACCGAGTAAGCCTTCCCCACCAGCACAGAGGTATATATATTTATTTATTTATTTAGGTGGAAGAGCCGGTGCTTTAAGTGAAGACGATGAAGCAGGAGAGAGATAGCTCGCAAGCGTCTCCTCCGCCTACAGTATCGTCACATAACCAGCAGATTTAGCACCAACAATGTTACCATAAGCATTGGACTGATTTGTGTAAATTCTGCTTGAAACCGGTCTAACCCAGGTCTTTGAAACCTCAGCATGAAGATCTGGGAAGAACGGTAAGCACCGGCTAGAAGGTAGAGGTCGTGCAGACAGAAATCTATCATCTAGATTGCTTTTAATTCTAGAAACCTGTCTATCAGCTGGCCACTCGATACTGTTATATATTTTTTTTTTTTTAGCTTTTCAACAGCCCGAGATAATACATCCATCAAACCTTCTTCATTTGCAGTATAATGTGATAAACTAGTTTTCTCTGATAATAAACTTTCGACATCCAGCTCCTCAGAACTGGAAAATCTCAATTCAACATCATCATGTGCCTCCACCCGGGCAGAAGTAACCGCCGCAGCGCGTGCTTCCAGAGCCGGGTGAGAGGCACTAGATCTCGTCGGAGATAGCTGAGATAGGGCGGAGCCCGTCTCAACGTCGCCAGCGAGATCCATCTGCGAGCCCCAAGACAAGCGCCGCCGCTCTGCCTCAACAGAAGCGGGACCCGAGCCTCGGGGAGCTCGCAGCAAATCACTCTCCTCGAAGAGCGATCGCCGCGAGCGCAGAGTTCTCAAGGAAAATGCTCGCAATGCTGACAATCGACTCCCTCGAGAGCCGACTGGGCATTGCTGCACTCCCAAACAAGCCACACTTAGCTCGTGTGAATCCCCACCCGTGATGTACCGAGTACAGGGGGGAACACACTTCTTATACTGCTCGCTCATATTGTTTTTTTATATAAAATATATATAGTGAAAACTCCTGACAAAACAGACAAACACAATCGACAGATTCAGACACACACAGAGCTGCTGAAGTAACTAAAAGCTGGCGTATTGTGTACTCAGGGGATATTTATAGCTTCCTGGTCGATGACGTCACTCGCCGTACGCTCATTCTCTCCATTGACTGATTTCATTCATGCTTCAGACGCGTCACGCTGAGGGCGTTCCCACTGCGATTTCACGCAGCGGTAGTCCCTGAAGGGGAACTATGTCTATAACAACTTTTAAGTGTATACGTTTTGCTTATTTGACGTTGCATTATATAAGTCCCAGAATATAAGTGGCTGCAGGCGACTTACAGCCCATAAAATAAGGTTTAGCAAATTATTTCATGGACTCTCAGGCTATAGGTCGTGGAGACCACATTGAGAACCCCTATGCCAGTGTACGCGTAAAAAAAAACGAAGTATACTTTGGGCTTAGGTCAGCCAGGACGAGTCTTGCAGCACTGGATCTAAAAGGAGACTGTATTGCAGCATTAGGGGATTGTTGGATTGTGGAATCATGCTCATTGTGTCATTCTGTTCACAAGGGATTAAACAATGTCAAATGTCAGCGAAGCCCTGCTAGGTTAAGCTGCTCAAAATATGTCCTGATAAAAGAAAGAATAAAATGGGGATATCAAATGCTCCTCGGACTTCTGCTCGAATCTGCTGTCGTATTTCAGATATGGAGTCTTCAGTCATACAGGGTTAGAAAGGTTCATCTTGAGGTAGGGAATCTCTGTTTGTTGATGTCAAAAACATAATATTATAGACATATTAAGTGCAGTAGAACAGATGTGCCCTGGTAGTTTAGGCTGATTTGTCAAGGATGGCCACCGCTGTCTTTCTTCAACACTAATTGCTTTGACAACAGACAGGTCTCTATAGTGATATGAAGTGAGGTGAAGCTTTTGTGAAAAACAGCCTAGGGAAGGAAAAACATGGCTGGTGCTTTAGGAAGCTGTTCATTCGTACCATGTTCTTTACGGTGTGAAACATGACTCAAGAATGTCTTGGCTTGTGCGATTACAGCCCCAGAAACAAGCCCCCTCAGTAAAATAATGTCAAATGTTTTTGAAATAAAAAGCCTGTTGAATTGCACTACTTGAAAAAAAATAGGGATTGCATTAACCATGCTTGCATTTTAATGCATTATATTTTTAGGGCTTGCATTTTTATGGGCTGAAATTCAACATGGTTGAATATTTAAGCTGTGGATATTTCAATTAAAAACATTTCAAACATTTTCATTATTAAAAATTCAATAATCCATATTCACCATTCATATTTCACTTCCAAAATATTCTAACTGTTTAAAAATACAACCAATAATATTCAACAGGCAATTTTCGGTCCATTTTATTTCGCTTTGCAAATTCGCTTCCACAAATTCAGTGGTTCAAATTCGACAGTAAATTCAACATTGACGTCCTGGAACTGCAGGAAAAGCAGTAGATTGCCGAGCATAATCTCCATCTGCTGTTAGTCGATATAGGCTACAGGCAAGAAGATGGACTCAGATAATAAACTTTACGCGCAAAGTTTCATGCTGAGCGTTTCGTGATATACTGGCATAAAATCAACACTTGATCAATTAATACTAACACTTTCTATTCTATTCTACTCTCTCTCTCTCTCTCTCTCTCTCTCTCTCTATATATATATATATATATTGCGAAAGGGTGTGTGTGCGTGTGTGTGATTTACGGTGTGTGGTTGTTCAGAGATTAAATGCGATCATATGCAGGGTATTTAGAGTCTTCTAATCTATACTGTTTCAGGTAAAGGACCTTTCTGTGAGATTTGTTACGGACGTTCCGATTATCCCCACAGATTTAGTCTCACTTTGTGACAAGAGATGGAAATTAGTTTTGGAGGTCTGAGCTCTAAAAGCTGCCCGGTAAATATGTATTTATCTCGAGTGCATGAATATAATATAGACTAGGATTGGAGAATACTAAGATTGTCCTGATCTTCATTCATCAGCTTCCTTTACAATTTCTGAAAAGTCTCTTCTCTTCTCTGATTCTTTTTTTTTTTTAGTCTACTATACATTAACATAGCTATGTAAAGTCATAAATTAACTTGAATGTTTCCTGGGTTAAAGGTTAATGGAAGAGCATTTAGCTTACACAACCTAATCCATAATACTAATATAGTTTTTTCATGAACATTATTTGTTAAAAATAAATGTTCCTTTATGAATTGGAACATTTTCATATAGCTTCGTAATACAATACTCATTAACTTTAAAGAACAGAAAACATATTTTATGTATCTTTTATGTTGTTTGCATGTTTATAATATTCTTTTCAGACCATTAGTCAATAAATCATTGGTAAACACAAGATGTTAAAATCACCATGAAATCAAAATTGACAATTCAACCATCAAATTAATTCCACATGGACAAAATCAAGTCCCCGCTGTTTCACTGGAAAATATGTCATAACAGGGTAAAAAAGACTATCACAAATTCCATGTCATGCTGACTTTATGCAGGTCAATGGCCGAATTGACCGTATTTTTTTTTTTTTTTTTTTACCAAAGACTCCTGGTTGTGCGAACATCTGATTGAATGTGATAATTTTACTACCTGTAAACTGTAATAGCACCATGTATTGTTTTAGTAGCGTGAACTCAATGGTTGCAAAAGAGTGGCTTCCTTTTTCTGAAATTGTATCCACTGCTTGACTGTTGGACAGTGTCACTTTAGATATATGAATTCAAATATTATTATATCTATTTGCTATTATTTCTTCGCCCCCTTTTGTTTTAAAGAATAGTGCAACGGTGAGCACGTCAAGTATAAACGCCACGTTCATTTGGGTAGGGGCACACGCACTCTCCTTTCTTTGATACAGTATGGATATTTATGTAAATTTGTCCTACCGCCAGAAATAAAAGTCCATTATTTTAAAACCGTCATTGATTTGCTGCAATACATGTCAAAAGTTGTACTATTTTTATCTTGACATGTCTTAAAAATGTCCCCCTATTGCCGTGAGATGCCTTTGGGCAACAAACTTCAGTCTTGTGGTGTGTGCTTGGCTTTATATAGCACTATCACACAAGAGACCTGACTTACAATTGATTCCAAAAGAATGTGATGCCGGTGTGCTGTTAATCTGATGGTGCACAGCTTTATAAAGCATCATAAATATGTAGTAGAGTTAGACTGTTTTTAAAAAATATATATATTTTTCAGTACTGATTACTGAAATATAATGAAGCATGGAATATAATAATATAATATATGTAATATCATACATATAGTATACATTTTATATTCAGCAAATTTTTTGCTGCTTACTGATCCTTAAATTGCTTTCTCAGTAGATTTTGGAAGAGCGCTTTTGTGTTACACACTTTTATAAATGTTTATTGTATAACTTTTTTGTGAGATTGTGAATAAGAGGTTTTTATCTTCATTTCTTCTTCCTGATGCTCAAACAGCAGATAATTAATCTCTATCCAACAATCTTTGCATATACCCACTTTTGCTTCCCACACACAAACACACACAATTTAGCTTTACTTCAAATAAAAGTGATGATTGTCATAGAAGAATTGAAAGAAGTCATATATTTTGGCAGTGTAAATCATTCACTTTCATTATATCAAAAAGAGCAGCCTGAGTATTCTACCTCTATTTTATTTATTTGTTTGTTTGTTTGTGAAAAAAAAAATGACATGGAACTGAATTTACACAAGGCTGAGTAAAAGATCAAAGCATCAAATGCAGTTGGAAGATGCATAGATATGTACAGTACATACAGGTCCTTCTCAAAAAATTTGCATATTGTGATAAAGTTCATTATTTTCCATAATGTAATGATAAAAATTAAACTTTCATATATTTTAGATTCATTGCACACCGACTGAAATATTTCAGGTCTTTTATTGTTTCAATACTGATGATTTTGGCATACAGCTCATGAAAACCCAAAATTCCTATCTAAAAAAATTAAATTAAATTAAATTAAAAAAAAGTCAACCTTCAAATAATTATGTTTCAGTTATGCACTCAATACTTGGTCTGGAATCCCTTTGCAGAAATGACTGCTTCAGTGCGGCGTGGCATGGAGGCAATCAGCCTGTGGCACTGCTGAGGTGTTATGGAGGCCCAGGATGCTTCGATAGCGGCCTTAAGCTCATCCAGAGTGTTGGGTCTTGCGTCTCTCAACTTTCTCTTCACAATATCCCACAGATTCTCTATGGGGTTCAGGTCAGGAGAGTTGGCAGGCCAATTGAGCACAGTAATACCATGGTAAGTAAACCATTTACCAGTGGTTTTGGCACTGTGAGCAGGTGCCAGGTCGTGCTGAAAAATTAAATCTTCATCTCCATAAAGCTTTTCAGCAGATGGAAGCATGAAGTGCTCCAAAATCTCCTGATAGCTAGCTGCATTGACCCTGCCCTTGATAAAACACAGTGGACCAACACCAGCAGCTAACATGGCACCCCAGACCATCACTGACTGTGGGTACTTGACACTGGACTTCAGGCATTTTGGCATTTCCTTCTCCCCAGTCTTCCTCCAGATTCTGGCACCTTGATTTCCGAATGACATCCAAAAAGTACTTTGGACCACTGAGCAACAGTCCAGTGCTGCTTCTCTGTAGCCCAGGTCATACATAGTGCATTGATACAGCACTCTGGGAACAGCCTATTTGTTCAGAAATTTCTTTCTGTGTCTTACCCTCTTGCTTGAGGGTGTCAATGATGGCCTTCTGGACAGCAGTCAGGTCGGCAGTCTTACCCATGATTGCGGTTTTGAGTAATGAAACAGGCTGGGAGTTTTTAAAAGCCTCAGGAATATTTTGCATGTGTTTAGAGTTAATTAGTTGATTCAGATGATTAGGTTAATAGCTCGTTTAGAGACCCTTTTCATGATATGCAAATTTTTTGAGATAGAAATTTTGGGTTTCCATGAGCTGTATGCCAAAATCATCAGTATTAAAACAATAAAAGACCTGAAATATTTCAGTTGGTGTGCAATGAATGTAAAATATATGAAAGTTTAATTTTTATCATTACATTATGGAAAATAATGAACTTTATCACAATATGCTAATTTTTTGAGAAGGACCTGTATATCCATTTGGCAGACATTTTTATCTTATGCATACCTTTCTCATTATGTTATAAAATCCATGACCTAGTTGTTTTTGTTGTTCTTTTAAGGCTTCAAGAACATTAATTCGTAGCCCATTTTGCTAACGCAGGGTGAAAACTGTCACACAATGAAATGCTGCAAGGTAAGATGTGATGTGTTTGCTAGGGATTTTGTGATCATTTTTAATTTCTCTAATCTCCTTATTAACTAGCTTGGATCTATCTCTTCTCATTAATTTGAGAGGACTTGTGGGTGGGCAAACATGTTATGATTAGCCTTCACTTATTTTTCACGGAAAATTAAGGCTTGTTTTAGTACCAAATTATTTCAGTCAGCAGAATTCTGACCACAGATCATTAATTTTGAAATGCATTCTATCTATCCATCAAGAATATTTTTACATCTTGTATAATAATCAGTAAGTATTATCACTTTTTTTTCAGGCAGGTTTGGTAAATACTTCATACGTTGTTATTAGAGTTAGGGTACGGTTGTAACACAGGGAGAGTTGTAACACCACCATTTCCACCACTTAGGTATAAGATAGGAGTCATGTAATCATTTCAGTATTTACCTACTTCCTCCCTGATACTGCATGGTGGTTGTCAATTCTGGAAACCGACACATTCTGAATTTATAGAGAAAAACTGATTTTGAGGTAAGAAAGTACATTTTTTGACCAAGACTATTTTTTGTCTAGTATCTAAACTATTGCAGATAAAATAGTTTGACATATTATATTAAAATGTAGTTTCTTAGGCAACATGTGATTTTAAAATGTAGTTTCTTCGGCAACACAACCTTTTCCCCTGCTAATTTTAAACCAGTATGCTAATACAGCTAAACAGTGACTGACAGGGGTGGGGTGGGTTGTAACACTTCTTGAAAAAGTGTTACAACCATCCCCTATCATACAACTGATTGATTTTAATATTTTTACAGAATGCCCTTACAAAAGGGCAAGTCAGTTAGATCAGCTGCAAAGGTACATGGGACCCTATGCAGTCTATGGGCCCACAAAGATTGCACTCCAGGGTTAGCAGCATTCATTTGTCAGCACTGTGACTCTGATTAAGAACACACACACACACAGACACACACACACACACACACACACACACACACAGATATAGTTTTTTTGTTAGAAATTGTAGAATATTTATCAAGTATACTGTTAAGTAAGTTCGTTCAAGTAGACACAATTACATATACACACACAGACACACACACAAGTTAATCAGACAGTCTGTTCCAGAGAGGGAGTGAGACTGTTCTTTTATGTCAATAAACCTGTTTTTGAAGCATATCATATAGTGTGGCATCCATTTTATCTTCTTTTTTGTAATTGTTACAACTTACCCCAGCATGTGTTACAACCTACCCCGGTATTGGGGTAGGTTGTAACGAAGGTAAAGTATGTATTTGACACCAACTCACGAGGTCTGTGATATTCTTGTAGGGGATTTAATTGGTGCCATTTGTAGTGAACAAATGTGGGTACTTTGTATACAAATTTGAGAACTCTAGCTATAAAATTCAGTGAGTTATAGTTACTGCAGCAAGTGTTACAACCATACCCGGTCTCCCCTACACTGTGATGGCTCAGATTAATTTGAGCTGATGTAATCGTTGTTCTTGCAATAACTTGCAGTAACACCAAGTTAAATGGTTCCTTGGATGTCAAAATTTTAAGGAATGTTACATTTTAAAGGGGTCATCGGATACCCATTTTCCACAAGTTGGTATAATTCTTTAGGGTCTTCATGTAAAGTTTGTAACATACTTTGGTTAAAATTCCTCAATGATTGTGTAAAACAACACCCTTTTTTCCCTCCTCAAAAACTGCTCAGTTCATAGCGACCCGTTTTGGTGCATGTATCTTTAAATGATAATGAGCAACTGCTCACCCCACCCCTTCTTCCGTGGGGCGTGTCGACACAACACACATAAAGGCTGGTGCTGCGTCCATATTCGCATACTCCCCGTCCTAAATAGTATTCGAAAACAGAATTAGTACGTCCCAAATCGTAGTATGTTGAAATGAGTGTTTCAAAGATACCCTGATGGTCTACTATTTCCGGTCAGAATCCGAAGTGTAGATCGATGCACACTCTGACGGCTGATATTGCCCACAACCCATCGCGCGTTGGACGAGGATTCGGTTAGAACTACAAAAACGAGTGAAAAGTGTTAAAAAACTACAGACATGGAGGACGCGCGAGTCCCGTGGTTATGAAGAGAGGTTTAGATAAAGAGGTTTGAGTGATTAATTATCAGTATCTAACCTGGCGAAAATGAATGTATTCAGTGTTGTTCACATTATAGCATCTGCAGCATTGTGAACTTTTGTAAATATAAGTTTAGCCATTACCTTTTAAATGCATCATATTCAAATTGCAAACACGAGAGTATCCGCATGAAAGACCCACGACTGGCAGATGAACGTGCTCTCCGAAACAGTAGGACATCAAATTAGATTGAATTGAGGATTTTTAACTGTGATGAGATGATTGACAGGGCAGTTTACGGTGACAGGATGCACGCAGCACGCGACAGAGCTGTCCATTATAGATGACGTGATAGTATGTCCCAAAGCTTGCCTACTCTTTAGCTACACACTCAAAAGTATGTACTTTTTCTTCACAAAAAGAGTACATACTTTTAGGGCGTAGTATAAGTAAGCGAATTGGGACGCAGCATGTGTCTCAATGTGAATGTTGCATCCTCCGAAGGCCGTATTTGAAGGCCGATTGTCCGCATTTGAAGGCCGATTGCGTCACAGCGGCGCGACGAAGGCTGTCCCGATTCAAAGGCTGCATCTTCGAAGGCCGCATTTGAAGGCCGATTGCGTCACCGCGGCACAATGAAGGCTGTCCCAATCCAATTCTCCACCCTTCGAAGGCCGTATTCGAAGGTCGGTTGCGTCATCGCGGCGCGACGAAGTAATTTTACCCTGATTCAAAAGCGACGCCAAATGCACCCTTCGTTTCCCCGTGAAAGGAAGGATGGATAAATGGATCCTTAGCGGCCTATCCTACCCCATAAGTCATTGGGCGCCGGTGACGACAGGATTTTTATTTAAAAAAAATGACGGATGATTGTTCTTGTCTCCTATTGCAACTGTGACAGCTACCGATGACGAGCGGGACTAACTTTTGAACTGCACTTTTTTATATTCAACTGGGTTTTATATTCCCGTAGTACGGAGCCTGGAAAGTCTCCTGTAGGGGAAAAAACAATACGTGGCGACGGTTGTCCAATCCGTCCCCCCAGTTTATAAACTGTACTCACGAATTCTTAAACTGTTCTTAAATGATTCAACCAGACCACCTGTTTATGAGGGATGCTTTGCATTGTGTTTAAACTTCATTCTTTAAAATGGAGAATTTCTTCAATTTTCTAAAAGTCCATTTTTTTGGGAGGAATAAGCTCAGATAGAGCTAAAATAGAATAAGCAAAAAAAGACTTCACATGTAAAAAAGAACACAAACACAAGGTTAGGTTTTATTATATAAAAATAAAACATTCATAAATTATTTTATGATTAACATATTACTCTCTTCAGTGAACTCATTTATAGTTATAATTATAAACACAAATAATAATAATACTAATTATCATTATTATTATTAGTACAATTAGGCTACCTATTTAGAAGCTGCTTTTATCAAAAAAAGGAACAATGCAATTCGTCAAATGTCAGTCATAATACAGGTTAGACAATAATAATACAGGGCTAAGATTAACATAAATAAACACAAGATTTTGATGCATATCCAAGTGTTTGTGTGGAGTGTGGAGGCGCGGGCTGGACACTTGCATTTTTCTATCAACAGTGGAAACAACTTAAAATAGGCTACTCTATCATTTCTGGTCATACAGAAAGGAATAATAGCCTACATCATTCGCAACTACTTTTATTTGTGCAAAAATGAATGGACGCAAAAGTACACGGACCCAGAAAAAGTCGACTATCAAACTTTTTCTACAAATACATTTTTTGAAATATTTAATATTAAATTAAATATTTAAATATTTAACAATAATTGTCCGTGTACTTTTGGGTCCACTCGTTTTTCTTTTTTTAACCCGTAATTGAAAAACGAAAAATGAACGGTTGTTTTAGGCCATTTTTAAAACGCAAAGTTGAGCACCAAAATTTGAATTTGAACTGTACACACCAAATGCTGTGCAAAAAATAAATAAAATATTGACATATTTTCTGATTTTTGTTAAATGACTTTTTTCCCCTTTATTAAATATTTGAAATATTCACAAATTAATATGGAAAAAATGTCGATTTTACTGGTTTTCTAATGCCAAATTAGAACCTGGAAATTATATTTGAATTTGTTCGTTTAAAAGTAGACATTTCAAGCTTTGTATAGGTAGGCTATATTCTGTTTCAGTTCATTTTTGAGACGCGCTCCAGTTCACGGAGATCATGAAAGCACGCCTGATTGTTTTATTTTATTTTACAAAAGCACAAAGTTTTCTTGTTATTGTAAGTTTACACAAATAAAATTGTGTATTTTTATAGATTTATGTTTACACAAAAATATTGTGAATACAGTTTATAATCTGAAGGGACAGATTGCACAACCGTTGCCACGGAGGGTTTTTTCCCTCCATAATACGGGGTTGAAATATATATTTACCATATTCGTATTCATCATTTATATTGTCCATTTATGCTACATAATATAAAGAATAGCCTACAAAATCGCATCAAGGTAAGATATAAGTGAACATTTGAACCTTTATATGCCTATGTATGTTTTCTTTTCTTTTCATTTAACTATTTACGTAAATTATCACCCAATACTTGAACACCTGGTTGGCAATTAGGAAATCCTACGAAGGCTACATGGTGCGTCCTTTGAAGGACGATATGCTGATACGGGACAGTCCGTCAGTGGTCGTGGGCGGAGCATGAGCAATATGACATCATATTGCTCAGAAAATCCAAACAACTTGATTATTGAGAATGTTTAGGCTTTTTGAGGATTAAAAAAAAGGAGTGAATGGATTTTTTTCATTGTTTGGTGGTTGTGTCCACACACTGCAAAGACACATTTATATGCAAACACCATATAAAAGTGAATTTTGCATCCTATGACCCCTTTAATAGGGATGCACTGATATGAAAATTTTGGCCGATGCGATAACCGATCATTCTTTATATTTGAAAGCTGATAACCGATATATTGTACGATAAATTTAAATCCAAATTTTTAAATACTTTGAGAGCCTGATTACAAAAACAAAAGGCTCACCATTAAAAGCCATGTCCCAAACACTTCAACATAAATCATACAAATACAATAGAGTAACCCAGTTTGAACCAGTGTACGTTCTAAAATTTATTTTATACTCTTATGTTCTGAATTTCCAAAACAAAAGTATTTTATAAGCACAGGTAATCCACAGAGACTATGGCAATGTAACAGCGTATCTAGCACAAGCTCAAACCCAAATAATAACCGACTCCCAGTATTAAATATACACGGATAATGAACTAAAGGACTAACAGGTGTCATGATCACATCATTAATCACCATAGCAACTAAGGATAGCGGGAACAGAGACAACAGACCTGTGGTGCTCATGCTCTGGAGACCAGTGCAGCACTCAGTCACACCACCAGCCTCGCGCCAGAAACAAAACATCAAATAAAATCCAGGCCTGGCCTCTCTCGTCCTTCAGCGTCGTAACTCCTCGTTTTATGCTTATGCTCCTCCGTGAGAGATACTAGACCGGTGCGTTGCCCAGGTGTCGCTCATCAGCAATCACGCCACCAGCCTCACGCAGTTCTCCCATGGCCCTCGGCCTCGTCCTGCTCGCCACAGTTGCACTTAACTGTATCTTCCTTTTCGAAGCGGTTCCAATCATATCAAGTGATTCAAAACCATCATGGCGAACAGAGCACATCTGAAGTATCTCAGCTGAACAAAATAATACTTTATCTATCGGCTTTAATATATCAGCCCATTTTTCTTATCAGATAGATAACGATGACAATAAAAAATGACCATTTATCGGCCGATATTGATTTGTGGCCGATATATCGTGCATCCCTCATATTTAGAGTCTGCATGCAATTTTGAAAAAAACAACAACAACTTTGTTTTCATAATGCATGTTAGTGGCCTTATATTGATTCATTCATGCATTTTGTATATTATATACAGTAGATTTGAATCTAATGATACTCTGATATGATAAACTGATACTCTCGTAAAAAACATATGCAGTTATAAAATGCACCACACTGTAAGAATTAAAAAAAAAAACTATTTACCTTTTACGATATCCCAAAAAACTAATTTGAACGTTTTGCTTCCCGCTGTAAAAATCACTGTGGTAACTTGTACAGTTTTTATACTTTATGTTTTTATGCAATCTGTTTCACCTCTTTTATTAAATATTTTTTGATAAAGAATAAAGGCCCGTTCATGCCAAGAACGTCACGGTTACGCATGGAACCCTCGTTCTCTGAAGGAGGGAACGGAGACGTAGTCAACGTGTCGACTGATTGGGATCACGCTTAGGGAGCCTGTCATCTTTGAGTTATCTTGAAAACAGCCAATGCACATTGGTGTGTGAGATCTGCATCTCACACTCCGCCCCGCGGTGCGGGTATAAATACGGGAGTGGATGCACGCACCAGTTGTTTTTCGACTGAGGAGCCGAGTGGAGCCCAGAGTCAGCGGTGGTCCAGCAATAGTGGCGATGGGACGAGACGTAGTCAACGTGTCGACTGATTGGGATACCAATTAAAACGCCACTAGTGCTGCCACCTTCCAGTGCCTAGACAGACGCCTCTTGATCCCCCCGCATTCTTTTGAGGAAGAGATGGGACAGGGCTTAGGTCAGGGAAGTCACTGCTGTTCCACAAGACCACTGGGAAAGCGTTCTCTATCGATGGAAAGGAATACGCTGCGGAAGCCACATCCTGCCGAAGGGAGGTAACGTGGAGAATATACATATGGACTGGGCGGATGGCCGGGCAGTACAACATATGTAATGACACTGGGGTGGCTCCAGCCTATGACGGGGGAGACTCAACCGGACAGTGACAACAGAGCAGGCTCTGCCAAGGAAAGACACAGGCTCGCCGCAGGGAGCCGTACCGTGGAAGATTACACATATCGGATCGCCGTAGGGATCACAACAGGGAAAGGTCAACTGGGAAAGAGTGAACTTGTCCATGGGCTGAGGATCTCTTTTTTAGTTTGGAGATGAATTCGGTCCACCGCATCTCTGACCCAGCCTAACACAGGTTTAACCAGTGCAAACGAGTGATAGGCCTGGCTTTGGACGTTCCGGCATGTCCGTTGCCAGAAGGGTATGGAGGAACTCGACAGGTTTCGGCTAATAAGGGGAACTCACTGGAGCAAGAATTGCACACATATCCAGTCCATAGGAGGGGAATGGCGCAGCAAGCCAACACTTAAAACCGGGCTTACCGTGAAGCTGGCTTCATGTGAAGGGAGCTCACGGGAAGCAGCGGTTCGACACATAGGCTAGTTTTTCTCTAGCAAACGTGATAGGTGTCGCCCAGCCCTCTACTCTATTTGTCATTTGTTCAGCAAGGCACTCTGTGTCAACACCTAGGAGGGAGCAATACACTCACATACGAGGAGCTCACCACCCAGGTGGACACGTGCAACCTGGGACACTTTCTTCACCAAGATGAAGGCAACCACATTTAGTGGGCCAACCCCTGCTTAGAAACAGCCTTTCCTTCCGCTGGTCTCTGAAATAGACAAGAGCTGGTTTGAGGTTCAAGCTTTGCATTCTGAGCACGTATAACCGCAATGGAGCGGACGGACAGAGAAAAGCCAGGGCTGGGTCTGGCTCCTCCGGGGCAGCGCTTGAAGGCTGACCACCTGGTCCCGTAGGAGAGGTAGGAACCTTGGGCACATATCCACATATCCTCGGGTCTTAACTCTCTTTAGAGTTAGCTGGCGCGAATTCCAGGCACGATTCGTTGACCGAAAATGCGTGCAAGTCCCTACCCTCTAGATAAAGACCAAGCAAGTAGGAGAACTGTTTCTCTAAAAACAGGATTTTTAACTCACTGCCTTCAGGGCTCAAGGGTCTCTGCAATGCGGTAGCACCAGAGATAAGTCCCAAGAGGGTAAAGAGGGGGCGCAAGGCAGATTCAGACTCCTTGCTCCCCTCAGGAACCTGACGATCATGTCGTGCTTCCCACGGACTTGTATCCACTGCATCCTGATGTGCGTCAAAACTGAGGCAACAACATTTTAAGGTGGAGGAGACAGCCCTCACTCCAACCCATTAGCAGAAAAGAAAGCACTGAAGTGATTGAACACCTTCGGTATCTCATTCAACAAATAGGTTCCACTTCTAAGGGAGAGTAAGCCTCATTTTTTGAGAGGGTGCTCTCACAGAAGTCTCTACGGCATAAAAATTCTTGCGGTAGTAACTCAGAGGAAAGAGTCAGGAAGGCTGTCGATAGGAGAGGTCTGGTTGGGCTAATAAGGGGCAACTAACAAGATCTGCTCCATCTCTTCTCTGACTTTAGCACAGTTGTGTGCAAGAAGGCTCACTGAGGAAGGCATTTATGGACACTTGTTCTAGGAGCCATTGGCCTGGAGATTCAAAAGGTCTGTTACGGAATGAGGGTTTGGCGGCAGGCCAGGGTGCTTTCACACGGAGCGTGCCGGTCTGCCACGGCCACCTCGGGATTCGTCCGTAAAGTCAGTGCTGACCTGAGGACCCAACTGGCTATGAGCTCTTGAAGGGTAGGACTTTGTACTGATACTTCACACCTTTCAAACGCATGAACACAGGATGGCCTGTGATGCGGAAGGATAGAGATCTGAAGTACCTGTCAGGTCAAATGCTGCAGACCAATCTTGGGGACTGAGCATTTGGGGGCCCGTCTCAATTAACACAGGACCAAGATGGTCGTGATCCACCTCTCTAGGGTACAATGAAATACAGGCTTATAGAAGCCGGCCTTCATATCGGCTGGAGGGAGCGGCGGCATCGCGTCCTTTGCCAGTAGACTCCGATGTGCGTACACAAGACAGGAGCATTGCTCAACACTTAAGTGTGATAAATATCACAAATTTTAGGAGCATATCCGCTCAACACCTAGGTATGATGAATATCACTGAGCCTGGGCTGAAGCCGAGCGAAAAGGAATCGCAAGCTGAGTCTGATGGTATAGTTTGGGGCCATCTGGACCGTTTCGGAAGCATTTTTGGCTTCCACAAACCAAGCCAGGGGACCACAGACGTACCCGAGATGGGGCAGCGAGGTGGAGGACAGGGACCCAGCTTTGAAGGTCCGAAGGCGGCCCGAAGCAGGGTCTGAGTGTGGTACACAACACTTACCTGTCTCCATGAGGTGGCCAGGGATGTGTGAGAAAGTGAATGACCGGGTGAGCGAATGACCGAACAAGAGGGGGCTGAGGAGTGCAAGGCTTTACAGACTCGCACACCGCCAGACTTGCCCTCTTGGGACCCAGGAACAGAGGAATTTGCTCTTCCTTTGAAGTGTGGGTACTTTTTTGGGAGCCATCGGTGGAACAGACACGCGCACAAATTGGTGATCCACTCCAAGAGCATCTTCCTCCATCCCTGAGCGGCCCACTCAGGAATGCTTTTGCTGTCGCTTGCCACCTGGCTTGGCAGCACCTGGAGCGGGCTGGGCATCCCCACTGTGGCCGGCTCCTTGCTAAGGCCTGGAGGAGGCTGCTGCAGAGGCCCAGCAGGAGCGGCGGCAGGGGAACGCCCTTTGTGTCGAGCAGGCGGAGGAACTGCCACCGGCGGCGGGGTGGAGGCTGTAGCGGGCCTCCTGGGCAGGACGTGCCGTATGGCCTCCCTCTGTGCTTGGGTGGCAGAGAACTGTTGGGCACAATTCTCCGCCGTGTCGCAGACCAGCCCAACCTGGGAAATTGGGGAGACCAGGAACCGAACCTTGTCCGCATCCGCCATATCAAACAGGCTGAGCCAACGATGGCGCTCCTGAACCACCAAGGTGGACATCGCCAGACCGAACGCGCACGCCACAACACTCGTGCCCCAGAGGGCGAGATGGGATGCAGTGCAGTGCTCACCTATGAGCGCACGGTCTGGGCTACCCTCGTGCATGTCCATGAGTGCCCTGGCCTGATAGACCTGTAGTAGCACCATGGCACGCAAAGAGGAGGCAGCTTGCCCACAGGCTTTGTAAGCTCTGCCCATCGGAACGGACGAGAGCTCACAGGCCTTAGGGGGGAGACAAGGATCCCCTGTCCAAAAGGCAGCGGCCGCCGGACACAGGTGCACCTGTGTCGCGACAGACCGCTCCACTGGAGGGAAAGCCTCGAATCCTTCCCCGCTCCTCCATCAAAGGTAGTGAGGGGGAAAAAGCTATTCAGGCAGTTTCTGGCAGAGAAAGGTGCCGTCCACAACCTGGTAAGCTCGTCATGCCCCTCAGGAAAGAAAGGCACTGGGGCGGCGAGCTGAGAACCAGCGTGGGCCGCCCCGATATACCAATCCTCCAACCGAGACTGTGCAGGACACTGTGGAGGACTCCACTCGAGCCCGGCAGCCTTGGCGGCCCGTTTCAGCTTAGCTGACCATTCTGGATCCAGCTCGGGCAACGTTCCTCTCCCAAAGGGAGATAACACAGCCGAGTCGTCATCTCCAGGGGCCAGCTCACCCTTCAATGCTGCTATCGACATCCTATCCTCTGGGGGAACCCCAATTGAAATGGCTGATCGGTCCATTACAGAGGGACCAGCACATTCAACAGGAAATTCCACCGGCTGCGGTGTGATGGAGGAGTGAGAAGCCCACAAGGAATGGTTACCGGGCGAGACATCCATCACTATCCTCCGATCACCCATCCCATACGCCACCCGGGGTCGGGGCATGGTAATGGGGACTCCAGCTTTGCAGACGAAGGCGAGCCTCGATCTCAACACCACGACACTGCAACACCACAACACAACACAACAGCGTGCTGTAAGCTCAAACACGTGATGCAACAATTGTGACCATCAGATAGAAACAGGGAACGACCGCATCCAGAAATGCACGGGTGGAATTACATCCATAAAAAGACGCAAACGCACACGTGTTCCTCTTTCAGGAAATAAAAAACTCTCACCAGTACCCGAGCACACAGGGGAATGGTCGCGGCAACACTAACAGGGATGGTGCAGCCTGTACCAGTGAAGCACTCACTTTCTTCGCCCTCAACCGGCCGTCAGACAAACAAACACAATTTTTACACAGAATTGTGATGCTGTTAAAACAGCAGTTGAGAGCTCAGAAGGGTCGCGACCACCGCTGCACTCGCGCTGTAGAACCACCAGCACCGGGAGAGCATTCTACCAGAAAGACTCGGGAGATATAATGATGTAACAAAGCATTAATTTATTGACAACCCAGCAAGCAATTATTTATAAAGTTCTTTGGTGTAGGCCTCTGTAGTTCATAGTCTGAGGGTAGCGGATCTGCATTTACTGCCTGAAGAGGAAGGCAGGGGCGCAGCCAACCCCCCCGGAAGGTATGGGCAGGACCATCCTGATGGTGGTGGGGGAGGGTGGAGGTAGTTGTTGCGTCAGCATCTGCGAACTCAAACGTGTAAGTACCGATCTTTTATACAGCTAGTATAAGGACATGATTGTAAATATGTGAAGGTAATAAGTGACGTAGTAATTAAGTCTTCCTGGCAGAACTTATGCTAAATCTTTCATTTATCGTCCTTGGTGTGAACGGACCTTTAGAGCAGTCTAAGCATAAAGCCTCGGGGAACACCACATCAAATGAGGATTTACTGGACTCCCAGCTACTGACATACAAACAAAAAGGATCTCAGGTTATTTCAGTTTAGGATAGGAGCAGGATTAGGTTGAAGCTTTGTGTAATTTTTGCTTTAAGAACAGGTTACTTTCTATAAAATTCTGGGACTAAGGGGTCTTGACTGTATCACCCCTTGAATGCTAAAAATAACACTTCCTGTCCATATGAACCCAGAGAAAGCTTGACCTTAACGTAACATGTTTGTGTGTTTATGTGTGTGCTCACTATTATCTCTGGACTTTATTTCCACGCCTCCAGATCATTGTGCTGATATCAGCGCTCATCAGCATTAGAAGAGTGTGTGAATAGTAAATGGAAATGTGAAATAGAGGTGCATTTTAATCTCTCTTAAACAAAACAGATTATTCCAATCATGCATCCATGGGGAAATACATGTGTGCTAAAACGCCCAAGCTGCATATGGTTCGTCCAATGTAATTGTAATCTCCATGTCAAAAAAAAAAAAATTTGCAAAAAAAATTTGAGATTCTGAGTTTACTTTTGGCGATTTACAAGGATAAGGTACAAAATAGAACAGTCAATTAAGTTTTTTTTTTTTTTTTTTTTTTTTTTTTTTTACAAATGGTCAATAAAATAATATGTTTTCCATACTGGACTCCTTACTTATGACAAATTCATATATTACATATTTTATGTAAAAATAACAGTAACTATTTCAATTTTGTTTTATTTTCTTAATGCATGTTTAGCAAAATTTCTAAATTTCTCTTCATTCTCTTTCAACAATCTAATCAGTAACTGATGAATACTATCAAGTTTTTTTGTTGCCGATAAGCCGTTTCACTGGAAAATCATCACAATATGTATGTCAGTTGTAATTTCTGTTTCATATCAACTTTAATAAATCATCTGTTAATAGGGTTGCATGAAAAATGAAGGAGACTGCTAAATTAATATTTAGTGATTATAATTATTTAATCACAATTTGTTTTTCAGTATAATAAATAATGTCAGTTCAACAGATTTATTTGTTGGATACTTTCAAGAAGGTCAAGACCTTTAAGACTTCTTAATAGTTTCTAACAAATCTGACCGTTTTCATTTGTGCCTCTAATGCTTTTAAGTAATGGGACCTTAAAATGCATCCTATTTGTGGAAAGTGCCTTTTACGCAACAGAAGTTTCAACTGTCATGCAAAAATGTATAGACAACAAAATGAGTAAACACAATCTAGATCAATTAAACATGTAGATTATACTCCACCATCATATAATGGGTAAGGGTCCTCCTCTCCAGCTGTCAGCCGCTGTGTGTGCATATAATTACCTTACCATGTGTATGTATGTAAGCAGATCCCGTTAGTGTATTTGATCCTGAGTGGCAAGGTCACTAGTGATGAGGACTGAAGGTGAGGAGCTGCGAGAGAGATGGAGGCAGAAACCTGAGGCTCAATCGATCTAAGCTATTTTAAAAGATTAGAAAATTAGCTAATGTTGAAGGCAGAACAGCGAGACAGGACTTTCCTTATTTAAGTATTATCATCTGTGTGTGTGAAGCTTTTGTTTGTGTGGATGCTGCTGTTGTGTTGAATCTGGAGATATGCTTGCTGTTGTCCTGCTGCCATTTTCACAACACATTTTAAATTACTTTTCTGACCTTATGCAACATCATGATGGTTTGAATGCATTTTTTATTTTGGCTATTAGGTTTCCTAAAGGGCTTGACAGTAGACTAACTTCAAAATCTCAAAGAGGAATATTTTACCCAAAAATGTAAGTACTAAAAGTCAAGTTAAGTCAAATGTACTGTAGCACTTTTCACAAAGCACATTTTTTTCAAATCAGCTTTACAGAAAATCATGATGTTTATATTATCTTAATGCCTTGTAGTCACATTAAGTAGATTAGAGTTGGGCGATAACATACGTAGTTCACTTTTTCTCAATACAATAAATCAAGCAGCTGAGATTTTATTTATAGTAGCCTGTATATTGCTTTATGTGAGTATGTCAATAAAGATGGACAAATTTTCTCATTAAAACAAAAGGGGGACATGCAAAATACTTTCATGTTTATTTTTCAATTCACTCAGTACATAATATGCAATTCTGACCTCACCCAATGTATTAAATTAGTGACCACAGACTTTTGGATATACATTTTAAACATCTAAGAAATTTCTCATCTTCCTATTTTGTTAAATCATTAGAATTGGTTACATTTCTTTGAATTCCAATGATGTAAATTACACCTGTTATTCCAATTCAAATACCAGTTCAGCATCCTCCTGTGAATTCAAATTTCAACTCGTGAATTAAAAGTGAGCCAATTGTTAAATTCTGAAATTCGCCCAATTCTTGCATGTTAGGGTATTTTAAATTAAAGTGTAATAGAGTATAATTTCGTTTTTTTTCCCTGAATAGATATTAATGTGTGTGTGTGTGTGTGTGTGCGTGCGTGCGTGCGTGCGTGCGTGCGTGTGCGTGCGTGCGTGCGTGCGTGCGTGCGTGCGTGCGTGCGTGCGTGCGTGCGTGCGTGCGTGCGTGCGTGCGTGCGTGCGTGCGTGCGTGCGTGCGTGCGTGCGTGTGTGTGTGTGTGTGTGTGTGTGTGTGTGTGCGTGCATACAGTGGTCACAGTGTTCGGTGTCTGTACTACTTTGTAGATTAAAGCAGGTCTGATTGCAATCAGTCACTTTGATGAGGCTTGTGAAAGGCTAATTATCATAATGACTAAATTTGCTCTGTCAATGTTCATTCAGCAGCCTGTGCTCATAATCACAACCTTTTCCAATTCTGTTTTGTTGGCCCTCATTCAATCTCCAAGGTGACCTTGACACACACAAACGCGCAAAAACTATAGTACTTTCGCTTGACCTCCTTAGTCAACATGAAATTGACCCCAAATAATTACTTTGTGTCAGTGTTGTTTGGCTATTTTTCAAGATATTCTCATTTGGCTGATATCATACAATAGCAGAAGCGACAGTTATAAGGACAGAAATTAATTTCACAGTCTGCACCAGGATTTAATTTAAAGGATTAGTTGACTTCAAAATGTAAATTCTGTCATCATTTACTCACCCTCAAGATTTCCATTACACAAGAGTAGATGTTAAAACTTCATGCTGATTTGTACTCGGCTTTCGCCAAGATAAGCACCAACTAAGACGTAGCTTTACAGTAACCTATGCTTCTCCATCCATTTACGCTTCTTTCCAAATGGTAATGTGAATCTCCTTCTGTCTGGTGTTAATAGCTGCAGTGTATTTGAACACACAACGGCTGCAACCACAGTGCGGTCCCCTCATGACAACCTTCTGGATTGAGCAGAGTAGGGGACATCTCTAGGGTCTTCAAGTGGGCACCTTCCATCCTCAGTGTTTCGTCGCCTAGCCCACGACACCTCAAGAGGGCTCGACAGTGACTCTGGTGTCCCAGAGTCACCCCCCTCCGTCCCCCACTCAATTCAGCCCAGCTTACTGACCTTTACATCCCCCCTGCTGCTGAGGGTGCTCCTTCCTCGTAGTTCACATGTGACCTAACCACAAGCTCTCACAACCTCTCCACAACCCGACCATACGCACCAACCCGTTGACTAAGGCTGTCGAGCCCCACTGCGGACGTTAAAGCGGTCAGTGGCAACGGTTCCGTATGACATACTACCGCAAAACACAATATCTGTCCAAACACCAATCCTCATTGAAGCAAAATACACAGGAACGTAATTACTATGCAAACTATACAAATAAACTCTTCAAATTTTCAAGAATTTTTCTAAACCGTAGCATGGTGGCCTGTACGCAGCCAGCCAGACTCTTTCCGTCTCAACCACAGCCAGTTGCTGCTTCTCTCTGTTGCTTCAGATAAGTTCTTTACTGTGCGACGCATCTCTTGGCCACTGAATCCGGCGTCTCTGGAGTGTGCCACAAATCCTCGACAACCCACTTCCACTGGATAAACCCGGACTCTCCATCCTCGCTGTTCTGCTGTTCAAGTTCTTTCAAATCTGTTTAAATGTATTTCTTCTGCTGAACACAAAAGAAGATATTATGAAGAATCTCTGTAACCAAACAGTTGATGGACCCCATTGTCTTCCATAGTTTTTTTTTCCTTCTTTAAATGAGGAATATTGTGATATGTATGTTCCAGAAAACTCAAGAGTACAATCAAGGCCTTTCTGGGAGGTAAAAACAGTGCTTACTGATATAGGGAATAACTGTTGTGATGGAAGAGGTGCCTCCCCCTTATTATCATCACCACCTCGTCACTTAAATCATCGCCCTTCGTCAGCTTCCCAACTATAGTTGGTGTGAGAGAGAGGAGGGGTGCTGTAACAACCAAGACTGGTGGCGGGTGATGAGGCACACCGGAATCGAATGGAGCCTCGTCACCGTTGCTGTGCAATGCCATTCACGACTCTCCTCGAGAGACCGGACTCTTTTTCCTGTGCATGCACACTTGTGTCCTCCCAGGTCCAGGAGGGGAGCAAGGAAGGGATTCCCGCGCCACCAAGCCGTGAGTCACCGGACCCGTATGCCCATGCAGGGATGGACGCGTCGCCGCAGTCAGGCTGAGAATAGCCGAGCCGCCTTGCCCCTCAAGCACCACAGCCATTGGGAAGATGAGCTGCTGGAGAAGTTGTGTAACAACACTATGCAGTGTTGAGGTGAAAAGCTGTCTTGCGATATCGCCATGACAGAGCATGAAAGTGAAATTAGCATTTAATATGCCACCGGTACATTTACATTACATTATGGTGCGACCACCTCCACTGTCATTTTGCTTTTTTAATAGAAATAAAAACCATTTAATTCAGTTGTATAACGGTTGCTATTGTAAACGTTTACAATAGTTTACAATTGACTAAACCATTAAACAGCCGCACACAGTGCAGTAGGAATCACAGTTCACTGATCACGTGATGAGAGTAGGGCGAGATGACTGACAAGACCATGCATGAGGATTCGTTGTGCAACAGAGCCTAAGCGTCTGATAAATATCTTATCTTGTAGAATGCGTGCTCAGCACCGCCTCTTCCAATACAGCAAATTTGAAACAATAGCCTGTCTCCCAATATCAAACCTATCTTAGACTTGGCAGCGTAGTTGGAACCACCCCTTAGCTCTGGTCTCTGTTCAGGTCTCTGTTTGCACTTTGAATATTGAGAGAGTACTTTGAAAGTGGTTGCACTTAATAAGACTGAGAAAAAACTGTGTTATTTATTTTTGTTATTTATACTGTTTTTTTCTATGTTAAATTTGTGGAGAGGAGTTCAATTAGGAGGTCACACACAGCCTCAATCAGAAGTTCTTAAACCTCATAATTCATGTACAGTAAGGTATGAAAAGACTTGTGTGAAATCATACAGGAGAGAAGCCAGTCAGTTGAGTTTGTGGCAAAACCTTTTACAGTGCTTGTATATTGTTGTCTTTCAATGCATATGATAATTCATGATCAGAAAGTAGAACTGAAATGACATTCATTGCAAAATGATTAGTTAAAACATTTAAAAATGCACCTCCAGACTATTTTCCAAGTCATGGGTTTTGTCATTGAGGATTTCTTAAAAATACTGTGCAAAAATATTCTTGTGAACCCAATCTCGTGTCTCGTCTCATGGGCTAAGTGTCTCGTCACACCCCTACAGCTCTGGTGAGTCTGTCTGGCAACCAACATCCCCCATACTACTGATACAGTGTGTTGCTGTGCTGGTCTGTGTAAAAGATTCAATTTTTTAGTCTCGTATCTATACTGATAACGTACACAGTATTTAAAAAGACAATCGCCTTCCTGCATAGTTAATGATAAACCTGTGGTTATGAATTATATAAACAATAAGCGTTTTTAGCTATAAAATGTAAATGATGACATAACTCTTGTCTCTGTGAATATAATCAGAGACATTAGTGGTAACTTTAGTTGCGGAAATTGCTAACAAGCACATTTGGAAAGGCGATTTTCAATCATTTTCAAAATATAAAGTGTGATACTTGCGTCTTCAGGGTGTAAACCTGGATCACAAACAGTTGGTACTGCTCCATCCTTGAGCTAAACCTGCTTTGTATTGACCCTTGTTCATAAAGCAGTCTGGTGTAAAATGATTAGCGCAGACATGAACGATTTTAGGTAACTTGAGGGGCACATTCCCATCATAAACAAAACTGATCCACTGTGTTTTTAGTGGCTCAGTTACAGGGAGTAAATAAAGAGTCTTATGCTTACTCTTATATCCAACAACAACAACACACCTGGCTTTCGTAGTATGAAGCTGAGACATTTTTCTTATCACTACAGCTGCTCCAGTGAGTATAAAATGGTGGACTGTGTACAGCTCACTGAGGGCGGGGTCTATGCTAATAGGACAGAATCCATCAGCAGCCGTGGGTGGCGCCTGAACATTTTGTGACGTCACAAAATGTAGAATTTGCTAACGGCTTGTTCTGAGACACTGCTTATGATTTATGGGGATTTAAAAAAGAAGAGTGGGTGAATTTTTACTAGGGATGCACGATATATCAACCACCACATCGGTATCAGCGGATACATGTTCTTTTTTAATGTTATCGCTATCGGGCCGATTAGAAAATTTGGCTGATATCTTAAAGCCGACACTTCAGATGTACACTGTTTGCCATGATGGTTTTGGATTGCTTGAAATATTATTGTAAAATACAGTTAAGTGCACCATGAAGAGTGCAAATCTGTCATATAGGCTTTATAAAATTATAATGAGAACATCATTGTAATTGTGTGTTTGGGACATGGATTTAATGGTGAGACTTTTGTTTTTGAAATCAGGCTCTCAAAAATTATAAAAAAAAATGGATTTCGATTTATCGGACAATATAACGGTTATCGGCTTTCAAATATAAATAATTATCGATATCAGTCAAACATTTCATATCGGTGCATCCCTAATTTTTACTATTAAAGGGTTGTGTACACACACTGCTGACACACATGTATGTTCAAACACATGTAGTTCTGTAGCATAAAAAAAAAAACCATATCAAACAGAACTTAAAAAAGACACTACCAGACAACTTTTAACAACCAGAACGGAACAACAAACAAGTCTAAAATAACCAAAGCTCAGTCAGTGTCAATAATAAACTACTGCATGCATACAAATGATCGTGACACAGCAGCCCAAAATGTAAAAGCACAAACCTACTCACTAATTTTAGTTGGATTCTCCAGGCCTTTCTTTCGGCAAATTCATCCACGATGTCCTTGGTGTTTAATTCACGACTTTTCTGTGACATCACAAATCTTCTATGAAGATTCTGTGACATGGTGGTCCGCAATTTTTTTTATTAGCTTCAGTTTTACAAAATGAGTGCTCCGCTGAAGCAACAATAACCTCTCACACACTGTTTTCTTTTTTTAATTTGGCGCTATGCAGCGTTTGCTTGTAGTGCAGCGTCATTAAAAAAATGACGAGGTAGTTTCACGGCAGCCGTGGGGTGCAAAAAAAAAGCACATGCACACAAGAAATGACAGAGAAATGAGAAATTACTGCACATGACATGCATACAAAAATATATATTTATTGTGGCCACAAATTATTAATACATTCCCTCGTTCTATTGGGTGGCGGGCCCCCAAATGGCCTGGGCCCATTTGCACGTGCATACCCTGCATACCCAGACGCTACGCCACTGGTCAGACAAATTGAGACGGGTGTGAGGAGAACCAGTGGAGAACCGGTCAGGTGTCTTGGTGAGAGACCATTGTTAGCTTATAGATAAATACACATTAGCTAATGATATGTAACACTGTGCTCAGATCATAATATTGTACAGATTATTATCATGTATCATGTATCCCGTCGCCGGCCGAACCACGGGCAGACAACTCCCTCTTGTGACGTGAAATTGTGCGATGTTTAAAAAAACTGTCAAAGAAACGTCTCGGTTACGTATGTAACCCTCGTTCCCTGAGTAGGGAACGGAGACGATCCATCATGGCGACGAATGGGGTTTCGTTTAGAAAGCCTATCGACTTTGAGTATTACAAAACGAGCCAAAGGCAAAGAAATGCCATGGGTCTGCGGAATTTGCATGGCGCAACTCCGCCCCACCTCGTGGGTATAAAAGGAGGACGCCGGCAACATGCAGATATGTTTCTTCGCTGAGGACCCAAGACTGAACTCAGGCGATCCCCGCGGTACAGCGGAAGTGGCAGGAAGACGGAATGTCTCCGTTCCCTTTTAACGGAGACGTTCCCTTTCATTGTCACTACGAGTTCCGTCGTGACGACAATTGGGGTTCCAGTCTAATCACGCCACCTTCACAGCTGTCTTCCAGTGCCCTGCGTAAAAATGAGCTCCCTGTCGTGAGACTGGCACGGACGAAGGACTACTACTTAACACAGGAATACCAAGGTACACTGGGAGCATATCTCATATCTCAGAGGAAATATGCAAATAATGTGGGGGGGAGGGGGGGGGGGGGAGGGGGGGGGGGGGGGGGTTAGGTAGGGGGTGGCAATGGATAGCCTTAGTCTGCTCTTGGGCGTGGGGGTGTCTCGGCATCCTGCACATCCTGCCAGGTTCAGCCACAGGTTATTGGTGGACATCACCTGACCCGGAACAGGGTCAGTCCTGCCCTCATGCATGTCCTTGAGCACCTGGGCCTGGTAGATCAACAGAATGGCCATGGCATGCAGAGAGGCGGCTATCTGTCCTGCGGCTCTATAGGATTTCGCCACAAGCGTAGACGAAAAACTACAGGCTTCGGGCGGGTGCTTAGGGTCTCGCCAAGAAGAAGCACTCTGAGAACACAGTAGCATCGCAACAGAGCGTTCAACTGGGGGAACCCCAGTGTACCCATGGGCACCCAAAAACCAATCATCCCGCAGCGAGCGCTCGGGACAGCGTGGAGGGTTCCACTCTAATCCGATGCTCGCGGCGGCCCGGGAAAGCATGGCCGTCATCTGAGGATCCGACTCGACAAATGCTGTATGCACACACGAAGGTGGCAGCACTGGCGAATCTTCACTTCCTGAAGATTCTAGCCCGCCCTGTGATGCTGCGATGGACATCGGATCTAATTATCGAACGTCAAAGGAAACCCGCGGAAGGTCCGAAGACGAGCCCGCGGGTCGTCCCGTGATCGCTCACGGGTTGTGTCAGTGAAGAGGGTGGGCGTGGGCCGAGGACGAATCACCAGCGTTTTGTTCCACACCATCACCCTCAGGTCACCCTGGCCACCAGCCGACGTACCACCTCATGTGGAGAGTGTAGATCGGGGTGTGGATGAGGGGACTCTCTCTCTAACGAGATCATTGAGTCTCGACCATAATGACACGATGGTCATGTTCCCGCCGGGAGAACATGAGTCATCCACAAACGCTGCTCTAGCGTGATCAATGCTCAAACACACAGAGAATGTGCCCATCAGAGTCGGAAATGAGTCGACCGCAACCAGAAGTGCACGGGCGAGCCTTCTTTAAAAAGACAAGCGTGCAAGCTCTTTTGTGAGAAGAAAAAACTCTGCGGATGTTGAAGCGAGCAGAGAGAAACACACTCACTGGCAGATCACTGTACAGATCAGCAGGCAGTGTGAACTCGCTGGAGATCGTCGTCACACCAACACCGGAGAGTCGCTCGTCAGAAATTGCTGTGGAGTGAAGAAATACTCTTGGCTCCGAAGCAAAAACATATTTGCATGTTGCCAGCGTCCTCCTTTTGTAACCACAAGGTGGGGCGGAGTTGCGCCATGCAAATTCCGCAGACCCATGACATTTCTTTGCCATTGGCTCGTTTTGTACTACTCTAAGTCGATAGGCTTTCTATGCAAAACCCCATTCGTCGTCACGACGGAACTCCTAGTGACAACGAAAGGGGAACTGTTGAGGAACTGTTTTAAATCCTCAATTAATTTTTCATATGGTATTTTCATACATGCTTATATATTCATTTTGTAAAAAAAATTACCTGCAATAAGCTCTTTAAGTAATGGGCTTAATCTTAGATCTGTAATGCATTCAATCAGTCAGCTCACATCTTCTTATCAGCTTCACATTTGATTCACATCTTTAAATCTTACTCTGAGCTGCTTAGAGAAAGCCAAGCTAAGTTGCCTGTTTAATTAAAATCTCTGAGTATAGCTGCATTATTTAGCGAATTAATGGGCCTCGTTTACACATATTCCATTTACCAGCATAAAACTATCAAGGTGTATTAGCAACAGTGACACTGATTTGATGTTTTATTGATTAACGAGGCATACTGTTCAGACATTTTATTTTAGTGTCTTATTTTAGGATGTTACTCTCAATTGGGGAGGCTTTCCCTTTTTTTCTGTTAAATGTTGGAGATTGATGATTAGCTCCTCTGTGATTTGCGCTTTGAGGTCTGTGCCGTCCTGAAATCCCCTATAGGTGATAAGACTGGCTGCTTTTGTAATTAGTTCTTCTTGCGGAAAATTGGGTCACTAATTAACAAGAGTTGGAAAGCTGGCTATGCATGTATGCATTTCAAGTATGCATTCTATTTATTTATGTTTTTATTCTGTATTTTATTGATTTATGTGGAGTTATATTTGAAATATGATGAGGATGCTTAACAAAAAGCAACTTTAGTGTTCTCAGCACTGTGGATGCAAAAAATATTTAAATTACAATCGGATAAAAGCATGGAAATGGATGCTGATTTTTAACAGTCGCAGTACAAGTTGGGTTCAGGTTGGTGATGAGTAAACTAGTGCAGAGATGTGAGATTCAAATTGATTTCTTCCAGTGCACTCTCTTGGAGCTCATTTAGCCCTAAGAGCTAATTTTAGCGTCTTTTCCGTCATGATTGAGGCTCCAATGGTTCTGCATTACCTGCTGAACTAATCCCACTGATGTTAATAGCAGTGTCCACTGCACATGATCTTTCAGCTCAATTCGCTATGTTACAGTCTGTTGGATTGGGAACACTGGAACAGAACTCAGAGAGCTTTACATCACATACTCTGAGTTTACTGCATACTCTGAGCAGATCGAGACCGTCTGACTATAAACCAGTTCTTGATTGAACTGGATTAGAATAGATTGGAACACATTGATCCAGACTGGGCTTTGAGTGACTGGTTTATTGGAAAGTGTTGATTTAAGTGTCATAGGCTGTTGTGTAGGGCTGGATATTGACAAAAATGTCATAATACCCACACAAAAATGTAATATATGGCCATATATGTACTTATATTTTAAACAGCATGACATATATCTATACATATATTTGACTTATCTGAGAACACAATATATGCCTGCAACATATATGAACATTTATGTGTCCAAACATGTGAAGAAAATATTTGAGTGCATCCATATATAATACCATATATCTGGATATATTACAGTATAGTATTGGTTTCTCGCATATATGGAAGTATAAATATGTATACATATTTGTTTCCCACATATTTAATAAATGTATGTAAACATACATGCATGTGATACTGATGCATTTTTAAAGCTGTGGCATATGGTTATGGTACTTTGTGGATGTATTTGTCAAAAATGACAAAGAAAACACTGTATCATTGTATTAAAAATACTATATTTGGTATTCACACAATACAGACACAAAATCTCCAACTATAGGCATTTAATTACAAGGTATTCAGATATATGATATGCATATATACATATATGCGTCTTACATATATTTAACATTTGTGTGCATATACGAGAAAATATATCACTTACATGAAAACGGCCATTTCTGCTATATTTTGAAATATATGTTTCATATATGTCTATGTGTTTTATATATATGAATTTTACATATATTCTCATATAGGCAGCAGACGTACATGGGCACTGACATTATATATTAAATTTACATATATTGACATATATTACATTTCTGTATGGGTAGCTTGCTATTCAGTTCGATTCAGATTCGATCGTGATTCAGTTTGATTCAATATCAATTAACTGGGGTATGTATCAGGTACAGTAGGCTACATGGCAAATTTAATAATAATAACGTTTTATTGACAAATATATTTCTACTCGTTTTTGGTGAATGTGCAGCTGTCAGTCACCGTGCCGGTGTGGATACTGTCATTCGGAATCACAGATTCTACTTTTTGGAAGTATGACCAACACAAGAATTTTCACCGGAAAATGTAATCTGAACAAGTGAGTAACATCCACTTTTGTTCTGACCAACTAAGGGAAAAAAAAGCATTACAGTAAATCGTGCTGATTAAATCCAGTGTTGGGGAAAGTTACTTTTAAAAGTAATGCATTACAATATTGCGTTACTCCCCAAAAAAGTAACTAAGCATGTTACTTAATTACTTTTTATGGAAAGTAATGCGTTACATTACTTTTGCGTTACTTTTTCTCACCTGCATGGGCTTGTTTGTTTGTTTTTTAATAACAGCTAAAACAATCTATTTTTGCCAATTGTTAAGGCCCTTTCACATCAAAAGTTAAATGAATAAGCCTAAGGCTGAAGGAAATGCATATTTACTACTGTACAGTAGAGGGCGCCGCTCAAACAAACCTTTCAGCTGCTGCTGTTCTTGATTAAATAACAATAGGATACAGGAGAAGGAAGTTCAACACTCTTATTTCTAAACCTAATCTAAAGTCATTTTTGCTTATTAGTATGGTTGAATTAGATCATTGTAGGTCAGCAGCAAAGACATTGGTTAATAAAGTGAGATTAAATACATAAAGTATATTTGTGTAATTTAACATAGTTAATTATAAAACTTTTGCACAAAATTCTGAGATTGCATTTGACTGTTTTTATTCATTTTGAGGAATACTGAATGTTTTTGTGCAAGGGAGATGAGTAAATGCATGTTCAATGCAAATGCACACAACACCTCACTTTATTTCTCTCAACATGGGGACAGGAGAGCTGTCAGTCAATAAATTTGAAAAAGTAACTAGCGTTACTTATTTGAAAAAGTAACTCAGATATTTTGTTGTAAATTGAAAAAGTTATGCGTTACTTTACTAGTTACTTGAAAAAGTAATCTGATTACGTAACTCAAGTTACTTGTAATAAGTTACCCCCAACACTGATTAAATCTAACGATCACTTATAATATCACATCAAACCGTGCAAATTATAATTTGTTCTCAAATTGTTAGATACCAACATCAGCATTGCGTGACTACATTTAATGCCCTTCAGATATTTATCCTTGTTTTCGCATGGGCCAGGTTGCAGTCTCTTGCAACCTTTGGACTCCGAAGTCCAAAGTCTTTTGCATTTTACAACGCGTGAATCTCCAGTATTCACTGGTGATTGTCGTTTGAACCTTTCTGGATCCGCCATCAAATTGATGTTTAATTATATGAAGTGCTGTGAGAAAAGACTATAAATCTCCACCTCCAACATCCTCACATGCAATATAGCCTACTAGCCGAGACACCTACTTTATGTGTACAGATGTGACGTAATGACACAAAGACATGCTTGAATTTCCCGTGAAAATCCGTTTAGAATCAAGCTAAGGCAAGCAGATAGTTTTGTACACTGGCTGGTTATGTACTTGTAATATGTCATTTTTAACCCAAAAGTTACGAACTGCAGCTTTAAGTAAAAATACAATAAATATGCAATATAGTGCATAATTTATCAAAATGCTCCTCTCTAGAATTTTCGAATTTTGTGTTACATATCACGTTTCTTAATGTGTATTCGTAGTTAAATAAATACCCAGACAATTTTCTCAAATTAATTGTATTAAATTATTTAATAAAGAAAAATGCATGTTGCTGGTTACATGTTTGGTACACGGTAAAATCCACAGTGTTAAACAAACACTGGAAAATTTTCATATGGTCCCAATCTATTCTCCCAAAGAGTAATAGTAACACTGAAGCAATGTTGCAGTTAGTGAAATAAGGTAGATAACTCTACAAGTGATGATTGAGCATTAGACACCTGCGGTTAACGAGTAGAATCACTGAAGATAAGAGGAACAACAAGAACAGAAGAAAAAGAGAAGAGATCAGCAGAAACATAACAACTACAACTGACTTACAGCCACACAAGCCTTAGATGAAATCAACTGCAAATAATATCCATATCTCACCAAAGCATGATTAAACAAATCCAAAAACAGCATTACCTTATTCACTTATTACAAACCAGTTTGGCTAAATTTATTTATTTCATATGGTACATGTACAATTGTTGTTGAAGCCCTATAGTTGGGCACTTGGCCATAGACTTGAATTCATTATTTTTCAGCAATTGTTGAAAGTGCATGCTATCACTATTGTCGACAATATTTTATTTTCCTGACTGCACTGACATACCTTTCAATATGTGCATTGTGCACTTTTTGAAATCAGTGACTGACAGCTAGATTTTGACACATGTAAGTTCCCAAATAAGTATAACATTCTTTAAAAACAGCAACTGTCAGTTTTGAACTTTCATTATTAAGTTGTTATTAACTGCCCTAATGAAAGAGCTCTTCGCACAATCCCTCTTATTTAACAAACTGCTTATGATTATGCTTTTATTAGCCATTTTTTCTTGGTTTTTTTCATATCTCTGAATGTTTTTGTTTTGTACACAAGCTCTTTTTAGCCTGTTTGTTTACAGATCTTTTGAAACAGGAGACAATTCCTTTGATGATTTGGAATGTTTTACTAGTTTACAAGTGACATATGATTAATAATGTAATCATAACTAAAACAACTAAAATTGTCAGTTCTACTTTCAGCAGAGGGAGCAAAAGAAACTACAAAGTTCCAATTATATAAATCAATTTTATATTGTTTTTCCTTTACATCAGGGTAGAATATTATGATAACATTGAATCATCGCTTTTCTTAAACAATGGTTAAAAGGGCTGAAATGTGATGTTTATCATTTTATAAAAAAAATAGTTTTGAGAATATTACCATAGACATGTAGTTTTCTTTTAAAAACCACGTTGCTACCTAAACCTGTAGTTGTATTCTAATATAAGAATTATCTGAAATAATTTCAACTGCAATTTTTTTTTCTTCAGAATTTAAAGTGTAGCTTACTAATGAACCTGTTTCATCCCATGATGTTATAATAATATTAACAATACTAATAATAATAATAATTCATTACATTTATATAGCGCTTTTCTCTGCACTCAAAGCGCTTTACATAGAAGGGAATCTCCTCAACCACAACCAATGTGCAGCATCCCCCTGGATGATGCGACGGCAGCCATATTGCGCCAGAACGCCCACCACACACCAGCTTACTGGTGGAGGGGAGATAGAGTGATGAAGCCAATTAGTATATGGGGATGATTAGTATGATGCTGTTTTTACTCAGTGAGCTGTAAGAATCTGGAAATTGAGAATCACTTTTTGTTTTTGTTTTTTAACCAGAGATCACGTTTCTGATTAGACAGCTAAACAAACTAACAGAGAATTTACTTGAGGTTCTGACAAAATGTTAATTGCTGTAGTATATTTGCAACAAAAAAAAATCATTATTTTGAATGAATTGTTATTATTTTTAAATCATTTGGAATAAATGATTCAATGACTCACTCATAACAAAATCAGTTGTTTCACTGGATGAAGCAGTGATTTTGAATGAATTATTCAATGACAAATACATTTTTTAACAGTCAACACCTAATGGTGTATAAATGTAATAATCTTCTGTTTGAAGCATCAAGTTACTTTCAAAAGATCAGTGTTTATATATGAATTATAAACTTTTTCCCAGTACTTCTGTGATAATTTGAATTACTGTAGAAATAATGATACTGTGTGGTTGAAAATACTTTTTGTGAAGCTTTTTCATACCTATAGAAATTGAAGTACCTTTCAGTCCCCCAAAAAAATCTAACCAATTTGAACTGGAATGCCATGCCCTTGAAATTTCCTCCCCAGACTTTGTCCCCCACGTTACCCCCCATTCCAGCCCTGAGTTTATGGTCATTGAATGGCTTTTCCGAGGTAAATGTAACATTAAATGACATTGAATCTGTTTTATTGATGTCTTTTCATGGTCAGCACATAATCAGTAAGGTCCTATTTCATAAGACACGGTGAGGTCACAGCACACATTAGGTGAGGTCAGAGTAATAAATATACTCTCAGAGGACAGAACACTCTCTGTGAGGTTAGAGGTGACAACACACACTTGGTGAGGTTAGAGGTCAAAACACACATTCAGTAGGGTCTAAGGTATACACTTTGGAAATGTCAAAATACACAGTGAGGTCAGAACACAAATACGAAGGTCATATTTCATAAGACACAGTGACGTCACAGTGTCACGATTCAAAAATCTGTGTGTTCATTTCTTGAGTTTATGTCAGTTGTGTATTGGGATGTGGGTGTGTCAGTGTGTGTGCGTTGCCTAGATACTCAGCTGATTAGTCTATCTGAGGCTCAGCTGTGGCTAGTTAAGCTGCCTTTATCTAGCTGGTGTGTGCACTGTGTGTTGTCGTTTCGTCACTCTTGTTTGATCTCTCACCTAGTTCCTGTTCAGAGTGTCCTTGCGGAGGTTATGTTGTCTCCTCGTCTTGCTTCCTGGTATTTTGGATTTCAGGTCGACCGCCTGCAAACTGTGGCGTTTTGAGTGTTGTTCCCCGATTGTCTATAAACTGTCTTTTACTTGCACTTGGATCTTGGGACTCGTCAATGTGACACACAGCACTCTTTTGGTCAGGTCAGAGGTCAAAACATACAGTGAGGTTAAAAGTGAGAGCAGAGCACACTCTCTGTGAAATCAGAGGTAATAGAATACCCTTGATGTCAGAGGACAAAGCACACTAGGAGGTCAGAGGTGAAACTGCACACTTGGCGATGTCAGAGAACAAAAACATATTCACCAGGGTCAGAAGTCACAAAATAGTCTTTATGAGGTTAGAGGTTAAAACACTCTCAGTGAGGTAAGAGGTCAACACACTATTTAAGGTGAGAGGTCAAACAATCTCTGTGAGGTCAGATGTCAGAAGTCTATGAAGGTAAAATGATGCCATACATAATCAAATGCGCAGAGTAAGATATGTGGAAGTGTACATAACATTGTAAGAGTAAATTAAATTTGTATTCGCAAGACAATATTTGCAGAGGTGTAAATTGTGTTTCAAGTGCAAAAAATGGCATGAAATATTACATTTTGTATTGCCAAAGCGTTAAAGGGTCATTCCACCGGTGGAACAATGAATATGTATTAAAAGTGGGTCATATATGTAGTAGAATAGTATCATAAATTTCTAATTTAGGACCTTCTTGGCCGATAAAAGGCAGAAAATGACTTTTTAGTGCTTGTGGATTGTAGACAACAATCCTCATAGTCAAGGATGTAACTTTGGTTTGAGAAGTGGGGGGGACACAAAATGGGGAATTATTTTTCCGATTTGTATCCTATTTCCTGCATTTACATACATTTAGGGACTATGGTGATACAAAATCCAGGAAATAATTAAGTCGATTATAATGATAAATTCTGCCAAAAATAAAAGTAGGCTAATAAACAATGAATAACTAAAAGATGTCTTACTTTTTTATTGATTGCCAAGACTTGAGAGAATCATTTTATAAAGTCAGAAATGTTCACCATTAATGTTTTATGTGTAAATAAAATTGAAATAATGTGAGACCCAATTTACACTGTAATGTTAAAAACAAGTATATATAAAGACAGTATATTTTAAATAATTGTAAAGCATATTTTATGAATGAAGGCCAGTATCACTGATATTAATATAGCTAATGGAAATGCCCCCCCCCCCCCTTTAAACATTTATTAGTCTTAAAAAATGTAACAACTTTTAATTTAAGTGAACTTTAAACAATCCTCAGATAAACCCATAATAAATGTCATATTTACCTGTGCCCTTCCTGTCTAACAGGTACGAAATATACAGAAATTGAATAAGGTTATCAAATAGTCTGAACTGCATAAATTATAAATTAAATATAGATTAATCCTTATTAAAGGTAAAAACGTTCTTTAGACAAGATCACTGAGTAATTTGCTCTGTTCCTCTTTGTTCTTTGATTAACTTTACTGACAGAGAGAATTGACTGATGTCTCTTTAAGATCTGTCGCTGATGACAGGATCTTACGCATTTAATTTTCTCATTTACTCTTAACTTTCATTTAAGATTTTTTTTAACTCAAGACTGTTCTTGTGAGGATGCAATTCACAAAACGGACATTTTGGCATAAATGTGTGTGTTATTCAATCTTTCGTTTCGAAAGAGAACTGGATTCTGTGCGTCGTGTGTGTGTGTGTGTGCGCGTCAGGTCATTCACAGACAGCGCGATGCTGCTCATTAGAATGTCCAGTGAGCTATTTTTAGAGTGTGGACGTGACATTCCTGGCCGCGGACGCGCGCATCGGCACAGTCTATCTCCTGATCCTCCGTGGCGATGACGGCGTGCGGTTAAAAAAATCATAAATTAATTTGAAAGTGGGGGGGACACAAACGGGAATTTGAAAAGTGGGGGGGACATGTCCCCCCTATCCCCATAGGAAATTACGCCCGTGCCCATAGTGCATTGCAATGCTCAGCTCCGCAGACCACTCCCACTACAATAGCTAGCTTAACTGCAAGATATTTGTGCAATGAACCTGCCATGTTAGCGTGTTAACAAAATGAAAATAAACTTACTTTACAGAAAGACGACCATTTGACCCTGTAGGCTTTGGCTGACGTTGCCAGTTGAACTTAGGTATTCTAAAGTAGGTCTCCAGGACGCCGCTATCCATATGGGGTGCGAAACTCGGGTGAGCAACAACACACACGTCCGTGTCATCCTCCGAATCCGTAGCACCGCTGGAATTCTCAGCAGCATACAGGCTCTTGTTCTGTGTCCATTGCGAAACAGTGAGCACAGGCACCACCAATCTGCCCCAGCTTGAGCCATTGCGGGCTCCTCTTCCGCGGCAGGCAGATCGTCTGCATCGGCTGTGGTGGCAGCAGCTTCAGCCGCCTCCGGTTCCTCCATAGCCCTCAGCTGCTCGTCGCTATACTGTGGCTCATAAAGGTAGCCACGAACATCCATTTCTACCATAACTTCGCCAAATCCAGATCCTCCATAATGCATCCGCCTGTGTATTCAGTACCTTCGTCCATATTTTCAAAAAGTTTCTCCCGGTGAAATCAAACGCACTGGCACTGATCTGATAGGTCTGTTAGCGCATTAGGTCCAACCCCCTATGGGCGGGTTTGAAAGGGTGGGAACTAGTGCTTGTAGTCTTCGCAGAAATCCCCCCTTTTACACTTCCTCCTACAATGACGTAAAATGACGATTTTTGCGTCATTGTAGGAGGAAGTGAAAAAGGTAAATAAGGGATTTCTCTCATCTCAGGGGAAAATGAAAGAGTGTTGCACGACCATTCAATAGTATGACTGGATTTCTAACAATGGAAATCTTAATGCAAATGGGTGGAGTGACCCTTTAAAACAACATAGAAAATGATTTAGAGCAACTGAACATCTGAGTATGAATATGAGTAACATAAAGAAAATAGGAATTAATCTAAATAAAAAAGACAATATTATATATAGACCAACACTACTTTTGCGTCATCGAAGGGTAACGCCCCTTTTTGGGGGAAAACAAACGGATTCCTCTGAGAACAGAACTTGCTCTAGATCTGCAAAGTTTCTTGATAGCAAAAATAGCACAAACATACACACTCTCTTTGCCGGCCGAGGACCGTGAGCGGTATTTAAAAAAGCTACTGGATACCGGGTTCCAGAGGTGTCCCTTTGAAATGGTCGAAAACTGGATTAATGACCCCACGCAGTGGCCAAATATGGACTATTCAGACATCTAAAGTTACCACTATCTCGTGGAATCACCAAGTAGGTAGCCTATTTTTTTGACATTAACACACTCACAGTATGACAAACTACTAGACGATGAGGCCATGTCACTTGGATTATATTTAACGTTAATCAGCTATTGACATAGTTTTGTTGTCGACTAAGTTAGCTATACTAGTTAGAAAGACGAAGCTGCCCTCACTAGGCATGCTACCTTGGCTGTTAACTGATTTTACTGTTAACATAGTGGAAGGCTAGGACTAAAGTGGACTTGGCTGGTTTCTGCTTGTGTCTAGAAAGTGCTAGGACTTTGAAAGTTGTAAAAAGGTTTACAGTGTACGGCAAAATATGTAGCGTTGGTCTATATGATCCTAACAAATTATATCTCTAATCTGCGTTCACTTGCAAATCTTTTGTATTGCCCGAGAAAGCTTTATTCGGTCATAAAATTTCTAGGAAAAATTTCCCCATATAAACTTTGGAGGATGAAATAAGGAGCTGGGAGGAAATATATAGCCTATATCAACACAAAAGTTATGCAAGTAAACGCAAAAACTATTATAGCCTAATCTTTCCTGGCATCTCATCTTTTTCCATCACTTTAGGTTTGGTTAACATCTTTAATCATTTCACAAGCTATCTTGAACAAACAGAGGCATGGTCTGAGATAATAGTGTATTTACCGGTGTTGAATTCTCGGAAGATGAAGAAAATATCCGTCAGATAAAAAAAAGAAAAAAAGACATTATTCACCAAAATACAAACCGCCACAATGGAACGTCCCTCATGGCCTCATCATGAACAAATTAACTTAGAATTCCAACATTATATACATTATATTAAAAGTTAAAATTACATGTGCGTTAAAGCGGCACTATGCAGGATTTCTGTTTTTGTCAAACAGCGATCCCTAGACTCGCTGTAGAGTACCTGTATGTAACGTTACTGTCATAAACACCACTCACGCAGAGCGTATCTGCACTCACGGCCTCTGCACTTCATAATAATAAAGTAGCCTACCGCGTTAGGCTTACCTGAGCCTAAATGCCAGATGACACCAACAAAGTGTATCATGTACGTCGCATTATTTCGCAGGGCTCTCAAGTTTTGAAGACAGGCAAGAGTGACATCCAGCCGACAGATACATTTTTGTCATTGGTTGTTGCGTTAAATCTTACCCAGATACAATAGTGCTATTTTCTGATTGGCTATTGTGTAGCTCGACGAACAACACCAGAGGAGACGCGCTTGATTCCTGTCGGTTCCACAGTGAGAGCGGCGCGGCCAGAGTTTTGGCATATTAAATATATTACAAATAGTTTTTCAGCGTGAGGAATACAATGTGTTGCGGCAGAGCGTGACAAAAGACCGAAATGAGTGACTGTCACGCTCAATGCTGACACTTGAGAGCCCTGATTTCATAACAATGTCCGTTATGATGTTGTTAGACATGATTATTGGAATTTATCATAATAGTTTGCAAATTGCCCTCATTTACACTATTTACAACATGTAGGCTTATTTATGCCTTGAGAATTATGTGAGATATTGACAACTGTTCTCATGATAATCGCAGGAATCAACTTTAACAGTGAAAGACTGAGCGAGTGGGACTCTTGTCCGGTTCCTCGCGCTGTCAGATTCTCGTTACCTTTTTCTAGACTCTTCCAAACACACTTCGTTTTTTTTCGCCATTCTGAAAACGCAGGTCCGATCTTTACTCGTGTCTGACTCCTCGCTCGGTCAGTCTGCCATTTCCTCTTTCTCTGTTCCTCCGACAATGCTTTTCTAGCTTTCTGCTTCTTATATGCCAGCTTTGCCATGGGACGATAGTTGTTCTTATAGCTAGCCATATCCTGGATGGGGGTGTGTACGCGTGCAGTGCCGTAAAGCAATTCGTTACCTCGCGAGACCTAATATCACACGATACTTCCTAACACTGAGGCCGGCGGCCCGCCGGCCCAAAGTTGCAAGGGTGGTTTTGCGGCTCACAGGCACCAGAGGGGTGCGAGACGACCACCATTCAACACGAAATCAGTAATATAAACATTACAATGACTCCAAAGCTGTTTGGTTACGGTAAAAAAGTTACTTAGTTCTGCTTTAAAAGTACCATTCCCGCAGCGAGAACAATGCTGACCTAAATGAAGATGTCTTGGCATAAAAAAAAATAAAAAATAAAAATCTATTGCCGTTCTGTGTGTTTATTGAACCAGTCAGATAAGAGTAAATGGAGAGTAAGTGAGAACCTAATTTGATTGACATATCGGGTTATTTTGGAAACTTTTTGCCCTACGTACACAACAAGTCATTTAGACATTTGCAAAAGTTTATTTGTATACACAAATTTTGGTTTTACACAGCCAATCTGTTTTGTGGTTCTTAATTTCGCATGCAAATCACTGTTCACAGGCTTGCAATGCACTTGGTCGTATTTCACAAAAGAAATGTGGCAAAAATGTAAACATGGACAATTGGAAGTCCGAAGAATACAGATCATATTTATTTTGTGTTAACATGAAGCTGCAATTTCACAATACATGAATTACAGTTATGAATAACAGTAAAATGCTGCAAACCATTGTTTCTTACGCTTTAAACACGATTTACACCTTTACAAAGCTTCTCTTGCGCATGCGATTCTTTATGGCATCATTTTACCTTTATGGTCAAAACACACTGTTGGTGTGGTCAGAGGTCAAACACACTCTGCAAGCTCTGTCCCAGCTTTGACTGTCAGTTAATGTGTTGTTAGTGTATATGTGCCTCTATAGAGTCTGATGTCAGTCTACTGTCTGCTTTTCCTGTCTCATACCACTGTACTGTTGTCTCTCCTCTTCTCTTCTCTTCTCTTCTCTTTCTTTCTTTCTCTCTTTCTTTCTTTCTTTCTTTCTCTTTTTGTTCATCTCTTGACTGTGAAGTTGAGCCCTAGTGGAGTGGAGGATGACAGCAAACTGTCGGTAAGTATTGTCCATGTGTATGTGTCTGTGCATTTGTCCATTTATGATAGTTTGTGCTGTGATACAGGGGCACCGTAATGGGGGGAAGATTAGGACGATTCAGACAGTGTGTGCTATCGGGGGCCAGCTCTCTCATACCCACCCCCCTACAACTTATGAGCCATTCCACCGAATGGGTGACATTTGCTTGTTGTAACTCTCAAAATTTAACTTGATTCTTTATCTTTTATCAAGACTGAATCTAATACTACACATATTTAACTATTCAAAATGTGTATTGGTCAATCTCAGCCAACTTTATTTTTATCTTTTTTACAAGGTTTAAGCAGAAGTGGACGCATATTTTCTCAGTCCTGTTACCGAAACTCATGTGCCATTTAAAAAGCATGTTTAAAACCATGTCAATTAATTCCTTTTTTTTCCCCACAAGAAAGACTTTATTTTAAAGAAATTGTTGGTTATATGTTCAAATAATTGATATTTGTGAAAAAAAATCACTATATATTAAGGCAAGGTGTATTTTAATAAAAAACACAAAGCCATTTTTTCATTTTAAAGAAGACCGAACCCTCAAGTTTATAATTGTTTTAATAATTTAATTTATTAAACTATTGTATAAATGATGGCCCAAACAAAACTGATAAAAACACTGGTTTAACTTTATTTTTTTAGAAAAAAGAAAAAAAATAGTAACAGGAATGCACACTTTGTAACAGGAATGAACACTTGGTAACAGGAATGAGTGTCCATATGTGTGTGTGTTGGAGACAGTGTACATGACTGTGTGTGCATAAGATTTCTGTGTTAAAGTGATGTACTATGTGCTAGTAGTACTTCACAGAGAAGGAGGTGAAAAGAGAAAGAAGGAGAGAGAAGAAGGGAGATGGAGGGAGGAAGAGGGAAATTAAGACAAAAAAGGGGGAAAAGAGAGGGTTGGGGGTGTGTTTCGATCCTTCCATTGCAATATGCCATAGGTGGGTATTTCTGGCACCTGTATAGTATGGGTTTTCTCCATCTTCTACAAAATATAAGACAAAGACAAAGACACAACATTTAAGTCACCTCGTGGTGGACTGGCTTCCTGAAAGTATGGTGTTCACATTGTAAAACTAATGCCAATGTCTACAATATAAGTAATTGCAACCTTAAAACTCATAATTCAGGTGAATAGTATTATATCAACTAATATTTACAGTATTAAATCAACAAAACAGAAGACTCTACTCACTCCTGTTACTTTAACTCACTCCTGTTATTTTTCATATAAGCAACAGGATTGAAAGTAACAGGATTGAGTTTTTAAGCAAAAAGTTATCAAATACATGGCATATGGCCACATAGCATACATGCTAACAGCATGAGGACACTGAGCAATTTCTAGTGACTCACCAAAAGTTCATATTTTTAAAATGAACAAATAAAACATAAGAAATATTTTGGTAACAGGACAGTATGTTGAGATTTACCTTCTCAGTCATAGTTACAATTTCATCAAATATACAGAAATTAAAATGAGAGGACTTACTTATGGTCTTCCCATTGCCTTCAGAAGATCCAGATGATGCAACTTCCTGTTGAAAATGTGTCTTGTGGAATATTCCAAGTTTTTCAGAGGGGGGGATGTGTTAGGGTAACAGGACTGAGTGAAAACCCGGGGACATGACTAAAATTTGTATTTTATCTAAAATATTAGGTAAAATATTTTTTTCTTATTAAAAAAAAACATTTTAAAGCATAGATTGGATATAAAGTCACACAACAATGTAAACAAATTAAGATTTCTGAAGGATTTTAATCATCATATTTCATGGTAAATTTTAGAGATAGAGAGTGGGGACATGCAGAAAATGCTATTTTTTAGTGTTCTATGTAGTTTTTATTAATGTTTTTAATTATACATTTTAAATTTGTAGTTAGCTTAATGTGCAGGACATTTTGCTTAATAATATAATGTCTTTTAGAGTTAAATTTCATGCAATTTTATACATTTAATGTCCTGGGGACAGAAATGTCACCCTTTCGGTGGAATGGCTCTTATAGTGAAATTCGACAGAGAAGTTATCCAGGGGGCTCCTCCCCAGCGGTGCCCCTGCTATAATGTAAAGCATGATGCTTGCACAAGGAAACTCTTTGTTAGATAGATAGATAGATAGATAGATAGATAGATAGATAGATAGATAGATAGATAGATAGATAGATAGATAGATAGATAGATAGATAGATAGATAGTGCTACAGTCTTCACCTCTTTAAAAATGGCACCCCGACATCTGCCCACTCTGGTCCCTGATCCTCAGAGCAATTTACTGAGTGTTTGTCTCAGCACAACACACACACACACACACACACACACACACACACACACACACACACACACACACACACACACACACACACACACACACACACACACACACACACACACACACACACACACACACACACACACACACACACACACACACCTGTATGCTTGTGTTAAACAGCAGCTGACTCTTCTGATTGGACTGACATGTTGCTATAGCATCAGCTGCTCTGAAGATCTGCCCTTAACCCTTCCCCCCAATCACCCTGACCGGTCAGGACATGCAGCTTCAGTTTAGAAATCGCCAAATACGCTGCTTCCATAAGATGAGCCATGGGTAGACTGTCCCTATGGCGGCCATGCTGTCACTTTAACTAGTAAAACAATAAAGATTGTTTCAATGCAGCTTTACAGTGAATACAGGAAAATTATTCAATGATGCAAACAGAGTTAATTTCAGCTGTAGCCTACAGCAGCTCTAAAGGAAAATAGTGTTATTGTTGAAGCTGAAGTTAGTTCAGTGTTGATTCAGTTATTTTGTAAACACCATTAAATTAAATTATTAAATTACTTATTATTATTATTATTATTATTATATTCAATTAATATAAATTATTAATTTAATTCATTCAATCTATGAAGCAGTTCTGCAGAAAACTGTGATGTCTTCATCCAGCTCAGTTCAGTTCAGTTATCATTCAATAGTGTTTCTGCAGTCAAATTAATAATAGAGTTGAATATAAACTATATTACTTCTTATTAACTATTTACAACCTCTCACTCAATAGTCTTGAAACTGTTTCTGAGACTGTTTTAGTCTGGTTTGGATCTTATCTCTCTGATCGCTGCCCGTTTGCCAGAGTGGTTTCAGGTCTGAGATTGACTCTGACCCTACTGGTGTCCCTCAGGTTTCAATTAAGGTGAAGGTTACCGTTACTTTTAGCATTTATACATTCCCTCTTGGATTGTTCTTAAGATCACTAAGGCTTAATTATAACTTCTATGCAGATGATACTAAGAGGTATATACACTCTAAGCCCGGTGGCTGTAAAATTTTTGAGATAAAAACATGGATGACCCAAAATCTTAAAAGTGAAAAGACTGAGGTTTTGCTCATTGTCTCTCTTCAACAGCTTTGGTAAGCTGGTTTACTTTTTCCAAATTTGGATGGCTCTGTTTTGGAGTTCCAAACTAATTGAAAAGGTTTAGGAGTTATATTTGACTCGAGTATTGTCTTTTGACCCACACGACACATGCAATATACTGTTAAGAATTGCTTTTTTCAACTAAGAAATATTGCTAGACTACACCCTATGCAACTGTGACTGAAAGGCTTATCTATAAAAAAAAAAAAATTCAGTACATTGGCTACTGCAATGCTCTTCTTGCTGGGTTCCCTAAAACCACACGTTACTAATTGGAACATTCAGCTTCTAGGATCCTGACTGGAGTCAGGAGAAATGAACACTCCATTTGTAATTTTGAAGTCCTTCCACTGGCTCACAGTCAGGTTGGTCTTAAAATCCTTACGCTTTCATATAATGCATTGCGTGGTCTGGGTCCTCAGTATCTATCTGCGCTTTTAATTTTATCTGCACCCTGGCGTCATTTTTGCTCCTGCCAAGCTGGTCTTTTGGCTGTTCCACAGACACGTTAGCAATTTGCAGAGGACAGGGCTTTCTCTTCATATGCTCCTAGACTCTGGAACGTACTTTATTCTCATATTAGAGATTTACGGAATTTGTGCGTTTTTAAATCTCATCTAAAAACACATTCTTTGTATTTTTATCTGTTTTATTGTGTAAATTGCCTTGAGAATCTGCTCTTAAGAATCTGCGCCATATAAAATAAAGGTTATTCTTATATTATACTCTACAGTGATGTCACTGATGTTTCTCCTCCTATCACAGGCCAAACCAAGGCTGCAGAGAGGAGGAAGCTCTGCCTCTTTACACAACAGCCTAATGAGGAACAGCATCTTTCAGCTGATGATCCACACACTTGACCCTCTCAGTGAAGGTAAAAAAACACACACACACACACACACACACACACACACACACACACACACACACACACACACACACACACACACACACACACACACACACACTCTCTCTCTCTCTCTACACACACACACACACACACACACACTCTCTCTCTATCTACATTAATTAAAAACAGAATCATGCTTTGAATTGCAGAATTATTTAAACAAGTGGTTAACTAACTAACTAAAAATATTACAATTATAAAATGAATTAAATTAAATTAAATAAAGCCTATTTTGTGCATGGAGAGATTTTCATGATAATTAAGCACATGATTGATAGATAGATAGATAGATAGATAGATAGATAGATAGATAGATTCTATTACTCAATTACAATACAAAATTAAATATGCTTTACATTCATGAGAAAATGGGGGTGAGAATTTCCTGCTTTTCTTCTATTCTGCTATTTATATTTATACGCTTCATTTCACACCATTTCTCCTTTCATCTGATACATACGTTCCGATCAGTTTTATTTTAATAATGAAGAGATGTATTTCTCCATTATGTTTCCCTACTGTGAGAGCTGTGATTTGCGACATATTTTTGTAGACTGTGTGTCATGGTTTGATGAAGTGCAGTAGATTTACAGTGTGGCTTGGTGTGTCTGCTGATTTTGATGAGAGACATTAAAGAAAAATGTAAAGAAAATGTATAGAACTTTCATGTTACATAGGTATTTTATTATCTAGTGTAAAGGTGCAGTCACATTAGCAAATGTTTGTCCATTGTCAATAGTGTAGCAATTGTATGAAGCAAAGTAGATATGTTGCTGTGGAGGCGATTGTATCATTGAGATACTATTATAGTTTTTCAGTAATATTTAAAATTTGTTTGTTTTAATTTAAATTTCTGTTAAAGTTTTTATAATTTTTATTAGCTATTTTATTATTTTACACTTTTTTCTTTAATTTCATTGATTTCAGATTTAGTTATTTAAGAACATCAATTTAAAAAAAAAAGAGTTGCTTTGGCAACTAAGTTTATTTCAAGTAACAAAAGTTTTTTTTATGGTTTTAGCTTTATTTAACTATGATAACCCTGTGCATTCACCTGTGTGATGTCAAGTTTGCAGCAGTATTAAGCAAGTAGTTTTTGCATCTTGGTTTCAATAAATGCTCTTTTACATTTGTAAGTTATAAGTTCTGAAATTTACAGTATGTTTGGTGTGATAATATGATTTCCAATTTTATACAATACATGTCAGAACTTGTATGCCAGAAAATAACTGTTAACAGAGAAAAATGCTCCTACAAAAATTGTCAGCTTTTGTCATACAAATATATGTATTGTAAATTCTGTGTCCTGAAGTAAAACCAGCTTCAAAGTGATTGTTCACCCAAAGATGAAAATTGTCAAAGTCGATGCAATCCAATGTTGTTTTGGACCCCATTGACTTTCATTGTTTTGACCATAGACTGGCAAATTTGTTACATGCTTACTTAGGTATTGTGCAGTTCAGAATCGATTCTTTCTTTTAGGAGTGAATAACTTTATTTGTCATGCACTTTGATCTTTAATCAGACATTATACATTCACAAGCAGCTATATTACACACTGCATAAAAGGTAATATATATATATATATATATATATATATATATATATATATATATATATGTATATAAAAACATAAAGTAATAGGGCCCCTTAAAAAATAAGTTAAAGAAATCGTATGGTTGGCTTCAACAAATGCATATACAATTGATTAACAACCTTGTAGCTCACAGCAGGTTTGTCTTTAAAAGTTATCATTAAAAAAACTTTTTCTTTTTGGAGAAAATTAATGTTTTTACTTCCAGAACCAGAACTGTTACACTCAATAAGTTGGTGGCATTAGGGGGAGGGGCATTCTCATTTTAGAAAAGATTTTGATTGGACCAAATGAGTGAGTGCAGGATGAGTCATCAATATTTTTGGTCAGTTTAATGCTTCATCAATCTCTGTTTTGAGTACACTTCCATGTGGATGAGCACAAATCTAAAATACGAACTAAAAGCCACATAACTGATATTTTGATTGAATGGAGTCTTTAAAAGCTTTCGGCTCTTAAATGAAACATTACATTTTAAAAATATCAATTACTTTTTTACATTTTTATGGAGATTTTAATAGTAGCACATCTCATTTTTTTTATTCACTACATGGCTTTGCACAAGAGCTAATTACTGTTTTTCCTGCTTATTTTCTTTTTCATCTCTTTCTCTGTCTTACTCTCTCTCTCTCTTTCTGTTTTTCTCTGTCTGCGGTTTCCTCAGAATTTGCTGACTCTGGTGAGTTATTCTCTAAATCTCATTGTCATCACAGTCACAGCTGACACCAACGCCACCCCAAAAACACACACACAAACACGTGTCCCTGCTTGTCCCTGCTGTCTGTAGTGCTGTTTATTCAATTTTCTCTAAGTATTCAGAGATGAATACTAGATACTGTTGGTTTCTTTAAAGTTTCCATGTGTGTTTTTGCTTGCTAAGCTCCATTTCATGTAACCCATAACCTTAATATCTCCATAACCCCATAGCAAAATGGACAAATTTTGTGTTTGTCATTGACATATATGTATGAATAGTGACTTTTAACTGTTAAGAATTCACAACGACCTTTACTCTTATTATATTTATTTTTCTAGACACATAAACAAAAACCCAGATGATTCGATGATTATTTTTTAATCACCCTAGCCCTGTGTTTAGAGTTTCTCCTTGTTTTTTTTAAGTTACTATAATCTAATTTTTATTTAATTTACAGATTATTATTAAATTAGTCAGGTTACAGTTACCCACTTTATAATACATTACCTGGGTTACGCATATTTCTCACACAGGCAGAGACGCAAAAAAATCAAGAAGTGTCTTTTTTGTTTCACATTTATTTATATAGCACTTTTCACAATGCACATTGTTATATGCAAGGCATATTTACATGAACACATAATGCTAATGTTTATAATATCTTAATGTCTTATAGTTGCATTAAGTAGATTAGAGCTGTGCTATAATCTATTTTACTAATTGCGATAACATAAAAAATCAGTTGAGATTTGCTATATATCGCCCTACGTGAGTATAATGTATATATGTACATACATTTGGATTTGATAATATATATCTCACTTAATATTTTGTAATGTGTTGTGTATGTTTCATGTCTCTGCCTGTGAGAATTAAATAGACTTTAAGAAGACGTCTCGGGTTACGAATGTAATCATGGTTCCATAAGAAGGGTAACCAGACACTGCATCCTAGGATGCTTTGGGGAATGCCTCAGTGTGACCAGTTTCTGAAGCATGTGTCTAAACATGATAATAACATTGGCTGGCAACAGTCTTCACTACCAGTGCGGCCAGAGTATAAAAGAGCGCATCTAGAACACGTTAACAATTTATTTTGTCTGAAGGAGATGTCGTCAACCATTCCCGAAAGCATGGCAACAGGATGTAGTGTCTCGTTCCCCTTCTCAGGGAACCACGGTTACATCCGTAACCCGAGATGTTGCCTTGCCAGTGGGAGCTTGCACTGCGTCCTAAGACGCTTTTGGAAACGAATACCTACTCCGCCATGCTGAAGGAATGAATGCCGTAACAGCTGACATAAAGTCAAAAATAAAGACTCCACGGAGCTAGGTCCGGAGTCACAATTCCCTGTCCTAGATGGTACGTGCACCAGTGGCTATCCTGAGAGCTCAGGGCCTGGTATTCTTCTGATTACCTTCAAGGGAATATGGCCAAGGATAAGGATTATCCTGCCTGTCACTTCAGGGGGCACTATACCCCTGATGTGTGTAGGTCTCAGGAAAACCACTTTCAAAACAAGAGGAGACCTAGCAACACATGAAAAATATCATGGAGGCTCGCAGAGAGCCAACGACCTGGTGTAGTATCTGAGGGGAGCTCTATGAATTGAGCCTCAGCAGGAATACTCTCTAAACTTAGAGGACACCTAACTATGTTCTACACCAAGGATTGCTTATCAAGGAGGCTCACAAAAGAGCCTGACAACTAAATACTGCTATCCAGGTGGAGCTCTGGGGGCGTAGGCCTAGGCAAGAAGACTCTCTATAGCAAGAGGAAGCCTATCAATGCCCACCTTGAAGACAGTTATGAAGGGAGGCTCAAAAAGAGCTTACAACCCAGTCCACTGCCTCCACGGAGCTCTCAGAACAAAGACTTCAGCATAACGACCCCCCATAGCAAGAGGAAACCTAAGTACGCTCTACCCTAACACCGTGTCCTAACCAGACGCGATAAGATTCCAGCGACAAATAATTTGTCTGTCCACACTAGACGTGACGCGACTGCTAGATGCGTCAAAATCAAACAGCCAATCAGAACAGCGTGTGGGCGGAGTCTTGTGGCAAGTGCACAGCACCAGAGAGTAATCTTGACGGCAATCACAAAAAAAAGGATAAGTAGGTTACATAATTAAGTTCACAAATATAACACCATTTAAACATTATTAAAAATACATAGGCTACTGAGTTACTAAAACAATCCTTGTCAAAGAATACACTTGTTTGTTCACAGTTTAAACGTTCTTGTTTCCATTTGTTTAATTTCAAGATCTGAGGTGAATTATCCATTGTTGCTTTTACAGCTACAAAGCTGGGAGCACTAAATGATATTCAAAGTCACATTGCATGCTTTTAACATTAAATAAAGCACATAAACAGTACCTGAGATTATCATTGCCACACTTTGTGTTTATTGTTCCAGCCGCGACGTTGCAGAAAAAATAGAAACCGTTTCTAAAATATAATCGTTGCGGGTTTCGGCTGGTTAGTACAAAAACTCTGATTAACATGGAAAAGATACTATCGCGTCGCATGTAGTTAGGACGCGGTGTAACAGACCACCTCACCAAGGAGGTTCACATAGAGCCACACAACTTAGACATGTTATCTTATGCGGAGCTCTGGGGAGCGGAGGTCTTAACATGACAACTCTCTAAATCGAGAGCAAACCAAGGAGGCTCACAGAGAATCATACGACCTGGTGTAGCCACCCAGACTGAGCTCTAAGAATGTAGGCCTAACTACGCTCTAAGCTAAGGACTACTTACCAAGGAGGCTCACAAAAGAGCCTGGCAACTCGATAATGCTATCCAAGCAGAGCTCTGGGGAGCAGAGGCCTCAGCATGATGACTCAGAGCTTGAAGAAGCCTAACAACACTCCACCTTAAAGACAGTTCCACCAAGGAGGCTCACAGAGAGCCACACCACTCGATGTCACTGTCTAGCAGAATGATTTGGTCTCTAGACCAAAAGTGCTAGCCATGCATTATAAATGCTCAACTGAGACTCCCGCAACAAAACCAATTCCATGATCTGAGTCTACAGCTTGTGAGGCAGCAAAAGATACAACCACGTTCTGTGCCTCCACTCTGTGAGGAAAGAGACATTAACAAACACTACGTTTAGAGTTTTTGTCCAGTGAGACAGTAACATCTACAGCACGCCCCGCATCTCCATGCAAGAGAGACAAAAGCGGATTGACCAAGTTCTGAGGTTATTCACCGTCTCTCCTACATTTAGATAGGTGGGCAAACGTTGCATGCATTGTCTTAGTTTGGCAGCGCCGACGCTAGCTTAGCTTAGAATAATGAATGGAATCCTTTGTTGCCAGATAGCATGTTGTGAGTAAAAGTGATAAAAAAACAAAAACTAATTACTTCTTGTGGCCTGCGTATTCACAACGAGTACAAATAGCAATGTAAATTAAGACTAGGTGATTTCCTAGGCAGATATTGACTTGGGACTATATTGGTGTGAAGCACTGCTACTTGGGGAAGTTGGAGGATTTCAGGTGTTGTGTGATATCTCTGCGCCCAAGTAGCAGTGCTTCGCCTGTGCTTCACCGCAATATAGTCCCAAGTCAATATCTGCCTAGGAAATCACCTGGTCTTAATCTGCAGTGCTATTTGTACTCGTTGTGAATGCGCAGGCCACAAGAAGTAATTAGTTTTTTTTTTTTATCACTTTCACTCACGACATGCTATCTGGCAACAAAGGATTTCATTCATTATGCTAAGCTAAGCTAGCGTCGGCGCTGCCAAACTAAGACAATGCATGCACTGAGACAAAAATGCGTTTGCCCACCAATCTAAATGTAGGGGAGACGATGAATAACCCCGATTTCAAAAAACGGTGGCGTGTTCCTTTAATCACTTGTATTTTATGCATCTTAAATGCACTTTATTCCTTTATCATTCATTATATTCATTTAGTAGTAGTCAGCGAGGAACCTTGGGGTTGTAATTGATGATCAGTTGAAATTCACAGACCACATTGCTAGAACTGCCCGGTCCTGCTGATTTGCCTTGCACAACATTAGGAGGATCAGGCCCTTCCTTACAGAGCATGCTACACAACTCCTTGTCCAAGCACTTGTTTTATCCAGACTGGACTATTGTAATGCTCTCCTGGCAGGTCTTCCAACTTGCTCTGTCAAACCTCTACAATTGATCCAGAATGCTGCAGCCAGAGTAGTCTTTAATGAGCCAAAGAGAGCACACGTCACTCCTCTCCTCACTAAATTGCACTGGTTGTCAGTTGCCGCTCGCATTAAATTCAAGGCACTGACGTTTGCCTACAGAACAACCACTGGCACTGCTCCCTCTTACCTAAACTCATTACTTCAGACTTACGTGCCATCCAGAAACTTGCGCTCTGCTAGCGAATGTCGTCTTGTGGTACCATCTCAAAGAGGCAAAAAATCTCTTTCTCGGACCTTTACCATGACTGTTCCCTGTTAGTGGAATGATCTGCCAAACTCAACCAGAGTCAGTAGCCACTTTCAAGAAACTGCTGAAGACGTATCTTTTTCGACAGCACTTGATTCAGTAGTACTAACACTTTCTCTTCACTTTCTCTTCTCTTCTATTCTATAAAAAAAAAAAAAAAAAAATGCACTAAACTTAAACTGAGAGGGGTTATAGACTTGCGTACTTTTGTCCTACTGTTAGTTTAACTGCTTCTATTGTTTCTCATTTGTAAGTCGCTTTGGATAAAAGCGTCTGCTAAATGAATAAATGTAAATGTAGTAGTTGTGTTAGTTATTTTTGTTTATCTTTTGTTAATAAAATTTATATTATTAAACTTGTGTCTTCCTTGTAATGATAATGCAGAAGGGGCTCTACGAGAAAACAGTCTCACCAATCTTTCAGATAAATCAGCTGACCAACTCCCCCCACTTTACATTCACGTGGTGATGTGAGTACCAATCACTACATTACTTAGAGTCCTTGGATGGGCGAAAGTAAAATCACTATATGAGAATCCTACTATTAAAGGATTAGTTCACCCACAAATGAAAAATCTGTCAGTAATTACTTACTCTCATTTAGTTCCAAACCTTTAAGACCTTTGTTCATCTTTGGAACACAAATTTAAGGTATTTTAGATAAAATCCGAGAGCTTCTGACCCCCCAATAGACAGCAACGTCATAACCATTTTCTAGGCCCAGAAAAGTAGTGAAGACATTGTTAAAGTAGTCCATGTGACTACAGTGGTACAACCTTAATGTTATGAAGCTAAGAGAATACCTTTTGTGCGCAAAAAAACACTTTATTCAACAATTTATTCTCATCCCTGTCAGTCTTCGCGTTGTTGATGTGAGCACCACGATGCATGCATGTGGTGCTCACGCAGGATCCGGTCAATACTGAACCGGCGTTCTGACGTAAAACCCGGAAGCGCTGCGCTGAGTTAACTACTTGAAAAGCGGCAGAGACTGAAAGGGAAGAGAATAAATTGTTGAATAAAGTCATTATTTTGTTTTTGTTTTATGCACACAAAAATATTCTCTTCGCTTCATAACATTAAGGATGAACCAATTTAGTCACATGGACTATTTTAATGGTCTTAACCACTTTCAAGGCCCAGAAAGGTAGAAATGGCATTGCTGATATAAAAAATATCTTAATTTGTGTTCCGAAAAATGAACAAAGGTCTTCCGGATTTCGAACAACATGAGGGTGAGTAATTAATGACAGAAATTTCATTTTTGGGTGAACTAACCCTTAAAAGGATTCCACTTACACTCAACCAAGACATTGCCTTAAGTGGAGCTAGCTGTGACCACTTGGCAACAAATATCTTTGTGGGATATCAAGACCCTAGACACTCCCGAAGGTGCCTTACGACAAAGAAGGGTTTGCAAACTGGGGCGAAAAAAACTCTTCCTATTGTGTTCTTGAGATCGAAAGAGCTCATCCCAAGGACTGGAGGGCCCTGCTTAAAGCCCTGACTCAGGGGAAGGATTCTGCTCTTCAGTCAAACCCGAGGAAAAATGGGCTCCCTAGACACTCACAAAGGTCCCTACAACTAGGAATGGTTCGCAAACAAGGGTGAAAAAAACCCAAGTTGGTTCCAGATATCACCACCACCAAGCACTGCTATTGTGCAGGCCAGCGGAGGGGGCAGATCTAAAAATAACACCTGATGTACTCTCCCTGGATCTAATTCCACAGAACTAGGCCTTACACATTATTAAGACCGTAAGTGGGAATAAATCTCATAAGACTCTCCCTTTGCTCCACCCACCACCTTCGTGATCGAACCTGCCTGCTGCTATGGCGGCCACGGGATCCGAACAGTGGTTGTCGGTGTGCTCTTCTCATCCCTTGAGAGAGAATAAACATCAAAGGAGCTTATCAAAGTGACCATATCATAAAGATCGCGCTCAACTCGAGAGCTAAACGTGCTTCGCTCAAATGCCATACTCTATCACTAATCAATAAATCACGGGTACAGTCACAAACACATCACTGCGAGTGCCTTCGACTCCCTCGAGAGCCGAAGGCGCTAGTGCAAACACTAACAACTATACCTCAGGTGAGAACAAAGTAAAAGCTTCTTACCTGTCTCTTTCAGTCAGTCTCCGAAAGGCATCACAAAGAGCACCTTACAATGAGCGCATTCGGCTCCCAAACACATAACACATCCTTACCCAAACACATTACACACAAGTCGTGTGTCCTAAAGTGTCATCTCTGATACGGAGGCACATACTTCCTGAAACGCTTGGCTGAGTGATCGTCTTCACACATACATAAACAAATTGATCCTGAAGAAATTGTTGAAGTGTTCTCCAGGTGACCTTTTATACTCTGGTCGCACCTGTAGTGACGTCATAGGCTGTCGCCGGCCAATGTTATTGTCGTGTTTAAACATGTGCTTCAGACACCAGTCGTGCTGGAGGCATTACCTAAAGCGTCCTAGGATGCAGTGCGCAGCTGAAATATGCCAGAAGTGCATGGTGCGATCGTGGCTTGGTTGTTTGAGTAAAATCATTTAAAATTTGTTTTCGCAAAAACAGTGTCAGTGAAATGTACAATTCCTATTTGAAATAGGTCATACAGAATAAGGTATTAATATGTGATTTTATAAGTACTAATAAACAGCCAATATCCTAGTAAAATGCATGCTAATAAGCAACTAGTTAATAGTGAGAATTGGACCCTAAACTAGAGTTACCGGACATTCTATCACTGAACTTTACTTCATAGCAATCCATTTTTTTATGTAATTTGTCAATCTGCCTGTGCTTCTATACTATTTGCAAGATATTTATTCATTTTGGTCTAAATATGACCATTTCCATATGGGAAATTAAAGGAAAATTAAATTCCATTTCATAGAATAACCCTGCTTGAGATTTGCTCAAAATGTAAACCCTTTAAAGGCCAAATCAGTAGTTGAACATTATCAGTTGCTCATCTATACTTTCAATATCATTTCAAGGATTTCAGTTCCATGTACACATAACAGTATATTTGGGTTTATCATGTGAACGCCAGCAGTGTTGGGTATAATACATTACTAAGTCATTTAATTACTTTTCCTGAAAAGGTAAAGTAAGGGATTACTCTTCTGTAATTTAGTTATAGTTTATTATGATGTAATTGCTTAAAATACTGTATAGACTATAGAACAATTCTATATAAAACAATAGTGGATTTACGATCAAAATATAACTATTAACGTTAAAATGTATGTTTTTAATGTAACCCTTTTCCTTTAAATACTTTGGTCAGTTCAATAATAATTTATGCAATTTTATATGATTTCTTTGAAAGAATTAAAAGAGCAGTTTCTTGGTCATTCCTTACGTTGTTCAACTGGTCTATTCAACTGCACTATTTTGCTTCTATAAAACTGTTAATTTAAAACATAAATATATATTAAATGGAAAAATTAAAAGAAAGATCCAAGAAGCATGTTTTGAGCTTTTCGGTAGGTGAAATTTGTAGATAAAACAAATTTTTTGTTTAGCAACTAAACTAGAATAATGATTGAAAAAAAATAATAATTTATACTGCATCGCAAATGCACAGATATAGTCCAGGTAACTGATTGTGACATTGCAAGCTGACTGCTAAGTAGCTACAGTATATCAGGTTACTTTGCCTGCCGTCATGGCAACCAGGAAACTAAACACTGACTAGCCTGAAGTTACAATTGAACATTGACTTAATTATATTTGAAATTCATAAACTTTTACAGCAGTGAATTAGGATCCATTATAACTAAGTTTTATCCATTAAGTTTTATATATCTTAAATGCACATATGTAGAGATTAACAATGTAAAAAATCCAAACGTTTTTGACACCTCATTGATAAGTACATTAAGAACATATTAAATGTTCTGAATATTGGACAATGAAACTGAAACACTGGCTAATATAGTGTTGGAGGTTTCACACCTATATGCATAGCAGTAAGAGCAGAGTGTGAAGGTTGAATTAGCAGACCAATAGCACAGCTGTACATACGATATTGCAATCCACACAACATAATGGGCAAAATATCAGAGTTCAAAAGAGGAAAAATTGTTGATGCATGTCTAACTGGCTCATCTGTGACCAGGACAGCAAGTAATGTCGGCATACCACCACAAAGGACGAACCACATCCAATGGGAGTAACTGTCAACGCAAGCGCAAGCTGTCTGAAAGGGATGTCCATGTACTAACCCCGATTGAATCCAAAAAACATAAAACCACAGCTGTTCAACTAACTGCAGAATTAAATGCACACCTCAGCTCTCCTGTTTCCACCAAAACTGCTCATCGGGAGCTCCACAGAGTCAATAGCATGGTCGGGCTGCTATTGCCAAACCTTTGGTCACTTGTGCCAATGGCAAATGTTGGGCTGTGGTCAATGTGAAACATGAACTGTTCTCTGATGAATGCACCTTCACCTTCACTTCACGAGTTACAGCGTGATGAAGCCTCATAGAGTCTTAACTCCCGGACAGTTGCGTGCCCAGAGTGAAGCATGGGGTGAATCAGTGATGGTTTGGCCTGCAATATCATGTCATTCCCTACTGAGCTTGATGGGAGCATCACTACCAAGGACTACTGAACCATTCTGGAGGACCATATGCACCTAATGGTTCAAACATCGTACCCTGAAGGGAGTGCTGTGGATCAGCATGATAATGCACAAATACATACAACAAAACTTGTGACAGAATGGTTTGATGAACATGAAAGTTAAGTTGAACATCTCCCATGGCCTGCACAGTCACCAGATTTAAATATTTTTGAGCCACTTTGGGGAATTTTGGAGGAGCAAGTCAGAAAACTTTTTCCTCCACCAGCATCACATAGCCACTGGAAACTGTTCTGGAAGAAGAATGGCTCAATACCGTCTGGCCACTGTGAAATACTTGTATCTGTCATGAATTGATGCAGCATTGACCACAAAAGGAGGCCCTACACCCGGGCTATTCAATTGGCGGCCCGCGGGCCAGGTGAGGCCCACCAGTCATATCCATCCGGCCCCCAACCTCCCTCCTCCTCTTATCCTGGAGGTGTAGCTAAATTTGTTTAGATGGCCGCAGTGGCGCCTGCAGCTGTACGCACTGTGCGTACCATGAGCGCTCAGACTGTCCTGAGAAACGTTTTCAGTTTCACGAGTTTACTTTGATCTTCGTAGCATGGCCCTGTGGATAACGGAACACAAGCTTAAAGGAGTTGCGTTTACTCCTGATCCCGGACACTATTATTAAACAGCGTTGAGACATCTAGTGAGAAGCACTTCAATTCGACACACCTGTCTGTTACAAACCAAAAATCACTCAATGATTTAACTAGTTTTAAATCGGATGAAACAGCCTCAACATTCCCAACACGACTGATGATGTAAACAGCAGAAACATATGCCATGAACGAAGTTAGAAGACTTTAAATCCCCTTATCACCACCCTTACAAACATTTACCATGAATGTACTGTAGTAATTTACCATGGTTTGGGCAGAAATGTGGAATATTTATATTGAATACTATGCTATAGTAATTTATATTGCATAAGATTTATTAGGTGGGTAGAGGAATATATAACTCAGTGTGTGTATTTTTACCTTTTTTACCTGTGTTTAGGCATTTCTTTATACAGTGGTAGTGAGTGAGCAGCCATGCATGGTTTGACCTGTGGTTACCAAGTCTCACTGTCAGAATTTTTAATTTAAGCCTATAATAATTATAAATAATATAATTGATCATTGATAAAATAATAATAGTTATTTATTATGGTCTTATAAATCTGCATACTGTTGGGTACCACATTTCCAAGTAAATACAATACATTTTTTAGGTTTACTTTAGCTTATTTATTAATACTGTTATGTTTCAAGAAGTAATGAATAATGTTTCAATAAATCAGCTAAACCCACCGACCCTCCTCAACTTTTCGATTTAATAATCTGGCCCCCAATTGAAGCTAATTGAATAGCCCTGCCCTACACCATATGCTTATAAATTATTGTGGTCTAAAACCAGGTGTCAGGTTAGGGTTTTATTGTCCATTAATTGTCCCTGCGACAGAATCATTTTTTTGTAGTTTTTTTCTTACATAGAAAAACATAAGCCATTGCGTCACTCGCAGCATCACATACAAGCTTGGCAAAACTGCACCTGTTTTATAAACAAAGAGACACATCATAATATATAATAGTTATATATATAGTTATATATATATATATATATATATATATATATATATAGTTCATAATATATTTGTTTCGGTGGCCTAATGTGACGAGTATTCCTTATGTGTGCCGGCACATGTAGTTTGGGAGTATTACACACATTACACACAATTGATTAATTGCATAAGTTGATTAATTGATATTGAACACATTTTAAATGTCTACTGCCTGATTTTTCACATGCACACGTAATTCATCCCTCTTCATCACATACACAGACTGAGCACTGCCAAAGCTCTCACAACCTTTCATGCTGTTCAGAAATTACGAACCGTATATGCAGTGGTTTTGTCTGTGTGTGCATGTGTTTTTTTTTACTGTCTGACCTCTTGCACAGCAGTTTGCATTCATTATTGAGCTCGACCCCCATGCCGGACCAACAGTTTCTCTATTTTTGGAATGATCTGTCTGCTCCGTCAAATGGACACGCATGCATTCATAAAGACGCTGTTATCTGTCATACTGCCCTTCCACCTAATTGCACACGAACATGCACAGACATTCACCCATGCCAATAACAGTCTGATAGGTTATTTTACGTGACCTTTATTATGTAACGTGAGCACACGCACACACTTGCATGCATTCGCACACCCTTTCCCAGCCGAATCGATGTTAAAAGCTTTGTGCCGCTAGGATGACCGGTCAACAGCTTCAGAGGTCATTCTGCAAGGTCGCCAGACTCATTACTTAACGAAAACATGTTTACATCATCTGTGAAGATCTTACAGATAGGTTACAAAAATCTGAAACCATGTAGACAATCTGAGATTTAAAATCTAACTTAAAGACACCATGAAATCAAACTTAGGCAAGGCAAGGCAAGTTTATTTATACAGCACATTTCATACACTATGGTTATTCTAAGTACACTTTGAGAAAAAAAAAATACACTTAAAAAAAATTTAGGTTAGCCTTACTGTTGTAAGCTAGTGTTCTTCAAAACAATTACACAATTCGTATTTAAAACATATAAGCATTCAAAACGTATAGTCTCTCACTTCCGCCAATATCGATGATTTTGATGACATCACGCTGCACTTCAACTTCTCATCAGATTTTCTGTCCAATCAACTGCTCTCTAGAATCTGAAGCGTCCCACCCCCTACACTATAAATAGACCCTAAAGTTGCGGCTAAAATCTGTGCACTTGTTCACACATTTACAAATGTCTAAATGGTGAATAGCACATAGTGCACTTTAAATGGGTTAGGGAAATATTCAGACTGTGTAAATATACTTTCCATTGGGATTAAATGAAGTCTGGTTTCATGTTAGTGTCACGCAAACCGCCGAAGCACGCACAATATCTGCTCCAGTCCAGAGAGACGATAACATGGAGCGGATCATATGCACGAGTCAGCTCAGACCACAAAACTTGGCCTTGTTCCTAATTCTTGTTTGAATTTTGTACTCCATATATATGCAAGAAATGGCTAACGGCATCACGACACAATGGTTTGAGACTGAACACTGCAAGTAACAGTAAAATAAAAATCAAATCGTTTCGAATGAAAATAACCTTTGCTTAGGTTAAGCATAGCAAATCCTTTTATACATAATTTTAGTATTGCTGTCTCACTTAGCCATACTTTTGTCTCTTTGTAAGTCTGGACTAGTTTGCAGCTTATTATTAACTTAGACAGGAAGGACGAGTCTGAAATAAATTATACCTCAATAATAGACTGCATGGACAAACAACGTTTGGATGCGTAATATGAAATTCTGCTCATGGATATCAACTTTCTTTGGTATTGTGTACACAAACATTCAAAAGTTTGAGGTCAGTACAATTTATTTAATAAAAAAAATACTTTTATTCAGCAAGGATGCATTCAATTATTCAAATGGGACAATAAAGACATGTAAAATGTTAAAAAAAGGTTTCAATTTCAACTACTGTTCTTTTTAACTATCTATTCATCAAAGAATCCTGAAAGTTTCTAAATAACATGAAGCAGCACATCTAATTTCAACATTGATAATAATATGAAATGTTTCTTGAGTATCAAATCAGCATATTAGAATGATTTCTAAAGGAGCAAAGCGTAGCTCAAGCAAATCTCTAAATATCTTTCAAAGGCATAAAACTACTACATTTAATAAAATGTAGTAGTTTTTTCTTTTTGTCTCTTTTTTTCTTTTTGTTCAGTTTTTTGCACTTATGCCTGTGAGATCGGCAGAGACAGATTTTGTTTTTAGCCTCCTCATTCTCACTGACACTTATATATATATATATATATATGTGTGTGTGTGTGTGTGTGTGCCCGTCCACATGTGCAAGCGTGTATTTCCTTACCCTTGTCTCTGTCTGTGATATTGTAGAGCTGGGGACTTATGGCAAGCTAAAATATTATCACTCAATGACCGAGGAAGGTAAGAATCTTTCTGTCATCCCTAATTTATCCTCTCTTTCTGCTTCGCCTCTCTACCCATGATGTTATTTATTCACATGAGTGTGAGAGAGAGTTTTCTTTTCCATTTTTTACTTTCATGACACTGTAGCCGAGATTTCACTAACATAAGTGCAAATCGTGGTTTCCATTCTTAATTTAGTATAATTTAAAATGTTCATGGTTATTTTTCTTTCAACTGTTTTTTTTGTTGTTGTTTTTTTTTCATTGTTCTGAAAAAAAAAAAGATTGTTTTGTTTGAAAGGGATTTATTTTTGTAATATAAATGCATGACAAAATGTGCAGGTAAACATGATCAGAAAACATCTGAAGTAAAACATTTAGAGTTATATATATTAACACTGTAAAATCAAAACATTTTATTGAACAGTTTATTGAACCATTAGACAAAATCTAAAAACATTTTTTTGCAGACTGTATGTGTTTTTGTTGAGTATGATATTTGATACATCTGGCTTTTATGGCTCATATAGTATGATAAACTGAGAATAGGGTGATCAAACTCGAGGAGGAAAAAGGTTAATTTTTTTATAGGCCCAAACTGAGCAATGCAATCTGGTACAGACATTCTGATAGCTTGTAATGTAAATCAGTAAGATATCCATAACAGTATAACAGACTACTTACATAAAATGCATATAAATATCAGTTCTCTTACGAGAGGTTCTCTCGTATTGCGTAAGCTAGCTTACGCTACGGGTAAAGTCATCTTTTCTCGAGATATTGAACCCAAAAATTATCCTTAATTTTGCATTTATTGTCAACCTAGTGCAGCAGCCAGCAGACCTAGTGCAGGCAAGCTTGCGTGCTCATTGGCTGCCATGCGGCAACTGCTGCAGCCTATCACTGAGCCTCGCGCGTGACGTCGCGCCCTTTATGCGTCACAGCCCACCAAAATGAGGGTGGCTTAGCGTATAAAAGCCAGGATCAGAGGCTGCATCATTGATTTCATCATCTTCAGCCAAGCTCTCCGCATCGCTGAACTCTGAGAGAAGCCGCCGCTGTTGAAACCAGCGACCATCAAGCAGAGGAAAGAGACTTTTTTAATGCTATTGCTTTCTGTGAGTGTTCGCCGCTGTGCCACTCACTTTCTAAAAAGAGTGCGAGGCGTTTTTGTAAAAATGCCTCGCATTTGCTGTGGATCGTGCAGAGCCCCGTCCAGCGCCGGAGACTGCCATGTGATCTGCGCTCTCTGCCTGGGCCCGGAACATGGGAAGAGCTTCCGCAGTCAACCCTGCGGGGTCGACTCGAGGCCTTCACTGTGGATACTGTCACCCTGCCCTCTGGACCGCGCAAGAAGAAGTGCCGTTCACAGAACGAGCGGAGCCTGAGGTCACACTGAAGAGCTCGCCGGATTACGTTACGTCCCGGCAGCTTCTCTCTCTCCTTCTCCGCCCCTCCCGGACGCGCAGCTGCCGGCTTCGGCCCTCACTGCCACCGCCTCAGGGGACGAAGCTGAAGGAATGGACCCAGGCGACAGCTGTTCCATCCTGACATCGGACAGCGAGGAGTGGTCGAGTTCTCATCACTCCGACTCCTCCTCGATCCAGGAAGGCTACAAAAGCTAATGCAGCGGTGTATACGGCAGCCAACGAGCCGGTAATGCAACCTGCTCGCCTGCACACAACTGCCGTTTACAAGATTACGAGCGCTCACGCTTACTAGTACACGCCCGGCGCTGCTCGCGCATCACAAAGTTGTCTCAAAACGTTCCCCATTCAAGCAAGCGGGACATCACATGTGAAACAGCCAGCCATAGCTGTCAGCGAGCCGCCGTATTCATGCACCGAGGGCGCACGCATGGCTATGAATGTAAGTTACGTGCCCGCTTACGAGCGCTCACGCTTACTAATAAACGGCCGGCGTTGCTCGCGCATCACAAAGTTATCTCAAACGTTCCCCGTTCAAGCAACCGGGACGTCACATGTGAAACAGCCAGCCTTCGCTGTCTGCGAGCCGGCGTATTCATGCACCGAGGGTCGCGCACGGCTAGGAATGTAAGTTATGTGCCCGCTTACGAGTGCTCACGCTTACTGGTAAACACCCGGCGTTGCTCACGCATCACAAAGTTATCTCAAACGTTCCCCGTTCAAGCAATCGGGACGTCACATGTGAAACAGACAGCCATAGCTGTCAGCGAGCCGCCGTATTCAAGCACTGAGGGCGTGCGCGCCGTGCCCATACCTCCGGTTCAATTTTCTGAGCCCAGGAAGTGTGGCGATCGGAACCCGGAGGCTACTCTGCCCGTGGCTATAAAGTAAGTTACAATGCCCGCTTACGAGCGCTCACGCTTACTAATAAACCCCTGGCGCTGCTCGCGCATCACAAAGAAGGGTATAATGTCTAGTTATCCGGCTCAGGCCGATGGTGTCATAAGTGTAGAAAAGGTGCCCACATCTCAGTGTTCACCCCTACACACAAACACTAAACCCGTGTCTCTCGCTCTCACAGAGCCCACTCTCTTAAAGCTGGTAAATGCCGCTTGAGTGCTAGATGTAGAGAATGTGTCCACAAACCTGTGCTCATACCTACTCGCTGTCCGCTCTGTTACACGGCAACAGCCTCACAGCGGCCAAGTTATGAATGTAAGTCACATTTGAGCACGGACTGAGACAAAAGTGAAAGCGGATGTAGCGCATCTACTCCGCGCAGAAATAGCCAAACTGCTGTGCAAAGGGGCCATAGAACCAGTGCCTCCTTCTCTGAGCGAGTCAGGCTTTTACAGCCGTTATGTTCTCCTACCCAAGAAGGACGGAGCTCTAAGACCTATCTTAGATCTGAGATATTTGAACAAAGCTCTCATGATACGGCTGTTCAAAATGCTCACGACCAGACAAATCCTCTCGCAAATTCGCCCGAGGGACTGGTTTATCTCTCTCAATCTGAAAGATGCATCCTTTCAAATCCCGATAGTCCCCCGTCACAGGCCATTCTTGAGATTCGCCTTCGACGGTCGGGCATATCAATACACCGTCCTCCCGGTATGCCTGTCTGTGGCACCCCGTACATTTACGAAGTGCATGGATGTGGCTCTCGCCCACCTGAGAGTAAAAGGGCTGCGAATTCTAAACTATTATAATTGACAATTGGCTGATTTTAGCACAGACAGAGATAGAACTTTTATCTCACAGAACACTGCTTCTCAGCCATCTGGAAATCTTGGGCCTCATGGTCAACTGGACCAAGAGCTCATTAATGCCCAGTCAGTCAGTTTCCTTTCTCGGAATAGAACTGGACTCCGTGGCTATGATGGCCCGCCTATCGACACAAATCGCGCGTGCCGTGTTCGACACCTGGCCGTGTGTTCCTTTCCAGGAAGGCAGCATCACACCTCTGAAGACATTCCAGAGGATGCTAGGCTGTATGGCATCAGCTGCGGCTGTACTTCAGCTGGGTTTGCTGTGCATGCGCCCGCTACAACGCTGGCTGAACGCCCAAGTGCCTCACCAGGCTTGGGTTTCAGGCTACAGATGAATCAGAGTGACTCAGAGCTGCGTTTTGGCTCTGCAGCCCTGGTTAGTGGCCGACTGGTACCAGCGGGGAGTGACAATGGGGGCTGTCTCACACCGAAAGGTCATCTCGACGGACGCCTCCAACTCAGGTTGGGGCGCCGTCTTCGAGGGCAGACCGGTCTTTGGCCTGTCGTCAGACCAAGAGAGACGCTTCCACATAAACTGTCTGGAAATGATAGCGGTCGGGAACGCACTCAAACGCTTCCTCCCGTTCATACAGGACCACCATGTGCTAGTCCACTCGGACAACATGTCTGTGGTGTCCTACATAAACCATCAGGGTGGTGTCAGATCCAGAAGCCTCTGCCATCTGACGGAACACCTTCTTGTATGGTCTCAGTTCCACCTGCGCTCGCTGAGAGCTGCACGTGTGCTAGGCCACTTGAACGATGGTCCAGACAATCTGTCCAGGAACCACGTTCCCCCAGGGGAATGGTCCCTGCACCTCCAGACAGTCCAGTTACTGTGGCGCCTTTTCGGCAAAGCGAAAGTCGACCTGTTTGCGTCAAAAGACAACGCTCACTGCCCACTGTTTTTTTCAAAGAACGATTATGTGCTGGCCCAAACCTGGCCCAGCCTCCCACTTTATGCTTTCCCTCCGTCTCTCTGTCACCACAGGTAATCAAGAGGATCAGGGAAACGCGCCACTCGGTGCTCCTTATAGCCCCGCGCTGGGAGAATCAAACCTGGTTCCCGGAGCTGATGTGGCTGTCTCACACAGCCCCTTGGCCGATTCCGGTGAGGAGAGATCTCCTCTCTCAAGCCCGCGGCTCAATCTGGCATCCCCATCCAGAGCGCTGGTCTCTGCACGTATGGTTAGTCAACGGATACCCGTTGTCCTGCCAGAAGGAGTGATGAACACGATTACGCAATCCAGACCTCCCTCTACGAGGCGGCTTTACGCGTCTAAATGGTCGTTGTTCTCCAAATGGTGCGCTGATAGAGATCTAGACCCACGAACGTGTGGGGTCCCGGGGTGGCTTGGCTTCCTTCAAGAGCTGTTGGATAAGGGCAGGTCCCCATCCACGCTTAAAGTTTATGTGGCGGTCGTTGCAGCATTCGCTGAGTCGACGCGCGGCCAGTCAGTAGGAAGAAACAAGCTCGTCATCCGCTTCCTTAGAGGAGCTGGACGGATGAAAATCCCCCGCGCCCCCCGTCGGTTCCCATGTGGGATCTTTCATTGGTCCTAGAGGCCCTGAAAGCTTTCCCCTTTGAACCGTTAGACTCCGTGGACCTAAAGAACCTCTCGCTCAAAACCGTTTTTCTGACAGCTCTGTCATCAGTTAAACGTGTGGGGGATTGACACGCGCTATCTGTTAGCCCTGCATGTCTTGAGTTCGGGCAAAATGACTCTAAGGTCATCCTTAAGCCAAGACATGGTTATGTCCCTAAAGTGTTGGGCACCCCCTTCAGAGCGCAGGTCATTTCTCTTTCGGCTCTGCCAGCATCCGATAGTGAGGGTGATGTTAATCTCCTCTGCCCCGTCAGGGCGCTGAGGACTTACATTATGCGCTCCGCCTCTTTCAGGCGTTTGGAACAGCTCTTTGTCTCGTTCGGTGGGTGCACCAAGGGTCTCGCCGCCTCGAAACAGAGCCTGTCCAGATGGATAGTGGAAGCTATCACATCTGCTTATGAGTCTAAAGGTCTGCAATGCCCCTTGGGCATCAGAGCGCATTTCACCAGAGGTGTGGCCTCGTTGTGGGCTTGGTCCAGCGGAATTTCCATCCAAGACATTTGTGAGGCGGCAGGCTGGGCCTCTCCGTCCACATTTGTTAGGTTTTATAACCTGGAAGTTCCCGCCTTGCAGGCTAGACTTCTGTCAGTGTGAGCGGTGTGTTTGTCCTGCCCAGATTATCATGCGCAGACTTCTCTCACGTTATGTTAGCTCTCCTGGTTGAGCTGCACTTTATAGTGAATAGTTATATGGACAGGCGACGCCGCTCTTTATACCCTGTATGTGCTTATAACATGTGCTGGCCCGCACTACTGGCCACCTGTTTCCCACTTATCTATGTTACCCGAGAATCTTGGGACTCATGAAGTGGAGGCTGGGCGCGCATGGCGTTGACAATGGGTTCCCGTAGCGTAAGCTAGTTTACGCAATACGAGAGAACCTCTCGTAAGAGAACGTACTCGGTTACATACGTAACCTCGGTTCTCTCTAGAAAAGGGAACTAGTATTGCGTAACCCGACCGTGCAGGCGCCACGAGCGACTTTCGCTTCAGCTAATGAAACCAGTGATGCAGCCTCTGAGCCTAGCTTTTATATGCTAAGCCACCCCCATTTTGGCGGGCTGTGACGCGTAGAGGGCGCGACGTCACGCGCGAGGCTCAGTGATAGGCTGCAGCAGTTGCCGCACGGCAGCCAATGAGCACGCAAGCTTGCCTGCTCTTGGTCTGCTGGCGTCTGCACTGCGTTGACAATAAATGCAAAATTAAGGATAATTTTTGGCTTCAATATCTCGAGAAAAGATGACTGTACCCGTAGTGAAAGCTAGCTTACGCAATACTCGTTCCCTCTTCTAGAGAGAACCGAGGTTACGTATGTAACCGAGTACGTTATCACTGGATTATCTACCAATACTTTGTCTATGTGAGATAGTATTTAAATGCTTAGTTTTTATGATCAAAGCTCTCAAGTTTCAAACCATATAATGCAAAACAATACAATGATTGAGAGATGAACAAACAAATGTTCTTCAAAAGCCTGATTGATCATATTTGATACACACATTTGAACATGATTTTTTTTAAAAAAGAAAAAGCTGTATGGATAATCAAGTAAACCTCAGTTGGTTTAAAACAGTAAATGTTCAAGTTGAAATATTACTAACAATACAAAAGTCAGTAAAGATTTCAAAACAAAAAGACATGTGAACCACAATGTGAAGGTGGATGTTTTTACAATTAGACTAAAAGGCAATTTACTTGCTAAAAAACCCTGTAAAGTAGCAATCAACTGATCATTTAGAGGTTTCAATTTAAATATATTTGCATATCAATTACAATACAAGGCTTTATAGGGTTAACGACCACATGAAATTAAAATTAGAATTTTGTGGCTTTGAGTTCACTTCTTCTAGCTTTGAGGTCAAGTATTAGTTTTGAGCATGCAACTAAATGTTTACAGAACTAACCTATAACAGATATACTCATTTAAAATACATAGTCTCTTTTTTCATGAAATATATCAATGATTCATCCAGTACTACACATTTCTGGCCAATCAAGTGCTCACCAGAATAAGAAGGACATTGATTAGGAGCTGACTAGCAAGTCATTTATTTTTTTAAATAGCTTCTTCCAAAACATCCTGTTTCAATAAATACGTCAAAGCTTAAAATAAAAACGAATAGTTGGTAGAACGTACACAAAGTTTTCCGATAAGAGAGCACCATTACTCGTCACTGTCTGTGACTGCTCGGCAATCCGTGAGAGTCAGATAACGTGCCTGGCAGCATTCAGACACGCACAGAAATAGATGCTAAGAAACGTACGTCACAGTGTTGAGACGAAGAGGAGTGAGTCATTCTATAACTAGAGTTATGCAATACCAGCAGCGCAGGGATAATGCAATAATAACAGGCCCCCGACTCTCTCTCTCTCTCTCTCTCTCTCTCTCTCTCTCTCTCTCTCTCTCTCTCTCTCTCTCTCTCTCTCTCTCTCTCTCTCTCTCTCTCTCACTAATGCAATAATGTCAGTTCTAAGACATCTGTTATGGCTGAATTGCTTAAGTCTCTTTGAGGATCCATAACATCTAAGGCAACAGAATGACAAATCACAGTGTGCGTGTGCGTGTGCGTGTGTGTGTGTGTGTGTGTGTGTGTGTGTGTTACACAGAGTTACAAAGTTCTAATTTTAGTTCCCTCCTCCGCACTAAACAGACTTTGATGTAATATTCAGCATAGGAAGGTACATGAGTCAATATTTTATCTGACTCTATTTAGAGTAACTCTACCATACTCTGCTTGTATTTAGAGTAAACCAACAACAATACATTATTAATGCTATATTTTTAAATGAATAAAAGGCCACTTAAGTGTACTTAAAGAGTACATTTTCATTACTATGTTTCTTAAAGGGATACTATTATGCCCTTTTACGAAGTCTTGATTTTGTTTTTGGGGTGTATATTATTAATGAAGATTATATATTATTAAATAAATAAAATGCCACTTTAGTGTAGGCTACTTAAAGAGAGTATGCTACAATTTTATGACTATGTTTCTTAAAGGGGTCCTATTATGGCCTTTTACGAAGTATTGATTTTGTTTTTGGGGTGTACTAGAATATGTTTTCATGCTTGATTGTTAAAAAAACCCCACATTTTTACATTATTACAGCTCTGCTCTCCCCAGTCTGGTTGAACACGTCGTTTTCAAAGAAGCCCCTCCTTCCGAAATACAAAATGTGCTGTGATTGATTAGCTGGCCCAGTATGTTGTGATTGGCAGCTCTTAGCATGTGTTTGGGAAATGTTCCGCCCCTTCATAACCACAAACACTACTCAGATGTAAATATTAATGATGGCGCAAATTTCAAACCATTTCGAGCCCGATCCATACCCTGACAATGTTAACAAACAAGAGGATTGTGCTGAACAGTTTTCAAGAATGGACTTTGCAAGCACAGATTTTACAGGACATTTCAAAATGGTATGTTTTTTTTGTTGTATTTTTCTTATAGAAACGATGTTATATCACATTTGTCGGGAAACTATCATAATACAAACAGTAATCGATCACAAATACATGGATCATTTTCCTAGGGGCGGTGAACAGCCTTACAAAAGCAAAGAGCTTAACGTTATAAAAGCTAAAGTAAACACTAACTTACATTAATAATGTAATGTTAGCTAGCAGGCTAGCGGAGGCAAAGCTTTGCTCTTTGTTTACATCCTAGCTAAAGCAACTACACAAAGCTTATATTTGGAACTGTTAATAGAAAACACAACTACAAATAATAAGACATACTTACAAGTTGTGATCCATAAACAACAAATTGACCTGACTAAATGGGAATGGCTACGTCTTTCAGGAGAATCTTTTGTGCGTATAGCCTGCATTGTACTCTGTCTGTCTGCTGTTCTCCGTAAAATGTGAAAAAAAGAAAAACATTGAGGAACAGTGTATAAAATAAATTTTAACCACTCTAAGTAGGGTTGGGTATCGTTTTTTTTGTTTGTTTGTTTTTTTTCAATACCAGTGCCAATCAATACTTTTAAAACGGTACCGGTGCCTAAACGGTGCCTGAACCGATACTTAAAAAAAAAAAAAAAAAAATGTAAGAGCTTCAAAACGATGGTGAATGAAATAAAAAATAAAATAAAAATCTTAAAATGTTACAATATATTGAAATGTTTTACTATACTTAAAGGTACAATATGTAAGTTCCCTTTCGAGAGGTCTCTCCTATTGCGTAAGTAGCTTACGCTATGGGAAAACTCCTTTTCTCGAGAATATTGAAGTCTTTATGTAAAGGCATTGCAGCTGCACAGCTGACAGCAATGAACGAAGGAAGCTCAGTCATTGGCTGTGCTGCGGCAACTTGCTCGAACCAAAGACGGGGCGACTCTGAATGCGCGACCAATGAGCGCGCTTCGCGCCCGCGCGCGTCAGAGCCCGCCAAGATGGGCGTGGCCAAGAGCTATTTATTGGGCGCCCCGTCATGAGAGTTCTTTAGATTTAATCTCCTTCAGCGAACACCTTCTTCGCTGGATCCTCCGGATTATTGAAGCCTTCGCCGCCGTCGAAAAGCATACCAGCGGGATTGCTACGAGGACGTCGGCACCTTCAGCCGCCTTCGAACGCCATCCTACTGAGCCATCCGGCGTGCCACACACGCAAGTATCTTTACATCTGTTCGCCCCGCGACACTTGTAAAAGAGCAATTTTCTGAGGCGTTGTTTCAAATGCCTTCCTGCGCGTCGTGCAGAGACCTTCTCCCGGACGGGGATCGTCACATCATCTGCGCTCGCTGCCTGGGCCGGGACCACGCAGAAGCTGCTTTGACCAAGGGTGGATGCCCGGAATGTGATGACCTGGGTCTCTCCGCACTGCGGGCTCGCCTCGCCGCTTTCGCCGTGAGCGAGCCCATCGCCGCCACCCCTCTGTTTGAGCCGCGCACTAAGAAAAAACGCCGCTAACAGAGGCTTCCTGAACCGGAGCTCAGTGACGTCATGCCGAGCCAGTCTCCGCGTGCTTCACCGCCGCTCTTGCCTTCCCCACCGCCGGTTCAGTTCACCCAGCCGGACCCACACCCCTCTAGCAGAGCGGTGGGCCTTGTGACTTTCGGCGCGTCCGAGGACGATGGGGGAATGGATGACAGCTTGTCCATCGACGCTGCATCGGACGACTGGCCGGGCTCCACTCTCGACCCCGCCCCGTCGACGCTAGCTAGCACGAGCAGGGGGCTCCACCATGGATACGGAGATTATCCGCGTCCTCTCGAAGGCCGTGGAGGACCTCGGGCTCGATTGGTCTTCTCCCGAAGAACCAACCCGAAGCCGACTGGATGAGTGGTTTCTGCAGGGGCGCCAGCAGGCCCCTCGGCAAAGGCCTTCTCCCTTCTTCCCGGAGGTTCATGACGAACTCACCAAGTCATGGAAAGCCCCCCACTCTGCGAGTCTGAAGCCTTCTTTTTCTTCGTCGCTCTCCTCTGTGGACGGCGCGAAGGAAAGAGGCTACGAGGGAACGCCGCCCCTCGAGGAGGCCGTGGCCAATCATCTCTGCCCGCCCTCCACCACCGGATGGAAAGCCAAAGCTTCCCACCCCTCGAAGCCCTGCCGCACTACTTCTGCTCTCGCCGGTCGCGCCTACGTCGCCGCCGGCCAAGCTGCATCAGCGCTTCACTCAATGGCGGTACTTCAAGTGTTCCAAGCTAAGCTTCTCTGCTCTATGGACGAATCTGGCCCCGAACCCGAAGCCTTTAAGGACCTACGCAGTGCAACTGATATAGCTCTGCGAGCCACGAAGGCCACCGCCCAGTCTATTGGCCGCGCCATGGCTAATTTGACTGTTCTTGAGCGCCATCTGTGGCTGACTCTGACGGAGATGAAGGACGCGGATAAGGCGCCGTTTCTCGACGCGCCTATCTCCACCAGCGGGCTGTTTGGACCGGCGGCTAAAGGTTTCGCCGAACGCTTCACTGAGGCCCAGAACGCTTCACAAGCTATGCGCCATTTCCTGCCCAAGCGCTCCAGCTCATCGCAGTGCAGACAGAGACCGCCACAGCCGCAGCGGGCTAGAACAGCTCCCACCGCCTCTCAGCCCGCGCCTCATGCTGACGCTCGACGCCGCTCGCGCTCCCACAACCGCAAGCCGCTTCCTGAGCGACGGGGTCCTCGGCCCAAGATTGTGCAGAACCCTGAGCCTCGAAAGCCGTCCTAGCCACATGAATGAGTAGAGAGAGTGCGTGTCTCGCAAAAGCCGGACCACTCTCTCTGCAAAAGCTCAAACATTACCCAGTCCCCTTACAGGTGGCTGGAAATGTCCATACAGCAGTCAATGGGCCAGTCACAGAGCTCGCTCACCTGCAAACAAACGCCGTTTTTACGGCGACGCACAGAAAATACAAAAAGAGTCTTTTTCTGCCTGTGTCACTAAGGGTTCACATGTCCACAAAGTGTGCATTCCCAGATACTGTCAAAACAGTGCCAAATTCCTTCCCAGCTCAGGCTGCGCGCCCCATGAATGTAGATCACGTGCCTACGGTCATGTACGCACCACTACACACAAGCACTGTTCACACAGTTATGAATTCATCCCCAGTAAAAGCGGGAAACATTATAAAAGTGACGCGTCTGCCTACCACTGTTTAAGCACCCCCACTTATAAACACTGTCCTTACAGTGTCAAACACAACACCAGCTCAGGCTGCGAGTTTTACAGACATAGCGCGCGTCATGAGAGTTCTTTAGATTTAATCTCCTTCAGCGAACACCTTCTTCGCTGGATCCTCCGGATTATTGAAGCCTTCGCCGCCGTCGAAAAGCATACCAGCGGGATTGCTACGAGGACGTCGGCACCTTCAGCCGCCTTCGAACGCCATCCTACTGAGCCATCCGGCGTGCCACACACGCAAGTATCTTTACATCTGTTCGCCCCGCGACACTTGTAAAAGAGCAATTTTCTGAGGCGTTGTTTCAAATGCCTTCCTGCGCGTCGTGCAGAGACCTTCTCCCGGACGGGGATCGTCACATCATCTGCGCTCGCTGCCTGGGCCGGGACCACGCAGAAGCTGCTTTGACCAAGGGTGGATGCCCGGAATGTGATGACCTGGGTCTCTCCGCAGATTATCCGCGTCCTCTCGAAGGCCGTGGAGGACCTCGGGCTCGATTGGTCTTCTCCCGAAGAACCAACCCGAAGCCGACTGGATGAGTGGTTTCTGCAGGGGCGCCAGCAGGCCCCTCGGCAAAGGCCTTCTCCCTTCTTCCCGGAGGTTCATGACGAACTCACCAAGTCATGGAAAGCCCCCCACTCTGCGAGTCTGAAGCCTTCTTTTTCTTCGTCGCTCTCCTCTGTGGACGGCGCGAAGGAAAGAGGCTACGAGGGAACGCCGCCCCTCGAGGAGGCCGTGGCCAATCATCTCTGCCCGCCCTCCACCACCGGATGGAAAGCCAAAGCTTCCCACCCCTCGAAGCCCTGCCGCACTACTTCTGCTCTCGCCGGTCGCGCCTACGTCGCCGCCGGCCAAGCTGCATCAGCGCTTCACTCAATGGCGGTACTTCAAGTGTTCCAAGCTAAGCTTCTCTGCTCTATGGACGAATCTGGCCCCGAACCCGAAGCCTTTAAGGACCTACGCAGTGCAACTGATATAGCTCTGCGAGCCACGAAGGCCACCGCCCAGTCTATTGGCCGCGCCATGGCTAATTTGACTGTTCTTGAGCGCCATCTGTGGCTGACTCTGACGGAGATGAAGGACGCGGATAAGGCGCCGTTTCTCGACGCGCCTATCTCCACCAGCGGGCTGTTTGGACCGGCGGTTAAAGGTTTCGCCGAACGCTTCACTGAGGCCCAGAACGCTTCACAAGCTATGCGCCATTTCCTGCCCAAGCGCTCCAGCTCATCGCAGTGCAGACAGAGACCGCCACAGCCGCAGCGGGCTAGAACAGCTCCCACCGCCTCTCAGCCCGCGCCTCATGCTGACGCTCGACGCCGCTCGCGCTCCCACAACCGCAAGCCGCTTCCTGAGCGACGGGGTCCTCGGCCCAAGATTGTGCTGAACCCTGAGCCTCGAAAGCCGTCCTAGCCACAGGAATGAGAAGAGAGAGTGCGTGTCTCGCAAAAGCCGGACCACTCTCTCTGCAAAAGCTCAAACATTACCCAGTCCCCTTACAGGTGGCTGGAAATGTCCATACAGCAGTCAATGGGCCAGTCACAGAGCTCGCTCACCTGCAAACAAACGCCGTTTTTACGGCGACGCACAGAAAACACAAAAAGAGTCTTTTTCTGCCTGTGTCACTAAGGGTTCACATGTCCACAAAGTGTGCATTCCCAGATACTGTCAAAACAGTGCCAAATTCCTTCCCAGCTCAGGCTGCGCGCCCCATGAATGTAGATCACGTGCCTACGGTCATGTACGCACCACTACACACAAGCACTGTTCACACAGTTATGAATTCATCCCCAGTAAAAGCGGGAAACATTATAAAAGTGACGCGTCTGCCTACCACTGTTTAAGCACCCCCACTTATAAACACTGTCCTTACAGTGTCAAACACAACACCAGCTCAGGCTGCGAGTTTTACAGACATAGCGCGCGCTGTTGTAAGCACACACGCGGCTATTCACTCAGCTGCTCAGCGCGCGCCCGCGCCTCTGAGAGCTACGAGCTCAGGCGATTCGCTGGCCGGGTCCCTACGTCACAGCGGCCCGCCCCTAGCCTTTATTCAGCCCATATCTGTACACGCAGCGGCATGGGAAAACATTCCAGATATGCCGAAATGGGTATTGAATATAGTAAAGCACGGATACTCGCTCCAGTTCGCTCGCAGACCACCACGTTTTACGACTGTGGTCGAGACGAAAGTGAGAAAGGAGTGTTCACAGGTTCTACGCACCGAGGTGCGCAAACTAATAGAAAAGGGCGCTGTGGAAACTGTTCCCCCCTCTATGAGCGAGGCAGGTTTTTACAGCCGCTATTTTCTCGTCCCGAAAAAGGATGGTGGTCTCCGCCCCATCCTAGATCTCAGACACCTGAACAAAGCACTAATGATTTGCTCGTTCAGAATGTTAACAACCAAGCATATCCTCGCGCAAGTACGCCCAGGAGATTGGTTTCTCTCAGTGGATCTGAAAGATGCTTACTTTCACATTCCAATAGCGCCTCATCACAGGCCGTTTCTGAGATTCGCTTTCGAGGGACAGTCTTACCAGTACACAGTACTTCCGTTCGGCCTGTCCCTGGCTCCCCGTACATTCACGAAATGTATGGACGCAGCACTTTCCCCCTTGAGACGAAGGGGAGTGCGAATACTGAATTATCTCGACGATTGGCTGGTCCTAGCACAATCAGAGAGTCAGTTAATAACACACAGATCTTGGATTATCAGCCATTTAGAATGCCTGGGTCTAAGAATCAATTTAGCAAAAAGCATACTATCTCCCAGCCAGAGGATTTCTTTCCTGGGAATAGTTCTAGACTCGATGCAAATGACAGCGCGTCTCTCATCAGAGCGCGCGCTCACCATCCGGCGCCTTGCAACATCATTCAGGGCGGGCGCGCGCACCCCCGTCAAGCGGTTTCAGAGGATGCTCGGTCTCATGGCCTCAGCATCGGCCGTACTCCAGCTAGGATTGTTGCATATGCGCCCTCTCCAACGCTGGCTCAAGAGCCGCGTCCCTACTCACGCGTGGCGTTCGGGCCACTTTTTAATCAGAGCGAACCACGGCTGTATAAAAGCCCTGACGCACTGGAAAGCCGCCGACTGTTACCGGTCAGGTGTGAGTCTGGGTGTGAACACAAGGAGAAAGATGATAACGACAGATGCCTCCAAAATAGGTTGGGGGGCCCTTTACGAGGGCAGGCCTGTCTCCGGCTTTTGGTCAAACCCGGAGAAGCGCCTACACATAAACTGTCTGGAGATGAAAGCGGTCGCTTTGGCTCTCAGAGCCCTGCTTCCACATCTAAAAAACGAACACGTCCTGGTCCGAACGGACAACATGACGGTAGTGTCGTACATAAATCGCCAGGGTGGACTCAGGTCGAGCTCCATGCATTCAATGGCCAGGAGACTCATTTTATGGTCCCAGCACAACTTGCGCTCGCTGAGAGCAGCGCATGTGCCAGGCGCCCTGAACCAGGGGGCAGACATGCTATCCAGAGACAAGATTCTCCCAGGAGAATGGGCTCTCAACCCGCTGACGATTCAATGGTTATGGAAAACCTTTGGCAAAGCGGAGATCGACCTCTTCGCCTCCAAGGAGAACGCGCACTGCTCTCTTTTCTTCACGAAGAGCACGGACGCGCTCGCCCAGAGCTGGCCGAGCCGCCCCTTATATGTCTTTCCCCCGATCGCGATGCTGCCACAGGTCATCAGTCGGGTCAGAGAGGAGAAAAACGCAGTGCTTCTGATAGCCCCACTCTGGAAGAACCAAACATGGTTTCCAGATCTGATGCAAATGCAATCTGCACCACGGCCGATTCCACTGAGGCCAGACCTCCTCAGTCAGGCCAGCGGGATGATATTTCATCCCCGCCCAGATCTGTGGGCCCTTCATGCATGGCCCCTCAACGGGTTCCCAGGAACCTCACGAGCGGAGCGCTAAAAACCATCGCTGAGGCGCGGGCGCCCTCCACGAGACGCTTATATGCCCAGAAATGGAAAGTGTTCAGTGACTGGTGTAATGCCAAGGGCCTGAACCCTGAGACATGCGAGATTACGAACGTACTCGCTTTTCTACAAGGGCTTCTGGAGGCGGGCCGCACCCCCTCCACGCTCAAAGTATATGTGGCGGCCATCACAGCGTCACACAACCCTGTAATGGAACGTCCATTGGGAAGAAACGACCTAATTATTCGTTTCCTAAGGGGCTAGGAGGATGAACCCTTCACTTCCCCCCTCAGTGTCGATCTGGGACCTAGCTACTGTCCTAGACGCTCTTAAAGGGCCCCCGTTCGAACCACTCCGAACCGTGCACCTTAAACAGCTCTCGCTCAAAACTGCGCTCTTGCTGGCACTCGCCTCGGTCAAGAGATTGGGCGACCTGCACGCGCTTTCGACAAGCGCTGCCTGCCTAGAATTCGGACCTAACGACTGCAGGGTCGTCCTTATACCGAAACATGGGTATATTCCTAAAGTGCTCACCACTCCCTTCAGAGCACAGGTTATCTCCCTAACTGCGCTATCGTCTCCAGCAGACGAACACGACGCTAATCTACTCTGCCCCGTTAGGGCTCTCAGAGTGTATTTGGAGCGTTCTGCCCTATTCAGACAGACAGAACAACTGTTTGTATGCTTTGGCGGCCGTACGAAAGGTTCCGCGGTTTCAAAGCAGAGAATCTCTCACTGGATAGTTGAGGCTATAGCGCTGGCTTATGAAGCTAAGGGACTTCAATGCCCCTGGGGAGTCAAAGCACACTCCACCAGGAGTGTGGCTTCTTCCTGGGCATTGTCGAGCGGGATACCGATCGAGGATATTTGTGCGGCGGCAGGCTGGGCCTCACCGTCCACATTTATCAGGTTCTACAACCTACAGGTCCTGACATTGCATTCCAATGTACTATCAGCATGATACTAGTTGAACTACGAGTTCGTATCTAGATTATGTATGTGCTTGTGTCACACTGAGCGCCTTCTAGCCGCTCTGTATTTTTCCCACATATAAAGCTCGCCTCTGCCGGCTAGTTGGATGATAACTTTGCTTTTCAGCTCAGGCACCTGCCTCTGGCTATCATAAGGCGAAGTTCAGCACGCACTGCGTTTTGCATGGTGTTCCCATAGCGTAAGCTACTTACGCAATAGGAGAGACCTCTCGAAAGGGAACGACTCGGTTACTAACGTAACCTCGGTTCCCTGAGAGGAGGGAACGAGTATTGCGTAAGCTGCCGTGCTTGTGCTTGGTTAGTTCGCTTCAGTCGTTTTAACCTAAAGAACTCTCATGACGGGGCGCCCAATAAATAGCTCTTGGCCACGCCCATCTTGGCAGGCTCTGACGCGCGCGGGCGCGAAGGGCGCTCATTGGTCGCGCATTCAGAGTCGCCCCGTCATTGGTTCAAGCAAGTTGCCGCAGCATAGCCAATGACCGAGCTTCCTTCGTTCATTGCTGTCAGCTGTGCAGCTGCAATGCGTTTTACATAAAGACTTCAATATTCTCGAGAAAAGGAGTTTTCCCATAGCGTAAGCTACTTACGCAATACTCGTTCCCTCCTCTCAGGGAACCGAGGTTACGTTAGTAACCGAGTCGATTTTTGTGATAAAATATCCAAAAATCACTTTCACAGTGTGATATATGTCCTGCAGTTGTGTACTTACAATATTCCAAAAGTTTCCAAAGATTTTTAATTTAACTTAAATTTAACTTAAATAATTTAACATTAAAAAAAAATGTAAGAGCTTCAAAACGGTGGTGAATGATATTAAAGAACATCTTTTTTTATTGAAAAAAATACAAAATTCTTAAAATTTAACAATATATTAAAATGTTTTAGTATACTTAAAGGTAAAATATGTAAGATTTTTGTTATAAAATATCCAAAAATCACTTTCACAGTGTGATATATGTCCTGCAGTTGTATACTTACAATATTCCAAAAGTTCCCAAAGATTTTTTATTTCAGATAAATTCCAATTTTAAATAATGGCGCGTCCCGGACTCCCTGTTCACTTGTCACCTATCAATGACGTAATATCCATAGTAGCCAAGAAGACAGACGTGGACAACAGTGTTACATCTAGCGGCACGCTCACGTTGTTGTTGTTGTTTCGTTCAAACATTATGGACCATGACAAGCAGACTTTGGGACAAAAGGAGAAATTAAACGAGGATCAATATCAGCGTGGCGTTTTCGAGATGCCGAGAGCTCCACGTCCGTGACAAACTTCGACTTGATAGAGACGCCGCTCTTGCATGTACTTTATTAGACAGGTGAGCAAATGTACATAAAACTAATCAATGTTATATAGTTCAACATGATGAAATGTTAGAATATGATCTTTATGTAATTCGAATGTTGATCTAGCTTACTGCTAGTCTCATACAGCCAACAAACTAACACATAGAGTAACATTATAACTTTCAACACACTCAAATGCAGTTTAGTATGATAGTGTAGACCAAGTGAAACAGCCCTGCGTTACCTCACAAGTTTCATTCTTCTAATAAACTGACCTGTGTGAGTATTAATGCAGAACTTGCGGGTAGTTCAGTAGAATGAAATGTCGTTATTCCTTTATATCCGCGGGACCTGCGTTTGGCGCTGATATCTGAAGCTTTATCTTTGCGCTGATGGCGCAAAACCCCTCATGGAAGAAGAACGCCGTCATGTTTACAACTGTGAAAATGAGCGCTCATCAGGACTAAATGTTCGCCGGTCTGTTGTAGGGACATGGACTTTTCACACTAAACATGTCGTGGAACAAAACTAACTTTGATTGATTGCCTGCTTGTGTATTTTACAAACTTTAAATGTATTGTTTTGCTAGTACTTAAGTGTATTTAAATGCCTGAAACCTAAAATAAACTTTATGTGGTTGAAAACACTGAATAGTTGGGATATATGACAGCGCTGAGCGCTTCTCTCTCTGGCTCAGCGCCAGCCAACACGCAAACGCAGATTTTAATTCAGAAGTTGATGATCGCGCGATCTGAACGTTATAATCACACCAGTGTGATAGATTGTAGGCCTATTCGTCGAATTGTTAACTAGCGATCAGATGTGGTGATGATGCTTCTTAAATCCGTTTCGGAGAACCAGAGGGCAAATATTTCAACCGACAGCTGACAAGCTGAGCCATTTAAGTGGCACCGAACTGAGGCACCGAAATCTGCGTTTTGATTCGGTCCGGTTATATACCTGTTACTTGGGTACCGGTTGCATATCGGTACCGGGTATCAGTACCCAACCCTATCTCTAAGTTAGTCAGCCTAAGTTAGGACAACCTTTTTCCGGGGTGTAAAAAAACAGCGACAACAACTCTTCCTCTTCTCTAAAGCAGCCCAACATGGCCTAACCCCATTTGTTGCGTGTTTCCGGGGGCAGGGTTTATGTAAATTTTTGAGTTTGTGATGTCAACAACATGGGAAGAAGCCTATTGAATTCCCTACCAGCCGTTTGTTATAGTCCTTAAAAAGCGATTTCTGCAAAAGAAAATATGTCCCTTTGCATTGAACTTTGAGCGTTGTAACTTTGCAGATGTTGTTTATGCTCAAACAGCAACATTACCAACTAACTAAAGGTAACAAATTTAAATCATAATCAAGGACCCCTTTAACACACTTATAAGTACACTTATAAAGTGCACTATAAAATAATGTCAAATGAAAGGTTTTAATTTACACTTATTTTAATGTATTGACTACCATACTAAAAAACATGTAAAGGACCTAACTATAATTTTAACTGTAATGTGTTATTTGACATTACATTTCAAGTTAAAATGTATTAAATATACTAAATTGCAACTTCATCGTTACAAACGTGTAACAACAAATGTATTTAAATACATAATATACACTTTTCAATAAATATGCATTAAAGTTTATTTCAGCAGTACATTTTAACGATATTTCAAAGACAAGAGAAGTAATTATGAAATGTCATATAAAGATTTACTTAAGTCATACTTAAGTAGGTCATACAACTAATTGCATTTTATAAAAATTTAATTTCAATTTATATTCAACATGCAGTTAAATTCCCCCAAACATTACTTTCAGTTTGCACTTTAAAGGAGAACTCCGGGCAATTTTTAAGTTAATCTTGATCGTTAGACCTTTGTGAGTACTGACTATAGAAAAAAAAACGAACCGGATTGGTGCTTGCTACGCGGAGCTGCGACCGCGAATGCCCAGAGCTCCCACTCAGCTAAAATGGCAGTTATGGGGGCATCGACATAAAGAGCGTTTTTGAGCCTCTTAACAGACACAAAATGCAATTAAAATGTCTGTCCAACATGAACAGGGACCCTACATGTGAACAAGATGCGTTTAGCAACTTAGCCATTGTTTCAACTCACCTAAATAGTCTTTTAGACGGCAAGCTGTAGTCTCGCGCTGCAGTCCCGTGCTGTAGCCGGAAAAGGTAAACAATGTCCAGGTGGGAGGAGCGTTGATCATGTGCGACGAGTCTTCGTACATGGAATGGCATTTTTCTTCAAACGGCCCCGCTGTGTTGAGTGTGTGTAGTCATCCTTGTCAAAGTGTTCACTGCAAATGCGGTAATCTTTAGCGCGTAGTACTTCTATGGGAGTTTGCACATCAAGTTGAAATACAACTAGCCACAAACTGCAGAATCTTGAGGTCATGGAAAGGAAGACGATGAAAATATAAGCTCTTATATTTTCGCATTCTGTTGTCACAATTCGGAAAGGCACAAACACGAACCATTTCTTCTTCACTTGTAAGCAACTCTGATCTTAACTCGTCGCACATGATCAACGCTCCTCCCACCTGGACATTGTTTACCTTTTCCGGCTACAGCACGGGACTGCAGCGCGAGACTACAGCTTGCCGTCTAAAAGACTATTTAGGTGAGTTGAAACAATGGCTAAGTTGCTAAACGCATCTTGTTCACATGTAGGGTCCCTGTTCATGTTGGACAGACATTTTAATTGCATTTTGTGTCTGTTAAGAGGTTCAAAAACGCTCTTTATGTCGATGCCCCCATAGCTGCCGTTTTAGCTGAGTGGGAGCTCTGGGTATTCGCGGTCGCAGCTCCGCGTAGCAAGCACCAATCTGGTTCGTTTTTTTTTTCTATAGTCAGTACTCACAAAGGTCTAACGATCAAGATTAACTTAAAAATTGCCCGGAGTTCTCCTTTAAGGTGCTCTAAGCGATGTTGGGTGACGTCTCTTCTTGTTGACGATCGAAGTATTGTCAAACAAAATGGAGGCTAGCTTAGACCCTCCCTTCTCCTCATCCGCACACTAACCCCTCAAATCCCACCCCCAAATCCTTCTTGTCGGTTATTGGCTGGAACAGTTTGTTATGTTTCGTGGTGCGGGTTAGCCCAGTTTGTTTTTGTTGCCATTTGTGGAGCCTGGGGTGTCTGCAGAGACTGCATTTTTTTACAGTGTGTTCAGGGGACAGGCAGCTAGTGGATAGTGAGGAGATGTTTGCTGTATGTGACAAAAAAGGTTTTGGCCTAAGAAACGTGTGGCATCGCTTAGAGCACCTTTAAGTATTATTCTTTTAAAGTATATTATTTCTGTAATGCATACTTTTTATGTGTGCTAAAGCGTAATTCTTTTTCACAAGATAATACTTGCCATGATTTTGAGAAACCCAATTGACCTCCATTGTTTAGAGAAACTGGAGACCATGCTGACTACAGAACACTAACAATACTTTAGAAAACCTTGCCCACCTCCTGCCTACATTACAAACTAGTCCTACTACACCACAAACAAACCTACTTAAACATAGTCCTAACAGACTTCAGCATAGACCCTAAAATTCCAAAACCACTTTATATTCCAATCCGTGTTAGTGATATGTAGGTCACGTAACATACATGTGCATGTTGATTGGGGTCACAACACTGCCTTTTGATCGAGCCAGACAACATAGTCTCTCTATCAGCCAATCAGAGCCAATGAATACTCAGGAAGGTCAAAGACATTTAGTGATCAGGATGTTTTCCATTAGTAAACCAACCCTCCACACATTATGTCCACACATATGCTTCAATACAGGCTTAATCACATGCAGTTTCATTCATGCAAATAATTAGACGGGAAAACACTGCTACTGTCTGTGTAGGATCGCCTGAGTTTTTACTTCCACATTGATGGATCCTGAAAAGGCTGTGCAACTGTATTGATGTTTTCTTCATGATTCTGGTACTGCTCTATCCACACTGAGTTATAGACTTCGCCTACAGTATAAGCAGATGTGTTTAATTTTCTGTTGGTTTGAAGGTTTAATTAAAGGTCATATGGTATTTTGACCTTTTTTCAAGCTACAAGTTACAAGAGGCTGTGTTAAATAGTGAATAAGAGTCTGTTAAATGTAGTTACCGTGCATGAAATGTACTGAGTCACTATACTCCCTATATATACTGTCACAACATAAAAATAAGAAAATATTGCAAATTAATGAATGTTAAAATATTAAGAACACATTTTTTCATTAAAACATTATATTCTTTTACTAAATAATTTGGCAATATGCAACTAAACCATTTGGTCTCTGTGGGTGCTGCACAGTGATATCCTTTGTGAAAAATAAGTACACATTGGCATACCTAAAAAGTGTGAACTGAATATAATGTTCTCAGACACTTGAAATTAATTGTATTGATAAAATGTATTATAGTTTAAATTTATAATAAATTCAAATAGCTGAACTTAAGAGTGCTTTTTTGACCCACTTAAGTAGGATTTAAGTGCGTCTTTATATGTATTTTCATATTTATGAAATATGGTTAAAGTGTACTACCGAATATAATGCAATTTAATGTAATTTCTATTAACACTTGTATGTCATATATTTTATATATTTGAACTTGCACATTTGCAATGATTACTTTGCAATTTGGTGTCTTTAAAATATACTAACTTTAAATGTAATATTGAATAACACTTAAGTATGTTAGTCAACACATCAAAATAAGTATACTTTTTTAAAGCATGACAAAAGATTATTAAAACAAAGTGAATAACAAAATTTAAAACATTTACTTGTAAATTATTACATTTTAAAAGTATACTGAAGTGTGTTAAGAAACATATTCATTTAAGTGCACTTATTTTTCACAAAGGAAACACAAAAGGTTAACAGATGTGTCCTGTCGAATGTTACTATATCAGGTATTTTAACATGGCTGAATATGGCTAATCAGCATCCAGGACCCTATTTCCCCAACTTTTTTTTTTTAGAAATGGCATATCCAGTGAGGGAAATGAAATATGCTCACTTAGCTGGGAAAATATCCTGGGAAAAATTGTTATTCCAAATCACTCACTCTCTTTCTGGACTATTTTTCAGGAAAATTTCGTGAGAAGGCGTCCATCCTTCACAAAATTGCCAAAAAGAAATGCCAAGTGGAGGACTCAAATGGAGTTTCTGGTAAGTGGTACAGTTGGATAAAATAACATGCATTAATAAATTCTGATTTAAAATGACTACTACATTAGGTTACAGTGATAAATAATGGCTAAGTTATTCCTGGTAAATTGTGCACTGAGCCTAGCTCTGTTAAATTTGCCATTGCATGTCAAATCCATTGCTGAGTGAATAAGACCCAGCTTTTTTCAACCAATTTCAAATTAGCTTCTTAAGATAACAACTGCTTGCGGAATTTATCGAAACAAAATAAAGTATCATAATATATTTAAATCCCATAATATCATTTGTGTGTTGAATACACTTTCATTTCAAAATTATGCTAACAGTTCAATATTAGCATCAAAAGCAGGGCAGTTGAGAGCACCCAGCTTCTTTGATGTGACCACAGTCTGTTCAGAACATCTTTAACCCTTTCAAATCGATCTTATGCAGTTTCTCCATCTTTTTTTTTTTTTCGTTTTAGTTTTTTTGATCTGGCCAATATGTATATGACAAAAATTATTTTAGATGCATACATTGGCTACACAGTGCTAATCTTTGAAGTATCTTAAATAACTATATAAAAACAGTATCATGTAAAGCTACAGAATGTGAGAGTTTGATCGGTGATGGAAATTACGGTATTGGGGAAGTTCAAAATTGTAATATTCAGTCCTGGTAAATTAACCCGCTATGCCTTACAAAATCTGACTTTTCCAAAAGTCTCTCTCTCTCTCTCTCTCTCTCTCTCTCTCTCTCTCTCTCTCTCTCTCTCTCTCTCTCTCTCTCTCTCTCTCTCTCTCTCTCTCTCTCTCTCTCTCTCTCTCTCTCTCTCTCTCTCTCTCTCTCTCTATATATATATATATATATATATATATATAAACAGAATGGAGGAATCAAGTTCAAACTTGACAAAATGTTTTAAAGACACAGTGTTTGTAGTGTAAGGTACTGAAAAAACAGCGGCTAAAGACTAAAGTATCTTAGACCTGCCTTAAAATTATTTTATTTGGGGACTTTTTGCATGTGTAATTTATTTTATTTATTTATCCATTTAGTACATTTCCTGTTTGTGTTATAGATAAAAATCTGCCAAACAGCTCCAGCGTCGACGTGGACTTGACTCCACCCATGAATGGCACCGCTGGACAGGATGGCGATGCGGTGAGTTGTTGAAACTAAAGTAAAACTAACGCACAGTGGTTATTATAGTTAACTAAAAAAATCAACCATAAAACAAATTATGTTCATTGAAATAGAATCAACGTCAATTGAAATAAAATAAAATATTTTTAAAAATATTTTATTTCTACTAGTTGCTAAGAAAACATTTATTTTTTTTTATTTACTTTTACTTGATGTACTAAAATAATTAAACAAAAATAAAAAATCTATGTAGACATATTTAACTCTTTTCCTGACATCGACAAATCAGTGCTTTCATTTTTATATGGTTTGGGGTGCTGTTCATCAAACATTCCATAGCATATAAATCAAAACTGTGTGTCTAGCGTTACTGAGAAAAATGTTGAAAAACAAAAATACAGAGTTATATAACTGTAAAGTCGTTGACAAAAAAATATTTTTGTTCGAAATTCTGTTTTCTTTATTAAAACTTAATAAAGTTTTATTAAAACCACATTTGTGTTTATAAAAAAATAATAATTGAAGCTAGCAAAAAATATATACACTGTAAATAAACATAATACATATTATGTTTATTAACACATTAATATATATATATATATATATATATATATATATATATATTAGGGATGGCCCGATACCGATACTGGCATCGGGGATCGGGTCGATACTGTCCTCATATACTCGTACTCGTACTCATAAAAATTCGCCGATACCACGCCCCGATACCACGTACATTTTGCGAAACGAAACTGGCCGCCGCGAGTGCTTTGTCGAGGTGAACTGAGGCATAGGGACATGCACTCCCAACTCAAAAGAGTGCGGCGCAGCACTAGATCTGATGGCCGAGCGCAAGCGCGGGCGCGGGCGGTAATGCACTCACTCTGTGTGTGCGGGTTCCGGGAGAATAAAACGATTCGCGGGACTCCCGCAAACTAGAAATATCTATGAATACAACATATTAAAACTAATAGATTTTCATTCATCTGTTGCAGAAAAGCAAGAAGAACAACTAAAACAAAATAGAAACGATTTACAGGCCAGAGTTTCTATTCATAACATGTTTGCAGCGTTGAGCGATGTAGCCAATCACAGACATGTGTGTTGATTTCTTGAACGCAATGGCTAATCAGAAGCATTTAAGATAGACTCCCCTCACTGCTCAAAACTTTTTTGTTCAGTGCTGAATTCTGTATGTTGGCAAATCCTCTAATTATAACAAACAAAGTGTGGATATTATGAAAGATTCATTGTGCAGTCAGCTTCATTGATAATAACAGATGTGTGAGATCGCGATGAACTGTCAGCTTTTTAGGAATTAGACTATTAAGGGAGCGCACTTTGGGCGCATTCAGTCATGTCAGACCATGCACGCAGTAACTGCTTGCTTTTATGTTAAATTAACAGTGGTTTGTGTGTTAATACATTTATTATTTTACTCATTATTATTTATTTTTAGACTTGTTAAAACAAGCAGAGAAGAAAATAAAAACAGTCTTCTAACCTGTGTTCTAAAATAGTCTTCTGTCTTCTTTTCTGGGAGCCTATAGTTACTTTTGCGGTAGAAATATCGGTATCGGTACTCGATATCGGCAAGTACACAAATGTAAATACTCGTACTCGTATCGGTTTGAAAAAAAATGGTATCGGGCCATCCCTAATATATATTATAGATATTCTTCACTGTTTACAATTTCATACAACAAAAAACTCTGTGGGCCATACAAGTTTTGTGATTGAAATGATCAAAAATGCTAGTTCCCTTTCGAGAGGTCTCTCCTATTGCGTAAGTAGCTTACGCTATGGGAAAACTCCTTTTCTCGAGAATATTGAAGTCTTTATGTAAAACGCATTGCAGCTGCACAGCAGACAGCAATGAGTGAAGGAGCTCGGTCATTGGCTGTGCTGCGGCAACTTGCTCGAACCAATGACGGGGCGACTCTGAATGTGCGACCAATGAGCGCGCCTCGCGCCCGCGCGCGTAAGAGCCCGCCAAGATGGGCGTGGCCAAGAGCTATATATTGGGCGCCCCGTCATGAGAGTTCTTTAGATTTAATCTCCTTCAGCGAACACCTTCTTCGCTGGATCCTCCGGATTATTGAAAGCCTTCGCCGCCGTGGAAAAGCATACCAGCGGGATTGCAACGAGGACGTCGGCATCTTCAGCCGCCTTCGAACACCATCCTACTGAGCAATCCGGCGCGCTACACGCAAGTATTTACATCTGTTCGCCCCCGCGACATTTGTAAAAGAGCAATTTTCTGAGGCGTTGTTTCAAATGCCTTCCTGCGCGTCGTGCAGAGAACTTCTTCCAGACGGGGATCGTCACATCATCTGCGCTCGCTGCCTGGGCCGGGACCACGCAGAAGCTGCTTTGACCAAGGGCGGATGCCCGGAATGTGAAGACCTGGGTCTCTCCGCACTGCGGGCTCGCTTCGCCGCTTTCGCCGCGAGCGAGCCCATCGCCGACACCCCTCTGTTTGAGCCGCGTGTTAAGAAAAAGCGCCGCTCACAGAGGCTTCCTGAACCTGATCTCAGTGACGTCACGCCGAGCCAGACTCCGCGTGCTTCACCGCCGCTCTTGTCTTCCCCACCGCCGGTTCAGTTCACTCAGCCGGACCCACACCCCTCTAGCAGAGCGGTGGGCCTTGTGACTTTCGGCGCGTCCGAGGACGACGGGGGAGTAGATGACTCTTTGTCCATCGACGCTGCATCTGACGACTGGCCGGGCTCCACTTTCGACCCCGCCCCGTCGACGCTAACTAACACGAGTGGGGGCTCCTCTATGGATACAGAGATTGTCCGCATCCTCTCGAAGGCCATGGAGGACCTCGGGCTCGATTGGTCATCTCCCGAAGAACCAACCCGAAGCCGACTGGACGAGTGGTTTCTGTAGGGGCGCCAGCAGGCCCCCCGGCAGAGACCTTCTCCTTTCTTCCCGGAAGTCCACGACGAACTCACCAAGTCATGGAAAGCCCCCCAGTCTGCGCGTCTGAAGCCTTCTTTTTCTTCGTCGCTCTCCTCTGTGGACGGCGCGAAGGAAAGAGGCTACGAGGGAACGCCGCCCCTCGAGGAGGCCGTGGCCAATCATCTCTGCCCGCCCTCCACCACCGGATGGAAAGCCAAGGCTTCCCACCCCTCGAAGCCCTGCCGCACTACTTCGGCTCTCGCTGGTCGCGCCTACGCCGCCGCCGGCCAAGCTGCGTCAGCGCTTCACTCAATGGCGGTACGTCAAGTGTTCCAAGCCAAGCTTCTCGGCTCCCTGGACGAGTCTGGCCCCGATCCCGAAGCCTTCAAGGACCTACGCAGCGCGACTGACATAGCCCTGCGAGCCACGAAGGCCACCGCCCAGTCTATTGGCCGTGCCATGGCTAATTTGACTGTTCTCTAGCGCCATTTGTGGCTGACTCTGACGGAGATGAAGGACGCTGATAAGGCCCCGTTTCTCGACGCGCCTATCTCCACCAGCGGGCTGTTTGGACCGGCAGTTAAAGGTTTCGCCGAACGCTTCACTGAGGCCCAGAACGCTTCACAAGCTATGCGCCATTTCCTGCCTAAACGCTCCAGCTCATCACAGAGCAGACAGAGGCCGCCACAGCCGCAGCGGGCTAGAGCAGCCCCCACCGCCTCTAAGCCCGGGCCTCAGACTGACGCTCGACGCCGCTCGCGCTCCCACAACCGCAAGCCGCCTCCTGAGCGACGGGGTCCTCGGCCCAAGATTGTGCTGAACCCTGAGCCTCGAAAGCCTTCCTAGCCACAGGAATGAGAAGAGAGAGTGCGTGTCTCGCAAAAGCTCTCTCTGCAAAATCTCAAACATTACCCAGTCCTCGTACAGGCGGCTGGAAATGTCTATACAGCAGTCAATGGGCCAGTCACAGAGCTCGCTCACCTGCAAATAAACGCCGTTTTTACGGCGACACACAGAAAACACAAAAAGAGTCTTTTTCTGCCTGTGTCGCTAAGGGTTCACATGTCCACAAAGTGTGCATTCCCAGATACTGTCAAAACAGTGCCAAATTCATTCCCAGCTCAGGCTGCACGCCCCATGAATGTAGATCACGTGCCTACGGTCATGTACGCACCACTACACACAAGCACTGTTCACACAGTTATGAATTCATCCCCAGTAAAAGCGGGAAACATTATAAAAGTGACGCGTCTGCCTACCACTGTCTATGCACCCCCACTTATAAACACTGTCCCTACAGTGTCAAACACAACCCCAGCTCAGGCTGCGAGTCTTACAGACACAGCGCGCGCTGTTGTAATCACACACGCGCCCATTCACTTAGCTGCTCAGCGCACGCCCACGCCTCTGAGAGCTACGAGCTCAGGCGATTCGCTGGCCGGGTCCCTACGTCACAGCGGCCCGCCCCTAGCCTGTATTCAGCCCAAATCTGTACATGCAGCGGCATGGAAAAACATTCCAGATATGCCGAAATGGGTGTTGAATATAATAAAGCATGGATACTCGCTCCAGTTCGCTCGCAGACCACCACGTTTTACGACATTGGTCGAGACGAAAGTGAGAAAGGAGTGTTCGCATGTTCTACACACCGAGGTGCGCAAATGAATAGAAAAGGGTGCTGTGGAAACTGTTTCCCCCTCTATGAGCGGGGCAGGTTTTTACAGCCGCTATTTTCTCGTCCTGAAAAAGGAGGGCGGTCTCCGCCCCATCCTAGATCTCAGACACCTGAACAAAGCAATAATGATTCGCTCGTTCAGAATGTTAACAACCAAACATATCCTCACGCAAGTACGCCAGGAGATTGGTTTCTCTTAGTGGATCTGAAAGATGCTTACTTTCACATTCCAATAGCGCCTCATCACAAGCCTTTTTGAGATTCGCTTTCGAGGGACAGTCTTACCAGTACACAGTACTTCCGTTCGGCCTGTCCCTGGCTCCCCGTACATTCACGAAATGTATGGATGCAGCACTTTCCCCCTTGAGATGAAGGGGAGTGCGAATACTGAATTATCTCGACGATTGGCTGGTCCTAGCACAATCAGAGAGTCAGTTAATAACACACAGATCTTGGATTATCAGCCATCTAGAATGCCTGGGTCTAAGAATCAATTTTGCAAAAAGTATACTATCTCCCAGCCAGAAGATTTCTTTCCTGAGAATAGTTCTAGACTCGATGCAAATGACAGCTCGTCTCTCATCAGAGCGCGCGCTCACCATCCGGCGCCTTGCAACATCATTCAGGGCGAGTGCGCGCGCAATCTGCAATCTGCACCACAGCCGATTCCACTGAGGCCAGACCTCCTCAGTCTGGCCAGCGGGATGATATTTCATCCCCGCCCCGATCTGTGGGCCCTTCATGCATGGCCCCTCAACGGGTTCCCAGGAACCTCACGAGTGGAGCGCTAAAAACCATCGCTGAGGCGCGGGCGCCCTCCACGAGACGCTTATATGCCCAGAAATGGAAAGTGTTCAGTGACTGGTGTAACGCCGAGGGCCTGAACCCTGAAACATGCGAGATTACGAACGTACTCCCTTCACGGCCCCCCTCAGTGCCGATCTGGGACCTAGCTACTGTCCTAGACGCTCTTAAAGGGCCCCCGTTCGAACCACTCCGAACCGTGCACCTTAAGCAGCTCTCGCTCAAAACTGCGATCTTGCTGGCACTCGCCTCGGTCAAGAGAGTGGGCGATCTGCACGCGATTTCGGCAAGCGCTGCCTGCTTTGAATTCGGACCTAAAGACTGCAGGGTCGTCCTTAGGCCAAAACATGGGTATATTCCTAAAGTGCTCACCACTCCCTTCAGAGCACAGGTTATCTCCCTAACTGCGCTATCGTCTCCAGCAGACGAACATGACGCTAACCTACTCTGCCCCGTTAGGGCTCTCAGAGTGTATTTGGAGCGTTCTGCCCTATTCAGACAGACAGAACAACTGTTTGTATGCTTTGGCGGCCGTACGAAGGGTTCCGCCTTTTGAAAGCAGAGAATCTCTCACTGGATAGTTGAGGCAATAGCTCTGGCTTATGAAACCAAGGGACTTCAATGTCCCTGGGGAGTCAAAGCACACTCCACCAGGAGTGTGGCTTCTTCCTGGGCGTGGTCGAGCGGATACCGATCGAGGATATTTGTGCGGCAGCAGGCTGGGCCTCACCGTCCACATTTATCAGGTTTTAAAACCTACAGGTCCCGACATTGCATTCCAATGTACTATCAGCATGATGCTAGTAGAACTATGAGTTCGTATCTAGATTATGTATGTGCTTGTGTCACACTGAGCGCCTTCTAGCCGCTCTTTACTTTTTTCCCACATATAAAGCTCGCCTCTGCCGGCTAGTTGGATGATAACTTTGCTTTTTAGCTCAGGCACCTGCCTCTGGCCCTGGCCTGAGAGGAGGGAACGAGTATTGCGTAAGCTGCCGTGCTTGTGCTTGGTTAGTTCGCTTCAGTCGTTTTAACCTAAAGAACTCTCATGACGGGGCGCCCAATATATAGCTCTTGGCCACGCCCATCTTGACTCGCGCGGGCGCGAGGCGCGCTCATTGGTCATGCATTCAGAGTCGCCCCGTCATTGGTTCAAGCAAGTTGCCGCAGCACAGCCAATGACCGAGCTCCTTCGCTCATTGCTGTCTGCTGTGCAGCTGCAATGCGTTTTACATAAAGACTTCAATATTCTCGAGAAAAGGAGTTTTCCCATAGCCTAAGCTACTTACGGAACACTCGTTCCCTCCTCTCAGGGAACCGAGGTTACGCTAGTAACCGAGTCGTTATGGCTCCCCACTTAAAATAATTGGGTGGCTGGGAACGTGTTAAAAAACAATAACTAATAAAAATGGCAAAAGTACAAAAAGTACAACAAATTAAAAAACAGACTAAAATAGAATGAAAACGTCAAATATTAAAAATAAAAACTAATCCAACATAATACAACTGTAATAGTATCTCAATGATGCTAAAATAACACTGACTCGCACACACAACTGTACACACAGTGATTTCAACACAAAAATAGGACAGAAAGTGAATCATAGCGCTGACTTTGGAAACAGAAGTCACGGCAGGAATGAAAAAAAAACTCACGCTTATTATGACTCAATGGAAAACACATTTGTCCGTCTCCCTCCCGCTGTACTGTCTCCTCATCTCACACATATACACACATACATACTGTCCTATGTTCAGAAGATGAAGCGTTCTCATCCTCTGCCCCCTGTTGGCACGGCAACATGCCAGCACAACAGATGGCACAGCATGCATGCATGCAGGCTGAGAGAGACCCTCTCAATGTCAACGTGACTACCCGGTCACAAGAGAACCATCACTCATAGACTGTGTACACACACACTATAGATCAGTGTGAGGCTGGCGTCTGTCAACAAATATAACATGTTTTTTTTCTTGAAGCATTGCCATAAGCAAGTCAAGTCAAATTTGTTTGTTTAGCACTTTATTCAATACTATGGAAGCTTGTTTCTGCCAAGGAATAAAAGTGTAAAAAGGTAATTGTGACTTTTTTTACTGCAATTACGAGTTTACAGTTTTCATCTCACAATTGATGTAAATTGATGTGTTTTTCCATTAAAATATTAGTTCACAAATTTCCAGTTAAGAAAAGCTGCGAAAATTAGATCTGACATAGAAAGTAATTAAAAGAGTACAACATACTGTACAAACAATAATTTCATCCTCACTGTCTCGTTTTTGTATGTGTTGCTTTGAATATGCTGTCTTTTCTGAAGGTCTAGATATATTTTTGGTGTACTGTAGAGGAGACAGGACAAGAGGAGCCGTCGAGTCCGCCAAACCCTAGTCTCCCTTCTCATGTGTAGAATCAAACACTAAATAAGGCTAAGAGAATGAATCCTTCTCTTCATCAATAATGTAATGTCTGGACAAATTGTCCTGGACATTACTAAAAAAAGAGAACGAGGGAAAGTAGATAAGAGAGAATGAGAGAAGAGCCATAGAGTCCTGTAAACCTTCGAAAATAGAATGCTACATTATTGTTTAAGAGGAGGATTCTTTCATTTAGCATTTTTGTAGGTGTAAGGCTGGAAGCTTACGCTGCTATTTTGAACCCCATAATCGGAACAAAAGGCAGTTGAAGGATGACGTGCATAATTCATATATTTATCTGACTCCAATATAATTAATCTGACTCCATTAAAGTTGTTGTTATTCTTTAACCTCTTATTCTTTAAAGGTAAAGGTATTTCTGAGAACTTTAGGAAAAGAATAGGGAGAATAGGAGAACGTAGGATTTAACCTGATAACAAAGGTTATAATCACTTTAGCTTTCAACATCATCAGTGATAAAAGGAAAGATTCTCAAAGTCTTTAAAGCAGGCCAAGTTATTTATTAAGTTACATGTTTAAATATATAGACAGTAGAATGGAACAACATACTGTATAGAAATGTTCCACTGTTGTGCAGAAGAGGCCGTAAAAGCCTTTCTCATAGTATGAGGTTACACACTTGTGTGCGGGGAGTGGCAGGGTTAAAGCCTTTCTCCAAGATCAACAGTTACCTTTCCTTCTTATACCCTGAGCAAAGCATTGTTAAATATGAGTGAAATACCAACACCGAAACCGACCGTCAGGAAACCAAAAGATGAGGCAAATGGGTGATGATCAAAAGGGGGAGAAGAACATTATATATTCTCCTCAATGCATGTTTAAGCAATAGTACCTAGATTGTACATTAGGAAACTTTATTATCTGTATTAAGTTCACCATCGTTCAGTTCAGTTTATAAGCAGTCAGATGAGACCAAACATGGCATTGTTACATATTGCCAGGGATCAGCAAGGCTCCATCACCTCCCAGTCACAAAGATCGCTGTCACCTGAGTATTAATCATCCGCACCTGCACTTCATCTGCTCATCATCACAGACACATATACGTGCACACATAGACATCATATAGAGACTAGATGCCCTATTGGCCGCTGTGGCGCAAGAAATGCGGCCGCCATCTTAAACCGTCATACTCCTATTTGCGTTGCATAGCAGCAGTAGATGCCAGAGCACTGTGCAGCATATTCCTGCTCAAATCAGTGGACCATCACTCGGGGATTACTTTTCACAAGTAAGATTTAACATTTAACATTACCGTACTATTGTTTGTATTTTGTGAGTAAAATATTCAATGTGTCCTGTATCGTAGGTACGTGTATGACCTTTGCAGCAAAAAAACCCAGCGTGAAAATCAGTTCGGTATTCAGTGAGATATGATTAATTAAATGCGCTGGCAGCTCATTGCACCTGCCAAACAGATTACACTAAGCGGAGCGGGTGACCGGTTTAAGATGCCAGCCCCACGGCTCGTCCGCGCCAATAGACAGTAGCGGTCGATAGGGTATGAAGGTAAATTAGTAGCAAAACTCGAGAGCACGTAGATGTGAATTTGAGAACTTGTACAATAAATATTCGTACTTGTACGCGAACATTTACACTCACAGCTCCGATGTGAAAACCTTTAAAATAAAAATGTGTACTTGAACGCTGAGATTTGCACTTGCAGACAATAGTCACAAACCTGTATTCTGAATTTGAAGCTGCAGACAAGCAGTCACAAATGTGTAAAATGCCATTCACAAAGATACAACGACAGACACAAACTTGTAATACAAATTTTCACTTCTTCCAACATTCAAATTCGCAGTACAGCCTCAAATTGGCTGGTAATAGGGCGTCTATCTATATGATGTCTATGCGTGCACACCTCACTCTGGCACTTTGTCTGGTCTTGTTCATGAGTAAGGACTCACCTTCACGTCTGCACTTACCTCCTATGAAGTGTATGCTATTCGTCTGCCAACCTGTTTCTCCAAGTCTCTATGGTCTTCCCCCTTGTCCAGCCACTACTCGCCCGCCATTTACCTCCTTGTCATCTGCGGCCTCCTCAACCATCTGCAATGGAAAGAACTGTCAGTATCCATCTGTGCCTGGAGTGTCCCGACAGTCCTCAATCAGCATATTGAGGGAATCCCTTGCACTGAATAGGCATAAGCATACTGTGATGATGAAGGCCATAGTGCCATGTTTAATTCACATGTATAACTTTAAAAGGATTTCTGGAGTACTAGGGCAGTAAAGAGTTCTACCCATATTCGCTCATAGGTTTGGACAATTTGTACTGGAATTTAATTAAAAAAAATATTTATTCTGGATTTTTAGCAACCGCCGGGAGCATTCAGTGTTTTTAAACCATAATTGTCATGTAATTAATAGTGTTATGGCCAGGGATTTTCAAATAATTCAATTTTCAAAAAAAATTCAAGGGGCGAAGGGACCACTTACCATTTTATATTTTTATAAATAAATAGTATTCTTTATAAAAATGTAATTGTATAATTGATATATATATATAGCCTATATGCACTCCATCAGTAAGAGCAGAGTGTGAAGGTTGAATTAGCAGAGCAATAGCACAGATGTACATAAAATATATAAAAACATAATGGGATACATATCAAAAGTTCAAAAGAGGACAAATTGTTGGTGAGCGTCTTGCTGGCTCATCTGTGACCAGTAGAGCAAGTCTTTGTGCTGTATCAAGAGAGCTATATGGTGCTGAACAAGAGTCAGGATGTGTCTAGAATATATATTCGTATATATTTGTTAGGTGTAAGCTGAAGCGTTTGTTGAATTCTTCCGGAGATCTGTTGGTCTGTGGGAAATTTGAACGAAGTTAACTTGTAAAAGTTTCCGGAAAGTCAAAAAGTGTCTGTCTCACAAGGGAATGAGCAAAGATGTTTTTGAGTAGGGAACTCTTAAAGGGGTCATGAACTGAGAAAGCTAAATTTCCTTGAGCTCTTGACATATATTTGCTTGAGGTGCGGTCATCATACTATACGAATATCCTGTAAGTTTCCGAACTAAAAACGTTCTTGTTAGTCCAAAAACAGCTGATATCTGCCGATACCTCAAAAAAATTCTGCGATACGATTAAGGTTCGATTCGATTCAAGGCTGTATCGATTGATTTATCGATATTTAGATATTATGTACCAAGTTTACACAACCAGTTACAAATTTATTAACTCAAAAATGCAACCAAAATATATAACATGTTTAATTAAACTCTTTGTAAATTGCACACCCTCTCCCATTTGGGAAATCTATAACAGAAGAGTTCATTTGCAAAAATAGATAACTATCAATCAAACTGCAGCTGGGTTGTTTTGATTAAGTAATAACTCAAAAAAGAATACAGGTTACTTACAAAATGTCACTTACTTTTTCATATATTAAAAATTAGTAGGCCTACTCCACTTTTCATGTTTCAGAGTAAAACAAAACCAAGTAATTGCTATGATATATAATAAAGCACTCGATTAATCTTTGTAACGTAAATCTCCCTCACTGACATAGACGCCTGACAAACTTTATTGTTGTGATTAAACGTAATACAGGGAGCTTTTCCCTCACCACTGTAACGTCCTGCTTTAGCAATGTTCCAGGAAAAAGTTTCAGCTTTTATTTTCCTTTTACGCCCCGAAGAAGATATCACAGGTTCATCAAGTTCATTAAAATGATGCGTCCTCGATCAGTTTTAGTCAGCTTTGATGAAACTCCTCTCAGCTAGTGCATCTTTTCGAAGTGACTAGCAGCCTTGTCACCTTACCTCAATGCTGCGCGCTGATTTGCTAAAATGGACTTATGGAGTTGTGTTCACAAACAACAAGGGTTCTTGTAGGTTTCAGGACCCCAGTATTAGGGCCGCAGTTTCAGGACCCTAGTTTTTTGTTGAACTGGATCACCGAAAACACTCATCATTTAACCCCTTTCGTGGCAAAGATCACAGATGGCCCCAGATTATTGTTCAACATTCATTATTTCGTTAAAACATCACAGTCTTATTTGATCTGGACAAACTGAGCATCATTAGAAATATTTAAAACTCCAGCTTCGATAGTTGACCACTGTTTATGATAAAACTGGTTTGCAGTGACATTAATTTCTTAATTTATGACAGGAGTGCAAAATTATTAATCTGTAACGTTCGTTATTTTGAATAGAAATCATCACTCATAAAGCAGTCATTCACGTCTTCTCCGGTTTATTTGTGTTCACATACATACAGCATCCCCCAGGGCTCTTAGTCCAATGGTGCACATATTTGGAGAAATAATGATTTTCATGTTCCACTAAATTATGCGATCTGAAGCTCAAACAGCGAACACAGTGAAATATGCCTATGGATCTATCTCTCCTCTTCCTGATTTGCGTCAGTTCTCTGCGCTCTCTTATTCGTTATAGAGCTGTCAATCGTCTCACGTGGTTGAACGTGACAATAATCCTGCCCATCTGCATGACGCGCTGCTGTGTACACTTCCTCATTCTGACCTCCGTGATAACAAAGCTAAGACACATCTCTTCACCTGAAACAAGAAGCTAATAAATGCACGATCTTGAGTAACGTAGACTAACCATGTTCCGTACACAACGATGTTCCATACAGATGACCTTTTCCCGACGATCGCTGAATAAATACTTGCAGGTTATATATAAACTATATACAGTATGTGTGTTATCATAATTTCTCCCTCTTTTATCCCCGACCAAGAAAGAGAACCCCCCGCCGTTTGTTTCAAAAATATTTCAGTAAGTTTGCTAGGTGCGCCCACTGCGCCTGCAAATGGAGGGTGGACAAGCTACAGCCCAGATATTAGCTTTAGGTGGGGAGACGTTCTACAGCGGTGAAAATGTACATTTCAATTGGATTAATGCTTCTCACAGTACTATAGGCTTCATGAAATTATTATTATGTTATCACAAATCATTAAATATATTACCTTTTGTAGAATAACTGCTTTGAAATGGGAATTTTAAACGTCAATTCCGGACAATGGCCGCTTTGCGCCACTCTCGCACTGAGACAGGCAGCAGAGACGCCTGCTTGCAGTGATTATATTTATAATATTTTAACATTTAAAAAGGTCATTCTTTAATAAATAAACAATTATATATATATATATATATATATATATATTACTATATTATATCACAAATGTTAATTTTAAAGTACATTTTTGCAGTTGAAATCAAGGTGCGCTCTGTACGGAACACCATTAGAAGCCTGTACGGAACATGGTTAACCCCAATCATCTTCCGTACACAGACGGAGGAGGTACTTTACCCCACTTTTCTCAAATACTATTGGTCCAAAAGACATCAATCAAAGAATAGATCCTCCAATGGGAATTTCCCCGGAGAATGAGCGCTCACACAAGCTTGTATGTCTCTCAGCAACAGAGGAGTGGCCGTTGACGTGCGGTGAAAGGCGAAAAGTGTAAGGAACATGGTTAGTCTACGTTATATGTGGTTTGTGTGTGATTTTCGATATTTTCATATGAATAAATAATGTTTACAGTATTGCTAAGCAAGGTGTAGCCATTAGCTGCATATAAAATGCTATATAACATATTTCAACATCTTTTTTTTTTACTTAAAACCATTTTAAACCGCGACCGGAATATGATACAAATACTCGATGGTGGTTTAAAGTGAGCTTTAAGTAAAAGTGTAATATTAATATTTTAAATTGTGTCATGTAGCTTGATGCTACTTGCTCTAATCCACCTGCTGTAGGAGCTTTTCTATTCCATAATCTTCTTTGTTAATATATATATATATATATATATATATATATATATATATATATATATTTTTTTTTTTTTTTTTTCTAACAAGACTTAAGATAATAGGTGGATCTTGATACTATGTACAAACTAGACCACCTGGATCCTAGAACTGCGGTCCTGAAACCGCTGCCGCCGCTATATCATCCAGTTCGGTAGGTGGCGCTGTCACAAAAAACTAGGGTCCTGAAACTGCGGTCCTAAAACTGGGCTCCTGAAACTGCAGCCTCCCGTTGTGCAGGAACATACTACTGTATGGACTCCACAGTAATGCGACAACCAGTGATTTCTGATATGTAATGATTAATGTACAGGCAGATGTACTTTGTCTATGTGTCAGTACTGTAAATCAAAACAGTGACTAAACGGTCAACTTCATATTGTTTCTCTTAGTAGGATGCAGATCATCTATCATTTAAACTGTGATTAAATTATAGATAGAGAGCGATCAAAGAACGCTCCCATTTACAATAGCTGTAGCTGTCAGTCACTAAAGCATAGTGTACAGAAATCGAGTTGCTATGACAAGATCACTGCATTCATTCGCTGAAAATGTCTGTGACCGGCTGCAATGCTCATCACTGAAGTCATGCCACAAACTAAATATAATTCTATAGATCTAAATATAATGCTATAATCAACACTTTTCATGATTAGTTAACCTTGAGAGCTGTAATAGTAAAAATGTGATAAACGTTTTCGAGAGATTTCCACATATAATACTTAGCTATTTAATATGCAAAGATGTTAGCCAATCACAGCAGTGGTCGTTTACACTGAAGTCTCATAGCAGACATGCCCCTTCAAACAGAGCATTCAGAGCAAATCAGAGGGCTAAAATCAGGGTAGCTAAAAATGCCTTTTATTTCTAAATTATGACAATTAATGATGAAAATCATACTGACATTATAAGTGCACCCCTGGAGAAATGATAGAACAATAAAACAATGCAGTTCATGATGACCCGTTCAAGGCCCTATCAGTCACACCCATCTTTCGTTAAGTGGCCAATCAGAGGTACGAGTTTTGAACGGGAAAAAGTTTATTTGTTGTCCCTTCACACCTTTATTGCATTTCTGTCAGGACCACTATCGTCAAATACGATTGACAATTAGCATACAGTTTGGATTGGTGGTATGATTCTGTTCTGGGCAAGAACTCCCTGTGCATCCATGCAGCCTAGCATAGATTAGAGCAGAGGGAGCAGCAATAACCCCCCTTAGGGTAAACAGAACAGAACCAACATGAATGTATTGCAGATATATCATTAATTCAGATTTTAAAGTACAACATAATTCAAGAATTTATTCTGATTCGAGGGGAAACAGAATGCCAAATCCTGACTGATGGGAGGAGGAGCTGGGGATGAAGGAGGGTAATTAGCTCCTGAGAAACGCGATAGCTGCTGATAATACTGATGGAGCTTATATATGTATAGTCAAGTCAAGTCAAGTCACCTTTATTTATATAGCGCTTTTTACAATACAGATTGTATCAAAGCAGCTTCACAGTGATCACATGAAAATAATATAACAGAGTTTGTTTCTAAAAGAAAATTGCGTCAACGTCCTAAGGCAGATCAATAATATTATTGAATATTAAATGTCCCCAACTAAGCAAGCCAAAAGCCAAGGCAACAGTGGCAAGGAACCAAAACTCCATCAGGTGACAGAATGGAGAAAAAAACCTTGGAAGAAACCAGATTCAGTCGGAGGGCCAGTTCTCCTCTGGCCAACGAAGGAACAGTGCATGATTTATGATTCGGGCAGCATTACAAGTCAGATTGGATCGGAACATTTAGAATATTTATCCATTTCCATCTTTTGGAAGTCCAAGTAATCACGCCGGTGTTGAGACGAGTTGTTGAGGATCAGTGCCGTCCACCATAGAGGGTCCATATCGCCGGTGTTGAGTCGTCTCTTCACAGGCTTTGTGATTGGGGTATCTGAAGTCTCCGTGAAAGGCTGGATACAAACTGGTGCTGACAAACGCCGATTTTAACAGCAGAAAAGCAAAAACGGAAAATAATTAGCGTAGCTGCTGTTCATAATGATTTCCATAACACGGGCGTAAATGATAAAAAACATGAAGACAGTGATTCTTGCGTCCCAGAGTCACCGCCCTCCGTCCCCCACTCAACTCAGCCCTGCTTACTGACCTTTACATCCCTCCTGCTGCTGAGACCCAACCACAATCTCACAATCTCTCCGCAGCCCAAACATACGCGCCGACCCGTTTGACTAAGGCTGTCGAGCCCCACTGTCGTCGTTAAAGCAGGTTCAGTGGCAACGGTTCCGTATGGCATACCACCTACCGCAAAACACAAAATCTACCCAACCACCCGTCATTCACGCAATATACACAGGAACGTAATGACTGTAAATACTATGCAACCTATACAAATAACCTACAGACTCTTCAAGTTTTATAATATTAAATGCATTTGATCTGATTCAGCAGTGGTATAAAAGGTAAGCATTATGTAAATGCTTGGCTAAAGTATACAGTGATAGGCTTCATATTCCTATAGGTAGACGTGGATCAGCTGAGAGTCAGTTGATGGGAGCTTGACAAACGTGACCTGCCAGAATTAACTGACGCTACGCTTGATGTTTATGGTGGTCTGGAAAGTTTGTGCAGTTTTACACCAAATTATGGTAAAAAAAAAATAACATGATGCATTTTATAGTAACACTATACATCATTAATAAGACACCACAGATAGTCATACACCACAGGAAAATATACAGTTGGGGCAGTTTGATTGTGGGTGAAATGGAGCCAATGTCCTTTTCTGTGTGTATTGCAAGTTTGTTGTAGTTTCTGGACCACTTGGCTGATGATGGTGGAGTTGTCTCTCTCGCCTCCTCTGGAATGCCTTTGAAGTTTGTTAGAGAGTGGATGCTCCTGGTCAGCATCCACAAGGACAGCTAAGGTGATAAAGATCTTCTAGCAACCGTTATCTGGAGACTTTTTGGAGTCGGGCTGGTGATTTAGTGTGAACAAACGGAAAGGGGAGAATTTTACGACGCCTAAATAACAATCGAGCATCTTGATCATATACAAACGCTACAGCAATAACATAATAAAATAATCTAAAAAGAAATAAATAATAATAATACCATATTTGGTGGTGAAATTGCAATACATCAAAATAAACATATACACAATAATATATACAAAATATATAAAGATATTATTTAAAAATATATATTTTATTATTAGTTCTAGCACCCTCTTGTGGGCCCCTGGGGGTCCCAGAACCCAGTTTGAAACCCCTGGTTGATTTTACTTTTAAAGAAAAGCAGCTTTCCTTCACCTGCTTTTTCACAGTCACCTATGCTGCATTCTTTTCTTTATCTCAATTACACAAGTGATTGCCTCGTCTCTCCTGTCATTTTCCTGTATAAAGTATTTTAAGTGCTCTGTCCCTCTCTCGCAGTTCCCCATTAGCATCTGTCAGGAGGCCGTGGTGCTCTGTTCACACATGCAGGAGTGTTCATGAGTGTGCTGTTCTGATAATTATTCTGCTCCTGCGCCTTCTTCTCCATCCCATCACACACCACACACACACACACACACACACACACACACACACACACACACACACACACACACACACACACACACACACACACACACACACACACACACACACACACACACACAGACACTCCAGCTGAAGGTGACACAAAAAAAACTCAAAGTAATCTCAACAAGCAGCTATTTTTACTTGAAGAAAGGTCACATTTGTGACATAGTGAAAAGAAAAGTTGCTGTCATTTATCAAGACTACATCCAGAAGCACAGCTCAAAACTAAATTGCATTCACTGTTTATTTTTACTTTTTTACTATTTTTACTTAATTAAATTTCACATTTTATTTGCAAAATCCACTTTTGAAAAAAGTCTGTTAACACAGTCAAACAGGATGAACTGAATGTAAAAAAAAAAGTTAAATTACATACAGTATTTGCAAATGCATGTATTTCTCAGAGGCTGTTAAATTTGCATTTACCTTGTCTCAGCCTAAGACACCACACGCATATATGTATACATAGACTCACCTAAAGGATTATTAGGAACACCATACTAGCCAAGTCAAGTCATCCTCATTTATATAGCGCTTTTAACAATGTAGATTGTTTCAAAGCAGCTTTACAGAGATAAACATACAATTTAAGGTAACAGAGATTGGTTTAGTTTTATAGTGGTTCTTGAAAAATGTTTTTTCCAGCTAAAGTTAGTTTTGATTGATTCACTTCCGTCTCAGAGTGAGTTGGATAAGTTCCGTGACGTTCTGTTTTGCCATTGGACTGATTTCACATACGTGCTTCAGACACTATCATGCAGAGGTGTTCCCAAAGCATCAATACTATGACGCACCATCTCGTTCCTTTCTCAGGAAACAAAGGTTTTTGTTTTTTTTAGTGCAAATGAAAGGATACAGACATTAACAGTGAGAAGAACAAAAAAACAAACAAAAAAACAAGGGGGGTATATGGACATCAAAAGAGATTGAATTAGGCTAAACAAATCAATACAATATTACATTTTGTCAATATAAAAAATGAAAGGTTCTTTACAACAGACTCGAGGATATTATTTGTTTTAGAAACCTTTAAGTTTAAAGGTTTTGACATTTTCTTATAGGAAGTAAAAAGGGACTTTATATCAGAGGAGAATATTCTAAAATCAGGATTACATTGAATGGTTCTGGCTTTATGAAGATGAAACTTGCCTAGAAGACTAAGTAAAAATACAGTATAATCAAGATTAACATAGAATGAAAATCTGACATTTGTACTAATTTGTTACAACAGCACAAAACGTCTCTGGTTACGACTGAAACCCTTGTTCCCTGAGAAGGGAACGAGACACTGCGTCAACTATGACACTTTGGGAAACGCCCTTAGCGTAACGCATCTGAAGTGTGAATGAAACTAATCCAATCCTGATTGGTGCTGCGTCATGGACGCCGGCACACACCAGAGTTAGCTTCTGCAATAAAGCAAGTCGCTCCCAGGCAGGGGAAAGTGTGGCGGAGGGACGCAGTGTCTCGTTCCCTTCTCAGGGAACAAGGGTTACAGTCGTAACCTGAGACGTTCCCTTTCGAGGGAACTCGAACTGTGTCGACTACGACACTTTGGGGAACGAGTACCCACTATGCCACAACGAGCCCTGCCTGTCCCAGAGTGAAGCTGCGCACAGGCACACTTAGGACGAGAGCACTAGAGTGCCTGGCGTAGAAGAAATGTCCAGGCTATTGAATCTGATATAAGTATGAGGGGTGGCCCATCCTGCTTCCACACTTCTTGGATCGGGGCCCCTGAAAGGAGGGCTCTAGCGGACGCCATGCCTTTGGTTGAATTAGCCCACACGGCCAAACCTGAAGGCAAGCTGCGCACCTGATAGGCCATAGAGATAGCCTGAACAACTCAGTTACTGATGGTCTGTTTGGATGCAGGAAGCCCGTTCTTGGGCGACCCAAAGCACACCAGCAACTGGTCTGACTTCCAACATTAAGAAGACCTCTGGGCATCTTGAGAGCTCTCACAGGGCAGAGCAAAGGAAGTCTTTCTTTATCCACCATTGCGAGGCTGAAACATCCGACAGTTTACGGGTACGCGTCGAGATATTTCTCAATGAACAGCTGCCAGCACCCTCAGGAGCTGACTGTGAATGCCTCGCACCTAAACAGTATTATTTCACAGATTGCGTGTGTCACTTTTATTGCAGACAACACCAAATAGGACAGACAGTTTGACACAGAGCGCTTGCTGGAGAGCAAAAAGCTAACTCTGTTGTGTGCCCGCGTTCCTTTGTAGCTTCCGTGTATGCTGTCACATGTTACGTCATGACGCAGCACCAATCAGGATTTGATTAGTTTCATTTATACTTTAAATGCTTTACGCTAAGGGTGTTCCGCAGTTGACACAGTTCGAGTTCCCTCGAAAGGGAACTAACAAGGTAACTTCTGACCAGAAATATTTAGAGAATGGGCACTGGTCATATAAATGTAGGATAGATTATTCTTCAATATTGCAAAAAGATACATTCTCAGAAAACTTGCTCAAAAATAAATTACAAGGGTAATATCTATGAACAATTTTGAAATGGAATTTTTTAAGTTTATTAGGGATAAAATGTTTCAGGAAATGTTCATAAGTTATTTAAATCAGAGCTTGTATAGCAGATTCTCCATTTAGATAGTGCTTTAGGGAGGGTTCTTGGAGTTGAAGAAAGAGCATTTCTAATAAAGAAGTTGTTGCATTTTATTTAATACATTTACACCATTGATTGCAAGTGTAGGAATTTAATTGTTTAAACAGTCAAATCTTAAATGCCCTTTAATCAAGGTTCTTAAACTGACAGGAATGCTTTGTCACCTTATTAAAATATCTTACTGAAAACGCAGCACCTTTAAGGAACATAAAATCAGAAAAAGTAAGAACGTCTATTTGAGCACTAAACAAATCAGAAACAAAAATTATATTTTGATCTACCAATTCTTTGAAAAAAAAAGTGATTTGTTACCACAGAGTACATTTTCATTACTCCAAATAATACGTGTGTGGGCTGAATTTATGTTTGAAAGCAATCTTCCAGGATTCTAGAGCTTGTTTATGAAATTTTGAGAGTTTAATAGGTAATTTGCTGCACTTAAAATTACAAGATAATACAAATGTAAGGTCACCAGAGTGTTTAAAGATTAAGTTAGGGATCCAAAACCAGGGTAAACTATTATTAGAAATACCATACTTAATTCAGTTAATTTTGAATGACTGATGTTTGAAAATCTAAAGCGTTAAGATTTCCTTTGAACACATTTGGTTTTATTTTTCCAAATAAAACGAAATAGCAGAGAGTCAAAGGATTCAATAGTTTTGTTATCAACATATAGGGAAAGAGCAGGGTAAACTAGTCGTGATATGCCCTCAGCCTTAGACAGCAGAACTCTCCCATAAATTATCAAGTCTCTCTGCAGCCAGCAACATAGTCTTTTGTTGGTTTTATCAAACCTTGGTTGAAAATTGTAATGAAGATGTTCTGAACCTGGAGCCCGTTCTTCGTACGTCGCTAACTCACTTAGCTGGATTTGATTGTTGGCGATTTGGCATGATCTTGGATTGTTTGGTTCTTCGACGCTCATCCTGGACTTGCTGTCATAGCAACAGGTGCTTAAACTTGAACCTGCTCGCGTACAGGCTTATTTCATGTTAACAGGATTTAGATTGCGGCTTCATAAGCGGAGATGATACGGGAAGTCCTTAAGCGCAGCGCGATAGTGTAGGATACTTTCTGAGATATATATTTTTTCTCATGAAATGATCGTGAGGGTGTCGTTTATACATTATTATTTTGTTGGAAACGCACATTAATGTTCGACTCGTCAGAGTCGGGCTTTAAGAACAGCACAAAATGTTTGCATTGCCCTAAAATTATTTGCGAGTGGCTGTTTCCTTTACACTATTGGAGATGTGGAGAACTTGATGAAAAGTGCTGGCTGTCGAGTGATTCGAAAAGTTTACCTGGCGCTCAATCAGTTTTTAGGGTTTTTTTGTGGCATTTTGCAAGCCACTTAAGACCCAAGATTGTAGCCTAAAGCAGTTTTTTTTTTTTTTTTTGCCAACGCAAGTTCATTATAATTTTTAATGAAGATCATGCAATCATGACCATGCCGATTAATATGACTTACAATATGTCCCTCAGGCTTCCTTAACGTGATTGGTGCATAGACTCCACAAATGTTCCCTTCAAGGCCTCAATGAAGGGGATTTTGCGAACAGAAAGGGGGCTCAGGCTCACAATGTAAATGTGCAGCCAAGTTACTATTACGATTCTTAATATTCCAGATTACTAATATTCTATCAAATTTAAAAAAAGGCAGTTAACTGACTAAAATCTCTTAGATGCTGTGTGCCTACAGTATGTTCCATATCACAATTGTGAAAGCAAAATGGCCAGGATCTGTGCATGACTCAAGAATTTTCAGAGATTCACATTTATGCACATTATTTGAACATGGTAAGGAAAATTATAAATATCAAGCTCACTGTATTACATGCACTTATGCTGATCCTAACAGAATGTCCTGGTTGCGTATGCAACCTACCGTTCCCTGAAGGAGGGAACGGAGGACGTAGTCGACGGTCGACTGAATTGGGATCTCGCTAGAGAGCCTATGCTCTTCGAGTACTATTGAACGAGCAAATGTAATTGGCATGCGTGATTCGCATCACACACTCCGCCCCCGCGGCGCGGGTATAAATACAGAAGTGGATGCACGCACAAGTTGCTTTTCGCTGAGGAGCCGAGAGTAACCCGGGGTCAGCGGTGGTCCAGCGGTAGTGGCAAGGGGACTACGTCCTCCGTTCCCTCCTTCAGGGAACGGTGGGTTGCATACGCAACCAGGACGTTCCCTTTCAGACGATAACGTCAGACGTAGTCGACGGTCGACTGAATTGGGATAACCTTTGAAAACGCTACTAACGCTGCCACCTTCCAGTGCCTAAACCAAAGCCTCCTGATGCCCCCGCAAATTTAAGGCGGGGAAGGACAGGGCTTAGGCCAGGGAAGTCACTGCTGTTCCTACAGGACCACTGGGAAAGCGTTCCCCGTACATTGGAAGGAAGGGACGCTGTGGAAGCCACATCCAACCCAGAGTGAGGTAACGAGGAGAATACACATATGAACTGGGCGGAAACTGGGCGGAAACTGGGCGGAAACCGGGCAATCTAACATATGGAATGTCACTGGGGTGGCTCCAGCCTAAGACGGGGGGAGACACACCGGAAAGTGACAGCAGAGAGACTCTGCCGAGGGAAGACACGGGCTCGCCGCAGGGAGCCGTATCGTGGAAGAATACACATATGGGGTCGCCGTAGGGACCGCAACATGTGGACCCAGCCTAACACAGGTTCCACAATGCTTACGAGTGGTAGGCCTAACACGTTCCGCACGTCCGACGTCGGAGGGGTGTGGAGGAACTCAACAGGGTTCAATTTTAAGGGAACTCAACTGGAGTAGAAAGGCGCACGTATCCAGTCCATAGGAGGGGAATGGCGCAGCAAGCCGACACTTGAACGGGCTCACGGTGAAACTGGCTTCATGAGAAGGGAGCCCACGGGAAGCAGCGGTTCAACTAGGTGTCGTCCAGCCCCCAACTCTAGAATCTGTTTAGCAAAGCATATCGTCAACGCCCAGGCGGAGCACTTTACACTCATCATAGAGGACCTCAACACCTAAGTTGACATGTTGCATCTCGGATTTTTACCGAAATGAAGGCAAGCACTAAGTGCAACTTTGCATGGAAACAACCTTCCCTCTCTGCTGAGTTCCAACAGATATTTGTAGAACTGGTCTGAGGTCTATGGCTTGCATTCTGTACACGTCAGGGCTGGATCTGCCTCCTCCAGGGCAGCGCTTGCAGGCTCACCACCTGCTCCTATTATGGGAGAGGTTGGAACCTTGGGCACAATCCGAGCCGGGGTCTCAGCTTGTGAGAGTTAGCCGGCCCAGACTCCAGGCACAATACGTTGACTGAAAGCGAGCAAGTCCCTACCCTCTAGTAGAGACCACGTGAGCAGGAAAACTGATATAACAGAATTTTTAACTCACTGCCTGCAGTGGCTCAGGGGCGGTCTCTGCAGTGCAGTCGCACCAGGGACAAGGCCCAAGAGGATAAATTGGGACGCAAGGATTTACAAGACCTTGCTCCTCAGGAACCTGACGATCAGAACGTGTGTCTGCACACTTCTGCAACACGATGAGCGTCGTTTAAACACCGAGGCAACATCATTTTGAGGGTGAAGGAAAACAGCCTACTCCAACCCATTTTGCAGGAAAGAGAGCACTGAAGTGATCGAAAGCTTTCAGGATCTCCTCTGGAGAGAAGACGCACTCAACGACTAGGTTCCACTTCTAAAGGCGTAAGCACGCTACCCATTTCTAGGGGGTGCTCGCAGAAGTGATGGTAACTATCACATGTCCCTGTGATACCCACCTGAACCTCCGCGTTCAGATGTAAGACCGCCCGGAATCTCCGGGGGAAGAACGCGGGTGCCATCGTGCCCCGTCCCTGAAAGAGTTTTAAGGGGAAGTCAGGAAGCGATGGGAACCAGGTCTAGTTGGGCCAATAAGGGGCAACTATGAAGACCTGTTCCTCTCCTGACTTGGCACGTAGGTGCAAGCAACGGGCGCAAAAAGACAGGAGCTTTGCTCAACAAAACATGTGAAGATCACTGGGCTTTCGGAGCATTTTCTGCTCAGCACTTGAGTGTGATAAGTTCACTGAGCTTCAGGAGCATTCCTGCTCAACACCTGAGTGTGATAAACTCACTGAGCTTCGGGAGCATTTCTGCTCAACCCTTGAGTGCGAAGAACTTCACTGAGCACCAGGAGCATTTATGCTCAGCACTGCGTGTGATGAATTCACTGAGCTACAGGAGCATTGCTGCTCAACACCTGAGTGCGATGAACTTCACTGAGTTTCAGGAGCATTTCTGCTCAACATGAAGTGTGATGAATTCACTGACTTGAGCAGGCGCAAGGCGACCATGAGTCGCAGTCGCTTTTAGAAGGCTCACTGGGGTTAAACGCATTTCTGCGGGCCCCTGGGGCAGCTGAGAGCCAGTGTTTGTCCAAGGGTAGTCCGCTCGGTTTGTACAAACACTGGCAGGAAGACGAAACCGGAGGGGCAACTGAGCGGCCCCGGAATGGTCATGACCCAGCTGGACCCAGGGGCTTTCTATGGAGTCTCCACTTGCCCTGGCTATAACTGTCGTGAGGCTCGATGGCGGCACGATTGAGTAGAACGGGAAGAGTGGAACAAAGCGTCCTCAGAAGCTTCTGACTCCAAGGAGGCGGTGAGGGGTGAGTTGTGACATGCAAGGGAAGCTTGCGCAACGGTCGCAATGTCTAACAACTCGAGGCACGAATGCCCGTGTAGTCGAGGGTCGCCCAGGCCCCCGTTAAAACACGCCCTTTGTACATGGCCCCTCTGTTGAAGAGGGTTTGGCAGCAGACCGGGATGAACTATAGTCACACAGGGTGAGCTGCTCTGCCACAGTCACCTCGGGACTCGATCATGAAGCTAGCGCTGAAGCGGTCACATACTGCGGGTCGATACTCAGCCCGTGGGCGAGATTACTCTCTTCCAGTTGACCTGAAGACCCAACGGGCTCTGGAGCACTCGAAGGGAAGGACACTGTACTGATACTCCACCCTTACACGCAACCCACAGGATGGCCTGCGGTGCGGAAGGTAGAGATCTGTTTTTAAGCACATGTCTTACAGGTCGGAGCTGCAGACCAATCTTGGGCCAAGATGGTCACGACCCACCACCTAGTAGAACGAAGAACGAGTTTACAACTGGCCTTCGTACCGGCTGGAGGAGCGGCTATATCAAATCCTTCGCCAGCAGGATAAGATAAACATGCACAAGTCAGGAGCACTTCTCAACACTCGGTGTGATGAATATCACTGAATTTTCAGGAGCACGTCTGCTCAACACCTAATGTGATGACTTTCACTGACTTGAGCGGGGTAGCCGAGCCTGAGGTGGGGCAGCAAAGTAGAGAGAGTGCTGTTAGTGTGCTGTGCAACACTTACCTGTCTCCACAAGCGGCAGGGGGCGCGTGAGAAGGCGGATGACCGGGTCCTCGAACGCACCAAGCTGCCTGCTGGCCACCAAGGGGGAGCTGAGGGGTGTATGGCTATACAGGGTCACACCCGCCAGACTGGCCCTATTGGGACCCAGGAACAGATGAAATTGCTCTCTCTTTGAAGTGTGGGTACCGCTTGCTCCGCTTTTTTTTTTTTTTTTTTTAGGGAGCCAGCGGCGGAACAGACACACACACAAACAAAGGCTCCACCCGGCCCTCACCCGGGGGGAGGGAGTGATCGTGCCACTCCAAGTGCATCTCACCCATTCCTGGGCGGCCCTTTACGGAAAGCTTCCGCTGTCGCTTGCCATCTGGCTTGGCAGTGCACCTGTGTCGACAGACCGCTCCAATGGAGGGACACCTCGCAACCCTTCACTGTTCCTCCATCAAGGGTAATGAGGGGGAAAAGCTATTCAGGCAATTTCTGGCAGAGAAAGATGCTGTTCACCACCTGATAAGCTCTCCATGCATTTCGGGAAAGAAAGGCACTGGGGCGGCGAGCTGAGAACCAGCGCGGCCCGCCCCAAGATACCAAGGAGGTTCCACGGCCCGCCCCAAGAGCACACAGGGGAATGACCGCGGCAACACTGAACAGAGAACTGAAACAGTGAAGCACTCACTTTTCCGCCCTCTAACCAGCCATCAACAAACACAAACATTTAGAAATTTGTCGCTGTTAAAACAGCAGTTGAGAGCTCAAAGCTCGCGATCACCGCTGCAATCGCGCTGTAGAACACCAGCACTGGGAGAGTCTTCCTGAAGAACACTGACACACTCGCTCGTTGTAGACAACAGCACTCTCAGAGACATCAAACGATCGGCTCCGAAGCGAAAGGCAACTAGTGCGTGCATCCACTTCCGTATTTATACCGCGCCGCGGGGGCGGAGTGTGTGATACGAATCACGCACCCCAATTATATTGGCTCGTTCAATAGTACTCGAAGAGGATAGGCTCCCTAGTGAGATCCCAATTCAGTCGACCGTCGACTACGTCTGATGTTATCGACTGAAAGGGAACTGCATTTTTACATTATACAGGTGATTACAGGATCCTGCTTGGAGACAGGTGTTTTATGACCCCATTCCCTGACCCAAACCCCAAACCAGTTACAATGCAGCTCTAGCCAGGACAACAGCACACAATGAAATTAACTTTGGCCAACTAAAGGGAAGATTTCAGTGTCTGAAAAGCCAGAGGGTTGCACCTGACAGGGCCTGTGACATTGCATGTGCCATATTAAACAACATTGCCACCATCAGAAAAAATATAAAACATTTCATTAAATGTTTAATTAATGACAAGACAAATATACTTAGTTCTTTGAGTTTTATTTTAATTGTTCTTTGTAAAGAAAAGCCAGTGATCAAGTAATTTTTGCCTGCAATAAGAGATATAAGGTCAGCAACAGTACTCTGTGTGAAATAATATATTTAGCACTTACTCTGAAGTTCCTTTGAAGCAACTCTATCTCTACTGCCATATTTTTTCTTTAAGTTGTCAAAAAAAAATTCTAACTGGCTACTCTATTTTCTAGGGGTAGGTTGGGGTAAACCTGTCAACGCATGCCTTATGTAACAAAAAAGAAAAAGAAAAGTACAACACTGCCCACCTCTGTATCACTGCCATTTGCAGACTCTTTCTGTAGATGTGGAGTCCTGCAACTCATATTGCATTCAGAAATAATAGGTACTCAAGTGTAAATTAGGTAAAGATATTTATGCACTGGCAGATACTTTCTCCAAAAGACAGTCACCTGAGAGGGTTTCTTTACTGTCATGTGCATTGGGGAAAATGAGCATTACAAAGTGTTGTAAATTCTTCCCTTTTGATGTAAAGTTAGAAAAAGTCCTCTTACTGCACATGCTTCAGCCAGCACTTGCTTGGGAAATGGTAAAAGTGATGGTGTATTGTTTAAAACTGAACAAAAGAGAAAAACACAATTTCATTACAATGAAGTACACTGGGGGGAAATGTGATCAATAATATGCAACATATTTTAATAATATGGCAACATATTTTTTTACATTAACTACATTTCACACATGTACACTTTCACAAGTCAAAGCAATTCAGTACAACTCCTGGTTTAACCGTTGATATGACTGGATTATAGGCTTACTTAATTTAATGCAGCAACAAATTATTTTACAGTGTACTAAGATCATTTAAAGTTCATTTTACAGCAGTGAAGGAGTTGCTTCTACTGGTCCCTGGCTGTGGGTCTGAGGAAGAGCTGAACCCAGGGATGCCCTCCACAATGGGTCGGTTCACATTCAACCCAAGGGCTAGCTCTTCTGCCTGAATAACGTGGGGGTGCAGGACCACCACCTATTTGTTTTTCTTTTCACTTTTTTCTCAGCCTTTTTCTTGGTTGCTTTTATAAATAGGCAAACATTTATTAACAGTGCCTTTTTAAAAGAGACTATAAGTAGTACAAATACTATTATGTAGGATATTCTAGTAGCCTACTTCACTTTTACTTGTTCCCATGTTCTAGTAGTGGGTGGTGACTCTGACATTACAATGAACAAAGTTATTAATTATTTAGAATACAAAATTATTTAGAATTAATTATTAAAATACAAAAATATATACTGTAATAAGTGATAAAAACGTCTAAGATGGTCACTACAAACTTAATTTGTCTGCTACTTTTTGCCAGCCCTCTCTCCTGGCTTTTGCTTTGAGGTCTTCCCTGGCGTTTTAATTAAGATTTAAAATTCTGCTTATCCTTCAAGCAATAATTCTTGCTCTGCTGCGGAGAAAAACTGAGCGCGCTCTTTGGCCACGATGAGCAACCATGTATCGATGTTTCTACTATCGATACATATCCCCTTTTAAACCAGCGCATGAACGCGCAATTATCTCAGATAACTCAATCCAGCTATACTAATCATAACCGACAGGAGTGTTCATAGAACCTAATTAGCCGGATCATGATGAGCACAATAATATTATCTTGGATGTCTCGTTTGATCTTGGATGTTTTAAGCAACGTACGAAGAACGGGCCCCTGATCTGCAAATATCGACCCCAAGATATTTTACCCAATGTTTAACTTTAATACCATCAACAGAAACTTTATCTGAATCATGCACATACAAAATTTCACTTTTTGTGGGATTTACCACCAATCCAGAAGCTTTGGAGAAAAGATTAAAATTGCTTAAGGCACCAGAGACTTATGAATCATTTTTAAGAAAGAGACAAGTATCGTCAGCTAAATGACTAATTATTAAAGTATTCTCTCCAATATTTATACCCTCAATATTTGAGGGTTTTATATATAAACTTAGAAACTCAGCGGCCAATTCAAAAAGAAAAGGAGAGATGGGGCATCCCTGGCGAATACCTCGCCCCACAGAAAATTGGGGAGAAACAAACAAGGTTTGAACTTTTCAGCATATATGGAAGCCAATAACTTACAATCAGAGTTCAAAAGGGTGACCGGCTGCCAATTATCTAAAAATGTTTTATCCTTATCAGGCTTGGGTATAAGAGAGATGAGACCTTGTTTCATTTACATGAACACCTTTTGGTTCAATCGGAATGAAATCAATCCGATTGATGAATCCGAACACGGTGTTTAAATGAACGATAAATAAAGAATCGGGTTGATGTGCGCGTTTATATGTCACAAGCTTTAAATCGGAATAGATTGTTTGACATGAGCACACTGCACAAATATACTGCCACTGTTCGCGCATAACTATTCTCCTCTATTGGTTCTTTATTTGTTTTAAAATGCAGACTTAATATTTATCCGTCTCTGGTCATGATTTGGAGAAAATGAGCATATGAACGGTTTTGCCGTGCTGCTTATATTTCTCACGCAGTAAAACCCTGAGTCTGAAACAAGGACTGGTGGGACGTTGTCCTGCTCCATTTCACAGACGCTGAGTGAAATGAGAATTTTAGAATAATGGGACACTCATTTAGATGACACTTTATTCAACAGGAAGAAGAGCTCGTTCCATGTGTCATACGTCATTATGCTATTTCAAAGTCATTGCACATGCGTAATCCTTTCAGTTTCGGTTTTCAATCCGATCAAGTGTTTACATGTTCTATCGATCGGATTACAAAAGGAATAAACCACCCCTTTCAATCCGATCGAAATTCCAATCGGATCAAGCTCAATCAAATGAAGGTTTTTAGTCCGATTGAGCCGTCAATCCGATTATAAGGGTCCATGTAAAGGCAGGTATTGATTCTGCCAATTCACCTTTCATTGAACACTCAGTAGGGGCTTCGTAAAGAAGATGTTTAATAGAGTCCCAAAAGACTTTTACAAAATTCAAAAGGTAACCCATCTGGCCCTGGGGATTTATTATTTGGCATTCTTTTTACTATATTATAAAGATCATCTATATTAAAGGGATTCTAAGAAAATTTGGTCATTAATTTTAGGAATAACAGATTGAATCTTATGAAAAAACAAAGATGAAGTGTTAGGGTCAAAAGAAGAAGTATACACATTTAAATTGAAAAACAAATTTAAATTTTAAATTTAACGTATTATTAATATATAGAGAAGAGATTTTTTTTATTACTTCTCTAGGTTGAAAAAGTAGGCAGAATCTTTTTTCCAAACTCAAGCCATTTTGATCTTGATCTAATAAATGCGCCCCCTGCTTTTTCTAGAAAGAGATCATCCAGACTGGCATGTGAAGTATAAAGAGATTCCTTGTCATACTCACCTGGGTCAGGGTTCTTTAAAATTTAATTTATTTTTTTAATTAAATCTGTAATTTCCTTATTTTTAACAGACATTCTATTTTTCCCAAATTTAACTGAGAATTTCCTACATTCATATTTAAATGGCTCCATTTAGAAATGTCCGAGATATTAGCCTGAGATTTAACAGTCTCTGCAATTTTCTCAATCTACTGACAATATGAGTCAGACAGTAAAAAGGAGCAATTTAACTTCCAGTACCCAGGGTTTACTTTTCTTCTCTGCTTGGAGTTATCGTCAGATAAAGTAATGTCAATTACTGCATGATATGTTAGAGGTGAGGGTGAAATTTCTGCTGATACCAACAATTTAATTAAAGAGTCTGATATCAGCCACAGGTCTATACATGATTTTTGAGAAAAATCTGATTTAAACCAAGTGTATATCGGGGTTTAAATATCTATGTGCATCAACCAGGTTCAGACATTGACAGAGATTTGCATTTAGGGGGTTGCAGGGATTAAAGTGAAAAAAATTCTTCTGACTGAACTTTTTTTTAGGCCAAGTGATATTCCTTTAACTTTATTTAAATTGTTGAGACCAATAGCGTTTTAAGGGGAGATGTTTTAAACCGCTTTAATATTGCCAGTTTGCGTATTTTAAAAGCTATTTTAATCTATGAAAAATAATTACTTAGCTTGACAAATAATCAACCATCTACATAACTTTTCAGTGCATGTTTTTATTGATCTTATATGACCAAACATGTTAAACTATATTAATATATAGTTTGTTCTATTGCAAATCGTTTTGGCTGAGGGCAAAGTGAAGTTTCATAACTTTATATATTTAGGCTATTTAACTTTAGTCAGCTCTCTTATAGGCTACAAAGTTAATGTTTGACTGAATTGTTTGATTTATTTCTCATTGCATAGCTTCTTATAGCCTACCTATTAGGCTACTTATACTTTTATACTGGATATTATTGATAATTAAAACTGACATTTAATGACATTACATTGACAGGGTTGTGTAATGGTATATATTCTAAAATATATAAAATATTATTTATATATATTTTACTATGCATTCTCTTATGTGTACATGTATAATAAAATAAAACGATACAACCCTGTCTCTGTTTGTTAAATGTCAGTTTTAATGATCAATATTGTTTCATATTTTTAAAATGAAAACAAAAAGCAGCAGGGTTGTGTTTTATATTTCGTGTTGTTATAAATATATGCAGTGAAGATAATCAATGTGTGTGGCCAATATGTTTATGATACTATCTTTACTATCATTTATAAATGAAAAGAGGTGTTTTATATACATTTCGTTTTATTGTTGATGAAAAGAGGCAGAGTTGTATTTTATACCATATTTCATTTTATTGTTGCCTAAAATATACATAAAGAGATAACCGGAGTAGCCAGAGCGAGCTGAGTGACGCGATCAAGAACGCAGCTATTCCATTTGCAGAATAACCGGACTCGCGTCCTTTCTTCCTCGGGAGTTGTTCTCCTGAGTCGAACTTGGCAAGTCTGAACTACCAAGGACGCAAGTCCCACGTTTGCGTACTTGGTATTGAGAAACGGCCAATATTGACCAGCGTTCAGTTTTCTATCATGCGCCATGCATGTATGCGATGACGAAATATGCACGCAAACGCACCAGGGTTTGATAGAATTAAGTTGAATGTGAAACAAGACCAACGCTGCGGGGGGTGCGAACAAACGCGCTCGAATTCGGACCGCAGCAAACCAGCTGTAGCCTGACATGCACTTCTCCAAAACTAAGATTAATTGAGTGAACACGGAGCAGTTTTCCACCCGGAGTGGACCCAAAGCGGAGTGATTACAAAATGCTTAGAGTGGAGAGAGGAACGTGCTTTCGCTCCAATCCAGGCTTTATCACATCCCACTCAGCAGGGTGAATACACCTCGTCTTCCCTTAATTTAAGACCTATTCAAACTAAAATTAAGACATTTATCACACTATTTGAGAAACGAAAGCCTATTTACGGCCTTAAATTATGAAAAGTGAATTTAAGGCATGGACAGACGGGAACCCTGCAATTGACGGAAATCCGTCATAGACTCGCTGCATCAACGGAAATCCGTCGTAGAGACGGAGAACTTTAATCCCTGGGGTTGACGCTATTAGACACATTTCTAGGCACCAAATAATATAAAGGCAGAGGGATATTTAAGTTGTATATTACTTATATAAATGACTATACTATCAAGTAGAGTTTTATTTTGTTTGCAGAACTTTTGAACCCATATATGTTAATCATAATAAAAGTGAATCAAAATCCAAGTGAACAACTGAGAGAATCCACCTTCCAATCCCTGAAGAAAGCGTTTCTATAACCTTTCCTTGAAATCCACTTTTAGGTAATATAGCGACCCCCATCTGACGAACTGGAGTTTTGACAAAAAAGAAATAGTGCTCCCCCACTGCTTACTCCAGAATGTTTTATTGTTTACACAAGAGTGTGTCTCTTGCTAAAAATATATGTCCCTTTTGTCCCATATCAGAAACAAGTACAGTAAATAAATGCTTCTTAGAAGATATCCAGAGCTTAAGGCTCAAATACCCAATAAAAACTAGGAAGGTCAACACACCCTGTCGTGGACCCAAAAAATAAAAATAAACGCCTCCCATTTCGCAAATTCACAATATAAGGGGCATACTAAATATCGTAAACAGAAATTCTCTTCCCGTTTATGAAGGCAACGGGCCCATTAAACCCAGCTTTCTTTCCTTCCCTTCTTGCCTTTTCAACGAGTGGCCAAAGTTTGTTTCTCGCCTCTTCGTCTTCCTGCGTCAGATCTTCCAAGAGAAATTTCTTCTGTTTCAAAAGTTTGGATCGTTTGGCTTCTGCCCATATTGCATCTCGACATGTGCGGGATAAAAACTGAACGATGATCCGTCGCGGGTTGATGTTTCCAGACTTGGGGCCAAGCCGATGCGCGATGTCGACCATGTCCTGCAGTTTCTCTGCGGTGTGTGGAGAGAGGTTCCTGAACAGCTCGATGACGACCATTTTGATGTTTTCCCCTTCGCGCTCAGGTATCCCGGCTACATAGAGGTTCCATCTGCGTTTGTATCTGTCCAAACTGCTGCATTTCTCATTGAGAGCTTTATTTTCCTTTTCCAACGTCATAACTTTTGTTTGCAGAGAATGCTTATCCGTCACGTCTTCCACCTGCTTGTTGATGGCTTCAAGCGAGCAGGTGAGGTTACAGATTGAAGCAATGTTTTCCTTCAACGATGCTTCGACGGAATGCAGTTTTACCAATAACTCTTCTTGTAACTTGCTAACCTTTACGATTGCCGATAGCAACACAGAATTAGAGACTGTGTCGGAGGTGTTGGAACGAGATTTCTTCAGAGCTGGGGACTTACTAGGAGTGTCAGGAGAGCCCCCAAATGCATCTTCTAGACGCCTTGTGTAGTTATGTACCTTTAGATTTTCGTTGTTTGCAGAAAGGCTGTATCAGAGGCTGTATCCATTTTTTCGTCCATGGTTGTATCAACGGAGCTATTTCACTCAGGCGTAGAAACTAGCTAAAGTAAATAAAAGAGGGTCCCAATAAACGTTAAAAACAGTCTTTAAAGGATATGTTGAGATTCCACTACAAGTTACATAATACATTGAGCATAGAAATTCAAAGCCTTAAGCACCGTACATGCAGTAGCAATGGATTAGAGCATAATAAAGTTGCTGTTAACACGGCGCCATCTTGACCCGCCCCTCCAAAACAAAGGTTGCATGAATGAAATCATGTCATAATTGTGTATCAGACATTGCCATCGTAAGGAATTAAGGTGAATTGCACTTACCGACTCATCATAAATCCATTTTTTGTTACGCAGAAAAAAAAACAGGCTACATACCTCGGGTCGCTAGCGAACCTATACACTTTTTACCAAAAAAAAAAAAAATAGTAAACAGATATTCTATTATATATATATAGTTAATTTTTTTTGTGTGTTTCAGTGTTATTTTAGTATCATTGAGTTAAATTATTTTCTAATTTAATTTTGATTTCTGTATTTTCCAATTTCGGTTTAATTTTAGTTAACGTTTTAATCCTTTAGTTAATCAATGTGTTTTTGTCATTTTCATTAGTTAATGTTTTTGAATGCCTTTCTTTTTTTTTGTTAAGTTTTATTTATTTTAGTATATACAGTTAAACTATATGAAACTGAGAAATGTTATGAGACTGAGAAACTTATTTTATTTCAGTTAACTTTATTTTATTTCAAGTAACGTTATTTTATTTCAAGTAATGACTGTGTTTTTTATGGTTTTAGATGTAGTTAATTATAATAACCACGGTTTATAGCTGCCTGAAATATGGCATGTTCTGACACGACTGCCTCCATCCCATGGGATTTACACAACCTTTATTTGAAGAAACAGGGACGCAATTGAATGTGTTAGAGTGGGATGTGTGTGTGTGTGTGTGTGTGTGTGTGTGTGTGTGTGTGTGTGTGTGTGTGTGTGTGTGTGTGTGTGTGTGTGTGTGTGTGTGTGTGTCTGTGTGTCTGTGTGTCTGTGTGTGTGTGTGCATCTTGGAGATAATTAGAAATGCTCACATTCCACACATTTCTCTCCAATCAGGGGGAAGAAGATGATGAGGATGATCAGCCTCTTAGCCTGTCATGGCCAGAGACCGGCCGCAAGCGTTTCACGTATCTCTTAATCCTTCCCATAGTTTTCCCTTTGTGGATAACTCTGCCAGACGTCAGGAAGTCTGTGAGTACTTTTTGACTAGCTGTGTTGCAATTGCAAGCTGGATGTAACTGTGAGACGCTTCTTGTGTGTTTTTTCTTTAGAGTTCAAAGAAGTTTTTTCCTGTGACATTTCTGGGGGCGATTTGCTGGATCGCAGCATTCTCCTACTTGATGGTCTGGTGGGCTCATCAGGTAAGACTGCTGCAGCTGACAAAGTACACTTCACCACAGTGTTAAAAAGAGTGCTTATTACAGAACTAATATACTTTAAAAGAATATACTTTTATATTAGTGTGAACATGTCATTTCATAATTACTTTTATTGTCTTTATAATTTGGTTAAAGTTTACTGCTGAATGTACTGACAAGCATTTATGGAAAATTAAAATAGAATTTAATATAAGTTCTATTGAACCTTGTATGTCATGTATTTAAATATACTGTATATGCAATTACACATTTTTAATTGTGATGTTTCAATTTATTACATTTAAAATATATTAACTTTAAATGTAATATCAAATAACACAATACAGTTAAAATTATAATCAAGTTTCTTACATGTGCTTTAGTATGTTAGTCAACATCAAAATAAGTGCACTCCTTTAGCAAAAGATTTTTAAAAATAATGATTTAAAATGTATTTTATAAACATAATGATTTAAAATGTATTTTAAAGTAAAGCATTTAATTTGACATTATTACAACGTGCCCTTATTAAAAGTGTACTTAAGTGTGTTAAATGAAAGTGTGCTCTTTTATCCTTTATTGGATTTCTACTGGCAGTGTGCTACTGATGTTAAGCCCAATTGGGATTTTAGGCCAAATATTTCTGTGCCAATTTATTATCTTCACCAGTCTGGTTGTTTTGTGCTAATATTCTTGCAGGTTGGAGAGACTATAGGAATCACAGAGGAGATCATGGGCCTGACAATTCTAGCAGCTGGAACCTCCATCCCTGACCTTATTACCAGTGTCATTGTGGCCCGCAAGGGTCTGGGCGACATGGCTGTGTCCAGTTCTGTGGGCTCTAATATATTTGACATTACTGTGGGGTAGGATTTTAATTCTTTTTATTTTGTTAAAGAAATGAATACTTTTTTTACAGCAAGGATGCATTAAATTGATCAAAAGTGACAGCAAACCCATTTATGTTTTAAAAAAAAATCTATTTCCTATAGAAACTGTTCTTTTAAACTTTCTATTCATCAGAAAATCCTAAAAAAAATGTATCACAGTTTCCACAAAATATGAAGCAGCACAACTGTCATCAACATTGGTAATATGAAATGTTTCTTCAGCGGCAAATCATCATATTATAATAATTTCTGAAGGATCATGTGACACTGAAGACTGGAGTAATGATGCTGAAAATTCAGCTTTGCATCATAGGAATAAATAACATTTCACAATATATTACATTAAGAAAAGTTGTTTTAGATTGTAATCATATTTCACAATATTACTGTATTTATCAAATAAATGCATCCTGGGTGAGCATATATATACTGTCTTAATGCAAGGCGAGGAGGAAAGTTCGAGTGGCCAAAGTCTCTCCAAGGATCACAGATGGAGATTTGCAGAGATTAGTTGAGTCTCAGGGTCCGAAAGCCTTAAAAAAAAATCAAACAACCCCTACATCGCCACAAGTTATTTGGGAGGGTTTCAAGAAAAATCCTCCTCGCTCATCCAAAAACAAAATCCAGCATATTCAGTTGTCAAAAGTAACTGGAACTTCAAAACGGACCGGATGCTATTGTATTATGTGCCCACTGGGATCCATCTGTACCACATGTATGCAGAAGACACACAGTTATATTTGTCAAACGCCCTCAGTTTTGGTTGTTTTTAGTGTCCCATTTCATGGACTTTCAGTTTGTTTTCATCAGTCACATGTGTTTTTTTGTCTAAGTTTCCCACCAGTCATCAGATCATCACACCTGTTCGTCATCTCCTCATTATCCTCACCTTCTCTCTGTGTTTGTAGGTTGTTGTTTGTGTATGTGTGTTACACACGCTGTTACGTTGCCTTCATCTTCTCATATTACCCAGATATCACATATCGAGTTTGTTTTCATTAAAAGGCACTTTTGTTTTGAGCAGTACAGGTGCTGGTCATATAATTGGAATATCATCAAAAAAGTTGATTTATTTCAGTAATTCCATTCAAAAAGTGAAATTTGGATATTATATTCATTCATTACACACAAACTGATATATTTCAAGGGATCATTCCTTTTAATTTTGATGATTATAACTGACAACTAATGAAAACCCCAAAATCAGTATCTCAGAAAATTTGAATATTGTGAAAAGGTTCAATATTGAAGACACCTGGTGCCACACTCTAATCAGCTAATTAACTCAAAACACCTGCAAACGCCTTTAAATGGTCTCTCAGTCTAGTTCTGTAGGCTACACAATCATGGAGAAGACTGCTGACTTGACAGCTGCCCAAAAGTCGACCATTTACATCTTACACAAGGAGAGCAAGACACAAAAGGTCATTGCTAAAGAGGCTGGCTGTTCACAGAGCTCTGTGTCCAAGCACATTAATAGAAAGGCGAAGGGAAGGAAAAGATGTGGTAGGAAAAAGTGTACAAGCAAAAGGCATAACCGCACCCTGGAGAGGATTGTGAAACAAAACCCATTCAAAAATGTGGGGGAGATTCACAAAGAGTGGATTGCAGCTGGAGTCAGTGCTTCAACCACCACGCACAGACGTATGCAAGACATGGGTTTCAGCTGTCAAGCCACTCTTGAACAAGACACAGCGTCAGATGCGTCTCGCCTGGGCTAAAGACAAAAAGGACTGGACTGCTGCTGAGTGGTCCAAAGTTATGTTCTCTGATGAAAGTAAATTTTGCATTTCCTTTAGAAATCAAGGTCCCAGAGTCTGCAGGAAGAGAGGAGAGGCACATAATCCACGTTGCTTGAAGTCCAGTGTAAAGTTTCCACAGTCAGTGATGGTTTGGGGTGACATGTCATCTGCTGGTGTTGGTCCACTGTGTTTTCTGAGGTCCAAGGTCAACGCAGCCTTCTACCAGGAAGTTTTAGAGCACTTCAAGCTTCCTGCTGCTGACCAACTTTATGGAGATGCAGATTTCATTTTCCAACAGGACTTGGCACCTACACACAGTGCCAAAGCTTCCAGTACCTGGTTTAACCCTTATGACGCCACGGTCGAGTTTACTTGACAAGATGCGGCAGTGAATAAAACGGCCGATTTTGTCAAATAGGGTGTCAAATTTCGTTCGACCTCCCCTCTACTAGATGGCAGACATGTCATACTTCATCCCTGACTCAAAAAAACGTCATGGTTCTATACAAAATCTTCGAGCTAGAGCGCATTGAATCAGTGTAAACAAAAGCGGAGCTAGTGTGCGAGTGAGCCATTTTATCAGAGCAATATTGTCAACGTCAGCGAGTATTTGCATTAGATTATTATTATAATTATTATTATTATTATTGTCTAATGGCATCAATAAAGCTTACCCACAAGTGTTGGGTCTTATCGCGGACCCTGATTCTGAAGGGGAATAACTGCATTCAGAAGATGACGGTGATTCTGAAAGTGAAAGTATAGCCCTACACCCAGCACAAACGGTGAATCCTTTGCCCAATGTGGATGGTCCTTTGCCCATTGTCAGTGGTGGAACAATGTTTCCCGGGGTCCGAGTGTTCATCGTGAAGTTAGCAGGCGTGTTAGTCTTGTGGGGAACGAGGCGGGAGATTTTTCCCACGCTAGCCACGTAGATTTGTCTTCTGACCGTGAGCCTCTTCGCAATCGCGGCGACAGTATTGCGGTGGAGACTTTGTCTAATGCCACTGGGTATGTTAGACGAGGTCGAAGTATTCATAGGACAGTTAGGGGGCAACGTGGGGGCAGGGTGGGGAGTCACAATGACAATGACAGTAGTCTGAGCTGCGCACACTCGGCGCGCGCGCGCGAGGCAGATCTGGCCGCGCTGCTCGTAGCAGGGGCAGAGTCGGTGTGACACGGGGCTATTATGCATAGTCTATCACAAGCATATGAATAATATATGTGCCCCATACATGGAATCAGAGTGCCTACTCTATGTAGTAAATGGAAAATCTCTACAGCAAAAGGCCAACCGCTACATGCATATGGTTTGTTTCTACCATTTATTAGTAATGATTTACAGTGTTTACTACTTACTATTTACCTGAGCATTCAGTATTGTGCAATATAGCATACAGAAGGTGAGGGACATTTTGGGGAGAAAGAAGTTCTGCATTTTATCATTTAAACATGTGACTTTTCTGGAAAATTCTATAATCCAAGGTGGCCGCCACCATATGACATCATAATATGCAAATTAGATGGGAAAATGTAATCCCTACATAAACTTTGGGTCATCCTTAATATTTATCTAATTTACAGAAAGTCTCTATCTTTTATCACTTTTAAGATATAGCCTTTTGAAATTAAGATGTCAAAATCGAACGTTTTAGGAAAAAACCTCTGGCGCCTAAAGGGTTAAGGACCATGGTATCCCTGTTCTTAATTGGCCAGCAAACTCGTCTGACCTTAACCCTATAGAAAATCTATGGGGTATTGTGAAGAGGAAGATGCGATACGCCAGACCCAACAATGCAGAAGAGCAGAAGGCCACTATCAGAGCAACCTGGGCTCTCATAACACCTGAGCAGTGCCACAGACTGATCGGCTCCATGCCACTCCGCATTGCTGCATTAATTCAGGCAAAATGAGCCCCAACTAAGTATTGAGTGCTGTACATACTCATACTTTTCATGTTCATAATTTTCAGTTGGCTAACATTTCTAAAAATCCTTTTTTTGTATTGGTCTTAAGTAATATTCTAATTTTCGGAGAGACTGAATTTGGGATTTTCAATCATTTTAATCATCACAATTAAATGAAATAAACATTTGAAATATATCAGTCTGTGTGTAATGAATGAATATAATATCCAAATTTCACTTTTTGAATGGAATTACTGAAATAAATCAACTTTTTGATAATATTCTAATTATATGACCAGCACCTGTATTTGAAGACCCTATTGGTCTGTCTGGATGAGGTCAAAGTCTGGCTGTCTAATCATTTTCTTTAGCTTAATGAAAGAAAATCTTAGAAGATAATACTTGGTCCACCAAAAATTTTAAGAGATGATAGCCAGTACTATTTCTCCCCTAGAAATAACAGTGAAAGACCGTGTTAATTGTGTTTTTCCATCTTCTATTGTCCAATTTTGTTGAGCCCGTGAGAATTGTATCCCCAGTTTCCTGCTCTTAGCTGACAAGATTGGCACCAGGTGTGGTCTTCTGTTGCTGTGTACCTGCATACCTCAGTTGTACTGAGTGGTTATTTGAGATACTGTTGCTGTTATATATATATATATATATATATATATATATATATATATATATATATATATATATATATATATATATATATATATATATGTGTGTATATATGTATATATGTATGTGTGGCACGTACATTTGCTTCCCATCCTATGTAGATTGTAGAGTCAAGTCAAGTCACCTTTATTTATATAGTGCTTTTTACAATACAAATTGTTTCAAAGCAGCTTTACAGAGATAACAGGAAAGTAAAGTTGTAATAGTATTGTTAAATTCAAAATTAAATGTTAAATGTCCCCAACTAAGCAAGCCAAAAGACAATGGCGAATAAAGGTGAAAAAGGCGACAGTGGCAAGGAACCAAAACTCCATCAGGTGACAGAATGGAGAAAAAAAACCTTGGGAGAACCCAGGCTCATTCAGGGGGCCAGTGTTCCTTTGGACAACAAACGAACAGTGTATGATTATGATTTAGGCGGCATAATAGGTCAGAAGTCAGATTGGATCAGAACTTTCCTCGATAATTATCCAGTTCATCTGGTTAGTGGTCGGAGTCATCACGCCGGTATGGAGATGAGTTTGTTGAGGTGTCCATGAGGCCTTCACAGTGTTGATGAGGCTGGCACTTCAGGGATGTGTTGTCGTCGTGTCCATGTGATGGTCCTTCCTCAGATCTGGATATGGCCTGGATCCGACGGTTTGCGGTAAACCTCGGGATAAACAGAGAGACTAATATTAGCGTAGACGCTATCCTTCTTATGATGTACAAAGTACATCAGGATTTATGGGAAGAGTTCCCGGTTCCGGCTGATCTAAACTATGCAGCCTAACATTGAATTATAGCAATCTATAATGTGTTATGTGTATGCTAAGTCAAAGAGATGTGTTTTTAGTCTAGATTTAAACAGACAGACTGTGTCTGCTTCCCGGACCATGTTAGGAAGATTGTTCCAAAGTTTTGGTGCCAAGTAGGAAGAGGATCTACCGCCAGCAGTTGATTTTGATATTCTAGGTATTATCACCTGGCCAGAATTTTGAGATTGCAATAGACAGGAAGGACTATAATGGGTTAAGAGCTCGCTCAAGTACTGCTGAGCTAAACCATTTAGTGCTTTGCAAGTAATCAGCAATATTTGAAAATGTATACAATGTTTAATAGGGAGCCAATGCAGTGTTGACAGAACCGGGCTAATATGGTCATGCTTCCTGGTTCTGGTAAGAACTCTAGCGGCTGCGTTTTGAACTAGCTGTAGTTTGTTTATTAAGCTTGCAGGGCAACCATCCAATAGAGCATTACAATAATCTAGCCTTGAGGTCATGAACGCATGAACTAATTGTTCCGCATTTGTCAATGAGAGCATATGACGTAATTTAGATTATATTTTTAAGATGGAAAAATGCGATTTTACAGATACTAGACACGTGACTTTCAAATGAGAGATTGGTATCAAAGAGCACACCCAGGTTCCTAACTGACGACGAAGACTTAACAGAGCAGCCATCAAGTGTTTAACAGTATTCTAGGTTATTGCGTGTGGAAGTTTTTTGTCCAATAATTAGAATCTCTGTTTTTTCAGAATTTAGTAGTAGGAAATTACTAGTCATCCAATTTTTTATATCAGCTATGCATTCCGTTAATTTTGTGAATTGGTAAGTTTCGTTAGGTTTTGAGGAAATATAGAGCTGAGTATCATCAGCATAACAGTGAAAACTAATTCCATGTTTCCTAATGATATCTCCTAAGGGTAGCATGTACAGAGTGAACAGCAGCGGTCCTAGTACTGAGCCTTGTGGTACGCCATACTGAACTTTTGACCGATAAGACATCTCTTCATTTACTGCTACAAACTGATAACAGGCAGATAAGTATGCTTTAAACCATGCTAGTGAAATTCCACTAATGCCAAAATAGTTTTCTAGTCCATTTAATAGAATGTTGTGGTCGATGGTGTCAAATGCAGCACTTAGATCAAGTAACACTAATAGAGAGATACAACCACGATCGGATGATAAGAGCAAATCATTTGTGACTTTAATGAGAGCAGTCTCAGTACTATGGTACGGTCTAAATCCGGACTGAAAATCCTTGCAGATATTATTTCCTTCAAGAAAGGAACACAGTTGTGAGGATACTGCCTTTGCTAATATCTTTTACAGAAAAGGCAGATTTAAGATCGGCCTGTAATTGACTAATTCTGTAGGATCAAGTTGCGTTTTTTTAACAAGCGGTTTAATCATAGCCAGCTTAAAGGGTTTTGGTACGTATCCTAGAGACAAAGACGAATTAATGATATTGATAAGAGGATCTATGACCTCTGGAAGCATCTCTTTCAGTAGTTTAGTCGGTATAGGGTCTAACATACAAGTTGTCGATTTAGATGAGTTAACGAGTTTGCAAAATTCTTCTAGAGGCAGCTCACTTGGTTAATGTTTTGTTTTGTAAAACTCAGTTAAAGGAGAACTCCGGGCAATTTTTAAGTAAATCTTGATCGTTAGACCTTTGTGAGTACTGACTATAGAAAAAAAACGAACCGGATTGGTGCTTGCTACGCGGAGCTGCGACCGCGAATGCCCAGAGCTCCCACCCAGCTAAAACGGCAGTTATGGGGGCATCGAAATAAAGAGCGTTTTTGAGCCTCTTAACAGACACAAAATGCAAGTAAAATGTCTGTCCAACATGAACAGGGACCCTACATGTGAACAAGATGCGTTTAGCAACTTAGCCATTGTTTCAACTCACCTAAATAGTCTTTTAGACGGCAAGCTGTAGTCTCGCGCTGCAGTCCCGTGCTGTAGCCGGAAAAGGTAAACAATGTCCAGGTGGGAGGAGCGTTGATCATGTGCGACGAGTCTTCGTACATGAATGGCATTTTTCTTCAAACGGCCCCGCTGTGTTGAGTGTGTGTAGTCATCCTTGTCAAAGTGTTCACTGCAAATGCGGTAATCTTTAGCGCGTAGTACTTCTACGGGAGTTTGCACATCAAGTTGAAATACAACTAGCCACAAACTGCAGAATCTCGAGGTCATGGAAAGGAAGACGATGAAAATATAAGCTCTTATATTTTCGCATTCTGTTGTCACAATTCGGAAAGGCACAAACATGAACCATTTCTTCTTCACTTGTAAGCAACTCTGATCATAACTCGTCGCACATGATCAACGCTCCTCCCACCTGGACATTGTTTACCTTTTCCGGCTACAGCACGGGACTGCAGCGCGAGACTACAGCTTGCCGTCTAAAAGACTATTTAGGTGAGTTGAAACAATGGCTAAGTTGCTAAACGCATATTGTTCACATGTAGGGTCCCTGTTCATGTTGGACAGACATTTTAATTGCATTTTGTGTCTGTTAAGAGGTTCAAAAACGCTCTTTATGTCGATGCCCCCATAGCTGCCGTTTTAGCTGGGTGGGAGCTCTGGGCATTCGCGGTCGCAGCTCCGCGTAGCAAGCACCAATCCGGTTCGTTTTTTTTTTCTATAGTCAGTACTCACAAAGGTATAACGATCAAGATTAACTTAAAAATTGCCCGGAGTTCTCCTTTAATGTTTTGTTCTGTACAATTATGATATTCAGACCCCTACATTTCCATTTCTTTTTTCCCCAGGTTACCGTTCCCATGGCTTCTGTTCTCCCTTTTAAACAGTATGAGCCCAGTAAGAGTGAGCAGTAACGGCCTGTTCTGTGCCATCGTGTTACTCTTCCTCATGCTCATCTTCGTCATCATCTCCATTGCCGCCTGTAAGTGGAAAATGAGCAAACTGCTGGGCTTCATCATGTTCCTGCTCTATATCGTCTTCCTGGTGGTCAGCGTCCTGTTGGAGGACAAGGTCATAGCGTGCCCTATCTCTATCTAACGTCTGTTCTCATTTACACACACACACACACACACACACACACACACACACACACACACACACACACACACACACACACACACACATAAAATCATGTACCTGCTGACTTTACCTCACCTCTGTAGTGATTTATTTATGTATGACCTTATGACAAAGAGTGTCTGGCCTGTTTGTGTTTATGGGGTTTTACACACTTATTTATTACACACTGTAATAAATAAACACTGTTCGGTATTTATGGAATGGACCACCGGAGGAAAATAGGGGAGTGTCATGTCTTTTTATTCTTTGTTGAGGGGAGGGTCATCCAGCTTTTTTTAGACTAGAGGGAGGGTCACCCAACTTCTGTATTCATTAAAACAGCTAAATTTCAAAGTGGCTTGTTTGGTGCATATTTTTCCATGTAGCTCCGTTTAGCTCTCTCAGTCTCGGCCCCCCATCGCTAGCAGATAGGTCGACCCATTTCTCCTCAATTTCTAATGCGAATGAAGTCCATAGGCGTAATTTAGGGGTGGGACATGACCCCACCACTGTTTCTCAGGATCGATATTGTCCCCCACCATTTTTTTAAACATTATGAGGCACGGATGTGTCAACCTAATACAAATAAATAAAACATCTCCAGTTAACTAGCAGAGCATTAATTTAGCTCATTATTAAATAAGAGATGATCTAGCGCTAAAATGTGTTGCTTTTGAAATCAAGCTGAGCGCTCATTGCTGCTGCTATCAGTTGCATGGAGTATTCTCTTGTGGCTCACGCAGTCTTCCCTCGCACGCGCTCTTCAATCTATCGCCGTTGCGGAGACTCTCTGTTCGTTCCGGTGAAATCACAAAACACACAAACGTGTCTCTGCTTGATATCTACAGTAACCACTGATGAACATATTCGGATTTGATGAGAAAAAAAAGAAGAATAAAAAACTATAGGCCTACTAGTGCAGATTAGAACCAAGAACCTCTGACACGCTTGGCAAGAGATCTTCCACTAGAGTAACAATATTAGTATCATTACAAGACTAATTAAACCCAATGTAACCTTACTGTTGAAATTGATTTCTAGACATCGTAATGTTATGTTTTTTTTCACACACATGTCCCACTCACTTTTTAAAACAAACTTACACCACTGGAATGAACTGTCTCCTCCATATGAGGATCCTCCATATCCTTTTTCAAATACATGGTCAATATTGATTTTCACCAACGACAAAACAACAAATTATCCGTGAATTTATATGGAACTAAGCTTTAGAAGCATTCCATCTTTACTCTCCTCCCTGTTACGTTGCATTCGGAGATCGACTATTTTTGACTGATAAAATGCCGGCGGGCGGAAACAACAACAGCTTCAGTCAGTTTTTCAAAAACCTTTCTCTTTAGTAAACTCTGTGTACAGAAACAATGTTCTCAATGCTCGAGTTCATGTGTAGAGGCCCTGGTGATACGTCGAGCAAATTTTCATGTTGTGTCGAAAATTCGGTGTCTGTCTTAGTGTTTTAAAAATAACGATTTTGATGCTATCATAGTAGTGCCCCTAGCACTCCCATTCAAAAGGCAATTTGACCGAAAACAAAAATACGGTCAATCTTAAACGTGGCGTTTCCATCTTAATTATGCTTTTTTTATGAGTTTGATTCGGATAGATTCACAGAAAGACCCTAGGTTGCATTTTGGAGAGAAACGCTTTAAGTCGTTTGTCATGGTTGTAAAAAAAACAATGGCTATCTGAACATCTTTTCCAAGTGCAAACCAGTACAGAAGTAATCAATAAATTATCGGGGAGGGTCATGCCTTTTTTCACAATCATTTTGGAGGGTCTTAGAAAAATGTATTGCTGGCGAAGGGAGGGTCAAGTCTATTTTGACTATAGATCTCAAAACTCCTCCGGTAGCCCATTAAATAAAAAAACGAACAGTCCATACTTAAATGTTTTAATATGAATATTTTTCTTGTTTTCCCATAAAAATATCTAAATATCCTACAAGAAGATAACTGAGATAAACGAAAAATTTAACCGTCTACTTGGTTTCAGAGAATATATCTATTATATTTAAACAGAATATATCTGATTTATATCTGTTTATTTTTGGTAGTTTATTTCTTCTCGGTTTAAGAATAAATGTACAATTTTTGCATTTTTCTTAAAACAAAAATAAGATAAAAGTATTACTTTCACTTTTTTTTTTTTTTTTTTTCTCCACTCATTGAAGTGCAGAGATGAGATGATCTTAAACTAGGGCTGTAACGGTACACCAAACTGAAATTGGTTCATAACTGATTACACACTCTTGTACACAATCATTTTAACGCGGATGAGATTCATTGACAGTGTTAAAACCTCAGATTTTATAGATTTATTTATTAAGTTTCAAACAACATGCAAGTTCAGTTAGCGCAGTGGTTCGAGAGCCAAAGAACAACACAGATGGAGCTCTCTGAATGATCTCTGATTATTTCTTCACTGGCACGTCAGCGCTTTAATCACTCTGTAGGAGGTACTAAGGATTTATAACCAGACAGATGCTGTGATTATAGCAGCCAGCGTTTGGTCATTTCTCAGTCACTGTAGGCCAATTGTTCATGCAGTGAATGTGCTGCACTATTGACTAATAGGTGGTCTGGAGCAATCTTTCCATGATATGACTGATATATTCTTATAAATAATTTTGACTTTGCATGAGCTAATGGCCATTGTTCATTTTCTGATTTATTTATTTTTTAATATTTCTATTATGTTTGTATGCTAAACACACATGTTGAGAACATGAAAAAACTTTCTTGTAATGGTGGTAGTAAATATAAGTATGGTGTATGCTGCATGTTTGACAATTCCAGCACATTTTAATGGGTATTTATTTATATTTTATTTATTTACATAAAATAATCCAGCAAGAATACCCATTCAGCTTTATAATATAGCACATATACAAACAAAAAAGTTTATTTAATGTTTATTTTTTTATGAAATGCAAATTCTTTTAATCATAATGGAATGCTAAATTAGTCTGTAAACCATTACCTCCCTATCTTTAATAAAATGACAGACAAAGATTGACTTATAATGTATTTTAGACACAGTGGAGTTACTTATCGATATGTTGAATGTTTTTAAAGCAAAACACCTTCAAATATAATAACTGTTTATTATTTGTCAGTTTCAGTTCTGCTCTGTTGTTTCAGTTTATGGTGAAATTGTGTAACATTTATTGGCTGCCACTTGTATCCATTGGAAACAGTGGCAAATAATATATGTAGGTGTGTTTTTTTTTTCTGGATCCAGGATGCCATTCTGGATTTTTTTTTAACTGATTATTTATAGGATATTAATTTAAGCATTTAAATATTTGTGTTTTTTTCCTTACTTATTGCCTGTGTGTCAAGAGGCCAAAGAAGCCAGAACTACATTGAATTTTGAACATATTGTTTAACCTGGCATGTCATCCTTCCTCTGTAGACACTGTTTCTATCCTTTTATTTTCGTTTTTATTTCAGGGAACCACAAATGAGCAAAATGACTGCATGTTGCTTCCCCAAGCATACAATAACAACAACAACAAAAAACTTTAATATTCACTCATTTATAGAAAATCGCGTTAAATTATATTATAAATGCGATGGAAATGTGTAGATGCTTATAGTCTGTAGTTAAGTGTAAAAAAACAACCTAGAAAAAAATGATAGCACTCCCAGCTGCTGAAACGACGTGCAGTGATTTCCCTAAATAGTCGGCGTAGCACAATCCCTGTATTTGGACTGGAGATCAGTCCATTCCGAGACGGTAAAGTAGGCAAAAAGTTCAGATGCATGCATGAAAATGTGTAGCCTAATTCAAGATGTGCTCATTGCTTTACTGTAAGGTTCAAAGACCAAATATTTGCATAATGATTTGCTTAACAAATAGTCCTTCGGTAACGAAAGAGTAATGTGCTAGCACTGTCTTAACTTATCTAAATGAGTAAAAACACAAGAATTTATGAGTAGCGTGATCCATGTTACCACTAAGGGTGCTTAGGACTCTTTGTAATCTGTACAGACACTAACTAATATAAGCGCAGAACTTGCTGATCAATAACTTTCCCATTACACATAGGCTACTGTACACTAGCATAAAACTTCTTCCAAATAGTGATTTTATTTGTGGAGGTAGTCGCTCTAATTGTGTATTTTTTGGAGGCAGACATTTTATTTGTTTTATTTTTAAAAAAACAACAACAACCAAAAACAAATTTTATTAGTATTTTGAAAAAAATAAATGTTGGCTTGACACAAGTCGAATGCAGATGCCTAGGCGCATCGTTACCTTAGCAAATACTGCCCTCTAGTGTGCCATCTTTATTTTTGTAGCTATGATTCATACAAATACAGATCTAAACAAAGTCATATGTTTCCCTTTCGTTCACTGTTTACTCCACCAACGCCTGTTGTAAGCCTATTCTTTGTGAACAGACAAACACATGCACTGAAATGCTTATGCCTAACTGTATGGGCTACTATTTTTATTTGATAATTTTTCGGAAGAAAATTCAATATCCCTTGTCAGCCCAATATGTTATGGACATCATATTTATTTCTTTAGCAGAAACTACCTTATTTTGCAATGCAGAAGTAAGCTATTTTCTATTTTCTGTGAATGTGCAGACTTTCGAATCAGTAGCCGCTTAATATATTTAAGAATAACTACAATAAACTGTAACTATTCGCGTTACAAACCAATATTTATAATGTTGTATTGTTTATAATTATGATGATATATTAAAATAATATTGTAAGAAATACCAGTTTGCAATAGGCCTACCAAGCAACATAACAAGCTGTTTTGATACAGCTTAAAATAAGCGGATGAACCGGAAGCCAGATACATTCAGTTTAAAAATGGCCGCTCTTACATTAAAAATAAGGTGGATGCAAATCGTACATTTCTGCATGTATCTTTCCATTTCAGCAGTCCATGGGTTACATCTGGAAAGAACTGTAAAGCTTTTATTTTCTGAACCAATAAATTGTATTTCAGCAGATCTGACTGACAAAGGGAACATATGAATGTGTAGGCTATTAAATATATGAATATGGAGATATTGAGTTGAACTAATGCTATTTATTATATGAATAAACAATGCTCAAACATTGAAAGATTTTTAATAATAATAAAAACAGATGATGTAGAAAAAAGGAAATGTCACTGATTAAAGCAATGTAGCTATTTCTAGGCATTTAAAATGTATGTTTTTTATTCATGTTTTCTCGGTTTCCCCCCATATTTTAACACTAAAATGTATGTATCATTGGTAGTTTTCTATCCTAACTTGTTACACTATGATATTTATACATTTTCCTAATTGACATCTGCCTTTCGTATTTATTTTGTATTTTATTTTATTTTATGTTTTGTCTTATAAGAGGGCTGTAGAAATACACAGTTTTCAAGTGCCCATGCTTTATCCTGTTCCATGCTTTCTTGCAGGGTAAGGACTATTTTAATTTTAATTTTGTCTTGTGTCAAACCTATCAACATTGATATCCACTTGGCATAATTATGTGTCTGTTCATATAGCCTGTTCATTTTGTCTGTTCATTTAGTTTGTTTGCTCTGAATGAGACTGAAGCTGAATGCTTGGCCTGGATTTATATAAATCTGGAGTTAAATCCTCTCCATTTTTAGAGTTTAAAGGAGTGAAAATGTTAATTCTGTTCACTTGTTCTCTTTCTGGCCCCTGTCTCTGTCTCCACTGTTGTTTTTCTTTTTTCATAAAACTGCACTTTTTTACTGAATCACTAGATTCACGCCTAGTTATAGCATGCCAACAATCCCTCCATCACTCAGTGTTTAATGTTCCATTTCACGTGAGTAATTTCGAATGTACATATATACAGATACTAATAAAATCAGAATATAGGGAAACTGTTTATGTAAATGCAAAGTATGTAATAAAATAAATAAAGCCAAAAATAAGGGCACATTTTCTGTGATGAATGAAGTTTTTCATAGCAACTGCAAAGATGTGAAATAAAGTTGAAACTCACTCACCAACAGGACTCCCTTTTCTTTATTCTACACATTAAATATTCCCACTTTATATTGTCTTATAACTAATTTTTGTCACAATTGCTAAGACACTAAACCCCATTCTCTGAACCAAATTCCCAAAGGTCTAAGCCTATTTGTCAAATAAATCTCTTTCTGCAAAACCTTAAAGTCCAGGCAATTAGACACCATTTGCAAATTGCATGCATTCTTTGTGCCAATCTCTGAACACAATCTCACTCATTAAAACACATTTCGCACTGTGATGCACTTGTGTTGCAAAACGGTAAGACAAGTGGCAAAAGTTAAACACAACTACAACACAGTTGTAATTGTTTACACAACGGCTCAACATGTTTCACACTTGTTTCTAATGATGTGATCAAACCAACTGTACAATATTACAGTTATAAGCCAGCTCAGTGCACTGAATGTTCATACCAAATGGATGGAAACAATCTGAGAGGGAGAGGAGGAAGAGTTCTATGCAATAGTTAGTGGACTAGGAGGCAGAGGATGAGGACGAGAAAGAGCAAGTTGTGGAGTGTGGTGTCATGGCTCGATCCTGCACACAAGAGGCTTTTTCCTTTTGCCTGGCAAGAGACATCATTGCTATGAAATCCAATTGCTGTGATGTGGAGTCCTAAGGCCAGACCAGCACGAAAATGTGAATTTGCAGTTGCATAACTTTTGGGAACACTTTAATTAAAGGTGATGTAGTTAGACATTAGTACATGTACTTACTATAGTAATAACAGTCAATTGTTCATAATTACAACTAACCCTAAACCAAACCCTAATCGTAACTCTATAGTAAGTACATGTAGTTAGTTTTTTTTTTCGATTGCTAACAAGTATCATTCAATACTGAAGACACATTTTCAAAACTCTTCACACATTCAGCTAAACAGAAGTCTGCGGGGAACAAACTGAATAATTTTTCATTGCTTTCACACAAAATGGATTCAATGATCACATTTTCTAAATCCATTTACACTTTTGTCACTCATACTTCAACGTCCTCAAAAACACTATTTATCTGTAGCACATTTTTTGAATGCAGACACACTGCTTTCAAATCTGATAAAAGCACATTTGAATCAAGATGATGGTAAACTCTGTGCATTTCTGCAGGAATTAAATTGAAATATAAAATCTTAGCAGAATATTTACAATGAAATTAAATAATTATTCCAAACACAACTATTTACAATTTCAGCTGAATGCGATCCAGGTGTGGGTTAAAGTCAAGTCAAGTCATCCTCATTTATATAGCGCTTTTAACAATATAGATTGTTTCAAAGCAGCTTTACAGAGATAAACCTATAATTTAAGGTAACAGAGATTGGTTTAGTTTTATAGTGGTTAGTAGTTTATAGTGGTATAATGTTTTTTCCAGCTAAAGTTAGTTTTGATTGATTCACTTCCGTCTAAATGATCATTTGTTATTAAATTAGGGACCGCTAAGACGACACTGTTCTCTCTAAACAGACTTTAAACGTGAACCTGTGATAGACGCTGATGGCGTTCACGTGCGCATTAAGAATTTATTCTATAGTTATGTGCGTTTGAATATATGTGCGCAGGTTTGTAATTCCTTACAAACCATGCCTAAACAAACTACTTGTCTTGTCTATAAATTTTGATGCAGAATTTTATTTCATCTTATCACTTTGGGTAGGTACGCGAACCGAAAAATTCCACAACGCTTTATCTGTAGAGTGGTATAGGGATCCTCCATAGGGAGAGGCTAGTTGGCACTTCAGCACTGCATTGTCATCGGGTCCAGGCGAAAGTCCTTCGTCAGATCTGGAAACGGCCTGGATCCGGCAGGCTGCGGGAAAACCTCGGGATAAACAAAGACACTAAAATTAGGGTAAATGCCATTCTTCTTATGATGTAACGAGTACATCAGGATATGAGGGAAGTGTTCCCAGTTCCGGCTTACCTAATCTAAGCAGCCTAATATTGAATTATAGAAGTCAATAGAGTGTTATGTGAATGCTAGGTCAAAGAGATGTGTTTTTAGTCTAGCTTTGAACTGACAGACTGTGTCTGCTTCCCGGACAATGTTAGGAAGATTGTTCCAAAGTTTTGGTGCTAAATAGGAAAAGGATCTACCGCCAGCAGTCGATTTAGATATTCTAGGTATTATCAACTGGCCAGAACTTTCAGATCGCAATAGACGTAAAGGACTATAATGCGTTAAGAGCTCGCTCAAGTACTGGGGAGCTAAACCATTTAGTGCTTTGTAAGTAATCAGCAATATTTTAAAATTTATACGATGTTTAATAGGGAGCCAATGCAGTGTTGACAGAACCGGGCTAATATGGTCGTACTTCCTGGTTCTGGTAAGAACTCTAGCGGCTGCGTTTTGAACTAGCTGTGGTTTGTTTATTAAGCGTGGAGGGTAACCACCCAGTAGAGCATTACAATAATCTAGCCTTGATGTCATGAACGCATGAACTAGTTGTTCCGCATTTGTCCATGAGAGCATATGACGTAATTTATATATATTTTTAAGATGGAAAAATGCGGTTTTACAGACACTAGACACGTGACTTTCAAATGAAAGATTGGTATCAAAGAGCACACCAAGGTTCCTAACTGACGACGAAGACTTAACAGAGCAGCCATCAAGTGTTAGACGGTATTCTAGGTTATTACGTGTGGAAGTTTTTTGTCCAATAATTAGAATCTCTGTTTTTTCAGAATTTAGTAGTAGGAAATTACTAGTCATCCAATTTTTGATATCAACTATGCATTCCCATAATTTTGTGAATTGGTGAGTTTCGTTAGGATTGGAAGAAATATAGAGCCGAGTATCATTAGCATAACAGTGAAAGCTAATTCCATGTTTCCTAATGATATCTCCTAAAGGTACACTCTCAGAAAAAAAGGTACATTTTTGTACCAAAGAAGGTACAAACCCTTGTCACTGGGGCGGTACCTTTTACTGGTACAAAACTGTACCTTAATATAAAGGAACAAATTTGTACCATTCCAGTTTGTACCTTAAAGGACATGATTTGTACCATGGGCAACCAAAATGTACCTTTTGTTTTTTAAAACTTGTTGGTAGGCTACGACAATATTGTACCTTAACTGTGTCAAATATGTTCCTTCGAGAACTATTAATGGCTGATTTCCTATTGAATAACATACACATTCAACAAATGAATCCAAAAGGCATCAATTTAATGAGTACTGCAAATACATATCAAATACATATGAACGTTTGAATACTTTCGTTCCAGCTTACAGTATAGTATTTCTTTGTGTAAATAAATCAAAAACTTCACAATAAAAACTTCACAAAATTAACAGAATATCACTTCTTTAAAAAGATTTGAAAGAATTCAAAATGCAATTACACTAAAATGTTACAGTACATAAAATATATTTTCTCATCTACAACAAAGCTAGACTTGTTTTTTTCCTCCCATTTTCACACAATACCCTTGCATTTATTTAACTTTTTTTTTTAAAACACCATCCTCTACCCCAACTGCTCGGCAATTTCAGATCCCTCCATTTTTACACGGCTGAAGATTCTCCTCTCACTGAAGACACGTCCAGTCAAGACGTCCCCCAAAATCTGCACAGTGGGTTGTGATGTAACCAGTTCTTCTTGAAAAAAATGAAGAATCAGTATTAGAAAAGACAGAAGTTAATTGATAAAATTTATACTCCCAATGACAAGCTAAAATTTGACCTCTAGACTTAAAAATTCAATTCTGTGATTTACTCGCCTTCAAGTAGTCTTTTCTTAATTACTCACCCTCATGTCATTCCACACCTATAAGACCTTCATTCATCTTCGGAACACAAATGAAGATATTTTTAATGAAATTCTGAGAGCTTTCTGTCCCTCCAGTGGGAGCAATGCAACTAACACATTCAAGGCCCAGAACGATAGGAAAGACATCATTGAAGTAATCCATGTGACTCGTGACATGTTTAACCAATTTTATGAAGCGGTGCTTTGTTTGTTTTTGCAACAAAACAACAACAACAACAACAACAATTTACCACTTTATTTAGGAAGATACTGACCTGCAATCCTGTAAGGGAGCACTATGACGCATGCTTATTATGTTGACTCAAGACCGGAAGTTGTACCGTGAATGTGTTTTAGATGATATTATTTTCTAAATATAGAGGTAAATATGTTGTTGTTGTGTCTCCGCAAAACAAAGCACTTGCATCACTTCATTAAATTAAGGTAAAACCACTGGAGTCACAAGGATTACTTTAATGGTGTCTTGACTACCTTTCTGGGGCTTGAATGTATTAGTTGCGAAAGCTCCCAATGGAGGAACAGAAAGCTCTTGGAGTTCATCAAAAATATCTTCATTTGTGTTTCAGAAGATAAACAAAGGTCTTACGGGTTTGGAACGACATGAGGGTGAGTAATTAATGACAGAATTTTCATTTTAATGTGAACTATACCTTTAAGGAATCCTGGAAACACCTTAAATCAGCCACAGCATGCATTCAGTCCATTTCCTGGAATAACGGAAATGCAGATATGAAAAAAACAGTTTCACAAAAAAGAAAAACCTTTCTGCATTTTTACATTTTACAAAAAAAAAAAAAAAAAAAAAGAATAGCAGTTTTAAACGAATCACTTAAAGTTTTTTTTTTTTTTTAAGAGAATATCATAAGATTAATAAACTCAAATAACTCATTGTACTGATACTTGCCTCAGCTGAGGATGCAGTCAGACTTTCAGATGTGTGATCAGTGAGGCCAGTACTGACAGTTTACCCCATCATCTTCATGATCTAAAAAACAAAGACACATTTGCTGAGTTTCAACAAAATTCTCTGATAAAATGAATGGCATCTATATCTATCTATATCTATATTTTATCTGTGCACTGTTCGGTGGCGTTCTTCAACAACTGCATACAGTAACGTTATTGTATGTGGACTAATGTACACCACCATGGCACCTCTAGTTAAGCATTCATTTACAATAATTACGATTTAAATGTGTACTTACGACACAGAAACTCAATTGCTTTTAAATATATTTGCAGACGCTAATAGCACTGACTGGATTCGTACCTAATTAAGCTATTTACACGCTAATGTCATGTTGAGTTGCTGTAACGTTTAATATGTTTTTTATTTGGTTAGACATTAAACTCACCTTTGAATTTCCTCTTCTAATTCGAGTCCAGCCTCTAAAGTTCTTCTGAAGATGAAGAGGGCGAAGCCATGGTTGTAGTGGTGCTCGTGCTGGTGGTAATCTGCTTCCTGCTCCGTTCTATTTGAAAATTCAGTAACGGCTGCAGCGACCTTGGGCAATCAGTTTCATGTTGTTGTGCCTAACTTAATAGCAAAGTTAAAAGTTATAGTGGACAATGGAGAACAAACGCCATAGTATTTACACGCGATGACTTAATACTAATCAATAATTGCATTATAAAGTGTAACGTTATACAAGTCAAATGGCTAAAAGCATTTGGTGCAAAGCTAATTTAACTCGCTAAATTTACGTTAAGTGGCTGAAACATTTATAGTTTCGACTTGTGAACTAAATATAAACATAAATTATCAGAACTCACCTTTTAATTTTGTCTTCTTCAAGTTTGATATTTAAAATAAAACGCGCAGTCATGTAGCCTGCTGCCCGCTGTCAGTTTGGAAAATTCCTTAACGGCTGAAGCGATTTCGACCAATCAGCGTCTTGTTGCTATGCCAAATACTCAACACAGCAACCAATCACGAATTTAACAGTAGTTTGGCCTATCATTGTACCCTTGATGTGAGAACAATTATGTACCTTAATTTCAATTGTACCTTAAAAGGTACCAAACCTTATCATCAGAGGTCTTTCCAGTACCATTAAAGGTACTATTATTGAAAAGGTACAAAACTGTTCTTCGAGGAACATTATTTGTACCATCGTGTACCTTTATTTCTGAGAGTGTAGCATGTACAGAGTGAACAGCAGCGGTCCTAGTACTGAGCCTTGTGGAACGCCATACTGAACTTGTGATCGATAAGACATATCTTCATTTACTGCTACAAACTGATAGCGGTCAGATAAATATGATTTAAACCATGCTAATGCAATTCCACTAATGCCAACATAGTTTTCTAGTCTATTTAAGGGAATGTTGTGGTCAATGGTGTCAAATGCAGCACTAAGATCAAGTTACACTAATAGAGAGATACAACCACGATCGGATGATAAGAGCAAATCATTTGTGACTCTAATGAGAGCTGTCTCAGTGCTATGGTGCGGTCTAAATCCTGACTGGAAATCCTCGCAGATACCATTTCTTTTAAGAAAGGAACTCAGTTGTGAGGATACTGCCTTTTCTAGTATCTTTGACAGAAAAGGTAGATGTGAGATCGGCCTGTAATTGACTAATTCTGTAGGATCAAGTTGCGTTTTTTTAACAAGCGGTTTAATCATAGCCAGCTTAAAGGTTTTTGGTACGTATCTTAGAGACAAAGACGAATGAATGATGTTAAGAAGAGGATCTATGACTTCTGGAAGCATCTCTTTCAGTAGTTTAGTCGGTATAGGGTCTAACATACATGTTGTCAATTTAGATGAATTAACGAGTTTGCAAAATTCTTCCTCTCCTATGGCAACAAATGAATCAAATTTTACCTCAGGGAGACTATATGGCACTCTCTGATGTGATGATGTAGTAGACGGTTGCATAGTTATAATTTTGTCCCTAATATTATCAATCTTATAAGTGAAGAAGTTCATAAAGTCATTACTGCTGTGTTTCTTGGAAACTTCTGGGCTTGAAGCTTTCTTTTTCGTTAGTGTAGCCACTTTTTCAAATAAATACCTTGGATTATGTTTATTTTCTTTTAATAGGGTTTAAAAATAAGCAGATCTTGCAGCTTTTAAAGCCTCTCTGTAAGCAATCGAGCTCTCCTTCCATGAAATCCGAAATACCTCTAGTTTTGTTTTCTTCCAGTTGCGCTCCATTTTTCTGGCTGCTCTCTTAAGGGCCCGGGTGTGCTCGTTGTACCACGGCGTTGGACTATTTTCTTTAATCTTCTTTAAGCGCAACGGAGCAACTGTGTCTAAAGTGCTGGAAAGGAGAGAGTTAAAAGTTTCTGTTGCAATATCATGTTCTTCTAAGCTATCTGGGATGCTGAGACGATGAAACTGATTAGGAAGATTATTGATAAAGCAATCTTTAGTGGCAGAAGTGATAGGTCTAACATACTTGTAACACGGAGTTGGCTTTGCAGCCTTGGCTAAATGTAATTTACATGAGATACATTACTAGATAATGATCTGAGATGTCTTCGCTCTGCTGCAGAATTTCAACAGCATCAACATTGATTCCATGTGATAATATTAGATCTAGAGTATGATTACGACAATGAGTAGGTCCTGACACGTGTTGTCTAACTCTAATAGAGTTAAGAATGTCTTTAAATGCCAATCCCATTGCATCTTTTCCATTATCTACATGTATATTAAAATCACCAACAATTAGGACTTTATCTGCAGTCAATACTAATTCTGATAGAAAGTCAGCAAATTCTTTGATAAAATCTGTATGGTGCCCTGGTGGCCTGTATACAGTTGCCAGCAGAATTCTCAAACTTGATTTATCGTTTACATTATATATTTTTACATTAAGCACCAACACTTCAAAAGAAGTATATTTAAAACTAGATTTTTTAGTGGTTTTGAAAATATTACTATAAATTACAGCAACACCTCCCCCTTTGCCTTTCAGGCGAGGTTCATGTTTATAACAGTAATCATGGGGGGTGGACTCATTTAAAGTAATGTAATCGTCTGGTTTTAGCCAGGTTTCTGTCATACACAGCACATCAAGGTTATAATCTGAAATCATATAATTAACTATGAGCGCTTTTGAAGTAAGGGATCGAATATTCAGCAACCCAAGCTTTATCGTTTGCTCAACTGTATTATATCTATTTTTTATTTGTTGAATATCAATTACATTTTTGACCTTAGATCGATTTGGACGTTTTTTGGATTTCCAAATTCGGGGAACAGACACAGTCTCTATATGATGATATCTAGGTGAAAGAGGCTCTATGACCTCGGTGTGTCTTAAAATATTTAATTATTTTAGCGTTATAAGTGGTTACAAAATTAATTGGGGAAAATCTGTATTAATGCCCTTGTCTGCGTCAACAAATACTGCATTAGGGTCATTATTTTAGCCTCACTGCAAGGCAGAATTGCAATCATTAAAATGAATATCCTCCCTCGACTTGTATTTCTGTTCTCCATGATTCCTTTATCTCCGCATAAAACCTTTTTTAAAGAAATGGATTCCTTGATTACAAAATTCATTTGGAATAATAAACGACCAAGAATTAAACTCTCAACATTGCAGAGAAGATCTGACCAAAGGAGGCTTGTCACTCCCGAACTTACAATTATACTTTTGGGCATGTCAGCTGCGTTCTCTTAAGATTTGGTTACAGGTTGACTCACAGATCGCCTGGCGGGATGTGGAAGCATCAGCTGTGCTTCCGCATCAGCTCCAGGATATTTTATTCACAGGTTTATCAAAGAATGTCCTAAGGTCTGGGAATACAATTGTGTGCAATTCTCTTAAAATCTGGCACGAGGTGTGCAAATTTATGGGAAGTTCATCTAAGTTCACATCTGAATCGCCGATCTGGCATAATCATAATTTGCGATCCGACAACAGACCTTTTATTTTTAAGCCATGGTCGGATCAAGGTGTACATATTCTTGGTGATATATACAATAATCAGGGCTTAAGGTCCTTTCAAGATCTGAAGGAGTGTTATAATCTTCCTGGACATTCCTATTTTTTGTATTTAAGGTTGAGAAGCGCTATGCGCGCTTACGGAGTACCGTGGAACTGCAACTTGGACTCTCACCCTCTGATGGACTCTGTGACATTTCCACAGGCACGAGGAGCAGTGTCATTCATTTACAACAGATTGCTCAAGCACAGCTGTGGGAAGCTTCCAATCACCACAATATGGGAAAAGGAATTGGCTCCTTGCAAAATAAATTGGGACTGGATATGGGACACTATTCCAACAATGTCAAAAAATCTTGCCCATGAGTTAATACACTATAAACTGCTTCATAGGGCTTACGCTACTCCAAATATCTTGCACAAAATGAAGCGCTTGCCTACCCCCTTCTGCTCACTCTGTAATTCAAATACTGTGGGTACTTATATGCACATGTTTTATGAATGCCAACGTATTGATAACTTTTGGGACGGGGTATTTCAAGTAGTGACAGAACTATGCGGTAAGGTAATCCTTAAGCACCCCAGTCCCTGTTTGTTGAATGATGATGCGGATATCGACCTGACTGTCAGCCAGCGTTGGATTCTTCACACTGCTCTAACTACAGCCAAAAAGATAATCTTTAAGATTTGGCATGAGCCTACAATCCCAGCAGCCAAATTTAAATACATTGCACTATTAGAACTAACTACAGCGAGAATTAACAAAGCCAAACCAAAAACACTTCAGGCCTGGATTGAATTTGTTACAAAGCTATCTCATATAATAACTCAATAGGCCACCCGTACAGATTGTTTCTGAACGTTATTAAGGAGGAACAGTGTAAATCCTGGACTGTGCTGGTGTTGTTAATCCACTCCCTAATTTATTCATTTACCTACCGTACATCATTTTTATTATTTATTATTATTATTATTATTTATTTTATTGTTTTTACAAGCAAACCCTGGTCTTGTACATAGTTATCTGTGGTCGCATATGTGGACCACGTTCATGTCACGACAATTAACCAAGAAACATAACAAACCCACAAGACTAACACTTGATCACTAAACATGAACTCAAAGACAAAACACAGAACTAAATACGTGACAGAATCCCACCTCTAAGGAGCGGATACCAGACGCTCCACAAACATAAGTCCCGGGTGGTGGTGACACAGAGGGAGTCCAAGAGGGAGGTGGGAGGGACAAACAATGAAATAAACAGTGCCTGCAACCAGGGCGGCGCAAGCAGTTCAGGAACAAGCTCAGTGGCGCCCTCTACCACCTGTTCCGGGTCAAGTCTGAGAGCGACCTCCATGACGTGCTCCGAGACCGACTCTCGAGCGACCTCTATGGCGTGCTCGGTAACAAACCCACGAGAGACCTCCACGGCATGCTCGAGAATAGACTCGGCCTTGCTCTCAGTGACTAATCCGGGGACAGCCTCCGCCGCGATCTCAGGGACGGCCTCCTCCGCCGTGATCTCAGGGACGGCCTCCTCCGCCGCGATCTCAGGGACGGCCTCCTCCGCCGCGATCTCAGGGACGGCCTCCTCCGCCGCGATCTCAGGGACGGCCTCCTCCGCCGCGATCTCAGGGACGGCCGCCTCCGCCGCGATCTCAGGGACGGCCGCCTCCGCCGCGATCTCAGGGACGGCCGCCTCCGCCGCGATCTCGGAGACAGCTTCCTCTCCCGCAATCACAGCTTTCGGGAATAAAGTAAGCTTGTGGGGCTCCCCTTGAACCGAACCCACATTGAATGGTGAGTTGGTTATGAAAAGGGCAAAGCCAACATACTGTGCCAGTGTGTATTGCGGTGTATCAAACGGCATAAGTGAATAAAGGAACTTGTCGATTCCCCGACCAAACATGTCTTTCAAAGCAGCGTCCTCAATATCCACCTCCTGGCAAAATTCATAAAACTCCCGCACATACTCATCCATCAGACGATTCTCCTGGCGGGAGCAAAAAACTGCTGGATCCTTTGTGTGGTGAGTGCTTCTGTCACGGCCGGTTGAAATGAACAAGAGAATAGGATCCATTTGCAGCATTTATTAAACATACAAACTCAAACTACAGAAACGTAAACTCAGGTACAAGAAACAAAGTCAGGACAGAACAACCAGCTAACAAACATTAAGCACTCACAAAGACTACACAAGACACACAGGCTTAAATAAGCTAACATGATAACGAGAGGCTGTGGTCAATGGGGAAACACCTGGAAAGACTATTAACACTCAGGTAACAATTAACCAAGAAACATAACAAACCCACAAGACTAACACTTGACCACTAAACATAAACCCAAATACAAAACACAGAACTAAATACGTGACAGTTCAACCTTGAAAAACAAATAAATAACAAAAAAAAGCACTTATTGTTAATGATTTGATCACAGACTATAAACTAGATGTGCTGTGTTTGACAGAAACCTGGCTAAAACCAAACAATTACTGTACATTACTTTAAATGAGTCCATCCTCCAAGATTACAGTTATAAATATGAACCTCACATGAAAGGCAAAGGGGGAGGTGTTGCTGTAATTTATAGTAATATTTTTAGAATTACTAAGACGTTTAAACTTAATTTAGCCAATGCTGCAAAGCCGACTCTGTGTTACAAATATGTTAGACCTATCACTTCTCCCACTAAAGATTGCTTTATCAATAATCTTCCTGATCAGTTTCATCAACTCAGCATCCCAGAAAGCTTAGAAGAACTCGATATTGCGACAATTTTTGTTAACTCTCTCTTTTCCAGCTTTTTAGACACAGTTGCTCCATTGCGCTTAAAGAAGATTAAAGAAAATATTCCAACGCCATGGTACAACGAGCCAAGGTTATAATCGTTAACGAAAACGAACGAAAAAACGAAAACTAGGTGGGAAAAAACATTGTCGTTAACTGAAATAAAAATAAAAACGAGGCATTACAAAAAACGATAACTAACTAAAACTATAATGTGTGTTTGGCAAAACTAACTAAAATAAAATAAAATTATAGAGTAAATGTCCTTAGTTTTCGTCTTTGTAAATGTCTTGGGCCGCCGCACAGGCCGCCACATATTGCGTTTCGTTATTCATTTTTAAAAAACGCAGCGTATTCGTTCAGCTGCATTCCCTTTCCGTTCCCTGCTCTCTCTCTCTCTCACATACACGCGCGCGCACGCACACACACACACACACACACACAGACCCTCCCCTCCGTGCACACCGCGTCTTCATGTAAATGAGTGTTCGTTGAAAGCAAGTTCGCGAAAGGTTGGTAGGCTATCTCGTGAACACCTTTACACAATCACACATTAAAAAGTATTATAACAAATATTTTAAATTCTGAATACAGAATAATTTTGTCAGTGTGTTAATGTCGACCCGAGAAGCGATTGCGGCTTCTTTAGAAAGTTTGAGGTAAAATGCAGTTGGGTTGTCGATGTCAAAACACGATATAAGCTGTGATTCAAATATTAGCTAAAGTTAAATAATGTTATGTCATTTTTTTACTCTAACACTGAATGTTTGCTGCTTCAATCCAGATGAGTATTGTATAGGGTGAATTTAGTAGGGGTGTGAAAATTGTACCGCTGTGGGATTTGTATAGGTTGTGCATTTTGTATAGAAGATGTGTAACGTAGATTTTTTGTACGGCGTGTGGATTTTGTAGAGGTAAAGAGATTGAGCTCCTAGCAATGTCTTGTGTGGCTCATAAATGTGTTGATACATGCCATTCATGTGTGTCTTCTTTAGTCTGTTGGCTATTTAGGTTTTTTCCTGGCACACGTCACTTACACATTTTGCACTTACTGCGGAGTGTTGTGTAGACTATTTACATATTTGTGCTCATATGTGACCCTGGATCACAAAACCAGTCTTAAGTAGCACGGGTATATTTGTGGGAATAGCCAACAATAAATTGTATGGGTCAAAATTATCAATTTTTCTTTTATGCCAAAAATCATTAGGATATTAAGTAAAGATCATGTTCCATGAAGATATATTGTAAATTTCCTACCGTAAATGTATAAAACATTTATTTTTGTGAGTGAATGCAGCACAATCGCAAACATAAATGGACAACTTTAAAGAGTAACTAAACTCTAAAACAACTTTTTTTAGTTACTTATCTGCAAGAATGGAGCTTCATAAATGCTGTTCATTGATTGGAGTTCATTTTTTGACATTTGGGTATAAAGTGTTTTAATTTTCAAATATATGGTGTAAAAACGTCTGAGTGCTGCCCTCTTCAGGTTAAACGGAAAGCTCCTGCAGTAGGGGTACTCTCTGACGTAGAATACTCTCTGACGTCAATCTGTCACGCCCTTGGTGCGAGCTCACCACGCTCTTGGCAGCCCCTGGTATAAAAGCATCTGTTTCCGTCAAAACTACTGTAGCGAGTCAGGAGTTGGAATTAGGAGTATTGAAAACAGATATATATATATATATATTAGCATATAGTTAGCATAGCATTTATATAGTTATTTAGATTATTTCATGTAGCCTAAGTAGTTAATCTCGGCTATCGCTCCAGTGTGCAACCTGCATTTTACGTGAGATTGCTTCTCCAACGCAATGGAGGTGGAAATGGGCTTCTCCACACAGCTCGAGCTGCCAAACGCTGCTCTTCCTGCATGAACTCCACCACCGCAGCGGCGTCATGATGTGAGTGAGCATATATTTTTTATCACAATTTATGTTCCTTCTTATTAGGCTAAAGTTAATTAATCCTCTGGTGTCGACAAACGCGCCGGCGCGATTTGCTGATTATTTTTTTCACATAGCAGCAAAATATAATGAACGTAATAGTAATAATAATCCTGGAGAAAATTACCTCAAAATGACTGAATATAAGAATAATCGGATGCCGATCGCGATGCGGGAGTCAAGACCGCAGTTTGAGCTGGTGTCCGCAGACAATTCACCCTCCTCAACTTCAGGTGAAGGTGGGGGAGAAAAGTTCTCGACTTCAAATGACCGCTCTGTTGCAAAGCTATTTGCGTCACTCCATTTTAGCTAGTTTGACAGCAGCTGTCACTGCGGGTCTCAGGTGCACGCCCCCCCGCTCAGCCCCGCCCTCGGTTCGTCGCCTCTATCTCCGCTGGGCTCTGCCCACTTTTCCAGCATTTTTCAAATATTGCCAGTGGGTGGAGTCAGGCTTTGACCAGGGGTTTAGTTACCCATTAAAGGCGATTTTCTCAATGTTTCGATTTTTTGCACCCTCAGAATCCAGATTTTCAAATAGTTGCATCTCAGCCAAATATTGTCCTATCCTAACAAACCATGCATCAATGGAAAGCTTTTTTATTCAGATTTCATGTGATGTATAAATCTCAATTTTAAAAAAAATGACCCATATGACTGGTTTTATCATCCAGGGTCACATATGTACATTTTATGTAGCTACTGGTGTTATTGTTGAATACATATTTCTAAAATTGTATGATGTTTTTGTTGAGTTATTATTACACAATACTTTTTTCTTGAATCTTGCCCCTGACAAATAACCAAAATTACAAAAAAAAGACTAAAACTAACACTAAAACTAATAAAAACTAAACTAAAACTAAGCATTTTCAAAAAATAAAAACTAAACTAAACTAGCAAACCCACTTTAAAAACTAATTAAAACTAAACTGAATTTGAAAACAAAAAGTCAAAACGAAATAAAAATAAAAACTAATGAAAAATGCAAAACTATAATAACCTTGCAACGAGCACACTCAGGCTCTTGTATAACCAGGCCGAAAACAGACTGACAAAGGAGATCAGAGTTGCTAAAAGGAACTACTCTGAAAAAACAGTTTGCATCCAACGACCCATCATCATTCTGGAATGGCCTGAGGAACATCACCAACTATAAGTCACCATCCCCCCGATCTTTGGACAATCAACACCTGGCTGATGATTTAAACTCATTTTATTGCAGGTTTGAAAAGCCCTCATTCACACCACATACCGGCTCAGACCTTCACTTCACACATTCACCATCACCTCCTGCACTCCCATTCCTCCCCCCTCCTGCCATCCAACCTGAGCTTAAGGTCTGTGTGGAGGACGTGAGCCGAGTCTTCAAAAAACAGAAGACTAGGAAAGCCTCAGGCCCAGACTGCATCTCATCTGCTTGTTTAAAAGCCTGCGTTGACCAACTGGCCCCGGTCTTCACGCAAATCTTAAATAGAACATTGGAGCAGTGTGAAGTTCCCTGCTGCTTCAAGCGCTCCACTATCATTCCGGTCCCCAAAAAAACCCAAATCCCTGGACTTAATGACTACAGACCTGTCGCTCTCACGTCTGTGGTCATGAAGTCATTTGAAAGACTGGTGTTGGCCTGTCACGATGCACACACAGGAAACAGAGAGATCCAATTTGCAGTTATTTATTAGGGTAATCCAAAAACATAAATCCAGTCCAGGCAGGGGTCAAAACCAACGTAGCAATCCAAAAACATAAAACAATAAACAAACTAGGACAAAGCAGAACAGACCTCAAAAAGTGACGTGATGAATAACAAGGACTCCGTAACAAACACTAAACAGGCAAGGTATATATAACACAGAACTAACAATGAAAATGGGGAACAGCTGAGTGCAATGAAGATGGGGAACAGCTGAGTGCAATGATGCAGTGATGGGTACAGACAAGGATTGTGGGGAATGCAGTTCATAAAGTGGATGACACCGTGGGTAAGGAGGACCGAGAAAATTATAACTATACAACCGTCTACTACAGTATCGCATCAGACAGTGCAGTGTAGCCTCACTGACGAAAAATTTGATTCATTCACTGCTATAGGAGAGGGTGAATTTTATAAACTCGTTAAATCATCTAAATCGACAACATGTATGTTAGACCCTAATACTAAACTACTAAAAGAGACACTTCCAGAGGTCATAGATCCTCTTCTTATTATCATTAATTCATCTTTGTCATTAGGATATGTACCAAAAACTTTTAAGCTGGCTATGATTAAACTGCTTGTTAAAAAACGCAACTTGATCCTACAGAATTAGTCAATTACTGGCCGATCTCGAATCTACCTTTTCTGTCAAAGATACTAGAAAAGGCAGTATCTTCACAACTAATGTTCCTTTTTAGAAAGAAATGGTACAGTATCTGCGAGGATTTTCAATCAGGATTTAGACCGTATCATAGTACTGAGACAGCTCTCATTAGAGTCAAAAATGATTTGCTCTTATCATCCGATCGTGGTTGTATCTCTCTATTAGTGTTACACGATCTTAGTGCTGCATTTGACACTATCAACCACAACATTCTTTTAAATAGACTCGAAAATTATGTTGGCATTAGTGGAGTTGCACTAGCATGGTTTAAATCATACTTATCTGACCGTTATTAGTTTGTAGCAGTAAATGAAGAGATGTCTTATCGGTCAAAAGGTCAGTATGGTGTACCACAAGGCTCAGTACTAGGACTGTTGCTGTTCACTCTGTACATGCTACCCTTAGGAGATATCATTAGGAAGCATGGCATTACTTTTCACTGTTATGCTGATGATACTCAGCTCTATATTTCTTCACGCCCTGACGGAACTTACCAATCCACAAAATTAACGGAATGCATAGCTTATATAAAAAACTGGATGACTAGTAATTTCCTACTACTTAATTCTGAAAAAACAGAGATTCTAATTATTGGACAAAAAACTTCCTCACGTAATAACCTAGAATACTGTATAACACTTGATGGCTGCTCTGTCAAGTCCTCGTCGTCTGTTAGGAACCTGGGTGTGCTCTTTGATACCAATCTTTTATTTGAAATTCAAGTGTCTAGTATCTGTAAAACCGCATTTTTTAGCTTAAATATATATCTAAATTACGTAATATGCTTTCAATTAAAAATGCAGAACAATTAGTTCATGCATTCATGACCTCAAGGCTAGATTATTGTAATGCTCTATTGGGTGGTTGCCCTGCACGCTTAGTAAACAAACTACAGCTAGTTCAAAATGCAGCCACTAGAGTTCTTACCAGAACCAGGAAGTTTGACCATATTAGCCCTGTTCTGTCAGCACTGCATTGGCTCCCTATTAAACATTGTATAGATTTTAAAATATGCTGATTAATTACAAAGCACTAAATGGTTTAGCTCCCCAGTACTTGAGCGAGCAATTACCATTACCATTTTATCGTTAACGCATTATAGTCCTTTACGTCTATTGCGTCTATCTCAAAATTACTGGGCAGTTGATAATACCTAGAAAATCAAAATCGACTGCTGGCGGTAGATCCTTTTCCTATTTGGCACCAAAACTTTGGAACAATTTTACTAACATTGTTCGGGAAGCAGACACAGTCTGTCAGTTAAAATCTAGACTAAAAACACATTATGGACTTCTATAATCCACTGTTAGGCTGCATAGTTTAGATCAGCCGGAACCGGGAACACTTCCCATAAATCCTGATATACTTGGTAAATCATAAGAAGAATGGCGTCTACACTAATATTTGTCTCTCTGTTTATCCCGAGGTTTACCACAAACCGCCGGATCCAAACCATATCCAGATCTGATGAAGGACCATCGTTTTTTTTCTGTCGCCTTTCGTCGCCATTGGCTTTTGGCTTACTCAGTTGGGGACATTTAATTTTATATTTAACAATATTATTGCAACATTATTTTCCTGTTATCTCTGTACAGCTGCTTTGAAACAATCTGTATTGTAAAAAGCGCTATATGAATAAAGGTGACTTGACTTGAATGAGAGCTGTTGCCAGTTTTATGGTGGGACAAGCTTATTTTGAGACATATATTAAGTGTTTTGTTGGTCTGGGTGAGTTGAAGAGGTGGGACTAACTGTTTGGCCAAGGTTCATCTTGGTAATGCAGACTGTATGAAGAGTTTTGAACCAGTGGGTTCAGTATTGCCTGATGCTTGTTTGCAATTGAAAAAAAAACATCCAAAGCCCTGCATAAGCCTCCTGATCCCCCCGCACCTCCTGGGGTGGAAAATGGGACAGGGCTTACGTCGAGAAGGTCAATCACTGATGTTCACCATGACCCATTCAGTGAGACTATTGGATAACACTGTGAAAGCGTGCCCTTTCAAGTTTGGAAAAGGAGGCTGCAGAACCCACATCCTACTCATGGGGAGGTATCATGTGGGAATTACACACATGGGCTGGCCACTAGGGCGTAATACAGCGGTGTACCTCAGAGACATTCCACTATTCATTTCCTTCTCTGGGCCTCGAGTCAGTTAGCGTAGTGTGATCGCGTAGAGCTACGTCACACGTAGGCTCACTATTGGCCGACGCTGGTCATGTGTGTGATGCGTGTGACGTACAACAACAGAAGCTTACACTATTATACTAGTGAACTGACTCGAGGCCCACAGAGAAGGAAATGAATAGTTGAAATAAAGTCGTTATTTTTTTTATTTTTTTGCGCAAAAAAGTATTCTCGTCCTAAGATTTTAAACTCAGCTGTTTGTCCAGCCTCTTGGATGAGTTCTGACCAATTAGGCACTGTCTTTATTTAAGAGGTGGCATTCTCTTCACCTCTCATCGTAAATCATGCGTTATCTCTGATCTCTTTACTCTCCGGCACTAGCAGAGTACAAAAGTGTACAGTTTAGACATGATTCCTATTATAAGAACACAAAACCTTTTACACAGATTTCAATCAAGCCATCTTCTGAATTAAGAACATATGATCGTACCGATAGTAAACAAGACAGATAGTTAATAGTTATAACAAATAGTTATAACAATTACATGACTTGTAGTATGTGATCTAAGCATAATAGACACATACAGAGGTTGTAGATACAATATAGGATTATGTAGTTGAACAATGTTTGATTATAAGTCCATCAAGAATTGTTTTGGGATGATTTTATGTATTTTATTTGTAAAGTCTCAGTCTCTGTGGTTTTAAGAGATTTCAACCATGGGGTCGTTCCAAGGTACTTAAAAAGGAGGAGGTCTGTTTTAAATAATTTGTCATGGTTTCAAACAACCTCTACCGTTATCTTGGTGGGTTCTGAGCCGTGCCATCTCTGAACCAATCAGTCTTTTCCAAACTATCTAACGTTGACGACGTTCTCCTTTTGTTGGGCACATCTCTTTGAAGCTTTGGAACTGGCTGGAGCCCACTCCCTTTATGGCCCTAGATTAGACTGGTGATTTGGGGGTCTGGAGTGTTGAGTTCTGTGTGGAATTATGTTTGAACAAATCATCTGGAAGATCTGTTTGTGTCTGGTTCGCCCTCAAATCCTACATTATGTTCCTCCAACAAACCTTGGCAGTCAGACCTGGCGGAGACATCAAATGCCAAGCCTAAAACTCTTAGGTACAAACTTGTGATAGGGTAGGTGCCCATATTTAGCGATTCCTACGGCGATCCCATATGTGTATTCTTCCACGTCTTTCCCTGAGCAGAGTCCTCTCTGCCGGTATTGACTCCTGAATGTGTGTTTGCATGTGCTTATCTCGCACACCAATATGAATTGGCTCGTTTAGTTTAAACTCGAAAGTGATTGGGCTCTCAGACGAGATCCCAATTCGTCAGTCGTTCTGACATAACGGGAACGAGGGTTATATACCTAACCGATACGTTATTTATTGGCAAGGTTCTTTACGGTTAAAATATTTTCTTTCTTTTTAAATTTTTTCTTAAATGTTCTTAAAAAAAGATTATTAGAAGTACTGTGCACTGAAAGATTCTTTGGAACCAAAAATGTTTCTTCTATGGAATTGGTTTTCAACCCTGGTCCTGGCAAACTCCCAAAACTGCACATTTTGTGCACATTCCTTTCTCTGACAGCCATTTGAGGTCTCTGGAGTCTCTACTAATGAGATGATGACCTGAATAAAGTGTGTTTATAGTGAGGCATCCAAAATGTGCACTGTTGGGAAACTTTATCCCAAGAGTGCACATTTTGAATCCTTTATTTTTAAGAGTGAACATCAAAACTCATCAGGTAAAATACTAGAGGTGTCAACAATAATCGATTCGGCGATGCATCACAATGCGGGAAATGCACGATCCAGCATCGATGCGGCAAAGTGCCATAATCGATTATGTCACTGTTTATTTTCTGGCCTTGGACAATAAAGTTTTGAAGTTTCAATTATTTCCGGGGGCATAATAACAGCAATAAAGATGGCTGAGGCGGAGGGAGATGACTGCGAAAGACGGGGAATCAAAAACGCACCCAAAGCTTGGACAGCGGACATCTGGGCACATTTCAAGTTAATGGGAAACTAGATAAGACTTACGCGGTGTGTAAAACCTGCCACACTAAAATCAAGCACGTTGGAAATACAACTAACGTATGGTCACTGCTGGGAAAAGTTTCCTGTTAGAGCTCTATTTTAATTTCAAATAGTTCTAAAGCAGAGAGAAGAGAAACATTCGTCAAGCACTGAAAGCAGTGATTTATGTTTTCTTTTTCATGTTTCAAAATGCCATATCCAATACCCTGTACCATTCAATTTTATTTTATTTAATGACATTTATGTCAAAGATACAGGAGAGTTCTAATACATACATAGCAGCCAATAAAATCTGTTGTTCAATATCTGACTGCTTGTATTGCCTCATGACTGATGAAAAATTTGCCTTGTTGTGTGCAGTAGAATTTTGATGCATCGCAATGCGTTGTAGAATCGAATTGAATCGATTCGTTACCTGGGGAATCGTAATCGAATCGAATTGTGAGGGCAGTGCCAATGCACAACCCTATAAACAACGTGGGTAACATGCATGTCATCTTTATGCTTCATATGCGAAATGCTTTGTGTCTGAATGTGTTATCTTCCTCATCATTGTTTCTAAAACTGATTTTAGTGGATGGGCTCCCCCTGCTGGTTCCAACTACTCTTACCAAACTTTCTTTCATGATTTACATAGTATTTATTTCTTTGTCCCACTAACCTGAGGGCAAACTGGGAGTAATACAGGGGTCATACAGTACCTTTTCAAATATACTTTTTTCCTTTCTGGGGTCCACTTATAATGCAGATCAAGGGTTTTGCAACCAAAATAGTCATAATTTAGTCTCTAACCCTTAGAATCAAATAGTCCAATTTGTATGCTATATTTTACAAATATCTTAACTGAATAGGTTTGTTATGTGTCACGTTTGACTGCAAGTTAGAAATATGGTCATAGTCAAAAGAATAGTCCAAAAAGTTAAGGGAAGATTTCATCGCCCTTCACAAACACGGAACAGGATACAAAAAGATAGCGAAGGCATTAAATGTTCCAAGAGATACAGTTGGAAGCATAGTTTGCAAGTTCAAAGTTAAAGGAACAGTGGATACACTACCTGGACGGGGCAGAAAAAGGCAGATATCAACAGCTGCAACCAGATTTCTGAGAAGGCAGGTTCAGAAAAACCATCAAGTGACTGCAAAAGACCTGCAGCAAGACTTGATGGCAACAGACACTGAGGTTTTAGCTTGCATAGTAAGGCATATACTAAACCCATGTGTTACGACCCTACAGGTCATGTGTTTGGTTGGGGTGTGTTTCTTTCTTCTCTCTCTCAGGTGGTGGCCCCTCCCCCTCCATGTCTCGGCTGCATGTGTGAGTGGCAACAGGTGTGCCTGATTAACACTCAGTACCTGGAGGATAAGAAGACTGTTCTTTCATAGTTTGTTGAGTGTTGTTGTGAGGTGTGTGCTTGTTCTGTTCATTTCTCTTCCTTCCAGTTGTGACCACATTGCAGCCAACTTTATTCAACCTGTGGGTTGAACACCAACTTGCATTGTGTTGTGAGTTTTAGAACAGTGTTTGGTGTTTGTTTGTGTGTTAACCTCAGTGGAGAGAGTATTGTTTAGTAGTCCAGTTAATGTTGAATCTTGTTTTTTCTCAGTTATTTAGTTTGTGTTTATTGTTTGCCTTATCTTGCTTGTTTGCCGTCTCATTGTGAGAGAGTAGTTTTGTATTGTTTTTTTTTCTTTGTCCATATTATAATAAATACACGTTTCAACTGCACATGACTCTGACTTCCTGTTCACTTTTGCCCTGGTTATTTTAAATTATTGTTGCTTCCCCTTAGGCGTTTCGGGGTTTCGGCCACTGAAGTTGTTGCCTTTAAAGTCGCCTCGAGCCCGGCATTCTCCAGAAGATAGACTAGGTAAAGAATTGATAGGCAGGATCTGGGGAAGTTGTGGTGTTGCACAAAGCGCTGGATGGTGAGTTTTGTAAGAGTGTGTGTTACGCTTGCATTTGGTTTAACTTAGTGGCTAGTATGGCCAATAGCAGTACTAGTGGGTGGCTAGTATGGCTGTCTTTAACCGGGAGGAGTTTTTAGCGAATCCTACATTAAATCAGCCTTTCTTGTGTCGGAAAGTTGATTTATATTTTGTTGCTAATCACTTTAGTATTCCTGTTGGTAGTACTCTAGTGAAAAGAGAGCTGAAGGATGCTGTGGTGAGTGGATTAGTGCAGAGGGGAGTGTTTAGCTTGGTTGTAGGTGAGCCCTCCTCAGATGGCCAGGTAGAGGTAACAGACACGTCAGAGCAGGATGAGATTGTCACGCCCAAAGTAAAGCAGAGTGAGGTTGAACGGCAATTTCACTTTGCATCGTTTTGTACCGCACTCTGTAGAGTCCTCTTCCACGCCACAAGATGGCGCCCGATTGAAAGTTTGATTAGCTCGTTTACAGTTGGACAAGGAGGAGCGGGAGCGGGAGTTCCAGCTGCGTAGAGAGTTAAAGTTGAAACGCTTGGAGGCGGACACGGCTCTCAAGATGCGTGAGCTTGAGCTGCAAGCTAATGCTGCTGTGCACCCCTCAGTTACCCCTGCGACTCGGTCGTCATCCAACACCACTTTTGATGTAAGTAAAAACATAGCACTGGTGCCTGCATTCAGAGAATAAGAAGTAGAAGGTTATTTTAGCGCGTTTGAGCGAATCGCAGTAGCTCTTTGTTGGCCAAAGGAAGTTTGGGCCATTTTGCTTCAGTGCAAGTTAACTGGCAAGGCTCAGGAGGCTTGTGCTGCACTTTCAGTGGAAGACAGTTTGTGCTTTGATAAAGTTAAAAGCACAGTTTTGCGGGTTTATGAGCTAGTGCCTGAAGTGTATAGACAGCGGTTCAGGGGTCTCAGTAAAGCTGTTAGCCAGACATACGCAGACTTCGCTAGGGAAAAGGTAACTATTTGATCGCTGGTGTGCGGCTTGCAAAGCTGAAGACTTTTCTTCCTAATGTGGTATTGTTGGATCATTGTTTACTTGAACGAACAGAAAGTGGCTACCCTACAGCAAGTGGCGATGCTAGCTAATGAGTTTGCTTTAACACATAAGGATGTCTTCAGTAAACCAATCTCTTCCTCTGTCTCTCCACCATATCTTAGTGCTAGCAAGAAGTCTAGTGACAGACAGGTACCTCGAGGTGGTTTAACTCTCTTTCAAGTGCTAAAATAGATAGACTATGTTTTTTCTGTCATAAACCTGGTCACCTCATAGCAGATTGTATAACTATGAAACAAAAGCAGCAGGGTTCAGTTACCAAGAAGCCGAAGGGAGTGGGATTAATAAAAAACTGTCACTTCTGAAAGTGAGCCTACCTCTTTGCAAGAGCCAGATGAATGTTTTAAACCGTTCATCCTTTCGGGTTCTGTATCACTCACAAGGCAGGTTGAAGATCGGCAGCAGGTCAACATACTACCTGATACTGGTGGTTCGCGGTCTTTTATCCTTTCTAGTGTCTTGTCTTCAGATAATAAGTCAGCCTGTGAGGTCAGTATAGTTGTTCGAGGTATTGGTATGTGTTATGTCCCAGCCCCACTTCATTGTATCCACGTTCAATCTAAGCTTGTTTCTGGTTGGTTCCCTGTATCTGTAAGATCATGTTTTCCTGTGGAGGGAGTACACTTCATCATGGGTAATGACATTGCGGGAGGTAAAGTATACCCTAATCCTGAAGTTGTGGATGTTACCATTTCTGATAGTGAGTCAGATGAGCTCGTTTCAAAACACTCAGAACTGTGCTCAGTCAGTGTGCTGACTAGAGCTCAAGCTTGGAAAAAAGATCAGGAGGTAACTTTGTCTGATTCCATGTTCCCTTCTGTTTTTTTCTGCAGACAGGATGTTTACTGGTGGAGAGTCGACAGAGGTGTGTGAAACAGTGCCAGAGACTGTTGCCACTCCTGAAGTACCACTGCCGCTGACACATGAAGGACTCATTGGTGCACAGGAAAATTACCCCTCACTGACAAAGTGCTTTGCAGCAGTTGTTGCTGACCCGAGTGAGTGTAGGAAAGGTCAGTATTTTCTTGTGGAAAACGGAGCACTGATGCGAAAGCGTCTTCGCATACAGGTGCAGTAACTGATGAGACTGGTGAGGTTTTCAACACAGTGTATCAGATAGTAGTTCAGGTTGGTTGGCGTAAGCATGTGCTAGGATAAGCTTATGAACACCCGTGGTCTGGTCATTTAGGCGTCACAAAAACCTATGACCGTGTCCTTAAACACTTCTTCTGGCCAGGAATGAAATCTCAAGTAACTCGGTTCTGTAACACATGCAGTACATGTCAGATGGTAGGAAAACCCAATCAAGTTGTGCGTCCAGCTCCACTGCGACCAATCCCTGCAGTAGGTGAGCCATTTGAACATGTTCTTGTGGACTGTGTGGGTCCGTTACATTTACATTTACATTTAGTCATTTAGCAGACGCTTTTATCCAAAGCGACTTACATTTGAGGATTAAACCAAGCGAGTCATCATTGAGAGGCAAAAACAACGCAAGAAGTGCTCAGAATACAAAGTTCAAACATTGCTCAGAGTAGCATAAACCAGACAAGCGAAGATTTCAAGAAAAAGGTTTTTTTTTTTTTTTTTTTTCTATGTTAAGTGCTCACGGAAGAGATGAGTTTTCAGTTGTCTTTTGAATGCTGTCAGGGATTCTGCATTCCGGACGAGGGTGGGTAGGTCATTCCACCAGCATGGAACCGTGAATGAGACTGTTCTGGACAGTGATTTTGTGCCTCGCTGTGAAGGCACCACGAGCCGTCGCTCCTTGGCTGATCGTAGGCTTCTGGTAGGGATGTAGACCCGTAGGAGGGAGCTGAGCCGGTGGACAATCTGTAAGCAAGTGTCAGCGCCTTGAACTTGATTCGAGCAGCTAGTGGTAGCCAATGCAGGGAGATGAACAGCAGAGTGACGTGGGCTCTTTTGGGCTCGTTCTAGACAAGACGAGCAGCAGCATTCTGGATCATTTGTAAGGGTTTAGTTGCACATGATGGAAGACCAGCTAGAAGAGCATTGCAGTAATCAAGCCTAGAAATAACCAGGGCCTGGACAAGAAGTTGTGTTGCATGCTCAGTTAGGAAAGGCCTGATCTTCCTGATGTTGTGCATTGCAAACCTGCATGATCGAGCTGTCTTTGAACTGTGGTCTGTGAAGGTTAGCTGGTCATCAAAGATTACTCCAAGATTTCTGACTGACCTTGATGGGGTGATTGAGGATGAGTCTAGCTGGATAGTGAAGTCGTGCTGTAGAGACTGATTGGCAGGGAGGACGAGAAGCTCAGTCTTTGCCAGATTGAGCTGCAGGTGATGTTCCTTCATCCATGCCGAGATGTCCGCCAGACAGCTAGAGATACGTGCAGCTACTGTGGGATCGTCTGGTTGAAATGAGAGGTAGAGCTGGGTGTCATCAGCATAGCAGTGTGTGCCTGTATGATGGGTCCCAGTGATGTGGTGTAAATGGAGAAGAGGAGGGGTCCAAGGACTGACCCCTGGGGAACCCCTGTGGTCAGTCGATGTGCTTTGGATATCTCGCCTCTCCATGCGACCCTGAATGACCTACCTGTGTGATAGGACTCAAACCAGTGGAGGGAAGTTCCAGTGATGCCCAGTGATGAGAGGGTGGACAGAAGGATCTGATGATTCACAGTGTCGGAGGCAGCAGACAGGTCTAGGAGAATGAGAACTGATGATTTGGAAGCAGCTTTAGCGATCCGCAGGGCTTCTGTGACTGGAAGTAATGCGGTCTCGGTTGAATGCCCTTTCTTGAAGCCAGATTGGTTAACATCCAGCTGGTTGTTCAGAGACAGGAAAGATGATACTTGGTTGAAAGCAACTCGTTCAAGTGTTTTTGCAAAGAATGGTAGGAGAGAGACAGGTCTGTAATTCTCTAGAAGTGATGTGTTTAATGTTGGTTTTTTAAGCAGTGGGGTTACCCGAGCCTGCTTAAATGCTGTAGGAAAAATGCCAGTATGGAGGGATGAGTTGATGATGTGTGTGAGTGCTGGTAGAAGTGTGGGAGTGATGGCTTGATGGCTTGAAGAAGGTGTGAGGGGATGGGGTCTAGAGGGCAGGTGGTAGGATGACTGGAGAGGAGAAGTTTAGATACTTCTTCCTCGGTTAGTGGAGAGAAGGAGGAGAGAAGGTTATTGGCTGTGGGAGAGGTTGGCCTAGGTTCCTGTGTGTGTGGAGGAGAGAACTGACTGCTAATGGTTGTTGTTTTGTTAGTGAAGAAGTTAGCAAAATCATCAGCAGTAAGCGAGGAGGTGGGTGGTGGTGGAGGTGGACAGAGGAGAGAGTTGAATGTCTTGAAAAGTGTTCGTGTGTTAGAGGCGGTGTTGATCTTGTTGTGGAAATATGAAGATTTTGCGGCGTGAACATCAGCAGAAAAGGAAGAGAGCAGAGATTGGTACATACTCAGGTCAGATGTATCTTTTGATTTGCGCCATTTCCTCTCCATTGCCCTGAGTTTAGTCCGGTGTTCACGAAGAACCTCAGATAACCAGGGGTTAGAGGGGGTAGCGTGTGCTGGCCTGGAGGAGAGAGGGCAGATAGTGTCTAAAGAAGTTAAAGTGGAGCATAAAGTATCCGTTGCGGTATTCACATCTAGAGATGAGAATTGTGAGGGTGAGGGAAGAGAAGATGACACAGCAGAGGAAAGACGGGAGGGAGAAAGTGAGCGCAGGTTTCGTCTGAAGGTAACTGGTAGGGGAGTTGGTGGAGTGTGGATAGTGAGTTGTAGATTGAAAGTAATGAGGAAATGATCTGAAACATGGAGAGGTTTCACCAAAATTTTGTCAGTGATGCAGTTGCGTGTGTAGACCAGGTCCAGTTGGTTGCCTGACTTGTGAGTACCTGTGGTGATGAGCCGTTTGAGATCGAATGAGGCTAGGAGAGAGATGAAATCTGTAGCATACGGCTTCTCTAGATGGATGTTGAAATCGCCAAAGACTACAAGTGGAGTGCCGTCCTCAGGGAAAGAGGACAGCAGCACATCCAGCTCCTCAACAAAGCTTCCCAGTTGACCTGGGGGGCGTTAAATGACTACAATCTGGATCTTAAAGGGAGTTGTAAGTGTAATAGCATGATATTCAAATGAGTTGTTATTGCATAGAGAAGAGAGAGTTGAGTATTTCCAATTGTTAGAAATGAGAATACCAGTCCCCCCACCCCTACCAGACTGGCGAGGGGTGTGAGAGAGAGAAAAGTTGATAGAGAGAGCAGCAGGGGTTGGTGAGTCTTCTGGACGGATCCAGGTCTCAGTCAAGCCCAAGATATTAAGAGTTGAAAGAGATGCAAAGGCAGGAATGAAGTCAGCTTTATTGACAGCTGACTGACAATTCCATAGACCCATAGAAAGAGAGAGAGGTGTGTGTGTGCCGATGAGAGAACGGGAAGCAGATTAGCAGTATTGCGCTGCCTTCTGTGCGTGATGAGAGTGCGTTGTCGAGAGACAACCGGAATGTATTGAAAGCACATGTTGATTAAGGGAAATAGAGTACAGGTAGGAAAGGAAAGGGAGAAGAAGATTCTTAAATGCTTATCTGGTGTCGTTGCTCGGTGGAGTCGCACAGGTAGAGTCGATGGTCTTTACCCGAGTCGGTCTTCACACGAGAAGGCTGAAACGCTTCCGCTGCCACTTCCGCGACAGCACGCACACTACATAGATATAATGCGTTCAAATTACTGAGTGAGGACAGCTGTCTCGGACCAGCAATTAACACAGCACCCTCGAATAATCCGAAAATGTCAGAGATCGAAACTAGCTGTTGGCCAGTGACTCACTTAAGTGCTATGCAATTTAAACTGCAATAATATCCAGACGCGGCTCTTATAAAAAGTAGCAACGCGTCTACTTAAAATACAGATTTGTGAGAAGGTAAAAAATTAAAATAACCACAGAATCGAAAATAGCCCTAGCTTGAGATAAATACTAAACTGAAACAAAAGGAGAACTGGATATTAAGAAAAAATCTACTTGTGCGCTCTTGTCGATTCCACAGACTTGACCGCTGTCCTGGCCTTGTCCTGAATCTCCACGAGTTTATATCTGTTTACAGTGGCTGTCTCGGACCAGCAATTAACACAGCACCCTCGAATAATCCGAAAATGTCAGAGATCGAAACTAGCTGTTGGCCAGTGACTCACTTAAGTGCTATGCAATTTAAACTGCAATAATATCCAGACGCGGCTCTTATAAAAAGTAGCAACGCGTCTACTTAAAATACAGATTTGTGAGAAGGTAAAAAATTAAAATAACCACAGAATCGAAAATAGCCCTAGCTTGAGATAAATACTAAACTGAAACAACAGGAGAACTGGATATTAAGAAAAAATCTACCTGTGCGCTCTTGTTGATTCCACAGACTTGACCGCTGTCCTGGCCTTGTCCTGAATCTCCACGAGTTTATATCTGTTTACAGTGGCTGTCTCGGACCAGCAATTAACACAGCACCCTCGAATAATCCGAAAATGTCAGAGATCGAAACTAGCTGTTGGCCAGTGACTCACTTAAGTGCTATGCAATTTAAACTGCAATAATATCCTGATGCGGCTCTTATAAAAAGTAGCAACGCGTATACTTAAAATACAGATTTGTGAGAAGGTAAAAAATTAAAATAACCACAGAATCGAAAATATCCCTAGCTTGAGATAAATACTAAACTGAAACAAAAGGAGAACTGGATATTAAGAAAAAATCTACTTGCGCGCTCTTGTCGACTCCACAGACTTGACCGCTGTCCTGGCATTGTCCTGAATCTCCACGAGTTTATATCTGTTTACAGTGGCTGTCTCGGACCAGCAATTAACACAGCACCCTCGAAAAATCCGAAAATGTCAGAGATCGAAACTAGCTGTTGGCCAGTCCGTTACCAAGAACAAAAGCTGGTAACCATTTCTTAATGACTGTTATGTGCATGTCCACTCGTTTTTCAGAGGCAATCCCTCTGAGGAAAATAACGGCACCAGCCATCACAACATCATTGATTATTTTTTTTACTACATTTGGTTTGCCCAAGATTGTTCAGACTGATCAGGGAACCAACTTTATGTCCAGAGCATTCAAACAGTCCCTGCACTCCTTAGGTCACATTCTGTATCCAGTACTTACCATCCAGAGTCACAGGGAGCATTAGAGCGCTGGCACCAAACTCTGAAGTCGATGCTAAAAAAGTACTGTTATGACACAGGGAAAGATTGGGACGAAGGTGTGCCGTTTGTATTGTTTCCCATACGGGATGCCAAACAAGAGTCCCTGAAATTCAGTCCTTCTGAGCTTGTGTTTGGCCACAACGTCCGTGGGTCGTTGAAAGTGCTGAAGGAGAAGTTAATGGCTGGCTCCTCTAAGTCTAATGTGTTAGATTTTGTTTCACAGTGTAGGGAACATTTGCATCACGCCAATTCCTTGGCTAAGGAAGCCCTCTCCTCTTCTCAGGCCCGCATGAAACAGCAGTACGACAGAAACTATATTGAGCGCAAGTTTCAGCCTGGTGACAAAGTATTGGTATTACTGCCTGTGCTCGGTTCTTCTCTTTCTGCTCGCTTCTCAGGTCCATGTGTAGTGGAGGGCAAAGTCTCAGAAACTGACTGTCATCCACACCCCTGAGCGCAGGAGGAAAAAGCGTGTGTGTCACATTAACATGTTGAAGGCTTATCATTCCAGGGAGAATGATCAAGGGGAGCAGAAACGCAGCGTGGAAGCGGCTGTTCCCGACACCAGTTCAGCGTCCACGGTTTATGGTGCGTTCATGGGTGGTGAAGGGGATGATGGTTTGAGCGTGGTATCCGAGGGGCAACAGTGTGGTGGGCTATCTAATACAGAGTTCTTGGCTGAAGTGGGGGCACAGCTTTCCTACCTTACTGACACTCAGCAGGGAGACGTACTTACCTTGTTCAACTCATTTCCCATGCTTTTTAGTGATGTTCCATCTCGTACAACTGTGATACAGCATGATATTGATGTTGGCTCTGCTATTCCAATCAAGCAGCATGCTTACAGGTGTCCTGTTGGAAAAAGAGAGTTGATGAAGGAGGCTACTTACAGGGCTGGCCCGTGGCATAGGCGGACTAGGCAAATGCTAGGGGCGCCACTCAATAGGGGGGCCAAAATGAGTGAATGAGTTTTTTTTTTTTTTATAATACTATTTTAAAAACATTAATTTAAAATACTACAAAATAAAGCAAAAAAAAAAAAAACACTCCACAAAAACTTAACTAAGTCCCCCGACTCCGGTCCGGCGCATCAATCTTCCCCCGCCCAGCGAGTGCTTGAAGTGCGTCAGAAACAGAGCGCGCGCGATCAGTTTACTGTTGGTAATTTGTTGTGTAGCGTCGCCCCTCGCTGCATCCAATGTAGACAGCATTTCTTTCGTTTGAGGGCACTTAACACACTCAAGCACCCCGTAGAAACGGGCCTGGCAGCTCACGCCAGGTCCAGAGATGGTGAAAGTTACCTGATTGTGACGGATGGCCAAATTTACATGACTTATTTTATATTAGCATTATAGTCTGCAATAGATACAGTGCCAAACGGAAGAGAAGAGGATAAAAGGGGATAAAGACAGAGGTAATGTAATGAATGAACAGTTTAACTAATTGCATAGTAGTAAGATATATAATTTAATGGCAGTTATTTTTACCTTAAACTTTAAGCTAACAATTGTTCTGAGTTCTCCAGAGGCCCCAGAGAGTGTGATTTGTAACAATCACGTCAGTTTTTTTAGACACATTCACTATCACTTTTATTAATTAATGTTTTACTCTACAGTTGTGCAGTTTTGAGGGGGATATATGACATTTTTTAAATTTATTTGCCAAAATTATTAATGATATTTATATAGGCTACAGGTTTATTAAAAGTAGCAACGTTTTGTGTGAAATTAACATTAAAGAAAACATTTCGCAGTTTCATTCATGGTGAAAACATGAAACGTGCCATAGTTTAGTGGAAGATTGCTGCCATCAACTGCAAAACAAACACTTTTGCTAGCGCTCAATGAATAGTTTGTGCACGAATGACATATGGACGATGACATCACTTTTTTATCCAGAGCGGCTATATATACTGAACAAAATTATAAACGCAACAAAACTGTAAAGCTGTAATTCTGCCTTGAAATAATTTATATTGTAAAAAGCGCTATAAAAATAAATGGGACTTGACTTGAATGCTAGAAGTAATGCTCTTGTTATTTGTGTGTGTGTGTGTGTGTGTGTGTGTGTGTGTGTGTGTGTGTGTGTGTGTGTGTGTGTGTGTGTGTGTGTGTGTGTGTGTGTGTGTGTGTGTGTGTGTGTGTGTGTGTGTGTGTGTGTGTGTGTGTGTGTGTGTGTGTGTGTGTGTGTGTGTGTGTGTGTGTGTGTGTGTGTGTGTGTGTGTGTGTGTGTGTGTGTGTGTGTGTGTGTGTGTGTGTGTGTGTGTGTGTGTGTGTGTGTGTGTGTGTGTGTGTGTGTGTGTGTGTGTGTGTGTGTGTGTGTGTGTGTGTGTGTGTGTGTGTGTGTGTGTGTGTGTGTGTGTGTGTGTGTGTGTGTGTGTGTGTGTGTGTGTGTGTGTGTGTGTGTGTGTGTGTGTGTGTGTGTGTGTGTGTGTGTGTGTGTGTGTGTGTGTGTGTGTGTGTGTGTGTGTGTGTGTGTGTGTGTGTGTGTGTGTGTGTGTGTGTGTGTGTGTGTGTGTGTGTGTGTGTGTGTGTGTGTGTGTGTGTGTGTGTGTGTGTGTGTGTGTGTGTGTGTGTGTGTGTGTGTGTGTGTGTGTGTGTGTGTGTGTGTGTGTGTGTGTGTGTGTGTGTGTGTGTGTGTGTGTGTGTGTGTGTGTGTGTGTGTGTGTGTGTGTGTGTGTGTGTGTGTGTGTGTGTGTTAAATAATCATGAATGCAATGACAGGGCGAAATGGGCTGTGATGCATGGGGCACCAGGTGAAATCTTGCCTTGGGCAGCAAATTGGCCAGGGCCGGCCCTGGCTACTTATCTGCTAGAAAATGGTTTAGCAAAACCTAGCAGTAGCTCATGGAGTTCACCCTGTTTTTTTGCTGACACCAAAGTCAGATGGTACCCCCCGGTTCTGTACAGATTTCAGAAAGGTCAATGCAGTCATGGTCCCAGACTCGTTTCCATTACCCCGTATGGAAGACTGCATAGATAGCATTGGTTCTGCTGTTTTTATCACCAAACTGAATCTGCTTATAGGATCCTGGCAGGTCCCGTTGACTGATAGAGCTTCTGACATATCAGCATTTGTGACTGCAGATCAGTTTCTTCAACATACAGTGATGGCTTTTGGCATGAGAAATGCCCCCACCACATTACAATGACTCATGAACATAGTGTTGGGAGATATACCCCAGTGCAATGTGTATTTGGATGACGTAGTGGTTTATTCAAATGAATGGGAAAGTCATTTGGCTGGCCTGGAAATCATGTGTTTGTACGGCATGCTAACGCAGCATTGACCCTTAACCTAGCCAAATGTGATTTTGCTAGGGCTACTGTCACCTATTTAGGGAAACGGGTAGGACAGGGGCAGGTCAGACCAGTGGAGGCTAAAGTGGCTGCAATATTTACTTATCCAATTCCTACATCCAGACAGGAGCTCCGGCGTTTCTTAGGCATGAACAGGATACTACAGATGTTTTTGTAAGAATTTCTCATTGGTAGTGGCTCCTCTTACTAAGCTCTGTAGTCCAGCTGTACCATTTGTGTGGACACCTGAATGTGATTATGCCTTTGCCACTGCTAAGTCCCTGTTGTGCAGTGCTCCTGTACTGGCTGCGCCTAACTTTGCTCTTCCCTTCCAGTTAGAGTTGGATGCTAGTGGTACTGGAGCTGGAGCTGTTTTGTTACAGGTTGGAGAAGATGGTGTGCATAACCCTGTTTCATACTTCTCCACAAAGTTCAAGCGCCACCAAGTGCATTACTCCACCATTGAGAAGGAGACACTGGCCATGTTACTTGCATTAAAACACTTTGAGGTATATGTGTGTTCTAGCCCATCTCCTGTGACTGTGTACACTGATCACAATCCTCTAGTTTTCCTGAATCAGATGTACAATCACAATCAGCGTCTGATGCGTTGGGCCGTGATGGTCCAGGGATTCCAGCTTAAAATCAAACACAAGAAGGGGTCGGAAAATGTGGTTGCCGAGGCTCTGTCTCGTGGGTAAGAGGTGTCTTAACTTGTTATCAGTAGAACATAAGTGATGTATCATGGTTAAAGATAACTGTGTTAGGACTATTATTATATAATATGTGACCTGATACAGCAAAATGAGTCACAGTGACCCAAATTTCAAAATTGAGTTTTTGGTATTAATGGAAAGAGGATACCATAAGCTTTCAAATTATATCCTAGTCAAAGCCATACCTTGAATGGTTGTAAAGGTATACACATTTGAATTATGGCAGTCTGCCCTCTTTTTCTAATTAAATACCTAGGAAAATTGCTTTTAAAGTGTTTTGCCCGTTTTTTGTTGATATCTTTCAAAATCCATTGCATTTAAAGGGATAAACTAATTATTTTACAGCTTAATTTAACCAAAGACATTACTATATATATATATATAAATGCTATTAAACCAGGCTGAAGCTCAAATTATTTAAAGTTTTTATTTGAAAAAATAATTTAAAAGTACCTTTTACAAAAATGTACTAAAATCAGAAAGATTGAACAGAGATGCTACATTTTTGCTTGAGAGACAGAGGGTGTGTGTGTGTTTGTGTGTGTGTGTGTGCGTGCGTGCGTGCGTACGTACAAGAAAGTGAGAGAGGCAGAGAGACAAGGAAACGGAGAACAAATAATGCTAGTATATGTAATCATATCTTTGTGTAGGCTAGTTGACAATAATAGTGTAACAAATTCATAACGGAGATACCAACAGTTAAATATTGGGTTAATCAAACACATTGTAATGGATTCTCCTTGCAGATAAATAGCTACACTCACACAATAATTGCACTCACTCACATCCATACAAAGTAAATACACTCACTCAGATTCAAATTTGACATTAAATTCACCTTTCAGCTCTTTTCTTCCAAGTTGGACAGGTAGAGGGACAACTTACTTTCTCAACTGGCGGTTTTGGGAAAATCTCACGGATATTTTTGTACAGATAAAGGCCATTGCACACTGAGTCTGAAATTCGGATCCGAAATTTTCGCACGTTAAAAAAAAAATTCGAACTCACGTTATGTCAATCACGCTTGCACACTGTCTACGAAACTTTCATCCGTTATATAAAAAACTCGGATCGGGTTCGATTTTATGCGTTTTTCGCATCCGTAGCAAGCAGTTTGAATGGTGTTTTGACAATTCAAAGCCACCGAATCACGAATACGAAAAAACGCATACGAAAAAAATGCGGACTCATTGTGTAATGGCCAGGGGGCTTGATGACGCTTTGGCAACTTTGCTCTCTTTTGATAGCGACATTTCTCAAATTAATAATATTTAATCTTTCTGAGGAGATCTGCTAGCTTGTTTATTACCCAGAGCGCTCACTGCGAGTGTGACAGGAGGGTGGCTGAACCAATCGCGTGCCAGTCAGTCGAAACGGCTTCCCATCGACAAATGATCAGGATTTGTGTATATTTCTAAGCTTTTTGATTGGTTCTATACAACGTGTAACACCATTTGGAGAGCAGAGATGGTGACGTTCCAGGGGATACCCGGGAAATGCTCAGAGGTGACGAGAGGAGTTGAGAAAAGCAATGTTCATTTCCAGCGAATTTAGTAAAACGTTGTAAACTTTAATAGTAATTTAAATACCTTTACTCAATTATCTGGACTATGAAACGTGTTTAACTCTTTGGGGTTGCCGATCACGCCGGCGTGATCAAGTTACATGACCAGTTTAAGACGTCGAAGCATAAAAACAAAGTCACGTTGAGCGCTGCCGTCCACTTCTTTCGAAAGTGCTGGCTTGAAATTCTATTTTACTTTTTGTTTTGTGTTGATAGACCAAGTAAAAACGGAGCTATGATCATTTAAACTTTATATAAAAAAATACTGACGCGTTCGTAAAAGAACGCAAGATGGGATGCGACAGGCGTTGCATTTATTCTAATAACTTCGTCGGTTTTTGTCATAAAACAAAACGGAGAAAAATGTGTGAATCTGCTGACTCTGCTCTTCAGGCTGCACATTTTAGGGAATGGAGGAGGAGCAAACTGAGCTAAGACGCAAAATTGAAAGGCAGAGGATTTTACGGAGTTGATAAAGAGAGACATATATACGTTATATATATATAGAGAGAGATTATTGCTAGTTTTTGGAAGAGTTTGAGTAGATTTTGAGAGTAGTTTAGGAGTAGTGTAGATAGTTTAGGTAGTTTAGGAGTAGTTTAGGTAGTTTAGGAGTAGATTTAGATAAACTGTTTTGAGGAGAGGCACAGATAAAAAATAAAAATAAAAAACACCTGATATTTGTTGTCAATAGTTGTATGTATAATTTGATTTTGTGTTCATTTTACTTTTTGTATGGTATATTTGCACTATTGATGAACCCCTCTTACTCAAGGAATGAAATCCCTGTAATGTAGCTATCTGTGTAATTGTACATGAAGTGTTTTGTAGAGTTTCTAAGCAAAAAGGAAAAGAAAAAACGCCTATTGCCACACCTGCTTTTTGCTGCATATAGTTTAATTTTATCTCAATTTTACATTTTTGATGTTGTATTTGCACTATTTGCGAACCCTCATACTCTGGGAACGCAAGGCCTTAAATATAGCTCTCTGAATAATTGTGTGCACAACATTTTTTAAAAAGTGGCTGAGCTAAAAAGAAAGAAAAAAAGCCTATGGCTACACCCGCTTTTTTTGTAAATCATATTTTTTTTGTATATAGGTTGATTATATCTGAATTGTACCTGTATATGTTGACATTTACAACTTGTGTTTACATTTTAAACCTTTTAAAATGCTTCATTGAGCATGTTTGTGTTTTTTGTAGTAGAAAAGCTATAATTTTTCTATTCGGATTTTGTGTTTTTTGTGTGATTTTGGGTCCAATATGTTGATAGAGTACATCAAAGTGAAAAACTAATTGTCTGATCATATAGGTGATGTTGTGCTGAAAAAAATTATACCAAACATTGGTATGCTAAACATTTGTTTATGTTGCAAAATTTAAAAAAAATAAAAGTACTCAAAAACGGCCAAAATAGCCCAAGACTCCGAAGGGTTAAAGTATAAAAAATAGGAGATTATTTTTGAATGTCTGTTCTTTGAAATTAGCAAAAAAAAATCTATTTCATTGTTTTTCCACATAATCGGCCCATATCTTAAAATGGAACGTTGCGACTTCTGACTCATTTCACCAGATCGGGTCACATATGGTGAATGATGGTGATTTCGGTTAAAAAACCTATGGTTTTGAGGGGGTGTTACGACCCTAAGGGTCATGTGTTTGGTTGGGGTGTGTTCTTTCTTCTCTCTCTCAGGTGGTGGCCCCTCCCCCTCCATGTCTCAGCTGCGTGTGTGAGTGGCAACAGGTGAGCCTGATTAACACTCAGTACCTGGAGTATAAGAAGAGTGATCTTTCATAGTTTGTTGAGTGGATGGTCACGTCCTTGAGGTTCTCTGTATTCCCGCACTGACTGAAGGAGTTTGAATCGTAGGCGGTAGGATTTGATTTGAATTTGGCGGATTGCATAAACTGTTCATTGAATGTAGCAACATGGCTTCTACATCAGGAGGAAATAGTGGTAATGATGAGATGGAGTGGATGATTTCAAGATCATCACGAATGAAAAGAATGATGAGGAAGAGACAAGAAAGGGCAAAAAGTTGGTCGGAAGAGAGCGAGACAAGAGCAGAAGTTAGCAAAAGGACAAAAACAAACGAACGGGCGAGTTCACGAGAAAAGGATGACTTAAACATGGAAGAGGAATATAAATTAATGGTGGAATTTAAGGAGGAGGGTGGATTTATTCACCCGATAAAGCTGACTAAAGCAATAGAGGAAGAAATAGGGAAAATCAAAATGGCTAGAATCATGAACAACAGAAAAGTGCTAATTCATGCTGTCAATGAATCACAACAACAGAAGATACTCAAAATGAAAACCTTGATGGGGGAAAGGATTAAAGCATATGTTCCAGGAGCTATAGCAAGGTTGAGGGGAGTAATATCAGGAGTTCCAATTGAAATGACAATGGAGGATGTGAAAAAAGAAATTAGAGGAGGGAAAATAACAGACGCCATCAGGATTAAAAGTAAAAGAGATGGGGAACTTAAAGATACAATGGCAGTGATTCTTCAATTCGAAAATACCATGCCAGAAAATATCCAGCTAGGATATATGAATTACAGAGTCAGAGACTACATCCCTAAACCCCTCAGATGTTTTACTTGCCAAAGAATGGGACACATTGCAAAGGAATGTAAAGGAAAAGCTAGATGTGCACGATGCGGAGGACCGCATGAATTTGGTAAATGTGATAAAGATGCTAAGGTTAAGTGTTGTAATTGCGGAGGTGAACACAGCGCAGCATATGGTGGCTGTGTTGTACAAAGGGAAGCCAGAGAAGCGCAAAGAATCAAAATAACAGAAAGAGTTTCATATGCTGAAGCTTTAAAAAGAGTGAGGAAAGATAGCACAGGAGGAATGAGGTTGGGAGAAGCAGGTCAAAGAAACTCGGCTGGGAATACAAAGCAAAGGCAGATTTATCAAAGACAAACCTTGGTACCAACAACAAATAGTCAAAACACAAGTTTGCATAAATGTAAAGTGGATGAAAATACAATGGTGGTGAAAAAAGAAAACTTTGTAGCATTCATGTGTCATATTGTTAATATCACAGTACAAATGAAGAAGAAAAGTGACAAAATCAAAGCAGTTGTAACAGCAGCTGGAAGGTTTTTAGATATGAAAGAAATTCAAGCAGAACAGATCCATTCCATTCTGAGTACCACTGAAACAATAGAGAATGTTCAGGATTAGGATCATAGCTGTTATTATGGTTTTACACATACTTCAATGGAATGCCAGAAGTTTAATTGCCAATGGACAAGAATTTAAAAAGTTTGTTTATGAATTAGAAATAATTCCAGATATAATATGCGTTCAAGAAACATGGTTAAAACCTAATTTAGAATTTAAGATTCCTGGATATAGCGTAGAAAGACAGGATAGAAGTAATGGTAGTGGAGGAGGATGTGCTATTTTTATTAAAGATGGAATAGCTTATGAGAAAAATCTCATGAATAAAGAATTAGAATGTGTTATTATAGAAATATTTAATGTAAGAAAATATGGAAATATTAAAATTATTAATTATTATAATCCATGTAAAAATCTTGAAAGTGATATATTTAGGGAGATGACGGGGAAAATACATAGAAGAGAAATATGGTGTGGTGATTTTAATGCCCACAATAGTCTTTGGGGTAGCAGGAAGACAGATCATAATGGTAGCATAGTGGAAGAAATAATGGATGAAAGGTCATTAGTTTGTCTTAATAATGGAAAAGGTACAAGAGTAAATATACATAAAAATACAGTTTCATGTCTTGATATCACATTAATATCTGATTGTCTGGTTAGTTCATGTAAATGGGATGTCAACTGGGAGTCTACAATAGGAAGTGATCATTTTCCAGTAAGTACAATAATTGATGACAATATAAACAGGCAAGAAGATTTTATATTAACAAGATGGTGCTTTAATAAAGCTAATTGGCAAAAATTTAAAATTAAATGTGAGGAAACCAGTCATATGGTTACCTTAAAAGGCAACATTGAAGAGTGTGCAAGGGAGATAACAGAACATATTTTAAATGCAGCAAGTTATAGCATACCAAGGAAAAAAATCATAAAAGGTAAGAAAAAGGTAGTGCCTTGGTGGAATGATGAATGTAGCAAAGTGGTTAAGGAGCGTAATAAGGCATTTAAAATATTACAGAAAAATTTAACAACCGAAAATCTTATTGAATATACAAGGAAAAGAGCAATGGATCGTAAAACTATTAAGGAAGCAAAAAAGAAAACATGGAGAGAGTATTGTTCCTCAATAGGTTCAGAAATAAAATTAAAGAATGTTTGGTCAATGTTTAGGAAAATGACGGGGAAAAGGGATGATGTTAAAATACCAGCTTTAGCTAGAGAACAGGAGATAGTAGTTTTAAATAAAGAAAAGGCAGATTTATTAGGCGAGACATTTGCTGCAGTTCATAATGGTGATCATCTAACAGACATTCATAGAAGGCAGAAGCTACAAAAACTTGGAAAGCATAAAAATATATTGGGAAAATGTAAAAAATGTACATCAACATTAGACATGAATATAACTGTGAAAGAAATTAAAACAGTATTGAAAGGGACAGGATATTCAGCTCCAGGGGAGGACCAATTATGCTATGCTATGTTTCGGCAGATACCGGAAGTTACATTGGAATTAATATTAAAATTATTCAATAAAATATGGAAAGAAGGTACAATACCAAATAGTTGGAAAAGGGCAACAATTTTACCATTTAATAAACCAGGGAAAGATCCAATCAGTCCAAATAATTACAGACCAATAGCTTTAACTTCTCATTTAAGTAAATGGATGGAGAAAATAGTGGTCAGTAGATTAGGGTTTGTTCTTGAACATAAGAAATTAATTAATGGATACCAGTGTGGATTTAGAATAGGGAGATCAACAATGGATGCATTAATTAGAGTCAGTAATGATATAGAGAAAGCGTTAAAAATGAAGGAGATAATGGTTGTAGTATTTTTTGATATAGAAAAAGCATATGATTCATTATGGAGAGAAGGATTACTTATAAAAATAAAGCAGATGGGAATAGGTGGGAAGATGTATAATTGGATAGCAAATTTTTTGATGGATAGAAAAATAAGGGTGAAGATGGGGAACGATTATTCAAAAGAATTCAATGTGGAAAATGGAATACCTCAAGGTAGTGTAATAAGCCCAATTTTATTTAATATCATGATTAATGACATCTTTTCAGATACTGACAAATGTATTAAATCTGCATTATTTGCAGATGATGGGGCCATATGGATGAGAGGAAAGAATATAAAACATGTAGTAGGAAATATTAAGAAAGCAATTAATAAAGTAGAAAAATGGTCTTATGAATGGGGTTTTAAATTATCAGCAAACAAGTCTTGTTTTATGGTATTCACAAATAAGAGAAATATTGATATAGGAACAATGACATTATATGGACAGACGTTGGAAAGGGTTACAGAATTTAAATACCTAGGACTATGGTTAGATAGCTCTTATACATGGAAAACACATATAGATAACTTGGAAACTAAATGTAAGAAAGTTATAAATCTCTTAAAGGCTGTGGCTGGAAATAACTGGGGTGCAGATAGACAGTCATTATTAAACATATACAGGGCTCTTATGAGATCAATAATAGATTATGGCAGTTTTATTTATGGAGCAGCAGCTAAAACAACACTACAAAGGATAGATAGATTACAGAGTAGAGCTTTACGTATATGTACAGGAGCAGTGAAAACAACACCTATCAATGCTCTTTTAGTAGAGACTGGAGAAACTCCACTGGAAATGAGAAGAATGAAATTAGGTTTAGTATATTGGATGAAAATTAAAAGTAGTATGGATGAAAATGTAACTTCAACAATTCTAAAAACTTGTTGGGAATATTCAAAGTTCCATGGTAATGGATTTGGATGGGTTATAAGCAAATTGATTAAAGAGTTTGGATTAGAGGATAAGGAAATAGCACAATGTAATCCAATTAGTGTTGTTCCTCCATGGTTATTTCCTGAGATAAATGTAGACATGAGACTTCTTAAAATGAAAAATGAATGGAATTTAAACGAAATAGGGATACAGACTGATATATATTTAAGAAACTCTTATTATAATTACCTTAAAATATATTCAGATGGGTCTAAGAATTTAAAAGGGTGTGTGGGAATGGGAATATATATTCCTGAGTTCAAAATACATATTTCTAAAAGAATGTCAGATCAACTGTCAGTTTTCACAGCAGAGATGGTGGCAGTTATATTGAGTTTACAATGGGTTGAGGAGGTTAGACCAGATAGGGTGGTGATATGCACGGATTCCAAAGCAGCTTTAGAAAGTATTCAGGGAGAAGGAAATAATAGGAAAGATTTAGTATTAGAAATTCAGCACAGTTTATTTAGATTATACAGGGGTGGCATTGATATTTGGTTTTGTTGGGTACCAGCACATGAAGGGGTAAAAGGAAATGAAAAGGCAGACAAATTAGCAAAAAGGGCTTTAGAGGAAGCAATAGCAATTACAATTCCTTTAGGGAAAGGGGAAGGAAAATCATTTATTAAGAGGAAAGAAATTGAAAATTGGCAAAAAAGGTGGAATGAAGATAAAAAAGGAAGAAGATTATATAAAGTACAAAAGTCAGTAGTAAAGAGAAATATTAATGAGAGAAACCGAAGGGAAGAAATAATAATGATCAGATTAAGAGTAGGTCATACTTATTTAAATGACAATTTATATATAATAGGGAGGAAAAATAATGATAAATGTGAAGGATGTAGAGAGATAGAAAATATAGAACATGTATTGATGAACTGTAAAACATATGAACCTGAAAGGGAGAAATTGAGAAGAGTAGTTGAAAGGACAGGCCAAGAATGGAGTCTTAAAGGATTATTGGGAAATAAAGGAAATATAAAAGATATTTATAGATTAAGGAAAGCATTATTTATTTATCTTCAGAATACAAAATTAAAAAATAGAATTTAATAGATGTAAAACAATGTTGCTACACACTCATGAACAGTAGGTGGCGGTATGCACCTTAAGTTGCTTGCAATCCGCCATGATAGAAAAGAAGAAGAAGTTTGTTGAGTGCTGTTGTGAGGTGTGTGCTTGTTCTGTTCATTTCTCTTCCTTCCAGTTGTGACCACATTGCAGACCAACTTTATTCAACCTGTGGGTTGAACACCAACTTGCATTGTGTTGTGAGTTTTAGAACAGTGTTTGGTGTTTGTTTGTGTGTTAACCTCAGTGGAGAGAGGATTTTTTAGTAGTCCAGTTAATGTTGAATCTAGTTTTTTCTCAGTTATTTAGTTTGTGTTTATTGTTTGCCTTATCTTGCTTGTTTGGTATCTCATTGTGAGAGAGTAGTTTTGCATTGTGTTTTTTTTTTTACATATTATAATAAATACACGTTTCAACTGCACATGACTCTGACTTCCTGTTCTCTTTTGCCCTGGTTATTTTAAATTATTGTTGCTTCCCCTTCCCCTGGATTTACCATTTTGGGGGAACGTAACAGCATGCCAGAACTCCAAGACGTACACCACTACTGACCCAAAAGCACAAGAAAAGTCAGCTCCAATTCTGTTCTGTTCTGTGTAGCGATTAAACAAAAATGGAACTTTTTGCCCAATGGATCAGCGGTATGTCTGGAGGAAGAAGAATGAAGCATCTGCTGAAGAGAACACTCGTCTACAGTTAAGCATGTTGGTGGCTCGGGGATGCTCTGCGGCTGTTTTGCATCATCTGGCACTGGAAACCTGCAGCGTGTGGAAGGCAAGATGGATTTATAAAAGTATCAGGAAATTCTTAAAGAAAACGTCATGCCGTCAGTGAGGCAGCAAAAGCTTGGGAGTCATTGGACCTTCCTACAGGACAATGATCCCAAAGCATACCTCAAATTCCACCAAGGCTTGGTTGCAGAAGAAGTCCTGGAAGATTCTACAGTGGCTATCACAGTCACCTGATTTAAACCCATAGAAAATCTCTGGTGGGATTTGTAGGCGGTTAGAGCACGCAAACCCAAGGATTTTACTGAAGTGGAGGCCATTGCTCATGAGAAATGAGCTCAGATTTCTCAGAAATGCTGCCAGAAGCTTTTGTCTGGTTATACATCTTGTTTGCAGCAGGTCATAACAGTGAAAGAGTGTTCTACTAAGTACTAAAAATGCTTGCTTTGAAGGGGTTGAAACCACTTGAAACATTTGTTGTGTAGCAAAATAGCTCAAAATATATTTATAATAGAGGTGGGCATAGATTAAATTTTTTAATCTAGATTAATATTGAAATTAATCTAGATTAATCTAGATTAAAATGGCTCATTTGAATTTCCCCCGAAGGCATTCAGAATGCGTGCTACCCAAATAATGACTAAAATTCGACAATCGAGGAGCAAAAGTCGAATATCGTAAAAAACAACAACAACAAAAAAAAACCGCAATGACAGAAAGGGAGGACAATTTCATCTTTAGCGATTTGTCATCAAACAAACTGTTTATTAATTGAACAAGTAACATGTTTTTGTCCTTTTTTAACATAGTAGGCTAATTGGAAGAAGAAAAAAAACAATACGCACGACAGTCCGCTTTTGCATCGCCAATGCTCGTTAGATCAAAAAATAATGTCATCATATGTCATAATGATTTTATGTGAACCTGCCTTTTTACAGCAATAGCCTTATTTTTAAACAAATTAGTTTCAATCAATGTAAACTATTCGTGTGATTATGCCACTGCGCAATACACGCGCAATACACACACATTACCGCGGGATGGCGGGTGTTCATTTCATAAACTCTGGACAATGGTAGCTTATTTAACCTGTTAACCAGTGCGCCGACGCTCTGAAGCGTTTTTTTTTGTAGCCTATAAATTAATGTATGTCCAAAAACCGGATAATGTCATACTTTTTATTAGTGCTATCGTGGCGTAATAATCTGTTTGGTTGTAAAATGTATTACCTGAATGGAATGAAATCGAATGTATCGTCCTGTGGAATCATTCATTCACAGACAGCATACGAAGATGTTCAACTAATAAAGATCTTGATCGCTGGCAAAAATATGATGCATTTGCAGATTTGCTTTCACTAGACTAGACTGTAGATCGGCCACTTCATCCAACGCTCTTGATGCTCTTAAATCTTCCTGTTTCGACTCCGAGTGTGATTGAAAGCGCTTCAGACGATTCAGTGCGCGAGGAACTGAACAGATCAACTGATTCGCGAACCGATTTAGACAGATCATCTGACAACTTATTTGATGAAGTCTTTGAACAGAATCGACTCAAAAGAGTGATTCATTTGTAAATGAGCATCGCTCATGCCCATACAAAGGACACAGCGCGCTTGGAATAAACTCATTTAACAACGTATTGCATTAAAATAAAGTAACGAGAGGAACGTCGCCCAACGTAACATGTAGTAAAAGTATACACCTTGTGTCCCTGACAGGAAAATACCCTGCTGCGCGATCTGTGACAGTAGGCGCGGCGTCAATTATGTCAAATATAGGCTACACACATGGAATTGCGCGAAAATATAACGATATTCGAAAAATTCATTTTAGGATCCCAACCCAACTTTGAGAATAGATTAACGGCGATATTTTTTTTATCGCCCGATAAGAGTCTCACGTTAACGCAGCACGTTAACACCGATAACGGCCCACCACTAATTTATAATAAATCATAACAAATTTTAATTAATTATAAATATTTGAATGTTTTAGAAATGACTGTAGCAGAATTAATAGTATAATTATTTAATCAGTTCATCCAATGAACAGAAAGCATAATCAATTATCAATTCTAGAAAATAAGTTATCTTCCTGGCCAAGAAAGAATAATCTTTTCCAACTAAAGTAAGTAAAATACTAGCAGGGTAATAGCATAGGTATAGCTAGATCAAGATGTTTAAGTGACTTTGTCTCTGTGTTTGCCACTCACAAAAAGATCAATCAAGCTTGGTACTTCAAACGGGCACTTGCATTGACTTTGGTTGCTGAACAAGTCCAGATGCAGGAGATTCTTGAGATTCTTGATGATTTTGCCAGGAGTGCGTTGAAGCGTTCGTTTGGGTTCTTGGGGTGGTCCACGTTGAGTCCAAAGAAATTAACTTGGTCCACGTCAAATCCAAAGAAGTTAACTTGAAGATGAAGTTGCCAGAAGAAAATAGGAAACGTTGTCTCAAAGAGACTGAGCAAAGATCTGAACTAATAAGCAGTCTTAAAGGTCCTATCAGTTTACATCTATTTGGTGAGGTGACCAATTAAAGATGACCGGGAGAAAGTCTTTGTTCCATCTTATCTCCATTTGCTGGCATGGAGAATTTGTGCAGTCTTTACACAAAAGTATGGTAAAATTATCATGATGCAATTTATCATAACATATTGTACACCATTGATTATAAAATCAAAAGAGGATTATTTTGATACCAAGAAAGATGGGGATTTGAAGACATTAAAGCAGTGACACATGCATAAAACACAGGAGAAATACAATAAGCATTCGGGAAAGTTTGTGGGTAAGAATGGAGTAAATGTCCTTTATGTATTGGAGTTTTTTCTCTATAGTCTTTTACCAAATGGCTAGTGTCTCATGTGCTGTCTTTTGAGGCTTGTAGACACAGTCTCTTATTGAGATCGTTCAGTGGAACCGAGGTGATAACGGCCTTTGAAGATAACTGGTTTTAGGGCCGATGACATCAGGGGAAAGGAGGAAGGTTTTCTGATGACTAGGGCATTTTGATTAAGGCCATTCATAACATATTTCCTCCTTTTCGAACGATGAGGTTCAGGTGGAGACATCGTCGGACGATGGTCAGCTGTATCATGAAGGGCAAGTGAATCAAGATGCTCGGGTCCCTAGTGGTTCCTAATTGACATTCAGAGTTGCAATGTTTTCAGCAGTCTCACTGGTGTGGTAGTTAGAGACTGTGGACACTGCAAGGTGTTGGTCCTGAGTCAGCTTCATCCTGTGCACCTGTTCTTGGCCCAGGCAGGACAGAAGTGAATGAGATGGTTTTTGAAGGATGCCATGAACACTGTGTTGTCAGAGCTTCTTTGTCATCAACAGTGTGATGAAGTGTTTGCTCGCTCTGGCTGTCGAGCTGTCATTTGGTGACACAATGGCTGTTTCAGTGTTCAAAGGCTGGTTAGCAGGGATCTGGGTGAGCTCTTCAGTCAGAGGACATTCTAGGTGGTCGTCTGCTTCAGGTCTTGTGCCTAGTCATAGGAAGTCTGACTTGTCCCCCTCATGTTCCTGGCAGAGCATATCCTGGAGGAATTCCTTTAGAATCCCCAAGATCTCTGCTGACTCTAACCACATTGATCTGCTCTGATGAGAGTTTGGACTTGTGTTGTGGGGCATGTTTTGCACCACCTACCGTCGGCTCGGAATGATGATCAGAGACAGAGTAGATGGTTGGATGTTTTACCATCTTGTCAGAAGCAGCTTTTTGCTTGGCATAAGCCTTAGGGGCCAAGTCCCTCAGCTGTTGAGTGGACATACTGTGTGAGCAGGCAAGGACCCCTAAATGGTGGCTCACTGCAGGATGCAGATTCCGGAGGAACATAGTTCTGAAGTTGAAGTCCTCCTCCATTCCTGGCTCGTTCCGTGCTCTGAAGTAGGCCTGTCGAAGTCGTTGGTAGTTGGCCTATGATATTTCCTGTCGGCCCTGTTTGAGTTCCATGGTGGCGATCAGTCCTTGTTCTGACTCTGGGTCAGAACACTCTCTGATGAAGGCCTGCTTTAACTGCTGGTAATCCAATCTGACAGTTTCTGACTGCCGATCAAGGAAGCTTTGTGCTTCACGGCTGGATGTGATTCTTAACAAGTACAGTCTGTCTCGTGTGGTCACACTTGTCATAGCCTGTAAGTTAAAGTCAATGTCCTGCGGGTAGGCGTGCACGTCCTGGCCTCCTGCAGGGTTCGGGGTGAAAGTAGGTAGGTTTCTGGCCAGCTTGTTAAGGTCTCTGTGAGATACGCCATGACCAGTGGCAGGAGTCCTCTGGAAGGCCTCCTACCCCTTTACTGCTGATGGGGGTCCTCGGATGCTTGCTGGTGACATCTCGAGCAATGGGCTTTCACGCCCCTTTCGGACTAGAAACTCTTGGAAGGGTCTTTCTGGTCATTTGCAGCTCATAGGAATATTTCAGTTCCATGTGAACAGTTGTGTTGAGCTATTTCAATTACTTTTGTTTGATTTGTTCATTGCAAACAGCTGAAAGTCTGCACATTTTGCCTATAAACCTGATTTGCAGTGGGGGTTGAATAATTTTGATTGCAAATAAATAAATAAATAAATTTGTACATTATAGAAAGTTTTTTTAAATGGGTGATTCCCCTGAGGTTCAGGATTTAGCATGCTCCAACCCAGGGCCATTTTTAGGCATAGACAAACTAGGCGGTCGCCTAGGGCGCCAATGAGCGCATGTCCATTAACTTACATTTTTAATTTGTCATTCCAAACTGGTCAATTTCCAAAAAAAATCAAAACAGCAAAAGTCATACCTCTGTATAAAACTGGAGATAAACACCATTTCACAAATTACAGGCCTGTCTTGCCACAATTTACAAAAATTCTAGAAAAACTCTTCAATGAGAGATTGGACAAATTTATTGATAAATACAAATTACTTACTGACAGCCAATATGGATTCAGAAAAAGTAGGTCAACATCACTAGCTTTAACTGAACTCATTGAAGAAATGACAAATTCCACAGACAGAAAGAAATATGGAGTTGGGGTATTCATTGATTTGAAAAAAGCATTTGATACAATTAATCATGAAATAATAATTAATAAACTGGAAAGGCTGTTAAGCAGTTATTTAAAAGACAGGAAACAATTTCTGAAGTTGGGAGATTATACTTCTGATTGTTAGGACATTGCATGTTGTGTCCCCAGGGGTCAGTATTGGGATCAAAATTATTTATTCTCTACATAAAATATTTTTTGTAAAGTATCTGAACTACTGAAATTTGTATTATTTGCACACGACACAAACATCTTTGGTTCTGGTCAGAATTTACAGCAACTCCTGGACTTAATCATTTTAGAATTTAGAAAAATATTTCAAACCACTTCATTTAGTGGTTTGACATAAATAAGTTATCATTAAATTTGAGCAAAACTAAATTCAAGATATTTGGCAATTGTAAATCAATCAATCAAGTTCAGTTACAGATCTAAAGTGTTAATATAGAAAGAGTATATGAAATGAAATTCCTTGGAAATTCCTTGATTATAGATGATTTGGTGGAAATCTAACATAAAATATATCCAAACAAAATTGTCTACAAGTATTTCAGTCCTTGCTAAAGCAAAGCACATTCTAGATTATAGATCACTCTAGATTTTGTATTGTTCACTGGTGTTACCGTATGTAAATTATTGTGTAGAGGTTTGGGGAAACACATATCAAAATTCATTGCAATCATTATTTATACTTAAAAAAAGAGCAATACGAATAATTCATAATGTCTGGATATTTGGAACACAACAACTCATTATTTTTACAGTCTAAAGCACTAAAACTACTGGATCTAGTTGAATTTCAAACAGCAGTAATTATGTTCAAGGCTAGAAACAATTTATTGCCTGGCAATATACAGAAAAGGTTTCCTGAAAGAGAGGGGGACTACGACTTAAGGGGAATGTCACATTTTAAGACTCCCAGTTTTCGAACTACTATGAAAAGTTTCTGTTTATCTGTCAGTGGCGTTAAATTGTGGAATACTTTAAATAATGAGTTAAATAAATGTGTTTATATATATATATATATATATATATATATATATATATATATTTTTAAAGTATGTATTTACATATTTAATTAAATATATATTTTAAGTGTTATTAAGATTAACTAATAAGAAAGAAATTAGATTAGATCATGAGCTGCCTAAAGATTCCCATCCCTACTGTACAACGATTTATTGCTTGTCTTTGTCGACTAATTCAGAAGGTAAAGAACTTAAAGTAATTGCATATTAAATCGCAATCGCAATATTGGTTAAAAAAAATCACAATTAGATTATTTTCCATAATCGTTCAGCCCTATTCCAAACTGACGAAAAGCAGAGAAATACTGGAGTCGCTGATTCTTTGTTTAGAGCTGATGAGGGCGTTAACAGCTCTGCGTTCCTTCACGTGGATCATTTGAATGAGAACAGCTTGCACGCGTGGGGGTGTGGTCACATTAAAGTTAATGAGCTCGGGCTGGAGAAACTGTAAATGTCGTTGCTTTCATACAGATTTCTTGAACTGGGTTTTTTTTTTTTTTATATGATTTACTTCATTTAAAAAGGGAGACTTCAAGCTCTGTAAAGACATTACTTTCATGTGTGGGTGGCAAGTATTTGCTGAGTTACAGATCATTTTCTGTCGCATTTCAGAATGAACTTCACATTGAGAGAGAAGACAGAACGTGCAACATGTTTTTTTTCTTTATTTTACGAAAAACACAACTTTTGTTTTTATTATTAGTCTACACAAATAAAAGAAGAAATTTAACAGTTTTTAATGATGTATAACACTTTCCTGTATGACAAAAATCGACGGAGTTATTTGAGTTTCTTTTGCACTGATAAGAAAAAAAGCGAGACTATCGCGCCGGTGCGATAGCCGACCCCAGGGGTTAAGTTGCCAGGCTACGTCTCTCAAGACCTTGCACACTTTACCAATCAGCAATACTATGTCACCGTTCTTTCTCTCTGCACAGCCCACTGCAACTCAAGCCATGGGGCCTAATACAGCCTTAAATAGCTGTAGCCCCACCAACAAGATTTGCCCATTGCTAACAAAAACAATTAACCATTTAATCACACAAAAATAACCAAATAATAAACCAAACAAGCCACCAACAAATATACAAACACATACCAAATGTTTCCCCCCCACCAACATCACATTTGTAGAGAGAAAAACCCATTTTAGTGACAAACAAAAACACCCCTGGAATAATGGTTCCCACCACCAATCACCTGCGAAACCCCTCTATTTCAACCTGGTGGAACATCCCCTCGGCTTCCCCACACGAAACCAGGAAGTTGAACCGGGATTCGGGACGGTGGTGGGTTAATTGTGTACAGAGTTGAAATTACAAAGTTTTAACAAAATAAATGTAAAGTTTTACAGCCAGTGTGGATATTTTAATACAGACGTTAATACAGATGGGCAATAACAATGACAAGGTATAGTTCACGTAATATATGCTGCGTGAGCACGTCACAGCTCACGTCACAGCTGAAGTCCAGGCAGAACCGTAGGCCACTGTCCTTCTTAGGAACCAGGATGATTGGGCTGCTCCACTCACTGAAGGAAGGCTCAATCGCCCCAAGCTGTAGCATCATGTCCAGCTCCTCCTTCAGGACCGGTAGCAGGCATTCTGGTACCCGGTAGGACGACAGTCTCACCGGCTGCTCGTTCTTCAGCACAATCTGGTGCTCCACCAACGCTGTCCGTCCTCGTCTCTCCACAAAGAGGTCTTCAGGTAAGGAGTGGCTGAGCTCACGCTGTCGACCCTCCAGCAGATGACTCAGATCCAACTTGCTCTGCTCCTCCCGGCCAGGGAAGTACTGCTCGCTGTACTTCTCCTGCTCCTCAACCGCACGGATTAGTATTGCAGACACTGCCGGCTCCGGACTCTCACTCCACTTCTTTAACATATTGACATGGAAGACCTGATGTTTCCTGCGCCAGTCTGGCATGTGGACCTCGTAGGTCACCTGTCCCATCTTCCTGGTCACAGAATAGGGCCCCAGCCATTTTGCAAGCAGCTTGTTGTCTGAGCTTGGCAACAACAGCAGGACCTTCTCGCCAGGCTGGAAACAGCGGGTACGGGCTGACCGATCATAACATGCCTTCTGCCGACCTTGCTCCCTCTGGAGGTTCTCCTGAGCCATAGCCGTTGCAGCTGCAAGCTTCTCCCTCATCTTCAGGACATAGGAGATAACGTCTGTCTTGCCTGAGGTCTCTCCTTCCCAGGTCTCCTTCAAAACATCAAGTGGACCTTGAACCTGATGAGCATACAGGAGCTCGAAGGGTGAGAACCCTGTTGATGCCTGAGGGACCTCCCTGTATGCGAACAGCAGGTAAGGTAGCCACTGGTCCCAGTCCTTTCCAGTGTCATCCACAAACTTCCTGAGCATGTTCACAAGGGTCTGGTTGAACCGCTCAACTAGTCCCTCTGTCTGTGGGTGGTAAGGAGTGGTTCTGACTCTTTTTATCCCTAACCGATCATATACTTTTCAGAGGGTTTTGCTCATAAAGTTGGGGCCCTGATCTGTTAGAACCTCCCGGGGAATCCCTACCCTGGAGAACAGGTGTAACATGGCCGTAGCAACCTTCTTGGCAGTGACCTCTCTCATCGGGTAAGCTTCTGAGTATCTGGTCGCATAGTCACAGACAACCAAAATGAATCTGTTCCTTGACTTGCTCCTCTCCAGGGATCCAACTATGTCTATTCCTATCCGTTGAAATGGAGTGTCTACAACAGGTAAGGGAATTAAAGGGGCATGGGCAAGGCATTTGCCTCCCGATAGCTGGCACTGGGGACAGGACATACAAAAGCTCTTCACCTCTCCAAATAGCCCTGGCCAATAAAAACGCTTGCCTATTCTCTGCAGTGTTTTCATATAAGCTAAGTGTCCAGCCCATGGTATAGTGTGACCTAGCTCCAGCACCTCTTTTCTAAATTTGCGGGGCACCACTAGCTGAAGTCGCTCCTCACTCTGCCTATAAAGGAGGTTGCTCTTCAAAATGTACCCTTCTTTCCAAAGTGCAGGAACAAAACAAAAACCATCCTCTGCTTTCTTAAACAATGGGCTCAGGGTGGGGGCTGCACGCTGTTCTTTAGCAAGATCAACCCTAAAAGTTATATCCGCCTCAGACAAACTCTGGGAATCAACATCCGATTCTGGCTGCGTGTGAGAATGTTCTAAAATCTCTCCAAACATTTGTCTGCGCCTCTCATACCTCTCTTCCCTAGTGTATGTAGGCTGTACTGGAATATCCTCTCAATGATAAGGCAATTCGGACAGGTCTTCTTGATGTTGCTCCCTGGCCATAGCTCTAGTGACTACCCCACACCAAGCAGTCTTGCTCACTAGCTCCAGCAGTACCAGGAGATCCTGCCCCAACAACACTGGATAGGGGAGTTTAGGAACTAGTCCCACCTTAAGTAGGTATGTCTGACCACACACTCTAACATACACATCCGCTGTACTGTGCTCGCTCTGATCACCATGAACACAAAAGACAGTAAGCTTGTCATTAAAGTTCTGGAACTCCTGGGGGACTAGATCAGCTTGCACCAAAGTCTGTGAACAGCCTGTGTCTATAAGAGCTGTGACCAGCTTGCCGTTCAGCTCGATGGGTATAACAGGCTCCCTGTTCTGCTGGGTCTTAAAGGGTGGGGTGGGGTTGGGAACATAACACAGGTGGGTGTACTTAGACTTCCTGAGGGGGCAAGAGGGGCTCTTATGACCTTCCCTACCACAATTAAAACATGATATGCCTTGGGGCTTGCCACTATATGGGGGAAGGGGCAGTGTGTTTCTATTGTGGCTAGGGGTAGCTTCAAAATGAACTCATCTACCAGCCCCAACAGACTTACCCCGGACTTGTCTGTCCAGCATTCCAGCATAGCGGTAGCTTCTGGGGCCTCTGTGTGCTGCCACAAAGTTCTCCACCAGTCTGGCTGCCTCAGCGGTCGTTGCTGGGTTGTGCTCTTTGACCCAGGTCTTCACCTCTGGATAGATGACTCTGAGATACTGTTCCAGCACCATAGTTTCCATGAGGTCCTCCTTGCTGCCCCGGTCGTACTTGACCCACTTGTAGAAGAGATCCTTCAGCCGGACATAAAGCCTTTATATGGTCTCCTCCGGGCTGGTCTCCAAGGCTCTGAACTGAAGGCGATAAGTCTCTGAGTTGATCTCATATTTTTTTTAGCACTGCCTCCTTTAGAAGGTCATAGTCCAACGCTGTCTGGATCCATAGCTACAATTGCACTCCGGGCCTTGCCAGTCAGGAGCGGAATGAGATGAATGGCCCAGTCCTCCTTTGGCCAGTCAAAGACTGTTGCGAGCCGTTCAAAGGTGGTTAGGTAGTGCTCGATGTTATCAGAGTCTTCCAGCTTAGCCATCTTTGGTTCGTAACCTCTAGGCCGTCGGCTGGGGGTTGATGGTGGCTCATGTGTAGGCTCCTGTAGGTCCCGTGGAAGCGGTATGATCCCCCGGTCCCGAGTCACTTCCACATCCAGCTGTAACTGAGTAACCTGATGGGTGAGGACTTGGAACTGATGGGCTTGCCTGGATGACTCATTCTCCAGCCGCTCATCTCTGGCTCGTTGCACCTCCATAAAGGATTCGAACATCCTTGTCATCCAGTTGATAGCAGGATCAGTTGTGGCAGGTTCTGGCGTGGTCTCTATTTGCTCAGTGTCGCCCCTTATCGCCCCATTTACTTCAGCCTTCTTCTTCTCCCTTCTGTTGGACATCTTGGCTTGTTGTAATAGTTCACCTCCGCCTGACTCCTTATCCCACTTCTGACACCAAATCTAGCAAGATAACTGATGGCGGTGTCAGGGAAGATGCAAGTCTTCTAAGAAAGTCTTTTGTTTATTTATTTTTTCACAAATACGTGCAAATATTTACAGTGTCAGGATAGTCAAAAATGCAAAACAAAAACTGTTTAAAAAGAAATAAGCATTAAGTTGCCAGGCTACGTCTCTTTAGACACTGCACACTTTACCAATCAGCAATACTATGTCACCGTTCTTTCTCTCTGCACAGCCCCCTGCAACTCAGGCCATGGTGCCTAATACAGCCTTAAATAGCTGTAGCCCCACCCACTAGATTGGCCCATTGCTAACAAAAACAATTAACCATGTAATCACACAAAAATAACCAAATAATAAACCAAACAAGCCACCAACAAATATACAAACGCATACCAAATGTTCCCCCCCCCCCCACCAACATCACATTTGTAGAGAGAAAAACCCATTTTAGTGACAAACAAAAAACACCCCTGCAATAATGGTTCCCACCACCAATCACCCGCGAAACCTTTTATTTTGTTGTTATTTCAACCTGGTGGAACATCCCCTTGGCTTCCCCACGCGGAACCAGGAAGTTGAACCGGGATTCGGGACGGTGGTGGGTTAATTGTGTACAGAGTTGAAATTACAAAGTTTTAACAAAATAAATGTAAAGTTTTACAGTCAGTGTGGATATTTTAATACACATGTTAATACCGATGGGCGATAAAAATGACAAGGTATAGTTCACGTAATATATGCTATGAGTCATGCACAAATATTTGTTACTTAAGACTGCCGGTAGGCCTTTCCCTGCACCTTAAACAACATTGTGTAACCACCTCCCTACTATACCTAGGTAAAGGTTACACAAAAGAAAGGGGTTCTACCTATTGAATCTTATCTATTACAAATCATACCAGACTCTTCAGTATGAGAGAACCATCTGACTTATTTAATGCTGCTTAATTATACAGTGCAAAGAAAATGGAATAACCAAGGAATAACAATAGAATAAATCCAATCCCAATGGTGCATGGAAAAAATCAGTATCCACTTTCATCCACAGTCCTTTCAGTCATTTTGCATGTAACCACCTTCATCATTCCTGCAGGCGTTTTCTACAGACTCTCAACAAAAGAGGACATAAATTCTCTTTCAATGTTTAGCAGTATGTCAAAACATCAGAAGTCAAGCACAAAATACATTCACTTAACATTGTATACCGTGTAGCAGTGGATGCCCAAAACACTTAAATCACCATTCCCCTAGCACCTGTTCACCCTACTTCCTCTCTCCCTCTCTTAAAGAAACCATGTCCTAGCGACAACATTCTCCCCGGTGACCCCTAGTGGCCGGGAGAAAATTACCCCTGTAATAGTGGAACTGTTACAATTGCATGCTAGTTGCCATTTAAGGCGAACTGTGGTAAGTGACATTATGAATAGCGAACCAGGAATAGAACAGAGCAAACGGCAATGACATGGATATGACACAGAGAATAGCGGCAGGACAGCTTGAATGATAACGCCGCCGTTTGGCTGGCTGCACGCTGCGTGAGCACATCACGGCTCAGTCCGTGACAATACGGCTGAGCTTCCGTTTACCATATACAATGATTTTTAAGTTCAAGTTCAAGACCTTTATTTGTCCCCGAGGGGCGATTAGTTTTGTTGCAGTAGCCAAATAGATTAACATGCAGTACACGACAACATCAACATCAATTCAAATACAGGGTCAGACAGATGAAAATAAAAATAACAACCACAACATTTAACATTTAAGTTCAAATATGTCTTATGTGCAGACATTACCTATTCTTTACGAGGTTAAGCAGAGAGATCGCAGAGGGTACAAAGGAGAATTTAAATCTGTTTGTTTTGGCTGGTGGCTGACTGAAGCGAGAACCGGAAGGCAGCACCTTAAATTCTACATACTAGGGATGAGAACTATCAGACATGATAGATTCTGCCTTTTTAAGTACATGTCTATTGTATAGTTCAGTTAGTTTTATCTGCTGAATCCAGATGATTTTACTGCTAACTTTATGTACCATTTCTAATGTGTTTTTCCGCTTTAAACTAAGAGAAGCATACCAGCAAATACATGAAAAATGTAAACTGTTATCTGATGTAAACATTATGAACAGTCACAGGTAAAGCAAATGTCATTACTTATCTCCTAACAAGGCCACATATTAAGGTCTGGGTATAGATTAGATGGTAAGCAAATAATCATTGTGTTGGATGCAGGAGAAATGGCAGGAATAAAGATCTGAGTGACTTCGACAAATTGTTATCGCATGGCTTGTGGGTTGCTCCTGGTCAGCAGTGGTGAGTATTTACCAACAGTGGTTCGAGCAGGGACAAACCACAAATCAGTGACAGGGTGTCCAAGGCTCATCATTGCACAAGGGCAACGAAGGCTATCCCATCTGGTCTGAATGTATGGTCTGGTCTGAAGGAATGTTCTACAAGTCGCACAAAATTTTAATGAATTTTAATTTTAATACGGTTGACAATTAGTATACAGTTACGATTGGCGGTATGATTTTGTTCTGGGCAAGAACTCCCTGTGCATCCCTGTAACCTAGCATGGATAAGAGCAGCAATACCAGTTAGTAATGGGTGCTCAATGGGTGACATGTCTGGTGAGTATGCTGGCCATGCAAGAACTGGGATGTTTTCAGCTTCCAGGAATTGTGTACAGATCCTTGCAACATGGGGCTGTGCATTATCATGCTGCAACATGAGGTGATGGTCGTGGATGAATGGCACAACAATGGGCCTCAGGATCTCTTCACGTTATCTCTGTGGATTCAAAATGCCATCAATAAAATTCACCTGTGTTCGCTGTCCATAACATATGCCTGCCCATACCATAACCCCACTGCCACCATGGGCCACTCGATCCATAACGTTGACATCAGATAACCGCTCACCCACACAACGCCATACACACTGTCTGCCATCTGCATTGTACAGTGAAACCCGGGATTCATCAGTGAAGAGAACACCTCTCCAAAGTGCCAGACGCCATTGAATGTGAGCATTTGCCCACTCAAAGACAGTTACGACGACGAATTGCAGTTAGGTCGAGACCCCGATGATGACGACGAGCATGCAGATGAGCTTCCCTGAAACGGTTTCTGACAGTTTGTGCAGAAATTCTTTGGTTATGCAAACCGATTGTTGCAGCAGCTGTCCGGGTGGCTGGTCTCAGACGATCTTGGAGGTGAAGATGCTGTATGTGGAGGTCCTGGGCTGGTGTGGTTGCACGTGGACTGTGGTTGTGAGGCTGGTTGGATGTACAGCCAAATTCTCTAAAACACCTTTGGACACGGCTTATAATATAGAAATGAACATTAAATTCATGGGCAACAGCTCTGGTGGACATTCCTGCAGTCAGCATGCCAATTGCACGCTCCCTCAAAACTTGCAACACCTGTGGCATTGTGCTGTGTGATAAAACTGCACATTTTAGAGTGGCCTTTAATTCAGTATTAATTCAGCAATAATCATGCTGTCTAATCAGCATCTTGATATACCACACCTGTGAGGTGGATGAATTATCTGGGCAAAGGAGAAGTGTTCACTAACACAGATTTAGACAGATTTGTGAACAATATTTTAGAGAAATAGGCCTTTTGTGTACATAGAAAAAGTCTTAGACCTTTGAGTTCAGCTCATGAAAAATGGGGGCAAAAACAAAAGTGTTGCGTTTATAATTTTGGTCAGTGTAATTAGAGATTTTTAGTCTGATTCAGGGGGAATCAGAATGCCAAATCCTGACTGACAAGAGGATGAGCTGGGGTTGGAGGAGGGAATTGGCTCCTGAGAAACGCTACAGCTGTTGATAATACTTACGAGCTTATATTTGTATACAGTGATAGACGTCATATTCCTATAGGTAGACGTGGATCAGCTGAGAGTCAGCTGATGCGAGTTGACTAACATGACCTGCCAGAACTGACGCTACGCTTAATTTATGGGGGAAATGTGTCACAAAACACAGTGCATCACACTCTGCAGACCAAACAGAGTGCCGATGACCCATATCCACCATTGAAAGCACCTATAATGAGAACTGTTGGAACTGGACCTTGGAGCAGTGGAACAAGTTTGCCTGGTCCGATGATTCCAATTTTCTTTTACGTCTTGTGGACGGCTGTATTCGTGTGTGCCGTTTACCATGGGAAGTGATGGCACCAGGATTCACTGTGGGAGATTGACAAGCCGGTGGAGGGAGTGTGATGTTTTGGGCAATGTTCTGCTTGGAAACTGTAGTCTGGACATTTATGCGGATGTAAATTTGACAAATACTACCTACCTAAACATTGTTGCAGACCAGGTACACTCCTTCATGATAATGGTGTTCCTGGTGAAAGTGGCCTCCTTTCAGCAGGATAATGCACCCTGCCACACTCCACACATTCTTCAGGAATGAGGAACAATGTTAGAGGAACATTATTAAGAGTTCAAGGTGTTGGCCTGGCCTCCAAATCCCCCAGATCTCAATCCAATTGAGCGTCTGTGGGATGTGCTTGACCAACAAGTTCAACAGCGGCTCCAGCTCAAAACCTATAGGATTTGAAGGATCTGCTGCTAACGTCTTGGTGCCAGATACCACAGGACACTTTAAGGGGTCTTGAAGAGTCCATACCTTGGCAGGTCTGTGGTGTTTTGGCAGCACACAGAGGACCAACAACATATAGGCAGGTGGTCATAATGTTTTTGCTCGACGGTTTATGATGTGCACTACGTACTGTACGTTGGTCAATTTTTTAAATTAAAGGGGTCCTGTTATGCCCTTTTACAAAGTCTTGATTTTGTTTTGGGGTGTACTAGAATATGTTTTCATGCTTGATTGTTCTAAAAACTATATTTTCACATATTTTATATTATTACAGCTCCTCTCTCGCCAGTCTAGTTGAACACGTCGTTTTCAATGAAGCCCCTCCTTCCGAAATTTCAGGAGAATCTGTAGTGCGTATAGCCTGCATTGTACTCTGTCTGTCTGCTGTTCTCCATACAGTGGCGTAGCGTCTGGGCATGCGGGGTATGCATGTGCAAATGGGCCCGGGTAGTACCGCTGCTAGCCATTTTGGTGCCCTAAGCATAATTCCTTTATGATGATCCCCCCCAAGAAAAAGAAAAAAACGTTTATTTTTGCCATTTTAACTTTAACTTTTTAATGCGCAATCCAACAGACCACTGAAGCGGTGGCGGCACCATCGTTACTTTCTAGCGAAATTAAATACTCTTGTTTTGCCGGTTTTGCTATATACATCCCTAAAAAGTGCCTAATAATATTTCTATACTGAAATAATATCGGCATTATAATTATTATGACTATGATATGATGATTGATTTTTCATTAGGCTATTTTTGTGCCCCCTCAGCACTTGGTGCCCTACGCACCGCGTGTGATGCGCGTGGTGGGAGCGGCGGCGCTGGGCTCAGGCCAATTGGGGGCCCACCGCCCAATAGAACGGGGGAATGTATTTAATTCTTGACCACGATAAATATGTATTTCTGTATGCATGTCATGTGCAGTAATTTCTCATTTCTCTGTAATTTCTTGTGTAAAAAAATCTTGTGTAATTTCATTTGTTATTTTTTGCACCCCGCGACTACCGTAAAACTACACCGTCATTTTTTTAAAGGGGACCTATTATGCAAAATTCACTTTTGCATGGTGTTTGGACATAAATGTGTGATGGCAGTGTGTGTACACAACCACCCAGCAGTGATACAAATCCAAACAACATGTTTGAATACGCTGCCAAAAGATCCAGACGTCAGGGAAAAATGGTTGCAGTTTATTTTTTGCAGACGTCCCAGTCACGGCAGTGTTAATTTAAACTGTCTTCTCTACATTTCAAGGATGACTGTTTTGAGAACAAATCGCAGTATGATGCTGGCTTTGACAGAAAACTTTTGCTTAAAGATTAGACCGTGCTGACTATTCTAGGCCCAACAACGACACCGCACACTGTAAGTAATGTATTTAATCTTAAAACTACTTTTTAAAAAGTTAATTGCAGTTTCATTCATTATGAATAATCACAGTGTTTTTACTTAGTTTACTTGCATATTGTTTTCAGAGTCCGTCATGTTCAGGCCCCATATTAAAAGATGTAGAATGTCAAATTGACCGACCCACTCAAATAATGTTCAACAGTTAGCAAATTATCGGATGATTACGCAACAATAACCCGTTTTCAAGTGTCTCGGGTTACAAATGACATATTAATTCAAAATAGTTTCACACTTTCCATTTGGACAAGGGCTGATCCATTCTTAGTTGTTGTGGTGATGGTTAATTTTCTTCTGATTCCTCATCTGATTCCGGCTCAAACATATAGGATTGTATCATTGCAAGGAGCCATCGCCTCGCACGCAGCAATCGGCAGCACCCGCTACTAATGTAAACAGTTCCGCAGAATCAGCACATGTTCTTTTTAGGGGGCATTAATAATTTATGTGTAAGCACTTACTTTAGCCAATCATGACAGTGGGCGTTAACACTGAACTCTTAAAGGGGAAACACCCCCAAAACAGACTGTTTGAATCAGAGGATGGGAAACAGGGTGGGAAAATGTCATAAATCACTCAATTTTAAAAGGTTTTTGTCCAAAAATCTATAGTAATACTATAATTGCACCTAAGGGAACATAATAAAACAAAAAACAAAACCATGTCATGACCCCTTTAAACACCAAGGACATCGGGTCCAGGGAATACCAGGGAATACCAGGGGATTTGCCGAAAGAAAGGCCTGGAGAATCCAACTAAAAATAGTGAGTAGGTTTGTGTTTTAACATTTTGGGCTGCTGTGTCAAGATCGTTTGCATGCATGCAGTAGTTTATTATTGACACTGACTGAGCCTTGGTTATGTTAGACTTTTTGTTGTTCCGTTCTGGTTGTGAAAAGTTGTTGGGTAGTGTGTTTTTTGATTGTATGGTTTTTTTTTTTATGCTACAGTGAACGTTTATAAATGTCTATTCACGAGTTCACACTTAGATACAATTAGAGTGTATAAGGTTTAATGCGTATTTGGTGTGCTGTCCAGGGGTAGGGCTCCGAGCTCGGAGTTTGGCCCGAACCCAGAGTACTCCCCCCGTTAAGTGTATTTAGGACTAGAAGTGAGGAGATGGGGTGGTGGAGGGATGCTGTTAAACTGTCAATGAACGGAGGTAAGTTTGCTGTGTATACACCTGACTTGTTGATTGAGTTGATTAGCAGAGTGTTCTCCACTCGTGTCTAATTAGGTTTGATTATCTGAGCGTGCTCCACGGGTGTTTAAATAGGTTTAATTATCTGAACGTGCTCCTCCCGAACTTTGTTATTAAAACATCATTTCAATGTACTTGGAGGGCGGGGTTAGGGAGGCCCATAAATTTTTTTGCATATGGGCCCGGGACTGACTTTCTACGCCACTGTCTCCATAACATGTGAAAAAGAGAAAACCGTTGAGGATATAATGTTCAGGAACAGTGTTAAAAATACATTTTAACCTCTCTAAGTTCGTCAGCCTTAGGACAAACTTTTTCCGGGGTGTAAAAAAACAGCGACAACAACTCTTCCTTTTCTCTAAAGCAGCCCAACATGGCCTCACCCCCTTTGCTGAGTGTTTACGGGGGCAGGGTTTATGTAAATTTTAGGGTTTGTGATGTCAACAACCCGGGAAGAAGCTCATTGTTGATGCTCTTTGCATTGAACTTTGAGCGTCGTAAATTTGCAGATTGTTTATGCTCAAATAGCAACATCTCACACTAAAAAAAGTTTAAAAAGTTAAATCATAATCAAGGATGCCTTTAAAGGTGCAATGTGTAATATTTCTGAGGATCTATTGACAGAAATGCAATATAAGATCCATAACTATGTTTTCAGTGGTGTAAAGACCTTGCATAATGAACCGTTATGTTTTTATTACCTTAGAATGAGACATTTATATCTCCATAACTGCGGGAACCCCCTTCTATGGAGGTCGACATATTGTCTCGTCATGTTTCTACCGTAGCTAACAGCGAACAAACAGCGCTACAGAGCGTGTTTCGTCACTACCTTGAAAAATAAGTTTTCAGTGGTGTATAAAGACCTTGCTTAATGAACCGTTAAATTTGTATTACCTTAGAATGAGCAGTTGCTATCTACATACACCGCGGCTCCCCTTACACTGAAATGCGTCGACATGTTTCTAAACTTGTGCCCTAAACGGAAAAATGCGTTTCGTTACTATTTTGCTCTTCGTGCAAGGAAGCAAGCTCAGTTCAGCAAATAAAACACTAACACAATGATGAACAAGTAACAATAATATTCACAATAACATATAGTTTTACTGAATAATTAAGTAAACATAATTTCTTAATTTATCCTTGTAAAGAAACCTCATTGCTGAACTGGCTACTCTCTGCTGTCTCAGACGATGACATATTTTCCTGTCGGCCACCATAACTTTTGTTGGTTGCAATTCGTAACCTCACAACTAGATGCCGCTAAAAATCAAACACTGCACTAGGGATGGGACGATTACCGGTTTCCACGACAAAAAGTCCTGACGGTTAGTATTATCGTTTAAAATTTAATTATCACTAAAACCGTGTTTGATTAGCGTGATTTAGAAAACTCGCAGTAAATCCTGTGCAGCCAGAATCAGTCTGACGCAGGCGCGACGCCTCGCGAGCATGCAACGTTGTTGGTTTTTTCACGAGAAGACATGGCGGAAGGCAGTGACAGCGCTCGGGAGATTTTTCAGCCATCCAAGAGGACAAAATCTGAAGTGTGGTCGTATTTTGGCTGTTACAAGAGTCCTGAGGGAAATTTGATTGAGGATGGTACCCTGTCTGCAGATCTTGCAAGAGGAAAGTCACTGCAAAAGGGGGAAGGAAACACATCAAATCTGCTAAGTCATCTTAGTGACAACCACCCACTGTTATCTAGCGAATGCAAGGCAAGTTAACGTTTACCTCAATACTAAAACTACTTGGGCAAATAATTGGACAAAAAATATTGATTATAGATTAAATATTTCATTATCTAACTTAATTAATTAATTAAGTAATTAACGCAAAGCTTCCGAGAAGAAAAGTTTTACAGCAAGTGGCTTTGATCCAAGACGAACGAAAATGTTAAAATTATTACGGGTGACATTTAAGGGATAATGTATTGTATTCATTCATAGTAAACTTATTACACAGATTTTTTATTTATTTTTACCACAGAAATAATTTCAGGGACATGTAATATTGAATTGTGATCAACGTTAATGTTTTTAAATCTTACCGGTTTATAAACTCGTTGTGTAAGTTACAGTGTACAAAACAATCGTCAAGACAATATGATCACTACAACAATAGTATAGTAGTATAAATATTAAATTACTCTGATTTCATTTTCAATACAATCCAAAACGGAGACGCAAGACATACACAGAATGAAACCAGAGATCGCGCCCGCGGTGATCCGACACTATTGATCGTTGCTGTTTAGTCACCCTGGCCCAACCAATATATTTTGTTAATTTAAGGTGTGTGTGTGTGTGTGTGTGTGTGTGTGTAAGGGTGTCTGTGTGTGTGAGAGAGAGAGAGAGAGAGAGAGAGAGAGAGAGAGAGAGAGAGAGAGAGAGAGAGAGAGAGAGAGAGAGAGAGAGAGAGAGAGAGAGAGAGAGAGAGAGAGAGAGAGAGAGAGAGAGAGAGAGAGAGAGAGAGAGAGAGTAATTGATTTATTATTAACTTGTTGAAATGTTTTCAGTGTGTGTATCAGTTCTTTTTTCCAAAATTTCCATCTCATTTTAACAAAACCGTGATAATATTGATAAACGTGATATTTTTGGTCACTATAATCGTGATATGAAATTTTCATACCGTCCCATCACTACACTGCACCTTTAACATTAAGCATACTTCTCTTCTCCTGCAGTGGCAGGAAATCTAGAAAATTTTACATGGGGGGGCAAAGGGGTGGCAAGAGGTCTTGGCAGGGTGGCAGGGGCAGACGGTGGGAATCCCTATATGTGAATTGCTTTAACAAAACAAACACAAAAACAAAGTATTATTGTTTAATCATGCCCTTGCACACTACAAAGGTTTTTAATTCACAACAGGAATAAGCCCAGTGCAGTGTTCAAACAAAACAAAACCGTGCATCTTTTAAAAAGTAAAATTATAACAAGCAAAATGAAAATATAAAAAAAAAAGTACAATAATTGTGTCCAAGGACTTTTAGCCTTAATGGTTAGGCTCCAGCTACTTTCTTCAACTACTCTTGCCTGCAAAAGTCAATATGTGAAAACCTCTGGTTATCCTTGTATTAGGGGTGGAACGGTACACAGAAGTCACGGTTCGGTTCATACCTCGGTTCAGACATCACGGTTCGGTACGATTTCGGTACAATGGAGTGAAAAGCCAAACAAAAATGCAGAAGGCATTTTTATAAATGTCTTAAGCCTTGTATTTTTTAAATAAGTTTTATTAATAAAGGCATAGAACCAGTTTATTTGTAGTGCACTGACAATATTGTTATGTAATTTAATTCGTTTATTAATTAAATTAATAAAAAGACAAAGACCTTGCGATATGTATGCATTTAAAATTAATTTGCCATATTTCAGATCAATATATTTGTTTTTCTTAATTTTAATTAACCCTAACTTTATTCTCATCTGAATTATAAATAATTTAGTTCCGTATAAAATAATACTAGGCTACCATTAAAAACGTCTCGGTTACGTATGTAACCCTCGTTCCCTGAGTACAGGGAACGGAGACGTGTCATCGGGGGAGTTCCCTGACGAATTGGGATCACGCTAGGGAGACCAATTGCCTTCGAGTGAATTAAAACGAGCCAATGAAAATTGGCATGCAAGATTTGCATTCCGCGACCCGCCTACCAGCGCGGGTATAAAAGGCGGAAGTAAACATTGCGCAATGCTTTTCGCTGAGGAGCCGAACAGTGTCCAGTCCTCCGCGAAGGTACAGCGACATGGCGAAGGGACGACACGTCTCCGTTCCCTGTACTCAGGGAACGAGGGTTACATACGTAACCGAGACGTTCCCTTTCGTCCTGGGAACTCCGACGTGTCGTCGGGGGAGTTCCCTGACGAATTGGGATCCCTAATAAAGCGCCATGGTGCTGGCCCCTTCCAGCGCCCGGCTAAGCTACCCTGCAGCAGTTTCTTGAAATAAGTTGCGGGAGCTAGCACGGGAACCACACTGCTGTTCCGCAAGACCCGCACAGTGGACATTGGATAACACTGGGAAAGCGTTCCCCAAGAGAGGGGGAAAGCTGCGGAAGGCCCAGCCTGACTGACCAGGAATACACATATGTACTAGCCCAATGGGGTAGTGAAACATATGGCAGTCCCTGAGGTGGTCCCAATCCAAGGGAAATGGGAGCGCACTCAACAGGGATGACGAACGAGTCCGTCAAGGGGAAGACACGGCTAAACTGCACGTGGCATGATGGTTCACAGTAGAGATCACTGGAGCACCCAGTCTACTAACAACTCCTCACTAGAGGTAGCAGACCTGGCGCCGGGCGGTCCACCACGCCCAGCACCGGAGGGGTGAAGGAGGAACTCACGAGGCTCACCAACGTAGGGCGCCATACGGAGCAAGAAAGCACGTATCCGCTGTTTGAGGCGGAGTGGCGCAGCAAGCCGACACAACCTATTCCCTCGACCCACTGGCCGTAGCCAGAACTCGGGAGGAAACAGGTTCCACACGAAGGCTATAGAACCTAGCGAACGTGTTAGGTGTTGCCCAGCCCGCAGCCGTACAGATGTCTGTCAGCGAGGCGCCTTGAGCCAAAGCCCAGGAAGCGGCAACACCTCTAGTGGAGTGAGCGCGCAACCTGGGAGGACAAGGCTCACCCAGAGACTCATATGCTCGGATGATAGCATCCACTAACCAGTGGGCTAACCTCTGCTTGGAGACGGCCTTCCCCTTCTGCTGGCCTCCGTAACAGACAAAAAGCTGATCTGAGGTTCTGAAGCTTTGCGTTCTGTCAATATAAACCTGCAGGGCACGGACGGGACAGAGAAAAAGCCAGGGCTGGGTCTGCCTTCTCCTGGGGCAGCGCTTGCAGGTTCACTACCTGGTCCATGAAGGGAGGGGTAGGAACCTTGGGCACATATCCGAGCCGGGGTCTCACACAACGTGAGAAAGGCCCGGCCCAAACTCTAGGCACGATTCGTCGACCGAAAAAGCCTGCAGATCCCCGAGCCTCTTGAAAGAGGCCAATGCCAACAGGAGCGCTGTCTTAATGGACAGGATATTATCTCACCGTCAGCAAAGGCTCAAAGGGAGGACTTTGAAGAGCTCTAAGTACCAGAGCAAGGTCCCAAGAGGGTACAGAGTGCGAAACACGAGGTGGATTTAACCTCCTGGCACCCTTAAGGAATCTGATGACCAGGTCGTGCTTCCCTAGGGACTTACCTTCCACTGCATCGTGATGCGCAGCTACTGCGGCGACATACACTTTGAGGGTGGAGGGGGACAGCCTCCGCTCCAAACCATCCTGCAGGAAGGAAAGCACGACACCGATCGGGCAAGTCCGGGGGTCCTCCTGACGGGAGGAACACCAATCGACGAACAGGTTCCACTTCAACGAATAGAGGCGCCACGTAGAGGGGGCTCTAGCGGAAGTGATGGTGTCTACCACTGCCTGTGGTAGACCACCTAGAACCTCCGCGTCCCGTCCAGGGACCAGACATGGAGTTTCCAGAGGTCTGGACGCGGGTGCCATAGAGTGCCCCGTCTCTGAGGAAGAAGGTCCTTCCTCAAAGGAATCGGCCAGGGAGGGGCTGTCGCGAGGAGCATGAGTTCGGTGAACCAAGTCCTGGTGGGCCAATATGGCGCCACAAGAAGGACCTGCTCCTCGTCCTCCCAGACCTTGCACAGAGTCTGTGCAAGAAGGCTCACTGGGGGAAACGCATACTTGCGCAGGTCCCGGGGCCAGCTGTGAGCCAGGGCGTCCGTGCCGAGGGTCCCCTCGGACAGGGAGTAAAACCACTGGCAATGGGTCGTGTCCGGAGAGGCAAACAGGTCTACCTGTGCGATTCCGAAGACACTCCAAATCAGCTGGACCGACTGGGGATGGAGTCGCCACTCTCCTGGCAGGGGAGGCAGCCGTGAGAGCTCGTCTGCCACACGGTTGAGCTCCCCTGGAATGTGAATGGCACGAAGCGACCTCAGATGCTTCTGACTCCATAGGAGGAGGTGGGAGGCAAGTCGCGACAAACGACGGGAGCGTAGACCACCTTGATGGTTGATGTACGCAACGGTCGCAGTGCTGTCCGTACGGACCAGTACGTGCTTGTGTCTGAGAACCCCTCTGAGGCGACGCAAGGCTAAGCGTACTGCTTGCAACTCTAGGCAGTTGATATGCCAATGCAGTTGAGGCCCCGTCTACAGACCTGAAACTGCATGCCCGTTGTACGTGGCCCCCCACCCGGTGGCAGAGGTATCTGTGAAAACCACAGCATGCCTGGAAACCTGGACTAAGGGCACTCCGGCCCGTAGAAACACAGGATCCGACCACGGGGAGAAGGTTTGGCGGCAGTGCGGGGTCACTTTGACCCGGAACGTGCCGCTGTGCCACGCCCACCTCGGGACTCGATCATGAAGCCAGCGCTGAAGCGGTCTCATATGTAACAGGCCGAGCGGCGTTACTGCGGCTGCCATATGCCCCAGGAGCCTCTGAAATTGTTTCAGTGGAACCGCTGTCCTGCCTCGAAAAGACCTGAGGCAGGTGAGCACTGACTGGACGCGTTCCTCTGTGAGGTGCGCAGTCCAGGCGACCGAGTCCAGCTCCATACCGAGATAAGAGATCCTCTGCACAGGGCAAAGTTTGCTCTTGTCCCAGTTGACCTGAAGCCCCAACCGGCTGAGGTGCCGAAGCACCATGTCCCTGTGATCGCACAATACATCTCGCGAGTGAGCTAAAATGAGCCAGTCGTCGAGGTAGTTGAGGATGCGAACGCCTTGTTCACTCATGGGAACAATGGCCGCCTCCGCGACTTTCGTGAAGACGCGGGGTGACAGGGCCAGCCCGAAGGGAAGGACCTTGTACTGATACGCTCGACCGTCGAAAGCAAACCGAAGAAAAGGTCTGTGTCGAGGGAGAATCGAGACGTGAAAGTACGCATTCTTCAGGTCGATCGCTGCAAACCAATCCTGGGGACGGATGCATTCGAAAATGCGCTTCTGCGTAAGCATTTTGAACGGGAGTTTGTGCAGGGCCCGATTCAAAATACGCAGGTCCAGGATTGGCCGTAACCCACCGCCTTTCTTGGGTACAATGAAGTAAGGGCTGTAAAACCCAGACCTCATCTCGGCAGGAGGGACCGGCTCGATCGCGTCCTTCGCCAGCAGGACATCGATCTCTTTCCTCAAGACAGGGGCGTCCACCGACCGGACACGGGTGAAGTGGACGCCCCTGAACCTGGAAGGCCGGCGTGCAAACTAAATTGCATAGCCGAACCGGACGGTGCGGATGAGCCATCGGGACAGACCCGGAAGCGCTCTAGCCAGGCTTCCAGATAGCGTCGCAATGAACCCACCCGAACCACCGGCGTACCCGCGGCGGGGCAGCGAGGTGGAAGACAGGGACCGGGCTCTGGTGGCGTTGTAGCGACCGAGAGCGGGGGTCTGGGTGCGCCTGACACCAACCTGCTTCCACCGAGGGGCAGACGGCAGAGAAGGCTCGTGGGCGTTCTGCTGCGGACTGCCCGGTGGCGAGGGGAGGGGGAGAGACGAGGAACGAGGCCCTGACTCCTCGTATGCTGGTCTCTGCGCCTCCGGGCCCAGCTGCAGACCGGAGCGACGCAGCCGAGGCTGCGTCACTGCTATCTGCAAGCTGGGGAGAGGGGAACGGGAGTGGTGCAGCTCGGGGGCGGCACGCACTGCCATTCTGACCCTCTCGGACGGAGGAAACTGGTCTTATTATACTGCCAGTCTCGACCGTGAGGGGAACGAGGGACGAGGCCCGGGGGCATCGAGTCCTGGTTTCCCCTCACCCAGCGAGAGACGAGAGTGACAAGGCCGTAGCCCTCACTGCCATCTGAGCGCTGGGGCCCGTGAACGACTCAGAGGAAGTGGACTGCTCAAACTTTGGGTACCGCTGATTACTGGATAACCAGCGGCGGAACAGAAACTAAATTCTCCACCCGGCCCTCCCCCGGGGGAAGGAGTGGTGATGACACGCACTCCCAAAGAGCAGATCGTCACATACTCTGGGTCGCTCCTCTCAGGGTTGCTTCCCTTCCCTTGGGAAAAACAAACTCCGAGCGGGCTGTTTTTGAGGTGCTTCTGGACCACCAGTGTGGACATCGTCTAACCGAGGGCCAGCGCTGTGACTAATCACGGTCAGTCACTGAGCACAGCTCAACCCCGAGTTAGAACTACGCACGTGCAGTGGTAGTGAGAGAGGAAAAACTTCTGCAGATTTAGGCATGTTTGGCTTGCCATATTGGCACCAAAACGCTTCCATACTGCCAAAATTCTTCACACACATCCAGGCGCTTTAGAACAGCCCAGGAAAGTGTGGCTGTTAAGTCTGAATCTTCAGCATGAGAACACGACATTATAGTAGGAACTCAGCATCATTTTCAGAGTATAACAGCCCTCTCTCCGATGTAGCGATCGACATCTGTCCTCCCTGGGGCCCCGAATGAAATGCTTGGTCCCTCATGAGAAGGACCAGAATCCCATCCGAAAGCCTCGACGGCACACGGCACGCTGAGCGGCTCAAGCCTTTACGAGAAAGGGGAGACGAGCAGCACGCCGACGTGGTCATGCACTCCTGAGAGAACATGAACCACCCACGAACGCAGTCTCAACACACTGATTAGGCATGTGAAACAGTGATCGTGGCCGTCAACCAGGCATGCAAGATAGTGAACGTGGCCATCGCTTCGATGACACACGGCACGCTGGGCGCTCAAGCCTTCAGGTAAGGCGAACAACGTGCCGACGTGGTCATGCTCTCATAAGAAAGCATAAACCACCCACGAACACAGTCTCAGCATGTTTGCGATGCGCTAGAGGAGTGAGTGGTTCGTGCTCACTGAAACCCTCAGAACACCAATGTTATTCGCCAAAGTAGCCCTCCTCTGGTGCACCAGAAGAGAAACTAGATCGGGAAATAAGCAAAGGGACTCACCTCATAGAGGCACGCGAGTCTTGATCTTGACCACGCATCTTGAGCGCCGAATGACGCGCGCTGGGTTGCCGTGACAACCCGCGCTGTCAGCCGGCGCTCGACGGCACACGGCACGCTGAGCGGCTCAAGCCTTTACGAGAAAGGGGAGACGAACAACGTGCCGACGTGGTCATGCACCCCTGAGAGAACATGAACCACCCACGAACGTAGTCTCACACACGGATTAGGCATGTGAAACAATGAACGTGGCCGTCAAATAAGGACAGGGAACGGTCGCATCCAGAAACACACGAGTGAAACGTCATCCTGAAAAGGACGCGATCTTCACTCGTGTTGCTCTTTCAGGAAGAAAGTACTCTCTCTATCGTGCTGAAGCACACAGGGACCCAACGCGGCAACACAGCGGGGAAACTGCAAGCCCGCTGTGTGCACTCAACCGTTTACCAGCTGTGAAAACAGCTTTTGAATTAACAGCATATAGACGCAGCCGGCAGACAGGAACCGCGCGGTCGCTGAAACGCCATCTCACCAACACAGAGAGATCCCCTCCCGAAACAGCAGACTCGTAGCAGTAAGAAAAATACAATCTTAAAGCTCACTCACTCAGAGAGGACACAATCGGTCGGCTCCGAAGCTAAAAGCATTGCGCAATGTTTACTTCCGCCTTTTATACCCGCGCTGGTAGGCGGGTCGCGGAATGCAAATCTTGCATGCCAATTTTCATTGGCTCGTTTTAATTCACTCGAAGGCAATTGGTCTCCCTAGCGTGATCCCAATTCGTCAGGGAACTCCCCCGACGACACGTCGGAGTTCCCAGGACGAAAGGGAACCACATTTGATTTTCTTTTTTTAATCAATGTAGAATGTGTAATTTAAAAGTAAAACTGTGTGTGTGTGTTTGTGTGATTTTGGTTGGGTGACAGTTGTAGGTTACAGTTTGACAAGAGAGTGTGGCAAAAGCACAATGTTGTGTTTTATTGCGAGTGTACACAAATATATGTAAACACTTTGCAGTTTGAATTATATGTTTACAAAGTATGTTTTTGTTTCCACTGTTCGATCGCCCCTTGCCTCTCTCTCTCTCTCTCTCTCTCTCTCTCTCTCTCTCAAACTCACACACACACAGTTCGATCGCGCCCGCGCCTCTCTCTCTCTCTCACACACACACACGCACACACAGTTCGATCGCGCCCGTGCCTCTCCCTCTCTCGCGCGCGTACACATACAGTTCAGGATTGCAATATTGACATCGCAGTCTGTAATATGCTGAGCGAATTTTATCGCTATTTAGAGTTTTATTTATTTTTATACCGTGTATTCTACGTGTAAATTCGCGCAACGAACCGTGACGCCCGTACCGATTCGGTTCAATACGAATACATGTAGCATTCCACCCCTACCTTGTATTAGGCTACATTACACTGTAGGTCCATATAGCTAATAATAGCCTATAAAATCAGAAAGATTATCACATACACACACCAGTTATGTTTAGACTACTTAATATAATAATCCTAATTGTATTTGTTATTTCCCCAGTTGTAACCTGGTTTCATTGCTGTGATATCTGAGAGGAATTGGATTTGCTTAGCTAATAATGATCGATCTCCTAACTGGCATTGTATTGTGTGTTGTAACGTAACGGCGACCACCAGTAACCGTTATTGATACAAACAATTTATATTTTTTATTAAGCTGTTCTTGTCTTTACAAAAATCAAAATTAGGCTAATCAAAGGGAAGAGTGCTCTTACAAATCACGAGGGAGTGATTTGACCGCTGATTTTGGCTAACGTAATAGACTCGCTGTTTTTGCTGATGCTGGATCGTCTTTAGCATGTACACTGCATTCATTAAAATGTAACTAAGTTAAACGTGTGTTTAACTACACCTGTGGAAACTCACTTCACCTTCAGAGGCTCTGGGGCAGCTCAGTCTCTCCAGTCGGGTTGCAGGGGCACCGCACCGCAGAAGACTCACAGTGTGTGTGAGAGCCAGACTGAGCGAACGCCGCTCTGGACGTCTCCTGTAATGTAATTTTCACTGTTTACCACCAGATGGAGACATTTCTCATGTTTTTATTAAATAACGGTGTTTGTGCCATACAGCATTGATCTAAATCAGTGAATTTCCAAGGAGATTCCACGTGTCAATTTTGTAAAAAATTAGTAGCCTAGTGGTCACAGATTATCTGACACGAAATGACTTAAATGTGGCAGTTTTAAAATAGGCTAATAAATAATCAGAAATAGATGTACTAAATGCATATTGATTAACTACTAAACTCGAGTAAAACAGAATGCAGCTGATGGCAGTGGAGGACAGTGGAAAGAATGACTGCGACTCACTGTAGCTCTTGTTCAGCAGATGGGAGGGACCGACATGCCTCTCTCCCTCCCTCCACCATCAGACTCCCGCATTTCAAACTTCAGACTGAGAAACACCGAAGCGACGGTTTAATTCGAGCAAAGGGATCGTTTGTGGATGTTCAAAAACAGAATTATGTAGTCAACCCAGACGGTCGCGTGAAGTGATGGTGAGTCTTTGAGGAATGTTTACATTTGACATTTATTAGCAATGTTTTATTTTTTTATTTTAAATAAATTTTTAAATGTTAAAATAATTTAAAATAATAAAAAACACGATTAATCTTAAAGAGGCTGTAACAGAAATGATGCGATAGCTGATACAAAGTTACAAAGTCGACCTGAATGTGGACTTTTAGAGGAACTTTTACTTCGGTGTACTGCAGTCGATGATTCGTCCATAATTTCATTCAATATGCTATAACATCTTCATTCATAGCTGTATTTAAAAAGAGTCGGTCTCTTTGTGTTTGAAATTACAGTAGGAATGTGTAATCCTTACAGAAGTACCACATTGCTGGTCAAAATGTCTCTGCTACTACAGTTTAATGTACAGAATGGGGTGGTCAAAATAAAATGACAAAAAGGTTCTGAAAGCTTCTCGCATTGAAGAGACAGTGCTGATAATAGTGCAATTAGGCTAGGTGGAAAGAAACCATGGATACTATGGTAAATAAGAATACAGTAGGAAAAACTGAAGGTGGGAATTCCCCCTCATCTCATCTGAACTTTTGTGGAAAATACTGCAGGACACACCAAACTCAGGACTTCTGGACTTTCTTTGTGAATGTGAATAGAATACAATAGAATTTGAGTGAAGTAAATCTTATATAATAGAGTAATTAAAACGAAACCGTTGAATACTGGTTTAGTTAAACCAATAAATAGAATTATTTTAAAAATGAATTAGAAAAGTAAAGTTAAACGAATTAGAAGAGTGAAGTTTAATGATTAGTACAGAGTATCTGAATATAATTGAATAAATCTGACTATAGTATAAAGTCTGACTATAAAGCAAATATAGTATAAGTGCATAGATCAATAAGAGAATGTGGAACTAATAGAATAGAACATCTGGATAAAATAAAATTAATGAATGTAACCAAATTGCTTAGTGAAATAAAAAAAATAGGAAATTTTTTATATGACTTTCACATAGTTTCATACGAATAGACAAGATTATTAGTGAAATAAAACATAAAGAGTAGTAGGCTACAAATAAAATAGTTAAATATAATAGAATTAAGGAAAGTTGAACCAATAGAATAGAGTAATTTGATAGCAGAACAGTTGAGAAAACTTATTAAGAGTAAAGTTCAACGAATGGAAGAAGTCTGGAGCGAAACAAAAATAATAGAATTGCTTAGCCGATTTACGTTTTCTCTTTTAGAAAAGCCTTTAAATTGTGAGTTTCAAATACGATTCATCAGGCTTTTGAGAATTGTTTAAGTACGTCTCAATCATCATTGCATTGCATTATATAAACAGAATTGCATACTTAAACAAATAAAAAGAATAGGAGTAAACGTAACAAACAGAATGGTATATTTTAAATATTGTAATTGGTTTCCATGACTTTCACACAGTGTGACTGTGAATGGCTCTGTGAGCTCATTACACACAGATTAATACGTGATAATAGTGTTAATCAGCTGTAATGAGATTATTGTGGTGTTCTGGACGTCCTGCATCAGTCCCAAACACTCACAGACGCTTGTTACTGTCCATCTGTTGGCATGTTTACAAATACAAACTGAGGCAGATGAGGGCGCGAAAGCTGATGTGACTTCAGCTGCTGCCAGTGTTGGGTGTGTGTGGGACAGGGTGGAGCAGTCTGGCTGGGATAGAGACAGAGAGAGGGAGACTGTTTTACTTTGAGAGAAATGAAAAGACGTGATGGTGGTTTGGGTGAAGTTGCATTTTCCACATAAGACCTCAAATCGAGGCAGATGATTCATTTTCAGTTGGGAGAGGTGAGAGTAAGTAAAAATACATCAATACACTCACAAACTCACACACTAATATAGCAGATGGTTTTATCCAAATTGATTTACAAATGAAGAACGACACAAGCAATTCATAGTGCACAATGTCCTAAGTTTAAAATATATAAATATAAATAATATTAGTACACAAGCTAGGGTAGCAGTGAAATGCACAACAAATAGGAGGACACACATGCACACAAATTTTATCTTATGCTTAAGCCACCCTTATAATGTCTGAATGTCAGTGCATTAGATAACAAAACTTCAAACTAAAGTGTCATTTACTTTAAAGACAGCACAGGCAGACCTTTCACAAAAAGGAGTTTGTTGCATTAGAAATGGTAACACATTGCCATGTAGAAAAAAAATAACTATTGTGCCTCTTTTTGGTGATAGTTAAAGTGATGAACTACACTTGCAAGGACACCTGTATGAACTTGAGGACAACTGATACATCTTCTAGAAATCAGCAAAACACCAGCTGATTCAAAGACAGCTTTGACCCTTACTTTGTTTTTATTATGCAATGACATTCAGACATTTTAGTGTCCAAGGCAGGCTTGAGTTTCAAAACTCTGTAGATACACGCATACACAATTTTAATTGGAAAGATCAGTTGTGCACCACAAAAAAAAAAAAAGTAAAGGCCAGTAATGGTTGAAATATATTCAGCACAAGTATGTGAATGCAGTTGTTTCTTAATTTACACGTGTTCCAGACTGGTAATGTTGCAACTGTAATTTTGCATATTGCACCAAAAGTACTCATTGCATTGCAAATACTGTGACTTTAGTTACATCACAGACTTGAACCATGATTTGCCATTTGCTAATTGGTTGTAGCATTTCAATGGACAGAAATTGGTGCGGTGCAGAAATTGGTGCGGTCATCAATATTTTGGTCTGTTTTTGTCAGATAGACGTGATTTTAAATGCATATATCTGTGTGAGTATATATGGAAATAAACACATATGAGCACATATACACTATGTTGAAAAGTTTGGGGACAGTCAGATTTTTTTAAAAATTAAATTAATACTTTTATTCAGCGAGGACATTAAAATGATCAAAATTGACTGTAAAGTCGTTTATAATTAGGCTTGGGTATCGAGTATCGAGTAGCCTATCGATTGGAACCGGGACTAGCTTTGCGATTTTCCCGGTATCGTTCAAAAGTTTAAATTTCGATTCCTAGTTTCGATTCACAGTCCGCCGACCGGAAGAAGAAACCGCTGAACTACCGCGTCTAGTTATACACGGGTTTCTTGTATACAAACAATACCGGATGCGCGCGCATCCAGGGGGCAAAAAACCGCTATCTGTTATGCCGAGTTCTGTAAAAGAACATTGTAATTAACGTAGATTTCGCATTGTTTGTAATTTCTTGTTGACTCAATAATAAACTGCAATTTCAGAGTTGGATCTGTTTGTTTGTGTTTCCTATTAATATAACATTATGTGAAACCTCCAACTGTTTACGAATCAAAATCCGGACATACTGATTCATGTATGAATTATCATGTTAGACTAAGTTAGTTATGTAATAGCCTCTATAGAGCCCGAATTTGCTTTTATATAAGTTAACCTTGTTTACGTTACTTTACGACCTGCAACATATCATGACTGCACACATATAACGTTACTTTACTGTAAATCAAAGATTTGACGTTGGATTATGTAGGAAGTAGTATAGCCTACCTCCGACCGTGGCGATTATATTAAAAAACTTACTCTCAGCAATGGTGAGATCTTGCCGGATCCCTACGCAATACCTGACGATCTTTGGATTGTGGATGACAAGAAGTGGCCAGCAATTGTATGGCCTGATATACATATATATATATATATATATATATATATATATATATATATATATATATATATATATTTGTCTAATTCAGACACCAAGTGTGTATACAAGGGAAATGATTAGAGCGTACAAATCCCTTGATGCATACAACTACGTGCTATGTGGTCATGTGCAGCTCGTCAAATACTTTGACGCTGCACCAGCTTTTTGCGTGTTGAGGTCAGATGTGCTCCCTAGTCAAAGGCAAGGCATTAAAGCCAAGCCTTATGATGCCTGGGTGTATGTCCATACGGGCCTTGGTTACATCCTAACGGCTAACTGCAAATGCTTGGCAGGGTACGTCTATCAAAATGTATCTGCCATCAGAAACCCTTTACTCCGGTACGAAGACTGCGGGTCTTTTGCCCCCTGGCTGCGTGCGCAAGCAGTGATGACGTCGCTGAGAAATCCATGTATACGCTTGAACACTTTGAATCCATTTGCGCGTCAAGAGCGAAATTGACGCACGTAAAAAAGGAGTATTCGCATCTATATAAACATAGACATTATAAACTAAAAAAAGTGGGCCTGTCTCCATTCGCGCCGCAGGATTTTTTTACGCGCATAACGCGTCTTTGCATTGAAATCACTCGCGCCATACGCTCTATTCGCGTCTGGTGTGAACGCAGCATCAAACCAAGGCATGGATATGTTCCAAAAGTGCTCTCGACGCCGTTCGGAGCACAGGTTATTAAGTTGGCTTGTGAAAGCCAACTTACTGAAGTCCTTTTTAAACTTATTATTATTCTCCTTCTTTTTCTTAACCAAAATTTTCTGACTCTAACTCCTCCTAGAATTTTAACTCTACAAACTCCAAACTCGGGTCAGACCTTCAGACTGTTCTGACTCGAGTTGCTATATCTTTTCAGACTGATTTGACTTTCAGTTTTCTTAAAAATTAATATTAAAAAAAAAATCGCATTGACTTTCATTGCAACAGTTCAAATTGAGCCAAGGCTACGGTGGCCCAGTAGTGTACAACACAAAAACTCAAATCTAAACTCCCTGAAGCCCTAGATTCAATTAAACAACCATTCTATATGTACTAATGAACTAATGATCTATCTATCTATCTATCTATCTATCTATCTATCTATCTGTCTGTCTAATAATATTTCTTTCTTTCTAACTAATCTTTTTTCTTTCTAAATAATCTATCTATCTTTCTTTCTTTCTAACTAATCTTTCTTTCTTTCTTTCTACTTAATCTATCTTTCTTTCTAACTAAGCTATCTTTCTTTCTCTTTCTTTCTTTCTAACTAATCTTTCTTTCTAACTAATTCATTTTTCTTTCTTTCTTTCTTTCTAACTAATCCATCTTTCTTTCTAACTAATCTATCTATCTTTCTTTCTAACTAATCTATCTATCTTTCTTTCTAACTAATCTTTATTTTTTTCTAACTAATCTTTCTTTCTTTTTAACTAATCTATGTATCTTTCTTTCTAACTAATCTTTCTTTATTTCTAATCAATCTATCTTTCTTTCTTTCTAACTAATCTATCTATCTTTCTAACTAATCCATCTTTCTTTCTAACTAATCTATCTATCTTTCTTTCTAACTAATATTTATTTTTTTCTAACAAATCCATCTTTCTTTCTAACTAATCTTTATTCCTTTCTAACTAATCTTTATTTCTTTCTAACTAATCTATCTATCTTTCTTTGTTTCTGACTAATCTATCTATCTTTCTTTCTAACTAATCTATCTATCTTTCTTTCTAACTAATCTATCTATCTTTCTTTCTAACTAATCTATCTATCTTTCTTTCTATCTAATCTATCTATCTTTCTTTTTTTCTTTCTTTCTAACTAATCTTTCTTTTTTCTAACAAATCAATCTTTCTTTCCAACTAATCTTTATTTCTTTCTAACTAATCTTTATTTCTTTCTAACTAATCTTTCTTTCTTTCTAACTAATCTATCTATCTTTCTTTCTTTCTAACTAATCTTTCTTTCTTTCTAACTAATCCATCTTTCTTTCTTTCTTTCTTTCTAACTAATCCATCTTTCTTTCTAACAAATCCATCTTTCTTTCTAACTAATCGTTCTTTCTTTCTAACTAATCCATATTTCTTTCTAACAAATCCATCTTTCTTTCTAACTAATCGTTCTTTCTAACTAATCTATCTATCTTTCTTTCTTTCTAACTAATCTTTCTTTCTTTCTAACCAATCTATCTTTATTTCTAACTAATCTATCTTTCTTTCTTTCTTTCTAACTAATCTATCTTTATTTCTAACTAATCTATCTATCTTTTTTTCTAACTAATCTATCTATCTTTCTTTCTTTCTAACTAATCTTTCTTTCTTTCTAACTAATCTTTCTTTCTTTCTAACTAATCTATCTTTCTTTCTAACTAATCTATCTTTCTTTCTTTGTAACTAATCTATCTTTCTTTCTTTCTTACTAATCTATCTATATTTCTTTCTAACTAATCTATCTATCTTTCTTTGTAACTAATCTATCTATCTTTCTTTCTATCTAATCTATCTATCTTTCTTTCTAACTAATCTATCTTTCTTTCTTTCTAACTAATCTATCTTTCTTTCTAACTAATCTATCTTTCTTTCTAACTAATCTTTCTTTTTTTCTAACAAATCAATCTTTCTTTCTAACTAATCTTTATTTCTTTCTAACTAATCTTTCTTTCTTTCTAACTAATCTATCTATCTTTCTTTGTTTCTAACTGTGGCGAACACCACCGGCCTCGCGCCATTCTCTCACGTCCCTCGGCCGTCCTGTTCGCCACACTAACTAATCTTTCTTTCTAACTAATCCATCTGTCTTTCTTTCTTTCTAACTAATCCATCTTTCTTTCTTTCTCTCTAACTAATCCATCTTTCTTTCTAACTAATCCATCTTTCTTTCTTTCTAACTAATCTTTCTTTCTTTCTAACTAATCTATCTTTCTTTCTAACTAATCTATCTTTCTTTCTTTCTAACTAATCTTTCTTTTATTGAAACCAATCTTTCTATCCATCTAACTAATCTTTATTTTCTTTCTAACGTATCGTTTTCTTTCTAACTATTCTTTCTTTCTAACTAATCCATCCATCAAACTTCAAACTATTTTAAACTTCTTCAAACTCTCTGGTCCGGCTTTCTCAAGCCAACTTAAAGTTTGTCTCTTCAAACTTTTTTTCTAGTTTCGCTGATTGCTCTCTCCTCGCCAGATGACGAAGGTTTTACAAGTTGTTTTTTATTGTTTATTTGCTATTCTGCACTAGGTTAGCCCATCAGTGGGAGCACGGTAACATGTTTAAGTACCTGCAGCACACTCATGTGTAAATGTGTTTTCATGAGGTTTTCAAAAATAAAGCTCTCTTGAGGACAGTGTACCCCTGTGAAAATATATTCATAATTTATAATATTTATATTCAAGTTCATAGATTTGATATTTATATTGTAGTTGAACACAACCCTGTGAGAAATTCATAGTAAAGTTCATAAAAAGTAAAAAGTTCATAGAATTAAAATTGATGGAGAAGGTTAGACTATTTCCTTCAGAAAGATCGTTGGTTAGCTAGCTCATTTAAAATATCCTAAACTTTTTTGACCCTGCCTCTTAAAAGACTCAGAATCGAGAATCGTTAGGAACCGGAATCGAAACAAGTAATCGAAATCGGAATCGTTCAAATTCAAACGATACCCAACCCTATTTATAATCTAACAAAAGATTTCTATTTCAAATAAATGCTTGTATTTCTAACTTTATCTATTCATCAGATAAACCTGATAAACATGTGTCACAACAAAAATATGAAGCAGCCCAACTGTTTTCAATATTGATAATAATCAGAAATGTTGAGCGGATTTCTAAAGGATCATGTGACATTGAAGACTGGTATAATGATGCTGAAAACTCAACTTTGTATAACATTTGGCAATATATTCACATAGAAAATAGGTATTTTAAATTGTAACAGTATTTCACAATATTCCTGTTTTTATTGTACTTTTGATCAAATAAATGCAATGTTGGTGAGCATAAGAGATTTCTTTAACAAAATAAAATTTGTACCAATCCGAAACTTTTGAACATTAGTGTATTTGAATGCAACTTTTTGCACAGATGTTTATAATATAACACATGAACATGGCCTAAATTAGGACCTCTTTCTGTATGAGATACGACTGCTAGTTACGTTTAAGTTCCTAATGTCTTCAATTAGAAACTGGTTGCAGACATCACTTACTTCATGATTTAAGACGAAAGAAACTGTTGGATCAGATGTGTCTGAGGGTTAAGTTCCTCTTAGAAAGAGGAATCGTTTTTACTGAATATTTTTCCATCTCCTTTCCTCGATTCACCCTCTCTTTTGTTCCCTCATTTGCCTGCATCTGGATTTTTATCATTTTGTTCTTCAGCAGTGTTTGTCTTTCACTATCTCTCTCTTTCTGTATCTCTCGCTCTCTACTGACTCTTCCAGTAGGATCTGCTGAGAAAGAGATGAATTTGAGTAGAACAATGACACACACATGCACGCATGATTTCAGGATTTTGATAAAACAGATCGCAAACCTTTCAGTTGCATTAATACTTCATTAAACTCACAATCAATGAGAGATTCACACAACAATTTTCAGAAACACTTGAACTAAGGAATGTTTAAAATAACAGATTTTCCAAAATTGACTAGTGGGTTTGTCTGAAAAATTAGTCTTAAGGATGTCCTGAATTGTCAGACACATTTCTTAGGGGGTGTCTGTCGACCCAGGATGTGTTTAAAAACAACTAGCAGAGCTTAAATGATGAATTTTTAGACCAAATCGTGCAGCAGTCCTACACAAAACCTTTACTCTCTGTTATGTCATTCCAAACCAAAAATAGTTACACGAAAAGAGTTTTCTTAGTATTTTATTTCGTTCCTTAAGTGATCAAGAACTAGGGCTGTTGAGCTGCAAACAAATACATTGCAAAAAATAATTTTCTTACTTAGTATTTTTGTCTTGTTTCCAGTCCAAATATCTAAAAATTCTTAAATCAAGATGCATTTACTATGGCATAAGATATTATCTAAGATATAAGATACTGTCTTGTCTTATTTCGAGCGGAAACAGGATTATTTTTCTTACCCCAAGATTCTGACCTATCTAGCTAACAGAAAGAGAATACTATTGTTTTTTCTTACTCTGGACAATATGATTAGCTAGATTTTGAACATGTATACTGCCTGACCTAAGTATGTGCATTCATTTGTTGTTATCCTCATGTGACATGTTCACCTTCCCCCAGTTTCATCCAAAAGAATCATTTTCCCCAGTTTCCCCCCCGGTTTGTCTTTAATTATGTTTCTCTTGCATTCTTTTTCATTTTACTTTCCTGCCATTTTCCTTCTCGGTTTGTTTTTCTTTCCTCACCCTCCCCACCACCCAAAACACGCTGGCCTTCCTGGCTGACTTTCCCTCTCTCTTTTCCATCATCTTTTGTTTATTTCAAGAGACTTCTGAGAGCATAATATGTGTTTGTGAAGACGCTTCGGCAAAATTGTTGTCAGATGATACTTAGAATTAGTTCCTTAGAGAAGGAGAGAGTGAAGAAATAAACGAGAGGAAAGTGTACAGGGTTGCTATGACGACAGAACAGTAGTAAAATAAACATCAATGTTCATGTGCGTGTACTTGTGTGCTTATTGGTTGTCCTGTGTTTCTCAGGATGGCTTCGAGCTTGTGTCAGTGTGCCTGTTTCATAAAACACAAGCAGAACAAATTTCTGTTCGTAAAATCATTCTTATGTAAAACGTCGCACTTAATGCAACGATTTATGTAAGAACGGAATTATGGACAGTTCAAACCAAATTTTTTCATGAATGAGACCCAAATCTTTTCCGTGCGTAAAGGCCACATAAATTGTAGCATAACATGTCTGTTACCCTCTCTGAAAACAACCACACGTAACAAAAACTATCAAATAGAAAACAGAGTATTTAAGACAAAATATTATATCATTATAATAATAGTTATAAAACTTATGACAGGAAATCCCTACATCCAGAGATAGCTGCATCAGAATAAAACGCAGATAGTGATTTCATTTTCTATAATTTATGCCTCATTCTGTGATATAAAGCCACGTCAGATCACAGAAAGAAGTTATTTCAAATACTGCATTTGACTGATGTTTTGAAGTGCGTTTGGAGTAAAAGCAAACATTCTACGCATATATTTATTTATTCATTTAAGAATTGCAGCCCTTGGGATTTCTTAATCGCACTAAGCCAAATCGCGATTTTGATTTAATTTCGGTTTAACTTTGGTTAATTTTGCAGCCGTAGATTAACCATACAAACAAGCACACAACAAACACTCACTTCACACAAGCAAAACTGTATAGCATGCGTGCTACTGTGGTACATTTATTAACAGAACAGATTGATTTTTTCATAGCACATGCAACATATAGGCCTATGTCGCACTGTACAGCCCTGGTGTATGTGTCAGTGTTGGGGAAGCTACTGTAGGTATGCCCAACTTCTGCGCTATTCTACGCTATTTTGTTGTATGAGTAGACTTTAAGACCTTAAGTCTTCCACCTGAGATGACACTATCTTTCTTTATAAGTTTTTACTGTCTTTACTATCTTTAAAAGTTCTATGCTTTATGGCAGAGATCATAGTGTAAGTTCACAGTTTACAGTTGGGCAGCCTATATTATTTGGGACACAAGACATACAGTTTCTGAATTCATTTCTCTTGTTGAAAAAAGGTCATGATGACCATTTGGACCATTAGATGCTCTCTGGAACACAAAACAGGAAGTTGTGTTTTTGAGGAGGAAGAGCAGAACAAGCTGTCGGTTGTGATGACTAACATGTGAATCGCTTCGTCAGCTTCTGTTTATATAATCTCTGTTTCAGGGTTCAGAGGCGGTAGAGGACTGTGTGCAGGGGGCACTATCCTCTCTCTATCCTCCGTTTGAAAGCACAGCTCCTCCTCTCCTCTCTCAGGTAAAACCATCAATCTCTACTTTCTCACTTTATTATATGACTTATTTGGGCTGTTGGTTTTCCTGAAGCTGACAAACAAAAATCCCCAATATCATATCTTTCATTGACAGTTTCTGACAATTCATTTTCAAGTAATGTCGACCAAACTCAGCACTGTCCTTTCTTATGGTTTACCATGTAGTGAATACCCAAACATCCCAAAAAAAAGTAGACTTTTACTTTATTGATATCGATTCAACATCATTAACACCCTAGCAACTGCCTAGCAACAACATTTACCAGTGCAACCAAACCTAAAATCTCCTCAAACTCCCCAAGTTTGCAAACTACCCGAGATTCGTAACCAAGTTCAAACTCTGAATTTGTTCTCATTGCTTGTTAAAACTACATTTATTTATTTCAGGTTTATTTAACAGGGACAATGCACTCTAATAATACATAAATAAATGTATAGTGTTCCAGAATTAGCCAAAAGGCTATTTTACATCTGCTGTCTCTGGACAGATCTGTCACACCTGTCCTGCCTGTACGTCTTCATAAAGCCAACATTCATTTTGTCTTGACATTTTTTTTACTAATTTTAGTTTCCAGTCATACAATTGTTCTAAAATGACAGCGTATGTTTGTTTGTGTCATGTAGGTGTTCTCCGTACTTGAGTCCACTTATCAGCATGACAGCTTGAGATATCTGCTGGATTTCTTCATTCCTGCCAAGCATCTTCTGCATAGATTACAGCAGCATGCATGTGTAAGTGTTCTGCTAAGGCAAGCATCACTATTACTTAGGGGTGCTCCGATCAGGATTTTTGGGCCCGATCACCGATCCCCGATTACTGGAAGCTGTATCACCCGATATGATCACCGATTGCTGGGTCTATTTGAAGCCTTCTATTTATCATGTAACATTATTTATTAAACTATATTTAACAAATATGTACACTAAGTATTACAATTAAGAGAAGACAACGTATCATGAATTGACACCTGTGTATTTATTTGCAAGCAACATGTCCAGCATACTGTATTAACTTTGCAGCCTGTGCTTGGTTATTGGGAACAGCTTAGGGCTTGACAAGTACAACTTTCCTGTAGAATATAAAATAAAATAAGATAAAAGACAGAACATCTGAGTCTTTAAATTTAGCTTTAGACTACTTTAAACTAAAAACTGCAACAAAAAAATGCTATAGCCTAAATAATGTTTTGAGTCAGTCAGCCATCAGTTTTTCTAAAACACTTAAAGGACCACAGGTAGTAAATTGCACAGCAACAAAAAATACAAATAACTAACAACTTCCATATCTGTATATATCTATAACTTTTCTTTTTTCTGGGATGCTTAGTCAGATTTTGTGGACATTTAGAGAGGGAGAGTGAGGTAGAGAAAGAGAGAGTGGGGATAGAGATTATTAGAATCATTTCTCTCCCAAAGCTTACTTCATAAGCATCAATATTTTGGTGATTTTTTTTTTTTTGCAAGAACCCTTGCAAAATTATTTTAAACAGATTAAGAAAGCCACCACTACTGGTCACATCTATGGTTAGATTGATTTGTTTAGATCCAGTGAAGTCGTGTCCAACCACTTTTTCTAAGGATCGATATTGTCCCCCACCAATTTTTGCAACATTGAGGCATGGATGTACCTAATACAAATAAATAAAACATCTCCAGTTAACTAGCTGAGCATTCATTTAGTTCGCTATTAATTAAGAAATCTAGAGCTAAAATGTTTTTTTTCTTTTTTTTACTCAAGCTGATCGCTCGTTGCCGCTGCTATCAGTGTCATGGATACAGTGTTCTCTGTGTCTTCACTCGGACGCGCGCTTCAATCTATCGCCGTTGCGAACTCTATTCATTCCGGTGAAATCACAAAATAAAATGCACACAAATGTGTCCCTGCTTGATATAGACTGTAACCACTGATGAACATATTCAGTTTTGATGAGAGAAAAAAAAACTGTACGAGTGCTGATTAGAACCCGTAACCTTTGACACGCTTGGCAAAAGATCTACCACTAGACCATTTAAGAACTCAAACGTAGTTTGCGGATCGATGGACTTATTTACGGGTTGAGCAGAGATGCTGCACAGTTTGACAAGCGGGCAGCGGCATTGTACATACATTGCAGATTGATTGCTAATGAATTGTCTTTTTCACACACCTTGTAGAATTGCCAGACCGGTGAAGCTATTTTTACCAGGGCATAAAACATTGTCTCGTGAGTTTTGCGTCATCTGATCGGCTTTTCTGGATCGGCCTTTACAGAGACCACCGATCACACATCCCAAAGCAATTATCGGCCGATTATGATCAGCGACCGATCAATCGAAGCACCCTTACTATTACTCCTATTGACCATACTTAGAGATTTGTTTAAATCACTGTATTAAACTTCAGTTTGTTAAAGAAAGGTGCACTATTTTATTTTTTAAGGGATCAAACCAAGATCTTTTTGCCTGGTGGATATTAAAAATCCCATAGACCTAGTCTACGTTCAGACTGCAGGTAAATGTGGGCGAAATCCGATTTTTTTGCTCGCATGTGAATCTGTTTTTTTCATGACAGTGTGAACGGCACAAACCACATGGAATCAGATGTTTTCAATACTGAATTGGGGCCACTCAGTTCAGATGTTTTGCAATGTGACCTCAGTCTGAACAGCAAATCGGAATTCATCTGACTTTTATGTCACTCTAGAGCAACATTCATCACATTTCTGCGCTCATGGGAGTCACTTCAAAGATTTTACATACATGAAGTAATCAAGATACTTGCGAAAGGTAGTCAGTGGAAGGATAGTGATGTTTCAGAACTTATAAGTATTACAGTGACCGCTCTATAGACAAGCAAAACATGAGGGCTTGTATCATACATGTTTAAAAACTTGCATCCTCGCCTTTGTTTTTTATATTGCTTGCGGGTAAATTGGTAAATTCACATTTAAAACAACAATGTGAACAGCTATACAAGAAAATGTATCGAAACAATAAAATCGAACTGAGCGCTCATAGTGTGAACGTAGCCTAAGATTGAATGAGGGACCTGAACCATATCAAGAGACCAGAATATCAGATGTGCTTTTTTTGGCTTGAGACAATAAGCAAATTCCTACCAACCCCCACAAAACTCTACCAAACACCCAAACACCTTAGAAACCACTTCAAAAAAGGTAAAAATCTACTGATCAATTGCAATACCACACTTACTACCATATTCACTAATATCACTTAGTACTTTTCCCTTACGCACACATGGTAATTATTTATATGCAGTAAAACAGAAACAAACTAAATGTTAACTATGAAACTCTCACACTTACATAAATACAAGACACACATGCATTCTCAGCCGACTCTGTTTTCATTGTCGCTATGAGAAGCTGCCAGGGACAAGAGCCTCAGTCTGAGTCATGACGGTAATTCTTACCATATGTGTGTGTGTGAGAAAGAGAGACTAGAGCCTGAGAAAGGCTGGAGGAGTGTTTGGTTGAGAAATGGGGGAGGGATAAACAGACCAAACACTGGGGCACATTGAGAAAAAGGGTAGGAAGGGAATATCAGAGTAAGAAAATTGTGGGCTGTTCACCGAAAGAAAAAGGAATACAACTTCACAATCATTCTTTAGATGGGTTGAATATATGACTATAAAATTACTGTATATGACAGACCATAAAGCAGAGGGTGGGGTTTAATAGGAAGGGGAGGATTATAGGAGGTGAGGGGCATGGATTCCTCAACATAATTTAATCATGATCCTGTGAGTGATCACAGATCAGGAGGTATTCATGTCATGGGATAATCGGCTCTATAGCCTGAAGAGAAAGCATTTGAATCTGTGTTTAGATTTTCAGTTGTGTGGTAATATATTACAGAATTTAATATTTAAAGATGCAGACAAAATATTGAGGTAATGAGCAATGTTGCACTAGCCAAGAAGATCCATGTGCAGTTATCAGCAGCAGCCTCATGGCAATTAAGGGTTAGATGCCCTAGATAGCAATGCCTGTAATAACATTTCATTGGTCTAAAATCCTGCTTCACAAGACTATATATTTACAGTTTTTTTCAATCGCTAACAAGCGCTTACCCATACTTCAGATACTTTTTCTAAACTCTTAAGACAGACTCACACCTACAAAACACAATTGGCCAAATGGATAGTTTTCTTCTCAAAAACACATTTTGTTAAATATATACTAACTCTTCATTTCAAAATAGAACACATCTTTCTCTGCACACACTAACTTTACCAAAACACTGGAAATCTGACTCAGATTGAAATTATTCTGTCAAAGAATAACACTTGTTTTCACTTCACAAGGTACATGCAGTCAATCAAAGTACAACCGGTTTCAAAATACTGGCTATTGTTGACATTACAAAAACTTCATAGACTTTTGTGTTTCAGTTTTACAGGTATTTGCATGCAAAACATGCAATCCACCGTTTTTACACTAAATGTCTTGGTTGGGAACTGTATGTCCACATGTACTGTAATGTTCACATTCAAAAGCATTCCAGTAAAAAGCAAATCATTTTTTTTTTCCTTTACTGTTTACCAGCCTCTCTTAGTGAAAGACCGTGGTTGATTACATGGTCGATGATAGTGGCAATTTCATCACTGACTACTGTTCTTGCAGCTCTTGGAATGCCACCACCACTCATTCTTACACCTCTTCCTTGCCCTCTCCTTGGGCCTGCTCTTCTCCCTGGCCCTGCACCTCTCACTGCACCTCTCACTTCATCTCTCACTGCAGCTCTCACTGCATCTCTCACTGCACCTCTCACTGCCTCTCTTACTGCACCTCTCACTGCACCTGCACCTCTCACTGCACCTGCACCTCTCACTGCACCTGCACCTCTCACTGCACCTGCACCTCTCACTGCACCTGCACTTCTCACTGCACCTGCACCTCTCACTGCATCTCTCACTGCACCTCTCACTGCACCTGCACCTCTCACTGCACCTGCACTTCTCACTGCACCTGCATCTCTCACTGCATCTTTCACTGGGCCTGCTCTTCTCCCTGGGCCCCTTGCTCTTACTCTTTCTCGTCCAGACATTACAGTGTTTGTCTTTTTCTGTTTCTGTGTCCAAAAACATAACTCCTCAAAGTCCTCCGTTTACTGTGTAAGTGTCAATGTAATAGAAAAAAATAACCCCTGCTACTGAGTCTAAGCCAGACTGGAATCAGCTATGGTTGGCCCAATTTACCCAACATAAATCAGCTACGGTGTGTCAATTATTCAATTGTTTGTTTATAATCAGCTGAGATATATTGTTTTTGAACTGATATAATTGCAGAAGCAGATGTTTTTATACTGTATCTAAGGTTTGGATTATTGTTTTTGCTATTGTGGGATGGTGTGTGTTAACAGCTGTAAATACTACAAAAACAATCCATAATTTTGTTGGGAGGTATAGCTTGTCTGTTAAGAAAATGTAAGCATTGTGGAAATGTGTTCACTGACTGCATATTGTGTGAAAACGACATGAAATGTGTGAATGGTATGGCCACAAAAGACCGATGCTGTGCTAATTGTGTTTAGAGTTTTGAAAATGTGACAACTGGTTGGACAAACGCTTGTTAGCGACTGAAAAAAACTGTAAACATCAAGGGCCAGATTTACTAACAGCTTGCTCCAGTGCAAACCCTCATTTGGCGTTAAAAAACAACTTTCAGGATTTACTAAAGACACGCAGAGAAAAGACAAGTCACCTTTATTTATATAGCGCTTTACAGTGATAACAGGAAAATAATGCAACAAAGTTTGTGTCTGCTGTACAGCAGATCTAGAAGAAAAAAGTGTCATTTTCCTTTACGTTCAGAGATGGTTCATTTTTGTTGTAAAAAAAGGTATTAATTTAGTTCATTTATATATGTAGCCGCACTGGAGAAAACAGTGATATCATCGTCCAGCTCAGTTCAGTTCTCATATAATGGTGCCAATGCAGGCAGATCAATATTATTGTTGAATATTAACTGTCCCCAACTAAGCAAGAAAAATGCCAAAGGCGTCAGTGGCAAGGAACCAAAACTCCATTAGGTGACTGAATGGAGAAAAGAAAAAAAAACCTTGGGAGAAACCAGGCTCAGTCAGGGGGCTAGTTCTCCTCTGGCCAACGAACGGACAGTGTATGATTATGATTCAGGCAGCATTACAGGTCAGAAGTCAGATTGGATCGGAACATTCAGAATATTCTAGGCACAGTGATTTTTGTGACTGAACTGATTGCAAATGCTTTTGTAGAAGTTTCCCTTTCAGATGCAAAATTTATGGGAGGAGAGTATTTAAATGAACCACGCAAGGTGATTTTCTAAGGTTTGTGCTCGTCAATTTACTGGTATTTGCGTCATTATTTACCACCCAAAATAAGCATGTCTTAAAGGAGAACTCCGGGCAATTTTTAAGTTAATCTTGATCGTTAGACCTTTGTGAGTACTGACTATAGAAAAAAAAAACGAACCGGATTGGTGCTTGCTACGCGGAGCTGCGACCGCGAATGCCCAGAGCTCCCACCCAGCTAAAACGGCAGTTATGGGGGCATGGACATAAAGAGCGTTTTTGAGCCTCTTAACAGACACAAAATGCAATTAAAATGTCTGTCCAACATGAACAGGGACCCTACATGTTAACAAGATGCGTTTAGCAACTTAGCCATTGTTTCAACTCACCTAAATAGTCTTTTAGATGGAAAGCTGTAGTCTCGCGCTGCAGTCCCGTGCTGTAGCCGGAAAAGGTAAACAATGTCCAGGTGGGAGGAGCGTTGATCATGTGCGACGAGTTAAGATCAGAGTTGCTTACAAGTGAAGAAGAAATGGTTCGTGTTTTTGCCTTTCCGAATTGTGGCAACAGAATGCGAAAATATAAGAGCTTAAATTTTCATCGTCTTCCTTTTCATGACCTCGAGATTCTGCAGTTGTGGCTAGTTGTACTTCAACTTGATGTGCAAACTCCCGTAGAAGTACTACGCTCTAAAGATTACCGCATTTGCAGCAAACACTTTGACAAGGATGACTACGCAACACAGCGGGGCCGTTTGAAGAAAAATGCCATTCCATGTACGAAGACGGGTGCAACCACTGTGGAGGTATGTAACATTTATTTATCCTTCCATTTGGGCACACACGGCATGAGGAGAGATGTGCATGAATGTTTTTGTAGTCTTATTTACAAAGCTTTAATTATTTCACTAGCTTCTTCTACTTGAATTGTAATTGTATTGTAATTGTATTCGCTGCAAATGCAGTAATCTTTAGCGCGTAGTACTTCTATGGGAGTTTGCACATCAAGTTGAAGTACAACTAGCCACAACTGCAGAATCTCGAGGTCATGAAAAGGAAGACGATGAAAATTTAAGCTCTTATATTTTCGCATTCTGTTGCCACAATTCGGAAAGGCACAAACACGAACCATTTCTTCTTCACTTGTAAGCAACTCTGATCTTAACTCGTCGCACATGATCAACGCTCCTCCCACCTGGACATTGTTTACCTTTTCCGGCTACAGCACGGGACTGCAGCGCGAGACTACAGCTTGCCGTCTAAAAGACTATTTAGGTGAGTTGAAACAATGGCTAAGTTGCTAAACGCATCTTGTTCACATGTAGGGTCCCTGTTCATGTTGGACAGACATTTTAATTGCATTTTGTGTCGGTTAAGAGGCTCAAAAACGCTCTTTATGTCCATGCCCCCATAGCTGCCGTTTTAGCTGGGTGGGAGCTCTGGGCATTCGCGGTTCGCAGCTCCGCGTAGCAAGCACCAATCCGGTTCGTTTTTTTTTTCTATAGTCAGTACTCACAAAGGTCTAACGATCAAGATTAACTTAAAAATTGCCCGGAGTTCTCCTTTAAAACAGACTCTAATTTACGTTGTTCTAAGTTGATTGCGTTGGACATAATGGAAATGATCCGGCTGCGTCTGTGTTCCTTAATGTGCGTCGTCAGTAGATCACTCACATAACTTTCCACTCCCATCTGCGTTTTTTTTGGAATTGCACTCACACACTAATTTGCCCTGTTTAGTAAATCTGGCCCTAAATGTGTACTGATTGGCTGTGATTCTGTTGCATCATTTTGTTGGAAATAAGGTTGTTACGATGCTACAATATAAGTTGGCACTAGAATTTCACATTTCACATCAACAAAAACTAATACTAGCCTAACTAATTTAAATGCAACTCTTGTAAATTTATTGAAGACAAGTAAACAGTCAGTAATTAAGTAAAATTATGTCTGCACAGATGATTGTCTCTCAGAATACCTGTACCAAATTGAGACCTTTTTTTTCATCGTATTGTGTTTGAATGGTTTAAAGATGTGTGAAAGGTGTTTGTTTTAAGGTTTTGTAAAAGACTGGATAAATATCAGGCTTGGTTTTAATGCAACTGTTTTAGTCCACTACGACATTAAACAGTCATTGTAGAAATATTTATCTCTTTCTTTCAGTCTCAGTATCTAGGCTGTCTCTTCTTGCACTCTGGTTGGCCACTATGTTTGGGAGAGAAGGTAGTAGTACAACTCTCTACTTTGGACTGGAGACTCCTGCGTAGTACTGACTTCTACCTACAGGTGGTCCCCTTCTCGACACGTTGTCCTCGCCTTGCTCTTAAGTGCCTTGCACCTGGGGGGCGGAATGTACAGGAGGTCTTAGTGCCGGAGTCACAGCACCCACTGGTGTTTACTTCTGAGTGGCTACATTGCATCAACAAGGAGCGTGGCTGCAAGAGAGAAGGTAAGACAAAAATGAAAGAATAAGGAGACCATTGGTTAGGGTAGATAGTTTTGAAATGGGAGACCATTGGTAGAAAAAAGTATCAGCACATATAGAAACATTTTAGTGTGTCAAGATGTCTACAAAATGTCTTAAGCTTTTGTTTCCCTTTTTAAAATGATACATAGGGCGGAGCCTCTTTCTCAGTTCTTCACAAACTTTCTTGCCATGTAGGTGGAGGATGTTTGGACACCTGTCTGGTGAGTACATGTGACGGTGTGGTCCATATTCCATGGGAAGAGGTGGTCTATCCTAAACTCCTGCACAATCCATCCGATCCTCTTCAAGACAATCCTGACCCAACTGACTTGTCATCAGGGGGTTTGGACCTTGGTTGGGGTGGATCTTCAGGAGAGCATGATTCCTGGTCTTGGGATGAAGAGGATGATTTGCCTCCAGATGGGAATGAGGCAGAGATTGAGGCCGCATTAGAATGTCTGCGCAGAAGCAGTGATGACCACCTTGTAGGTGATGGTGCTGGAGATTATGTTGAGTTGCTAGAGCCCCGAGGAGGGCCAGATGGTGGTGCTGATCCTAAACAGCGCTATCTGGAGATGCATGGGATATGTAAGACCAAAACATTACCCCTGTGTCGGAGGGGTAAAGCAATACGACTACGAAAGGGGAAGGGGAGAGGGTATGGGAGGACTGAATCTGGTGCTAGGGCTGGAAGTCTGGTACGAAGGGATAGCAACAACAATGCTAAGGATGGTGTAGTTTCCTGCAGTGACTTGGCTACCTCACGGCCCTTACCACGTGTCATTGATTTAGGTCGCCAAAGGAGGTCATATTCCCCTTCGTTTCAGGACTCTGATGAAGGTGCTAAAGACACAGTAGGTCTCGAATTCAGATCCCGTTGTATGGACAATCCGGCCAAAGAGAGGAAGCCAGGGGTAGGAAAAGAGAGAGATGGGACTGGAGGTACACTGCCCTGGGTAGAGTGTCAGAGAAAAAGGGGTTCAAGCAGGCAACGCTCCATAGATGAAAATTATGTGGCAAAGAACAACGCAGGGAGTCTTGGAGAAGGACAACAGGACCACAGTAAAAGATCACATTGTGGCTGTGATGATAACATATTGGACAGCACTTTAAACAGTAGACATGAGCTTGCAACACTAACAAATCCCTCCGATATTGCAGATAATGGCACTATCCCGTTGGCTGTTTATGAGAAAACAGAACGCATTAACAAGCAATCTGGCCAATCTAGGACATGTACAATATCCCTCCGAGATTCTTCCCTGAAAAATGCATCTGATGTATCAGGTTGTGGGCAAAGCAGAACCAGACATTTTGACAATACCAGTGATGAGAAAACAGATACAATTCTGCCACCATCAGGTACTATGAGTACCACGGGAGAAAAGCGTACTGGAAAGTCAGAGAACTTTGTTTGTCCCAGAGGAAAAGAAGTAAAAACGGGTGGATTCAGAGCACCCAGGTATGGTCATGTAGACATTTATAGTCCTAAATATGAAATTCCAGTAATGCTTCAAATATTTTTGTTTGTACCATCGTGCTGTGCTCAGCACAAGCGATACCATACCACTATAACCATTCAGAATCTGTTGAATCACTAAAACACATACATTTGCTTTCCTACAGGCGGAAAAGGAAAGCCAAAGGAGGCAAAGGGAAGGCCAAATCCAATGGCCGTGTCCAACATAAAGGCAAGGGTGACCAAGTCATCTCAAAGACCCAGAGCAAAACCATCCACCTAATCAGCCATTCTAGCCAATCAGAGGACGCTCCTCAGCTATCCAAAGATTGCAAAGGCTGTGTACCAGCCACTGATGCAGTAACAGATGTAAAGGCAAAGGCCAAAGATGGAGGTATGTTCTGATCAGCACAGTTAATGCTTATCAGTGGCCTCACACTGAGCAAGAAAATTATTGCTTACTCCAGTGGTTTCCAGACCTGGAGGCACGACCCCTAGGGATTATTAAAAGGGGGCTTGGCAAGGCTAAGGGAAAGTGTACAGTCACCAGATTGTTATTCAAAAGAAACCTCTTCAGGGTGATACAAGACCCCACTCCATTATAATCCCACTTATTATGGGCCTACTTGCCACATAAGTAAATAATTAAACACAAAATATTAATTTAACAGTTTAAACAGTGTTATCGCTGTATAGCATGCAATAACAGACCTCTAGATGGCATGATTGAAGAATCACAATTGAGTATTGCAGGAAGCCGTGTAAAAATATAATGAATGATGCTTGGTTATACTTATGCACTAAGCATGGACAAGTTTGTGAAAGGACTGCTGGTGCCAGATAAATGTAAATCAGATGATGAATCTACTTCATATTCACAAATACCAAACAACGTGTCTAGAACCCATTATAATCAGTGATGCTGTCTACTGGATGCGGCTGAGGCAACACAACAAATCCCAGACAGTGAACTGATGTCCCATTTTATTTCTGACGTACTCCATCGCTCCTACACAAAGGACAAATGTAACTATGAGAAAATATGACAAGGCATATCTCGCCCTCGGATTCACCAGTTCAATGGTGGGTAATGAAGAGACACCACAGTGTGTTGCGTGCCTCAGAATATTAACTTCTGACAATATGAAGTCGAACAAATTAGAAGTTAGTTACAAGACACGACTTAGAGACTTCATATCACAGACACAAAGAGAAACCCATTGATGTTGAGAAGTTGTAGTACTGTTTTAATGTTTTAAATAAATCCTTTAGAATTTTGTAATCAAGGTTATGTTTAGAGTGTCTTTATGTGGGTGCATCTATATTCATCACATAATCCAGAAAAAAAGTTTCCTCAAAAATGTCTCGGTTACGTATGTAACCTTAGTTCCCTGAATAGGGAACGAGCCGCTGCGTCAAACGCTGTGGGAACGCCCCTGGGTGAGTGCGTCATGAAGCATGTATGGAATCAGTCCAATGGCGAGATGGAACGTCATAGGCGGGTGACGTCATCGACCAGGAAACTATAAAGCACCCCAAAAACACAACCGCGACAGCTTCTGATAGGCCTGAAGCAAGTCGATCACGGGCATGCCGGGAGTATGGCAGAACGACGCAGCGTCTCGTTCCCTATTCAGGGAACTAAGGTTACATACGTAACCGAGACGTTCCCTTTCAAGGGAACTCGAGCTGCGTCAAACGCTGTGGGAACGCTAATACCCACGTCGCCAAAAGAGCAAGTGCCCGACTGTGTGAAATCAAAGCACACATTCAGCCGAAAGCACCCACGCCCCAGGAGTGGAGCTGAGGTCTAGGTCGTAAAACCTAACGAATGTATGCGGTGAGGACCAGCCTGCCGCATCACAAACGTCATGATGGGAAACTCCTGACAAAAGAGCTTTGGAAGGAGCCATACTCCTAGTAGAGTGAGCTCCTACAGCCAAAGGTTAAGGCTGACCAGCCCACTTATAAGCAAGTGAGATGGCCTCGACCACCCACTTGCTCATACTCTGTTTAGATGCAGGACACCCCTTCCTGGGTGACCCAAAGCAAACAAACAACTGTTCAGATTTCCTCCACAGGGCAGCTCTGTGGACATAAGCATCTAGAGCCCTGACAGGGCAGAGTAAATAAAGTTTTTCCTGGTCTGATGACATAAAAGGAGGAGGACAGGAAGCCTGCTGTACTATAGGTCTAACAACATTGATAGGGACCTTAGGAACATAACCTGGCCTAGGATGGAGGATGCACTTCACCATACCAGGCGAAAATAGGGCAAAGCCGGTGCCTTAAGAGACGATGCAGACTCAGCAGAAAGATGACTCGCGAGTGCTTTCTCTGCTTTAGGCATCGCCCCATAACCATGTAATTTAGCCCCCGCGATATTAGAATATGTCGAAGTCTGGGGGCTAAAAATACGATAGGAGACCGGCTTTTTCCACGACTTCGACACCTCGGTGTGGAGGTCGGGAAAAAACGGTAGGCACCGGCGTGGAGGTTGAACAATGAGGTGACGAGTCCTCAATATCTCCTGTCTCTACACTTACAACATCCAGATCCTCAGAACTGGATAGATGTAACACTGGTGCCTCAGCCTGGGGGGAAGAAACCGCAGCGCGTGCTTCCACACCCGGGACTGAGGCACTAGATCTGACAGGTGAAAGCTGAGATAGGGCAGAGCCCATCTCAAACCCCGCTTTCAGATCCATTTGCGATCCCCACGACAAGCACCGCCGCTCTGCCTCAACAGAAGCAGGACCCGAGGTGCGGGGAGCGCGCACTGAACCACTATCCTCGAAGAGTGATCGGAGGGAGCGGAGCGTTCTTAGAGGAAAAAAGCTCACAATGCTCACAATCAGCTCCCTCGAGAGCTGACTGCGCATGCTGCACTCCCAAACAAACAACGCATAGATCGTGTGTATCCCCACCAGTGAGATAACGAGTAGATGGGGGAACACACTTTCTATTCAGCTGCTCGCATGCCATTATATATATATACATATATACAGGTCCTTCTCAAAAATGTAGCATATTGTGATAAAGTTAATTATTTTCCATAATGTAATGATAAAAATTAAACTTTCATATATTTTAGATTCATTGCACACCAACTGAAATATTTCAGGTCTTTTATTGTTTTAATACTGATGATTTTGGCATACAGCTCATGAAAACCCAAAATTCCTATCTCAAAAAATTAGCATATTTCATCCGACCAATAAAAGAAGTGTTTTTAATAGAAAAAAAGTCAACCTTCAAATAATTGTTCAGTTATGCACTCAATACTTGGTCGGGAATCCTTTTCCAGAAATGACTGCTTCAATGCGGCGTGGCATGGAGGCAATCAGCCTGTGGCACTGCTCAGGTGTTATGGAGGCCCAGGATGCTTCGATAGCGGCCTTAAGCTCATCCAGAGTGTTGGGTCTTGCGTCTCTCAACTTTCTCTTCACTATATCCCACAGATTCTCTATGGGGTTCAGGTCAGGAGAGTTGGCAGGCCAATTGAGCACAGTAATACCATGGTCAGTAAACCATTTACTAGTGGTTTTGGCACTGTGAGCAGGTGCCAGGTCGTGCTGAAAAATTAAATCTTCATCTCCATAAAACTTTTCAGCAGATGGAAGCATGAAGTGCTCCAAAATCTCCTGATAGCTAGCTGCATTGACCCTGCCCTTGATAAAACACATTGGACCAACACCATCACTGACTGTGGGTACTTGACACTGGACTTCAGGCATTTTGGCATTTCCTTCTCCTAGGGCTGTGCAATTAATCGGATTTCGATTTCAATTTCGATTTTGGCTCCCAACGATCTCCAAAATAGTACAATCGACTAAAAACGATTATTTTGTCCTGTGTTCTGAATGACTCGCGCACGCGCACATCCGCCTCTCCCGAAGCCATAAACTCTCTCAGTCATAAACTGCAAGCACAATAAACTTCACAATAACAATTGGCTAATTTAATATAGACTGGAGTGAGACCATAGATGTATCTCGAGCTGTCGCAGATCTCTGCTCGATCACTGTAGCGCCTCAGTTAAAGCGAACGGCAGCGCGAGCGCACATGAACTGATCATCTGTTCCGCTTTACAGCACAAAACAAATCGATAATGAACACAGGGAGCGACATCAACACTTGTCTGCTTGTCCGGGAAAAGGGGATTTTTAAGTTTGAAGTTAAAGAGTTTTACTTGCCCGACCGATCGAAACGCGAGATGGTTTTGATCTTATACAGTCAGAGTGTAAACAGAGATCGGTAATGGATATTTTCTGGAAGCTGCGCTGCCTGTCTATTTGTGAGGGAGACATTAGTGGAGAAATCAAAAACAAATGAGCCTAACAGCTCACACAAAAACTCACAGAAGAAACATAATGAGGTAGAAATGTGTATGAGTGTGTTGAGTGTGTATGTGTTGAGTTTTTTTTAACATATGTAGTTAAGTAACATAACACGACTAAGGGCTGTTCTATATCACGATTGCAAATGTTACATTGAATTTATAGTTTCGTAAACAAGTAGCAGCTAGCCTAGTTTATATTTAGTAACTTACAATTTAGATGCAATATTGACTGGTTTTGTTCTATTTCACCGACGAAAATTGTTACAAAAGAAAAGCATCTCTAAGCGCTGTGATTTGTTACTAAATGATTCATTATTTTGAACGAATCGTTTTAATGAATGAGTCAATGATTCATTTATTAAGACGGTCACTTGTCGCCACCTATTGTTTAAAGGTATCATTGATTTTATTTTTTATTTTATTATGTTTTAATCTCATAATATTTTTAAAGTTGTAATTTTGCAGTGTAAATTAATTGAATGGATACCAGCCCTTTTTATTACAACTGAATTTGATCAAATGTAAGAATTTGACATAACACATATATTTAGGAAGGTTTGATAAATTGTCCTTTATAAAGGCAAAAAATGCCCTGGTGACCCCCTACAACAAATTAATTTGTAAACATGTCACCCTTTTCACCACTTGTGAGTTTGCAAGTCGGTTTAATAGTTCAAAAAGTGCAATAAATGTTCACATTTAGATTTTTTTCAAGAGTTGTTGAAAGGTGTCTTTTAATAAATGCAACACGTTCCCAAAGTCATGTAAAATAATCGTGTTACATAATCGTGATTTCAATACTGACCAAAATAATCGTGATTATGATTTTTTCCATAATCGAGCAGCCCTACCTTCTCCCCAGTCTTCCTCCAGACTCTGGCACCTTGATTTCCGAATGACATGCAAAATTTGCTTTCATCCGAAAAAAGTACTTTGGACCACTGAGCAACAGTCCAGGTCAGGCGCTTCTGCCGCTGTTTCTGGTTCAAAAGTGGCTTGACCTGGGGAATGCGGCACCTGTAGCCCATTTCCTGCACACGCCTGTGCACGTTGGCTCTGGATGTTTCTACTCCAGACTCAGTCCACTGCTTCCGCAGGTCCCCCAAGGTCTGGAATCGGTCCTTCTCCACAATCTTCCTCAGGGTCCGGTCACCTCTTCTAGTTGTGCAGCATTTTTTGCCACAATTTTTCCTTCCCACAGACTTCCCACTGTGGTGCCTTGATACAGCACTCTGGGAACAGCCTATTTGTTCAGAAATTTCTTTCTGTGTCTTACCCTCTTGTTTGAGGGTGTCGATGATGGCCTTCTGGACAGCAGTCAGGTCGGCAGTCTTACCCATGATTGCGGTTTTGAGTAATGAAACAGGTTGGGAGTTTTTAAAAGCCTCAGGAATCTTTTGCAGGTGTTTACAGTTAATTAGTTGATTCAGATGATTAGGTTAATAGTTCGTTTAGAGACCCTTTTCATGATATGCTAATTTTTTGAGATAGGAATTTTGGGTTTTCATGAGCTGGTACCAAAATCATCAGTATTAAAACAATAAAAGACCTGAAATATTTCAGTTGGTGTGCAATGAATCTAAAATATATGAAAGTTTAATTTTTATCATTACATTATGTAAAATAATGAACTTTATCACAATATGCTAATTTTTTGAGAAGGACCTGTATATATATATATATATATATATATATATATATATATATATATATATATATATATATATATATATATATATTTTATATATATATATATATATATATATATATTTTTTTTATATATATATATATATAGTGAAAACTCCTGCCTAGTAGACACTAAATGACAGACAAAAAACACTTGTACAGAATTCACACACAGAGCGCTTGCTGAAGGCACAATAGCTGTTGCGGTTGTGTTTTTGGGGTGCTTTGTAGTTTCCTGGTCGATGACGTCACCCGCCTATGACGTTCCGTCTCGCCATTAGACTGATTCCATACGTGCTTCATGATGCACTCACGCAGGGGCGATCCCACAGCGTTTGACGCAGCTCGAGTTCCCTTGAAAGGGGCGATCCCACAGCGTTTGAGGCAGCTCGAGTTCCCTTGAAAGGGAACATGAAGCAGCACAACTATTTTCAACATTGATAATAATCAGAAATGTTTCTTAAAGCAGATAATCAGCATATTAGAATGATTTCTGTAGGATCACGTGACACCGAAGACTGGAGTAATGATGCTGAAAGTCCAGCTTTGCCACCACAGGAATAAATTATATGTGAAAACATATTCAAATAAAAAAAAATACATTATAATGTTTCACAAGATTACAATATTACATTTAATGTATTTTTAATATATTAAGCGGCCTTGGTGAGCATAAGAGACTTTCAAAAACAAAACAAAATTTACATCATGAACACAAAGGGTGTGGGGGCTTGAAAATGTTTTTCTCTTCAAAAAGGGGGTGTGGCAGACAATTTTGGGAACCACTGGCTTACTCCATACTCAGTGTGTTTAAATTCAACATGTATTGCAGAAAGCCAGTCTGGCACATCCTTTCCTGACCATTCCCAAAAAGAGATGGGATTATCTGAATCTGCTGCGCACTTGGAGTCAAAATCTCCCCCTCCTCATCTTAGAGACTTAGATTTCAATCTTCTGCAGTCAGGAAAGCTAAAATTAACAGGTAAATGTTCTTGCTTAGTGGTTACAAAATATTTGCTTTTCCCTTAACATGATTTCTTATGTAGGTACTATGGATCGACTGGGACGAGCATTGGTTTTCACAGAAAGTCACCTCCCAGAGGATGGCTGGAACACAGATGAAATGATCAAAGTGTTGTCCTGCTATTACACCATCACCAGGTCTGTTATTTAACCTATTTGACAGAGACCATCACAACTGTCATAACACCTACACACATATTACATGCATTGGTTTCTTTTGAAAAATATTCATATTGAGTGAGCTAAAGTTAGAGTTAGAGTTGACCAGGGTTTTGGTAAATCCCCGGTGCTTCACTGAATTTTAGACTGGAGGGCACTATCTCATGACCTTTTACTGTGCTTGGCTAATGTTCGTACTATGCTGTGCTTTTTTTAAAAATAACAGACCTATGGCCAAAGAGAAGGGTCTTACCGTGATACTGGACAGCAGAAAGTCTGCCCCGTCTGAACTCTGTCTCTCTGCACTGAAGCTTTTCAAGGTGACTTGTTTGTGTCTTCCCAGACTGTTTGTGATCCAGCATGTACTTTATATTGATTTTTAAATCTGCTTTTTCTGTGTTTGTGTCGGTTTGTGTTTAACAGGAACAGACAGCAACAGGCCTTGACTCGATTCTTATCCTAACAGAGGAACAAGAAGAATTGACCCAACCCGGTCTGGATGGAATAGAGGTTCATGTTTATACACTGAGTTAAATTTGTATCAATCAATTTGGGCTAACACAAAATAGGGAATGGTAGGAAAGGATCTTTCTAATCACTTTTTGTGATCAACAACTATGTAACAAACTTAAGACAGATTGAGGAGCAAGGAGGGTTTTACCGAAAACCCCCTACAAGGAAATAAATGAAGAAGGGCTAGTTATAAAAAAAAGTCATTTGGGATGTGGGACTGACATTAAAGTACAGTCTCCCTTAGTTACTGTTGAATTCTGCTTAACTTTCCTATTTCCTAGTGCTTGTTTGGATTGTATCTGGATTTTCACTGCATTTATATCTGCCAAAAATATCGTTTTGCTAAAAAGCTGTGTCATGGAAGGCTACATCCAAAATGTTAAATCTATCAGTACCTCAAACATATTATTATATTATATTTGTGTCACAGAGACCATCTCAGACATAGAAAGCAAAGATTTCGTAGTTACAACAGTTGGCAGCACTTTCTTTTTCTTCTTTCGGTTCCTCCACATCCCCAGGGAGTTTGTTCAGTTCCTGTGGGAAACAATTATGTTCAGTCTAGCGCTCAAGCATTTGAGTAGATAATAAAACTCATTATCTATTTTACTCTCTCAGGTGCATTCAGTACGAGGTACGGGCATCCTTCAGCAGTTTGTGGACAAGCAGCAGTTGCCCAGAGAAATGGGTGGAGACTTTAACCACTCACATGATGACTGGCTCACTTTCAGACTGGTAAGAAATTACTTGGCAAGTCATCTTGCGTAGCTAGATATTTGGCATGGTTCACATTACAGCTTATTCTGACTATCCAGCTAGTGGATGTCAAGTGTACTTGCTACTAAAAGTCTTAAACAAATTAATGAATTTCAAGAATTTTGCACCAGTTACCTGACAAACTTTGACAAATCCAGTGTTAGTTCTTCTCAAAGTGCTCACAGTATCAACCTGGTGTCTTTTAAATCCTACTTTGTTTCTAATGTTTATAAATACTAGTACAACTGCTACACATGACTGATGAAAATTGCATAGAATGCCTTATATAACTTTCAAGACCATCAGAGTCATAGTTTATATAATGAATGTGATATACTTCTTTTTAAAAAAAAACTACTGCACTAACCAATAATCCTGTGGCAAGATTCACCACCAGAGATGTTACATGGAAATAGGAATCACAGAAATCTTTTAGTGACTTTTTCAGGCTAGGAGACACTAGCCTTACGTGATATAAGACTTTGTAGCATTAAAGGTTAAAATACAGTACTGGTGTTTTCTGAAAAGAAAATACATTAAAAGACACAAACACCCAGACTGATTTGAGTACTTATGTGTATAAGTACATAATGCTTCATCGAAATTAATAGTTGATTAATTTCCTAATACTGTATATAAGGGTTGCAAAACTCAGGAGGGCCACAGCTCTGCAGAGTTTAACTTCAACCCTGGTCCAACACACAAAGAAATGAATGGTAAAAATACTCCCAGAGCAAATATGCAGAAAAAATAGAGACCATAACTTGTGCACTTTTATGTAACCTGGCTATTAACATAAATAAGAGAGGTTTTTTTTTAATGGACATATTTGTGTGTGTGTTTGTGTGTGTAAACTTAGCACTTCAAATAAATATATTTTGAATCTTTAAGTTAAGTTATACTCTTAAAAAGCACCAATAAACGTAAATCTGAACGTTTTAACAATTACCACAAGCCTGACCCAACATCTGCTGTAGATTAACATGCTCTTCCTAATGTTCTATCCAGAGTTTGGAGCAGTTGAGTGAGTGCTGTGAGTGCGCCCTCACCCTGCTGGGAGACGCACTGCAATCTATGGACAAAGAACCACTACCTGACAGTATTAAGGTTAAACAGCATTTGATGGCAATATGATTTGCTGTCTACTTAAAGTGTATTTCAATACTTAATTGTTTGTGTAATATCTGTTATGCAACATCTATGCAGACATTGACAGAGTATTTATTAAACTGTTTCGAATAACTAATTCTATTCACCTTTAGAATGTTCCCTGCAGCACCGACAAACACAAACAGTTAATGACAAGTATTCTCACTGACCAGCGGCTGACAGAGCTGCAGCAGAGGGGTGGGGCTTGGCTGGCAGGTCTGGCCAATGGGCCATCAGGGTTGGCACAGAAATCACCAGACTGCAAGTATGTATAGAATATAGAAAGAATAAATAATAATACTGTACAATTAGTTCACATTTTACTTAGTTTCACTTAAATTTAATCTGTAGTGGACATTTAAAGTTATTTGTTTAAAATCTGGAATGTTGCTGACGTAATTCTGCTTTTTGCTTTTAGGGCTGCTTTAGCAGTGACTTCTAACCTATATGACAGTGTGGATGATGCGCTTCACCGGCTGGTGCGTGTGTCCAATCAGAGGGGTCGTGACCTCGAAGCACTGGGGAGACTGGCTACACTTGTGGATAAACTGGACAAGGTACTGTATGTGTGAGGATAAAGAGAAGTCAACTTTGTCAACTGAATATTAATCAGGTAGTAGTTAGGAATTATTTTAGATAGACCAATCAGACAGAAAGACTTATATTACACCTGCTTATATTTTTCAAGTAATCCCGAAGACCTTTAATAGCTTGTTAAACTGATAGAGTGAGATCCAGGCAGACGAGTAGTTAATGTAAAAAAAGTGAATCAAGTAAATATTAAAATTTTAATAGCAGATAAGTTTCTAGATAAGATAGAAAAATAAATCTAAGCATTAATATCCAAAGTATTGTCTCTAACAGATGAAGTTTGTGAAGATCACAGAAAAGAAAAGCCCAAAAGAAGTAAGATATTTGCAGAATGCAAGGAGAGGAAGAAGAAGCCCTGAGTCTTCTGAAATTAAACATTTTATATGCTATGACTACATAACAGGAATTGAAAGTACCTACTGAAGTTCTTTCTTTGTACTTCTCTTGCAACCATTAATTGATGCAGGTCTTATTAGGTCCACCATAACTTAATAAGCAATTGTGATTTTAACACCTTTAAGACCTTTAAGAGAATATTGCAGATCTTGCATTTTGATGAAAAACATACCCCGGTCAACAGGATGAACCCCTCAATCTTACAGCAAAGAAGAGACACAAAAGACTTACATTTGAGAATAATTAAACATATCAGAGTACATGGTAGAATATATGTAAATGGTTAAAGAAATCAATAACATGTAAAAGAATAATCATGTAACATAAGGAATATAATGATGAATGATGATTAAATGAATACATAGCTACCAATGGCAAGAATTCATTAAGAAAAGATACACAATAAAAATAATAAAATTGAATAAATTCAAATATAAAAGATTTAGCATACACCATAAACTGTGTTTGATGAGGATTGTTACTCAACTCTCAAGGCCCTGTGTTGAATTATTATGCAGTGTAGACATTTCTGATTATAATGGGAACGTTCGAGAGAGTCCAGAACAATGAACTCACGCTGAACTGTGGAAACAAACAGTCATGTGAAACTGTGGAACTTGCAGCTTTGTTAATTATAATGGGAGCTTTCCAGTTTTGACACATCATGTCACTCACTTGCTTTGAATAACTGTTTTGTTTTTTAAGCTTTTAGGAGAACCATGCTGACCATTTAGGTAGTGTTTTGAATTACTAATGCGATACCTTGTATAACAGCAATGAAGTCATTCAGAAACGGCTTGTTTTGGATATGTTCATAAAGAAAATGGCATGCACTCATGATATAAATTATAGGAAGGAAAAGTTGACATGAAAATGAAAAGCACCATAAAAGATTCATGCACTATATTTTTTATGCACATTCTGAAATAGCTGTTGTTGTTGTTTCACTGAAAACATCCTCTCACCCTCTTGAATGACCTTTTATTTATACATTCAGTTGTATTTTTTGCTTTAAAGTTTTTGTAATTTATATAATTTTTTCATTTTGATTAAATTAATTTTTTTAGATGGATTAATTTAAGTACTTCTACTTCAACTTTTTTATTTTTATAGTATTTTATTTGGTATAGTTAGTTGCCGAGGCTCTCATTTCATCTAATATTTATATTTTATTTCAGTTAACAATAAAAAAAAAAAGTTTATAGTTTAAGTTAACAATAACAACACTGCAACCAGTAAATTTCTCCTTTTGTGTTTAATGGAACAATGAAAATATGAGGACTTGAGGGTAAATAATAAGTAAATAATGACAGAAATTTTCTTTTTTTTTGTGAACTATTCCTTTCGTACTGGAAAAAAAACCCAACCAATTACAAGTTTTCTCATAATTTTGCTGTCCTAATACATGTATTTCATTACAAATGAGATTGACTCCTTGTTTCTTTCTCTCTCTCTCTCTCTGTGTGTGTGTGTGTGTGTGTGTGTGTGTGTGTGTGTGTGTGTGTGTGTGTGTGTGTGTGTGTGTGTGTGTGTGTGTGTGTGTGTGTGTGTGTGTGTGTGTGTTTGCTCTAGTGTGAGAGAGACATAGAGCACATACAGGAGCAGCTAGAGGACTATAAACACCCTCCTCTGTCTCTCAGCAGACTTTCACTCAAACAGCACAAGTTTAAGAGCTTCAGAGACACTGCTATGGTCAGTGTGTTTGACAACTACAATTGAAATAGACTTTCATATATGATCTGAGATGCTTCTAATTTTCACACATTGGTTATTTCATCTAGCCTATTCCACTCACGTGCAGCTTAAAAAAACGATCAGCTAGGTTTGCATTTGTGTGTGTTTATAGGAGCTTCACAGTGAGACTCTGGTGTTACTGGCAGAGGTGGAGAGCTGGTCTGATCTGGATTGGTCTGGTCTCAGAACAGTGCTGGACAAACTCCCTCCAATAAGGGAAAGAGTGCGAGACATGTCACACCTTCTTTCAGACTGCTGGACACAGCTGGACAACACACAACGACTGCTGTCTACACTTACAGAGGTAAAGAACAAACTAATACACACACACAGGAATCTCATATAAATCTAAACAGGAAACAATATTAAACTATTAACTGTTTGCTAATGGGGTAAAGGAAATAAACTCACTTTTGGCAATGAAATAAATAAAAAAATTAATGCATGTTCCAGCTCTTCTTAAATGCAATTCATCCACTAAACTTTAATCTTTAACCAAACTTTCATAACTGGCTCTTTTTTGCTATGCAATGCCACATAATTAGTTTTTTTATTGCAGTTGAACCAAATTTATTAAGTAATTTAGACGCTTACATTTTCTGCTTCATGCTAACTTAAATTCAAGTATTATCACATTTATCTCACAGTAAATTATGTTAGTTAATCAGTAAAAATACTGATTAAAGGTGTGGTCAGATTTATCATTGCTCTATGAAATTTCGTGGGCAAAATCCAGATATTTAAAAGCATTCAGCGTTTCGAGTGAGGGTGAAACATTATTGACAATGGACCTTTTTTGGCCGCAAAATATCACCGAAATTTTTTAGTGTGACTGCACCTTAAGGAAATTATTGTTCCCTTTCAAGGGAACTCGAGCTGCGTTGAGACGCGGTGGGAACGATCTGCGTGATTGCGTCGTGAAGCACGTGTATAATCAGTCCAATGGAAGAGCGAGACGTCATAGGCGGGTGACGTCATGGACCAGGAAGCTATAAAGCACACCAGAAAACAGACCGCGACAGCTTCTGTGCCTTCAGCAAGCGATCTTTGTATTCTGTCCTTGTCATATTTATTGTTGTCTGTCAAGTTGCAATATATATATATTATGGCAAAAGAGAGCAAGCAGCTTTGTGTTGTTCCCTGCCCACGTTATATCACGGGTGGGGACACACACATCAGCTTTTTGTTACTATTTGGGAGTGGACTATGCCACAGTCAGTTCTCGAGTGGGCTGACTGTGAGCATTGCGAGAAACTGTCCGTGAGGACGCTCCGCTCCCGCCGGGCATTCTTCGAGGAGGATGGTTCGGTTCGCGCTCCCCGCGCGGGTCCCGCGGTTGCTGAGGCACGGCGGCGGCTCGCATTTTGGGACGGATCTGACAGCGGGGGTTGGGACGGCTCCGCCCTATATCAGCTTTCACCTGTCAGATCCAGTGCAGGCGATTTCCAGTTCCGAGGAATTGGTATCGTTAGTGTTTTGTTTAGAAAAAAGAGAACAAAACAAATAAAGATATTAAGAAAAAGGCAGATGTTGGAGTTTTCAAAAAATAAATAAATAAGTTAAATAAGTAAAAAAAAAAAAAAAGAAATTTACAAGGAGGTTTATCTAGTGCTGTTGCTAGTTAAATATTTACTGGCCAAATGAACATTATGAGAGTGAAAATAAAAAGAGTTTATTAGATGAAATATATCTAAAAACAGAAAAACTCTGTATCTCAGCCTCCTCGTCGGGGACTGCTGTTTTTCCCTATCTCCACACTGAGGTGTCGAGATCGTGGAATAAGCCGGTTTTTATTTTATGTGTTTAATGCCCAAACGTCTAACTGTAGTAATGCTTTGGGTATTAAGTATCATGGTATGACAGTGCCTCGGGGTAAAGGGACTCTCTGAGGAGGGTTGCAGCACGGCCAGTTCGGTTGTTTTCCTGCTGGTGGCCACGGAGTGATATATATATATATATATATATATATATATATATATATATATATATATATATATATATATACGTTTTTCTGATTTAAAAATAAAGAAAAATAAGATAAATTATGTCTGTTCTTCTGGACGCTCCGCTTTCAAAAAAAGTAAGAAATAAACCATCCAGCGGCGTTCCAGAGGTTTCTTCCTCACCAAACTAATGTTCCCGAGACTGCTGGGCGGGGTGCCCTCTGGGGTGCGACTCTCTGAGGAGGGTCGCAGCGCTGCCAGTTCAGTTGTCCTGCCTGTTCGCCATTCAGGGCACCAAGGTGTCAGTGTCCCCAAACGATCCTCCGAGGGGGGTCGTAGAGCTGTCAGTTCGGTTTCCCTGCCGGTTCGCCGTTTCAGGGTGCCGAGGTGCCTGCTTTTTCCAATGATCCTCCGAGGAGGGTCGTAGGAACTAAGCTATTTAGAGTTAGGCAAGATCTGAGGATTATCGTCATCTCTAATAAAGCTTAGACAGGAAGTCCTGTCGCAAAAAACTAGGCTATCAGGCTTCTGAGGGCTCCTCCGGGGGAGGGACGGTTTCGAGAAATCGTTTCTCCTCGGCGCCCTCTGGGGTGCGACTCTTTGAGGAGGGTTTGTCACAATAGACTTAAAGGACGCTTACTTATCTATCCATCCTCATCACAGGAGGTTCTTGAGGTTTGCTTTCAGGGGCGAAGCATACCAGTATCGGATTCTTCCATTCGGCCTAGGTTATCACCCCGCACCTTTACAATAAGCGTGGATGCAGCTCTGGCTCCTCTGAGATTCCAGGGCATTCGCGTATTAAATTATATCGACGATTGATTGATTTTAGCTCAGTCCGAGCTTTTGGCAGTTCAACATCGAGATGTCGTTCTGTCCCACATAAGGAGGTTGGGGTTGCGGCTCAACACCAAAAAGTTTACTCCTCCCATGAGTGGCCGCTCGATGAAAGGTCTTTGGTTGGGGCTCATGGCAGTTGCGTCCAACATAGTTACTTTTGGCGTATGTAACCCTGGTTCCCTGAGAGGGAACGAGACGCTGCCTTCTCCTGCCATACTTCCTGCATGTATCACTTGAAATGAGGAGCTAGTACAGTGATCCGTCACACCACATCAAAGAGCGCCAAAACGGCATTTATTGTTTGATTTTTGTGATCAAATAGTCGGAATTTGAAGATTACACCTTGCTTATTATCGAAAGTAACAAAACACGGAGCTTGCTATTTGGTGTTAATGGTGGTTAGGCTACAAAACTGAATTCGTTATGTACACATTCCAAGTCCAATGAGCCGGGCTGGGCGGGGCTGGGGTAGCAGGGGGAGGGGCGTGTTCGGTACGCCATGAGAGTATCGCATTTCGAATCGTGGGTTCTGTATCGTGGATCTTCGGTTCGGTTTGAATATCGTTACCCCCTTACAATATAGAATACATTTTTGGCTTCCTACATTCTGTTCCTACATACATACACTTTTGCCAGTAATCATGACTAGATCTCCATTCCTCCCCTGCAGGCATCTCAGTGGTGTGATGTGGTGTTGTCCTCCTCTCCTTCGTCTTCCTCGTCCTCTCCTCTCTCCTCTCTTCCTCCTATCCCTCCATCACGTTTCCAGGACGCTCGTGCTCTTGCACTGGAACTGGGCGGAGGGGCTTTGTTGGACCTCTGGTCTCAGACTCTGGAGCGCTATCAAAAAACACTGGCTCAGTTTAAGAGCCGAATCCTGCAGGCGGAAAGAGGTTTGTCTACAGCCCAGGGTCAGGAACAGGACTCCGGGGGACGAGGGAGGACTCCTGCCCCCAGCACCTCCAGCTTGGGGGATTTAGAGGGGGAAATCGAGCCGGACTGGTGCCCTGGAGGAGAGGGGGGCATACAGCCCTGGGGTTCACTGGCGTCTCTCTTCCGGCCACAAAACTGCTCAACACTCAAGATTGGAGAGGAGAAGAAGAAAGATGGAGTGAATCCAGGAGGGGGAAAGTTTCTGCAAAATCTGCTGCACCCAGCCAAAAAAAATGTTAGTGTTTTAAAATGACAGAGTTGCAGTCATGTTCAACATCCAAAATAAAAGTTGTTTCTACTTCTACCAGATATACACCAAGCAACACCCTAACAGCTATCTAGAAACTCCCTAGCAACCACCAACCACTTAACAACACCCTATCAACTACATAACACTACCCTGGGAACCATCCATAATGATCTAACAACCTTCAGCAACTCTATATCAAACTCTATTATGTTTTCCACCATGACCCCTAACAACTGCATACAAACACCCTAGCAAATGGATACCAATGCCCTGGGATTCACCCAGAACACGCATAGCAACTAACTAGAAACTCACTAGCAAACTGCACAGCAACTCTTTAGCAGCAGTATATAAACACCCTAGCAACTATCAAGCAGCTCCACAGTAACCATAGTAGCACCATAGTAACTCTGTGGAACCATCCAGAGCACCCTAACACCCACCTAGCAGCACCCTAGAAACCATCCAGAACACCCTAGCAAAAGGTGAACTTAAGAAAAACACCCAGAAAAACACCAAGCAACACCCTAACAGCTATCTAGAAACTCCTTAGCAACCACCAAGCACATAACAACTGCATACCAACACCCTAGCACCTGGTTACCAATGCCCTGTGATTCACCCAGAACACCCTAGCAACCATCAGAAATAACCTAGCAGCTGCATAGCAACTTGAAACTCACTAGCAAACTGCACAGCAATGCTTTAGCAGCCGTATATCAACACCCTAGCAACTATTAAGCAGCTCACTAGTAACCACCAAGAATACACTAGAAATTGCCTAGCAACACCCTAGAAACTGCAAAGCAATGCACTGGTACCTATATAGCAACTCTGTGGAACCATCCAGAACACCCTAGCAATTGGGAACACCTTGCATAGGAACACCAAAACAATCACATATCAATGGACTGGGAAAACACTCTAGAAACTGCTCAGAAACACCCTTGAAGCTGCATAGCAATGTCCTAGCAACCTGATAGCAACACCCTACGAATCAAGAACACCTTTACAATAAAATAGCAACAATCTAGCCACTACTCAAAACTAACTGCGTACCAACACCTTATTTGCAATAGCTTAACAATTCCCTTGGAAACTCCCACAGTATCCTAGCAACCATCTAGAAACTGCTTAACTAAACATGGGAATCATCCAGAAAACCATAACAACCATAAAACACCACCCTAGCAACCACAATCATATAGCAATACTCTTGCAAACACATAGAACCCCCTAACAACTGTATAGCAATACCCAGGCAACTGTACACCAATGCTCTGGGATCCCCCCAAATAACCAAAAAACAATTTAGAACACCCAAAACCTCTCACAGCAACTCCCTAGGTACAACTAATAAGAACACACTAGACACTGTTTAGTGTTGCAACTGCATAGCAACCCCATATAACATCAATACATCTAGTTAGGACATGCAGATTTAAACCATGTGTTATAAGTATGTAGCAAGTCATAAAAAAAACTTGCATTTTATTTTTGGCAAGTGCCAATTTTGTTTGTGTGTTTTTTTTTTTTAGGTAAATTAGATTTTATGTTAAAACAAATAATTACATGCAATTATCCTGCTGTAGCCCACAGATGCACCACTCCCTCCCAAACCCCTTCGCAAGCGCCATCCCAGTTTTGACCTTCAGGCTCTGCTGTCCCCGCGCCGTTCAGCCGCCGTGTCTAAACCTGCTGAGTCCACATCAGGCCAGTCTTCTCCGCTATCCTGGCTGGGCCGTCGGGTTCTGACAGATCCCATCCTTACGGCGGGAGTGACAGCAGCGGTTCCAGGATGGAGGGATCCTACTGGAGGAGGAGGAGTACTCATAAGAGGAGTGGAGGTCAGCAGTAAAGAAGTGGCGGATCATACTGGCTTCACGCGCCAACATGTGCTTCTCAGCCGCACTGAAAGAGAGACAGGGGTGGAGAGAGCAGGAGTAACCGCACAAAGGTGTGTTCGTGGCAGGTTTCTCTTCAGAAATGTTTTCCCAAGCAACCGCATAACAATGCCCTTGGATCTACACAGAGCAATTTAGCAGCTATTTAAAATTCCCAGGCAATCTCCCCTAGGAACCATCTAGCAATACCCTGGGATAGGCATGTGTCGGTATCAAATGTTTAGATTTTTTGATTGGGGGGATGTAAAAAAAACAATTTGCATCACAATAGGTGTAATTGTGATTGTTAAAACATTTGGTTACTAAACTGAATTGTATTAAGTTTAGTGACAACTTGTTTCAATGTTTACATGGTACAATGACTGGTGTTGTGGTTTCAATCTTTCTGAAAAATAACTTCGCAGAGATCTTTGATGCCAGAAATAATTAGACTTTATTTTCGAACGCCGTCCCGTTCCATAGAACGGCGCTCTAACGCTCTCTGGCCCTCTGGCCTTCCAGTGCGCGCTCCCGAGTACATTTTGGTTCAGAGTTATATACATACTTCTTCTTCCAAAGAAGGTAACACACCCTATAGATAGTTTTGGGTAAAGGTCTTTTACCATGTGACTTCTCAGAATAGAATTTTCTGCAGCAAACAACATTCCATTCAAGGTCTTTCACATACACAGAGGAAATCCAAAGTCACAGACAGAAGAAATAATTGTGTCCAAATATATAGCAAATTACTTGTTTTCTAAATAATAAAATCTTCTACATTCCCTCCTCTGAGGCTTATTAAGCCTCACATTCACTATCTTTTTTTCCAGAGTGTAGTTTCAAAATCCAGCTCCCTCAGTTATGCTACCTAGTGACCCAACTGAGTCACCCATTCTCCTTACCAATTACTAGATTAAGCCACCACACTCCGGAGGAGCACTCGAGCCAAACATCTTCTTCCATACATTTTATTTCTTTCTTTTTTGTTTAATGGAAAAAGTAAAAAACTCGAATTCTCCCTAATCAAAATTAAACCAAAGAATAAGACAGTGTTATAAGTGTGTGTATACATTTGGTTCAGCATTGCCTGTTATTGACACAGTTATGTAGAGTATGTCAAACATAAAAGTCTCTTATACTATTGAAAGTTTTCTTGCAGTGTAGATATCCTCTAGGGTCTGGCTCATCAATCATCTTCTTCATCCTCAATTCCTCATTTAATGGGATCAACATCCAGGGTTTGTAAATATCAATTTGGTTGCCCTCTCAAATTAGTTTTCATTATCTTTTTTCCGCATTTCCATTCGTTTAATCGTGGTTTTCCAACTAGTGATCTTAATATACAAAGTATACAACAGAATAATAACCCACTTTTAATATTGCATCTCCAAAAATATCTCTAATTGAGAAAACCTTAATTTTCCAAACTTTTCATTAAGTTTTCCTTAACTTCTGCTCTTAAGTTTTTCTTGACTCAATCGCTAAATTTTCCTCCCTGCACAATATTATTTAGTAAAAGTGCAACACTGATCACCAAACATAAGTCATTCTACTTTTTTCATATAATTGTTTTTCTCCTAATGCAGACAAAGCATTATAATAAATATCTGCTTATTATAGTAGTCTAATTTATTTATTATGCATTTTTGTTCTACTTGATCCATATGACTATTAATTCAAAATATGGCTGGGTAAACATAACTCTCTCATTTTTATCACTTCTTATGAGAGAATATCAATTCTTAAATTCGAAGAATCCATCTTTTAGTCAGTCAATTTTAGTGAACAGAACACTTTACACCTATCCAATAAATTGCAATACATTTCGCTTACTGTCTATTTTATTACCAAATTTAAACAATAAATTCCATTTTGACCTTTTTAATCTCGCGTGTTGCTTCTCATTCTCATTGTAGCTCCTCAGTTCAAGACTAAACTGAATACATTTTCTTCTTTTCTACTAATTTCTAAATAAACTATCATGAATAAACTAATTATGTCTCATGTAATCACTCTAACTAAGAAAGCTTCAGAGCAATGTTACATTTATCTCATAATAGTCATTCAATAAACTTATTAGACAATTAGAAAAATAACTCTAGAGAACAACTTTTTGCACTCTTACATATTCCTTATATGTACATTTCTTTTTCTTTATATCTAACAATCTAAAAGTTTGTCTATCATCCTTTTAAACCATTAGCATTATAACTTAATTATTATTAAAACTTCCTTGTATTCGTATGCAATTTATTTTCAATCTTCAATACTTCTGTTTAGTTGACCCATTATCTGACGTTATTTCTGCTTAGACTTCCAATCTAAGGATTACTTCTCTGTCAGAGATTTAATTTCTGTTCCTGCCCTCCTCTGTTGATTTCATTGCTTTTACCCATCTATATCATGTCCACATAATCCATTACCAAGTGTTTTAATAGTTCTTCTGGTATACTGACATATGGCCTATTTTTGTCGCTGTTCTTTTCTTAACTTTGTTTTTGCACAAATTTCACAAAACTTTGCAAAAATGCATTTAATTTTAACTTCATTTTAATTTTTAATTCCTTTCCTTACTCCCCCCTTTGCGCACTGGTTTAAAACCATTGCGCATCTGGACTGAGAATATTCAAAAGTATTCATTGGTTCAACAATCTGTCCTTCATGTGAATGCCAAATATCTATTTTTGACCCCCCTCTGGTGCCACTAGATTGTTCACAAGGGCCTGTTTGTTACTGAATTTCAATAACTTCTTGTAAGTCTATAAACTTTCTATAAGTACTACTTAATATTAGTCAATTGCATATTGAATCAAATCTTATAAATTCAATTTTGACATTGAATATTTGTTAATACCCAGTGTTAATACTTGCTTTAATTTCAACTGTAGCCTTAAATTAATTAAGTATACCCTTGTATTGACAAGTTACATCTGAGTACCCCTTAAAATGTATTTTAAAGTTATTTTTAGTTCTAATTTTTTCCTTCATGAATTGTCTTAATTCCCATTATGCTATATTAATTGTTAACATTATTTTAGTTTCTTTTCTTAATTAGTCATTATCATTGTTTTCTATGTTGCGTAATATATTTTTACTTTCAATCATTTTTGTTTTGATGGGGTTATTATTAAGTTGCTACTGAATTATTCAAGGGCTGAACATCCAATCATAGGAAAGTTGGTGGATGTTGAGTATTGTTTGAGCTTGTACTCATCTCTGTTGAGTCTCTCTTTTGCACAGTTCTTCTCATTACTGTGTTTCTGGTCAAGTTTGTCTTTTCTTCCATTCATGATTTGATCATTCTGTTAACCTTGTCATCAATCATTAAATCTTTCACCAGGGTGTCTCCAGTGAGTCGTCCGTTGCAATGGACTCTTTCTCTCATTGTCAGCATGTCCTTGATCCCTCACTTCAGTTGTGGGGGGTTGCTGAAGTCAGTTGGTGTATTTTAAGTTGAGAGGCATTGACTCAAATGTCACTCTGTTGATCACTTCTTCTGAAATTACAAAGCATAGTTACTGGTTCTTTTTGTTAGACTTGTCCCAGAATCCTTCCTGGAATTGAGCTGCTGCTATCTGTAAATTAAAGCTTAATTATTTTTGTTAGTGACAACATCATGTGATTTCAATCATCTGCTCATCTGTCCCATTGTCCTTCTCGATGTTACCTGTAGAAAGGTCATGTGGGCTGAGTGGTGTTCTTTCTGCTTTCATTAACAGCAGTGCCTTAATCCATATATTCTCATTTGTTTTTCATAAATTTGACTTTTCATCATTATTTGCAACTTTTTGCATTTTTCTCACAATAAATTTCAATGTACTCTTATAATTAGTCAATTCAACTCAGTTATCTCTTTGTCTTGAGTTCCACTATAAGCACATTATTTATTAGGCATCTTGGACAATACTCAACCCACTTTGTGACAATACAAAAGTTACAAGACAATATTTCATACTCTTGACAAAGATCAGCTCCATCATGATATGCTGAAAAGAAAGGCAGACGTGTTATGCTGCAAAGGAAGTCAGATATGTTATGCGCTGCGCAAATGTGGCACTGTTTTTTCTCTTTTTATTTTTCTCTTTTCATTCTTTGTTTTTTTCATATTGTTACTTCAGTTCCTGACCAGGAAATTTAACCAAATGCATCCATGGTCATTTTTTTTATTGGGCAGAATTTGCCCTGTGGGCCCACATGTTAAATTTTAAATACAGCTGTATTGGCAAAATAATTGTTTTGCCTTAGATGTTTCTTCAGACACCATCTCTCACTCATTCACACTCAGTGTCTCTCACACACACACTGGCCAGCATACACTCTTGCAGGTTGTGCTCTAAATGTGGCATCCTATAATTTTAGCCAAGGGTTGATCAGGTCAACACAGCTATGTGAAACACTACTGAGAAGTGTCAATGATCATAAGGTTTAGTTTAACACCGTTGTTATAATCCTTTTTTTTCTTTTTACAAATTCTAATAGACTAAGTATTTTAGAATAATAAGCCTGCCATTGTAATTTTTCAAATACATTTTGTCATTTGTTTTTCTGATTTTTCCTATTGTTTTTTGTTTTTTGCTCATGAGCTGCTTTAAGAAATTGGAGATCTCTGCATAATCTTGGATCCATGGCCAACAACATTTCCATCTCATTATCCCAGTTTTGACAGCATTTTTTGCGATTTCATAATTCTGGACCTTTGGAGTAATTTTTTTCTCCAATCTATATCTCTAAAAACTTACCAAAACAAAATGGAGTGACCAGTATCATTGTTTTACAAACAATAATAATAATTCTTTGACATTTTGTGTCTATCTTTTACTTTTCTACAGATAAATTTTTCTCATGCTTTTAGCCCTATAGTTGTTTAATATAATAGCCCTCACTATACCAAATCCAGCCTCGGTTTGAACTATTTGGTGAGTTGAGCACCCACTTGTCTCTTTCAGTCTATTCTCTTTCTTTTTTATATGGCTGGACTTGAACCTACTGGAAAAGCAAAGAGGGTTAGTTTAGCAGAGAATATAAAGAATTGCTTATGAGACCAGTGAATAATCAGAATGAATAAAGTTAATCTAATAATTAACTAAATTTGAAGCAGTCTCTAGAGTGATCATTGAAGTTGCCACACCTGTGTTGCCCGTAAGGGAAGGGTTTCGGTGAGTTCTTCTGTTTTTAGATTATCAGTCTGTTAAAGCTTCTTGGCTGTCGCTCTGCATGTGTCGTCAGCCTAGCTGTCACTCAAGGCTTGGTGTAAACAGGAATATTGGCTCTGTTGTTTCTCTGCCCCTTCTCAGTTTGGGCTTTGATAGATTTTGCCACAGCTTTGCATCTCAGGATTTTCCTCTTGTCCTCAGGAAAAAGTCTCCAGTGAAATAGTGAAAGTTTCACCTTTTCCAGCATTAAATCTGTCTTTTTCATGCCAGAAAGTGGTCATCTTCAGAAGGGGAGCTGAAAGCCCCTCACCCTCTCTTCTTCTTCTCTCTGCAGTCGCCTTTGACCTTTCACCTCTTCCATTCGACACTGAAGCCATCTGAAACTTGAACACTCAGAGAGCTGCATAGATCAAATTAGTCTTTATAAATATTTGTTCCTGAGATATTAGCTCTTTATCTAAATTCTAATTTTAACCATCTTTTTCTAGTTCTTTTATACTATATAATAATCACTGGTTGACAACAGCAGTTCTCCCATTCTGTTTTTAGTAAAGCAAGTTCTTCGTTGCATGGAAAAAGCAAGCTATTTCTTCATTGCAATATGAGCAATAATCTAACTTTTGATTTTCTGAGTATAATACAATTAAATAATTTCCCTATCATAAAATCAGCCTTCAATCTTTCTCCTATATTTGCATGCTGTGCTCAAAATAATCTAACATGGTGAATCAACTTTTCCTCACCCATTTCCAACAATTCACATTTACTACAATTCTAAGATTGCTGTAAATTATTTATGACTGTTGAAACTTTGTCACTCAATCTTGTTCACTTTTAGCACACTGCAAAAGTTATTTTTTCCTTAGCACAAACTTAATTTTCTACAATAGAATCATTTTTCTCTCACTTTGTCTTCAGGGATAATGAGATACAAATTTTAGACGTCTTCAGATATAAGATAGAATATATTAAGCACGTGCATTTTTATTTATTTATCCATTAATATATATCAGTCCATTTATTAATATATATTTTATACTTTAACTTATTTATACTACAATAATCTGCAAGACTAATATCTTGAAACAATTGTTTTCTTTTACTATTTCCTTTACTTTTAATACTCATTTATACATTACTTGTCTCTGAAGCACATTCACACATTCCTTGTCCCCTATTTTTAACAACAGTCACAGTCAAGCAGACACACAGGACAGGATCCTACATACACACACAGAGCTATATTCTAATCACAGTGTTTCTCACTGTTTTTACAAACAATACTTCACTGAATAACTTTAAACTATCACAGACCTCTGCGATTCAATTTAGCTTACCCGAGCAGTCCATTGTCATTCCTATAACAATGCGGTAACCATAAGCTAAACTTATCTGTGCGCATGCTATCTTATTATCCTTAATAAGAAACACAGATAAAATACCTCATAACCTTATGAGTATCGTTATGCCTTAACGAGCAGAAAATTATCACAGTCCTCTGCGATTCACTTTAGCTTCCCTGAGCAGGCCATCGTTATACCTATAACAATGCGGTAACCAGAAGCTAAACTTATCTGTGCACATGCTATCTTATTAACCTTAATAAGAAACACAGATAAAACTGATAACCTTACCAGTATACTCATTATCCTTAATGAGCAGAAAATGATTAACCTTAATCATTAACATTTACCATTATCCTTAACAGTAAATATAAAAAAACAACTGATTAACCTTAACCAGTACACTTGTTAAACTTAACAAGCAAACATCTCAAATCCTTACATACGTATGACAAAACCTTTAGCGGCACATCAGCAGTACCAATATTCATACAACCTGCATCAGATTATATAAACACTGGCAAACACTAACGGGAGCTCCGCCACGCTATAACACAGTACTTGACATCATCAACAAACAATAGACACTTATTTCTAGAATCAAAGATCCTCTTTTCAATTTTTTAGTTCTTTAAACTTGGAGAAGCATTTTAAAGGGTCTTACCACTCTGGCTCACTGGTGACAACACATACTTTTTCAAAAGCAAAAATTTGCTCACCTCAAAGTACAGTGGCCACTGTTGTCTGTGTCGGTCACCAGAGTCGCCTTTCGTGGTTCCTTTTGCTTCAAAAACCCAAGTCCTGCCGGGGTCGCCAAATGTTGTGGTTTCAATCTTTCTGAAAAATAACTTCGCAGAGATCTTTGATGCCAGAAATAATTAGACTTTATTTTCGAACGCCGTCCCGTTCCATAGAACGGCGCTCTAACGCTCTCTGGCCCTCTGGCCTTCCAGTGCGCGCTCCCGAGTACATTTTGGTTCAGAGTTATATACATACTTCTTCTTCCAAAGAAGGTAACACACCCTATAGATAGTTTTGGGTAAAGGTCTTTTACCATGTGACTTCTCAGAATAGAATTTTCTGCAGCAAACAACATTCCATTCAAGGTCTTTCACATACACAGAGGAAATCCAAAGTCACAGACAGAAGAAATAATTGTGTCCAAATATATAGCAAATTACTTGTTTTCTAAATAATAAAATCTTCTACACTGGTAGGCTACTGTTTGTATTATTGCTTACAATTTTCACGATTTCAGTTAAATTCTTGATTTGATTTCAATCTTGATGCAATATATTGACTCATTTGGATAAATATTAGGTAGGCTACAGTAGATATCCTACATGTTTATTTTTCTCAAGAAAAAATATATCTCACATAATGCTGTAAACATACAGAGAGCCCTACCAGCTGGTATTATTAAAGGTTAAAAATAAAAAATTAAATATAATTTTCATTTTTGTAGATTTATAACTGACACAATGCAGACTAGGTCTATCCGAACGTGTTCCTTTATTTTTCCACCCCCTTGCCTTACACTTACCCGGTTCCCCACTGACCACACCCACCTTCCCATGTAACACCACTCTTAAAGGGCTATAGCATTTATCAACTATGATATAATTCAATTAAATTCAAATTTATTTGTATAGCACTTTTCACAATACATACTGTTTCAAAGCAGCTTTACAGAAAGTGGATTTCAGAAATGTACATAGAAAAAATACAGTTAGTTAATCATGTAGTAATTTAGGGCATAACATATCGCCGGCGTTGAGTCGTCTCTTCACAGGCGTTTAGTCATCTCTTCGCAGGTGTTGGGGCATCTGAAGTTTCCGTGAGAGGCTGGATACAAACTGGAGCTGACAAACGCTATTTACCCGAGATAACAGCAGAAGAGCAGATGGGAGATAATTAGCATAGCTGCTGTTCATAATATTAATGCATTCGATCTAATTCGAAAGTAGTATAAAAAAGTAAGCATTATGTGAATGCTTGGCTAAAGAGATGCGTCTTTAATCTAGTTTTAAACTGGGACAGCGAGTCTGAGCCTCGAACAATATCAGGAAGGCTATTCCAGAGTTTAGGAGCTAAATGTGAGAACGCCCTCCCTCCTTTAGTGGACTTAGATATCCTAGGAATGACCAGAAGCCTCGAATTTAGTGATCTTAAAGAACGCGATGGATTGTAGGGCGATAGAAGGTCCATTACATACACAGGAGCTAAACCATTTAGGGCTTTATAGGTCAGTAGTAAAACTTTGTAATTGATACGGAACTTAATAGGTAACCAGTGTATAGATGATAAAATTGGTGTTATATGATCATATTTTCTTGACCTTGTAAGAACTCTAGCAGCTGCATTTTGCACTAACTGTAGCTTGTTTATTGAGTATGCAGGACAGCCAGCTAATAAAGCATTACAGTAATCTAGTCTCGAGGTCATGAATGCATGAACTAACTTTTCTGCATCAGAACCAGATAGCTTAGGTTACGTAGCTTAGCAATGTTTCTAAGGTGGAAAAAGGCTGTTCTTGTAACATATGAAATATGATTTTTGAAAGACAAGTTGCGGTCTAGTATAACACCCAGGTCTTTTACTGAAGTGGATAAAGTAACAGGACATCCTTCTAAATTAAAGTTGTATTGTACAAGGTTTTGTGGGTAGTTTTTTGGACCAATAAGTAATACCTCCGTTTTATCTGAATTTAATAGAAGGAAATTACACGTCATCCAGCATTTTATATCTTTGAGACACTCTGTCAATTTAGATGAGCTAGTGTTTTCATCTGGTCGTGATGAAATATATAATTGAGTGTCATCAGCATAACAGTGGAAATTAATTCCATGTTTTCTTATAATATTACCAAGTGGCAGCATATATATTGAGAATAGCAGAGGGCCTAACACCGATCCTTGCGGCACTCCATAGTCTACTGGCGTTATCTTCGATTTTTCCCCATTTAAACAGACAAAATGATAACGTACTCTGATAAGTACGATCTAAACCAGCTTAATGCCTGTCCCTGAACACCAGTGTAGTTTTGTAGTCGATCCAAGTGTATTTTATGATCTATAGTGTCGAACGCAGCGCTAAGATCGAGTAGAACTAGTATTGAGAGACAGCCTTGGTCAGAAGCTAAGAGTAAATCATTTGTAATTTTAACTAGCGCAGTTTCTGTGCTATGATACGGTCTGAATCCCTGACTGAAATTTTTCATAGATATCATTTTCTTGCAAGAAAGAATATAACATTTATCAACACTAAATCCCTTCCCTTAAGCTAACACTCACCAACTGAACATGTGAATAAGCAGTATAACATGTAACACTGTAACAAATGTGACGGGCATATTTAACCAGTTATATAGTCCTGATAACGTGGGTTAGGATGGCTAACTCTCCCTGAACGAGTCACTACAGGTAGGGCAGTTTCAGCGACAACACCAGTGGCAGGTGCTTCGCTCTGAGATGGCAGCACTGTGGATGACGAGAGGTTTGTAAGAGGCAACACTGGTGGAAGTGGCCTGTAATCATCTTTTGAACAATCAGTGGGCGCAGGCTCTTGAACACCGAGAAGCAGACGTTGATTTCTTACGTATTGTCTGCCCTGAGAGGTCACCACATAGCTGTTAGGTTGAGCAGCATGGCCCTGTACAACTGCCAGTTTGTCGAAACCGCGAGCCGTCTGCATCCTTACTGTCTGACCCTGTTGTAGGGGTGGGCATTGCGGTCATAGTATGCTTTGCTTTCCTTTCTCCTCCTGGTAAGAGCTGCCGGGGCGTTGCTGCATACAGAGGGCATCAGTCTGTCTTTCAGCTCAGGAAGAAAAGTTCTCATCCGTCTAGAGAGGAGCAGTTGTGCTGGTGATGGCAGGTCAGCACGTGAAAGGTTACGCAAGTGGAGTAAAGCAGCCTGAATGTCACTGCGCTCTCTATGGCATTTCTCAAGCAGATGCTTGGCGGACCGCACTGCACGTTCTGCAAGCCCATTGGATTGTGGGTAATATGGGCTACTGCGAATGTGCTCAAAGTCCCATGCACGTGCAAAACCAGAAAATTCGCTACATACAAACTGCCATGCATTGTCTGTCATGAGCATCTGAGGAATGCCATGGACGGTGAAGTGTCTCTTAAGTTTCGCAATTACAGTGACACTTCTCATGTCGGGTAGATGGTCAAGCTCAAACCAACCAGAGAATGAGTCCACTAGAACCAAGTGCATTTTTCCATGCCATTCAAATATGTCTGCCGCAGTGAACATCCAGGGAAGATCCGGAACATTGTGTGGTTGCATTGGTTCATGTTATTGATGGGGTCTAAGGGCGTTACAAGGAGCACAACGAGAGATTGCTCTCTCGATATCATCATACATCGTGGGCCAGTACATTGTTTCTTTTGCCCTGCGTTTTGTGGCCGCCAGACCTGGATGGCCCTGATGTAGCTGAGTCACGTAGTAACTTTGTAGCGATGGTGGTATCAGGAGTCTCTGTCCTCGAAAAATCAGTCCGTCTTCAACAACAAATTCCTCTCTCATGGAAAAGAATGGCCGGAGATCATGTGAGAGCTCTTTGAAGGAGTTTTGCCAGCCATGCATTATTATGTGAAGAAGTCTTTGGCATGTGGGATCAGATTTTACAACAGTTCGGAGTTCCTCTGTCCGCTGTGATGAGAGAACTTGGAGTGTCATTACCTCTAGCAGGTCATCCGAAATGGGAGGGTCAGTGGAGGGGAGATGAGCACGTGACAGGGCATCAGCGACAAAGAGTTCCTTGCCCCGTTTGTAGATCACGTTGAGACTGTAACGTTGGAGCATGAGCATCATACTTTGAAGACGTGCTGAGGGGGTGTGTAGCGGCTTTTTTAAGATTGTGATGAGAGGCTTGTGATCTGTTTCCACGGTGACGGGTCGGCCATAAGTGAAGTCATGAAACTTCTTAGTTGCAAATACTAATGCTAACATTTCTTTCTCAATTTGGGCATACCGAGATTCAGTTGGTGTTAGGGCGTGTGAAGCAAATGCAACAGGAGCGCCCTGCTGAAGACACACAGCACCCAGTCTATGTTGGGATGCGTCAGCTGAAAGGATGACAGGTTTGGAGACATCAAAGTATTGCAGAACTGGGGGACTGGATACAGCGTCCTTCAGCTTTTGGAAAGCGGCATCCTGCAGCTCATGCCACGACCATTCCACATCCTGCTTCAAAAGTTCAAGTAGAGGGCCTGTAACGTCACTATAGTGTGGAATGAATTTCGAAGTGTTGAAGTGAATGAAGTAGTTGGTCATACAAAGAAACCGTTGTAAGGCCTGTGTGTCCTCAGGTTTTGGCATTTGGCGGATAGCTGTGGTCTTGTCGGGGTCAGGTTTGACGCCATGAGCAGTCAGGAGATGGCCTATGTAAGAAACTGAGGTGACACGAAATTTGCACTTATCAGGGTTTAATTTCATGTTACAGCTGCGGATTTTGTGGAGTACCTGTTTCAGTCGCTCATCATGTTCCTGTAGTGTGCAGCCCCAGACTAGTATGTCATCTACCCCAATTTGACATGGTTGTGCATCAAAAAGCTGCTCCATGGATCGCTGGAACACTTCACTGTTAGTGGAAATACCGTAAGGCATGCACAGGAATCTGTACCTGCCAAAAGGCGCTATGAATGTGGTCAGCTTTGAGGATGCCTCGTCTAAGGGGATTTGCCAAAATCCACATTTTGCGTCGAGCATACTGAAAACCTTGGCACCCGGCATGTCAGCGATGACCTGCTCAATGGTTTTCAGTGGATGGTGGGGCCTTAGGAGTGCCTTGTTGAGATGCACTGGATCTATGCAGATTCTTACCGAGCCATCTTTCTTTTTGGCAGCGACCATGGCAGACACCCATTCAGTGGCGTTGGTTTCAGGGGTGATTACACCCAATGTAGTCATTCTCTCAAGCTCTGCCATGACTTTCCCCTTCATTGCTATGGGCACTTTCTTAGGTGCATAGACGGAGGGCGCTATTGAAATGTCTAATCGCATGTGATAAACAACAGGCAGTTTGCTAAGCACTGTTGCGTCGAACAGATCACTGAACTCCTGTACCTCTGGTTCTTGGTTTTGTACTGCATGCACATGTGGTCTTAACTGTATCAGACCCATGATTATGCTGTCTTGCAATCCTAGTAGTGGTCTCACATTGCGATTTACAACATGGAATGTTAGTTGGCCTTGTTCACAATCTAGCATCGTTGTGCCCTCAGTATTGATGGTTTGCCCACCATATGCAACGAGATTATAGCATTTATCAACTATGATATAACATTTATCAACACTACAATTATAGTAACAAATTATGTAATGACACAAGTAAAAATATAATAAATATGTCATATAGTGCACATACTTAGCAAAATACTCCTCTCTATAGCTATTTTTTTCTAGTCACAGCCTAGATCTGACACGTCACATTTACAAGCTCCAAAATGGTATTTATTGTCTGAATTCGTAATAAAATGGAAAGAACCTGAGCTGAGAATTTTTTTCATATCATAAGTAACCTGCTCTGTCTAGTCTGTCGGTGTCAGTGTCCTCTTTGCTCCGCAATTTTTCTCTGCATGAAAAAATGGATCGTGTGAAAAAGTGTTGATTGCGTGAGTCTTGGCAGCCCTTACTTTTAGAAGGGGGATAAATCGTCGGCAGCGTTCCTCCTTCCGCCATGCTTCTTCTCCTTGTGAGGATTGTTAACATTAGACTAGAGTGCGCACTGCGCCGCATGCATACAGTGCTTATACATGTGGGGATTGTTTACATCAGAGTGCGCACGTGTTTTGCGCAGCATATAGGCAGTATTTTTTTAAGCAGTTGATGGAAAATAAGCTAACACGCGTTCTAAAAATCTAAATTCGGATCTATTATTTTTTCAAGGTATTTTGAAGTGCCCGCGATAACAATATTTTGCATATTCATTACAGCGATTTATCGCATCACCAAATACCAACACATGTTTACCCTGGGAACCTCCCAGAGCACCCTAGCAGCCGCCAAGAACACCCTGCAAACTGCTTAGTAATGGACTAGCAAATGCATGCCAGCACTCTAGTAAGTCCCTAGCAACCACTAAGAACACACTAGAACCTGCCTAGTTTCACACTGTCAACTGTATAGCAATGCATTAGCAACCCCATATACAGTTGTGGTCAGAATTAATGGCATCCCTGGTAAATATGATAAATATGTCTGTAAAAAATAAATCTGCATTCTTTATCCTTTTGATCTTTCATTCAAAAAATTTGCAAAAATCTAACCTTTCATTGAAGTAAAATAATTGAAAGTGGGGGGCAAATCACATTATGAAATAAATGCTTTTCTCCAAGGCACGCTGGCCATAATTATTGCCTCCCTGTAATTAAATACTTTTTGCAACCTCATTTTGCCAAGATAACAGCTCTGAGTTTTCTTCTATAATGCCTGATGAGTTTGTTGAACAACTGACAAGAGATCAGAGACCATTCCTCCATACAGAATCTCTCCAGATCCTTCAGATTCACAAGTTCAAGTTGATGCTTCTTCTCTTCAGTTCACTCAACTCATTTTCTATAGGGTTCAGTGTAGGGGACTGGGAAGGTCATGGCAGAAGCTTCATTTTGTGCTCAGTTATCCATTTTTGTGTTAATTTTGATGTTTGTTTTGGACCGTTGTCCTGATGGAAGATCCAACCCATTATAAGATTTCTAGCAGAGGCAGTCAGGTTTTGATTTTTTAACCCTTGGTATTTGCTACAATCCATAATACCATGTATCTGAACAAGATGTCCAGGACCTCCAGCAAAAAAATAGGCCCACGACATATAAGATCCATCGGTATATTTAACCGTAGGCATGGGGTACTTTTTATCACTGTTTGCACCAAACACATAAGGTGGGTTTGCTGCCAAAAAGTCCTTTTTTTTTTGTTGTTTCATCTGACTATATAATCTGGGCCATTTTGAAGTTCCAGTAATGTCTGACAACTGAATATGCTGGAGTTTATTTTTGGAGGAGCGAGGATCTTTTTTCTTGAAACCCTCCACAGCCATTGTGTAGGGGTTATTTTATATATTTTTTTAGGCTTTCTGACCACCTCGACTCAAGTAATCTCTGCAATTCTCCATCTGTGATCCTTGTAGAGTCTTTGGCCTCTCAAACTCTCTTCCTCACCGTGCATTAAGACAATAATAGACACACGTCCTCTTCCTGGCAGATTCGCAATGTCTTTAGTTGATTGGAACTTTTTAATTATTGCCCTGACGGTCAAAATGGGGATTTTCAATTCTTTATCTATTTTCTTACAGCCACTTTCTATTTTGTGATGCTCAACAATCTTTTGATGCACATTCAAACTATATTCTTTGGTTTTATTCATTGTGATGGATGATTAAGGTATTTGGCCTTTGTGTTTCCTCATATTTAAACTCCTGTGAAACAAGAAGTCATAGCTAGACAATTTCATGTTCCTAGTCACCCTGGTGAGCTAAGAAAAAGGTAAATATTAATGGGAATATACTTCAGAGATATTTTACTCGTTTTTTCTGACTGATTGAAACACTGTTTAAACTAGTCATTTCTTCTTGATTTTTTTTTACTTTGTCATTTAGGGTCATGAATGTGCATGCAAAGTCTTGACACATAGATGTGTTTTGGAAAGGATATATACATTTTGGTTACATGGAGCCAAAAAAACGTTTAATGTAACTCGTCAAACACTAAAATATGAAATACATGAGAACGTATGAAATTTAAGACTCCGAATTTACTTGAAATTGTGACTTGTCTTCTGAATCATCCTTACAAAATTTGCTGTTTCTTTATCTATTTGAGTTTCACAGGGGAAAAAAGAAAAAAGAGGGAAAGGATACTTTTGGTGTGAGAAACCCATTTTACCCTCACAAGGGTTTGAGAATCAGACATAAAAAGGCAGAGGCAAATTACACCAAATACAAGATAGAAATAGTTAGAAATTATAAAGTTTCCACATTTTATATTTTTGTCTCGGACAAGCTGCAATCAAGGTTTTTTGTTAAGATATGAATATGAGTAGGGGTGGATATGTATGCATAGATTGTATATGTACATATGGGAATGTTATTGTTTTATATTTTTTATGTAGATTATGTTGTGTTGGTGTCCTTGTGTGTGGTATAAAGTGAAGCCAATGACAAATTTCCAAAATTGGACAAAGAAACTAACTAAACTACAACTAAACATTTAATAGTGTAAATTTTTGGCAAATTGCATGGAAACTAATTGTCAATTTAACTGCAACACAAAGGGAGTACCCATATTTTTAAAACAACCCCCATTTTTTTGGGTAAGCTATTCTTTTATTGACATCTTTTCCTCACTTTTTATCTCTCTATCACAGCAAGCTCTATTTACAGTGGTGTCGGCTGGTCAGCACAGAGAGGCAGTATGTCGCTGTTCTTAAAGGTGTGGAGGAAAACTACTTGCCCCTTCTACAGTCTTCAGATGTCCCATCTACACTGAGAGGAAAGACAGAGTCACTCTTCAGTAACTGGAAGAGCCTCTCTGCCTTCCATTCGCAGTTACTCCTCCCAGCCATGGAGGGCGCTCTCTCCCAGACACTACAGCAGACCGATTGTTTTAGTAAATACGTGAGTAACATCTTATATTAGTGTGTACAGCGGTTGTATCCAAAATCGCACACTTTCCTACTATATAGAAGGGGAAAAACAAAATGTGACAAGAGTAGTATGAACTAATTCAAATTACCCGGATGACTTACTACTTGCAGCAGGATTCTGAATCATGCATACGATAGACACTTTACTATCCCATGAGGCCATGGGAGAGGATTTGTAATTGACAGAAAAGCGACGCAACTGATGCTGGTAGGTAACATGATAGTGACAACAGGGTGAATATAGTATGTCCGGATTACATACTACATCATACTACACGCATTCATACTGTATAGAACGTTTTTTCCCAAATCAGTTAAGCGCAAACCCCACCCACAGCTGATTCTAAAGATTTCATTGGTCAAGGTTAATCAGTGCAAACTGTGTACTAAATACTAAACCACTATCCCTAGCCTACACCCTCACCTTAATCTTAGTATAGCATTGGTAGCACATCCTGATGCATAGCATTAAATTTTTTACGACTTGCATAATTTGGCAAAACAATCAAGTAATACAAAGACGACATGGAACAATGAACTAGGATGAGGAATGAGGAAACTAAGATCTTAAAGGTCCACTGAAGTGCCTTGGAACATGCAGCTTTTTATGATGCATTGACGTAATTTGAAGTTGACGTAAAATGAAGCTAAGGCAGGACATATTGAATGGCTCTTCCCCCTTTTCAAATAGTCAATAGCGTTTAGTTTACCTCACAGACTCCAAGTCGTACTCAGAGCCGATCAGCCCTGTACTCACACTATGCAAGTTGCGTAGGGCCCTGCAAATTACTCAAGGCCCCGCCTACCACTCGTGTCAAACCGCGTCAATCAAAGTTTACTGTATCGATTAGAAAATTAAGCGGAATTATATCCTTCTGGTCACGAAAACAGAGAAAAAAAACACCATAAGAGTGAATTGCGGGAACAGCAATCAGGTAGACTTGTATTCTCTCCTCTTCAAGTTTGATGTCAGCAAAGAACAGTAAAGTTAAGTTGATGTGTATCTATCTCTAGTCTGTCTGTCTGTCTTGCTTACCCAGCTGGCACCGGTATATTTTGTTCTTTCTGTGTCTTAAAACACCGCCCACTTCCAGGGCTTTGAGGGCTGTGTTCTGTGACTTTGTGCCTGACAAAAAAAGTGAGAGTGAAATACAATTATTTATTATGTGTGATAAACAACAAAGGGCAATGTTTGTTTATAAACTGCAGCTTGGAAAAGATTACCGCGTTATCATGCGTTCATATGCGCGTGCACGAAATGAAACGCACACTTTCCAGCAAAACATCTGTGGGGACCAGTACAATACGGGCGTGATGGCACTCCTCATTATAGGCACACATACTTTTAAAACAAGAGAATGATTATCTAGTCTCCAAGTCAGTTTAGTTACAACTCTGCAATAAAGCAAGATGGGAAGCAATGTATTGACATTGACTTTTGATTTATAGCCTATATTGCATTTAAAATGTTGATTGGCTGGACATAGCCTACTGGTCAATATGGATGCATATCTCTCAGTAAATAATAACCATCAAGTATTACTTTTATCATTTAAAACACTGTGGCATGCTATGACAAGCCATTTTAGCTTTTATTCATCCACAGGATGCATTTTTGATATCAATAATTAGATTTGTACTTATTAAAATGTGAATTCTTGAAATTAAGAATGTACTTTTTCTAGTAACAATGTCTATTTCTGATATCAGGAATTACATTTTCATTAGTACTAGTTAAAGGAGTGGGAGCACTGGGGTGTCAGGTGTGACTGTGTGGCAATAGCAAATGGTTTACATGGCTCATGGGTCAGATAGGAGGGCCCCTTAACAGAATTTAGCTTAGGGCCCCAGGGAGGTCAGGATCGGCTCTGGTCGTACTTGACAGCACCATGGAAGCAAATCTGAGCACTGATGATTAGTTGGATTCAATAGTAGAGGTGTTAATAAATTCTAGCCATTTCATTCTTGACCAACGTACAGTTTAAAAATGGAATAAAACTTGAGAGCGTTTTTAGCAACCGGACACAAATCTCCAACCCATATTGCTCCGTGACGTGCCAGCGGTCGCTTTGGTCAGGTGGTATTTATAGCATAGGGGGCGGGACGCATTATATTCTAGAGATCATGGACAGAAGATGTGATGAGAAGCTGAAATCCGGAGTGATGTCATAAAAATCCATGATCCATTTTAGCAGAAGTGACAGCCTGTATGTTTTGAATGCTTATATATCCTAAATGGGAATTTTGTCATTGTTTTGGAACACACCAGCTTATTCATAAAAACTAAAAGCTAAAAAAACTTACATTTTGATTTCAGAGGCCTTTAAATACACAAGGAGTGTTAATGAACTGAACAGAAACAGGTGCACAATTAATTCGGAACTATGGAAGGGAACACAGGCAGCCAAACAGGAAAAACCAAAACACCATGACAATAAAACAGAACTAAACCGGACATTACAAAAGGCAATGGGGTCCAAAGTTTTAAGTAAAAAACAACAACATAAAGGTAGTGTGAAAATAATACAATTAACAGTGGTTTAATCCAAGTGTTCTGAGGCAAGATGATCACTTTATCACAATATTTATTTCCTTCACACTTCACGTCTCATTTTTCATCTCATGCTCTTCTCTGAAACTTTTGTTTTATTAGTAACTAAATGCACTGTCTTTAGTTAACCTTATAAGTCAAATTTGTTGTTGTAAATAATGCCACAACTGAGGAACAGTCGTTATTTCTGCAATAATTGATATAATTTGCACATAAATGAATGCTAATGATGAATGATTATTATGAAATACTGGATTTTCATATTTTAATATTATAACGGCTATATTAAGAAGGCTAAGAATAAAAATACAAATATATACATAAAAAGCATTTAAAAGGTAACAAAAATAAATGAAGGAATGGGAAGTTCTTTGAAAAACTAAATAGCATAGGGGGAAAAGCAAGTTTTAATGTGGTCTTCATATAACAAGAAGTTCCATTTTAAAAAAAAGAAAAGAAAAAGAAAAACAGCCCCATGGCAATAGAAGTTGAAGAAACACCCCAATACAAGGTTAACTGTCATCTGAGATAGTCACAAGAATGTTATGAATAATGAAATGTTGGTATGTATTCATATGAATACTTAGACTCTCATGCTGGACACTCTCTCTGCTCCACAGAAGGATCAGTTCTTTCTATATTCCCACTACATCCGTATGAGACCTGAGCCGGATGCTCTGCTCATCAGTCAGGCTGCTGACTTCTTCAGGGTGAGATACCAATAACGATATGACATACTTTAATTGACTAATATGCCAAGACATGCAGCAGAGGTTTAGCTATGTCCAAATGGCACGTTCAACCAATAGAATATAAAATAGGGAGTTTGTTCTACAATACCTGCTTTTCCCACATATCTAATAGTTTTTCCTACAAAAATATGATATTTGTGCCTCTAGTGCTTTAAAAAAGTAATGGGATGCCAGTTTATGTCCTTGTGAAACAGATGTACACTTTATCATACGTACTTATCTCTTTATCAAAAAGAGTACTTATGGGAAAACTATACAGGTGCTGGTCATATAATTAGAATTTCATCAAAAAGTTGATTTATTTCAGTAATTCCATTCAAAAAGTGAAATTTGGATATTATATTCATTCATTACACACATACTGATTCATTTCAAATGTTTATTTCATTTAATTTGTGATGATTAAAACTGACAACTAATGAAAATCCCAAATTCAATATCGCCGAAAATTAGAATATTACTTAAGACCAATATAAAAAAAGGATTTTTAGAAATGTTGGCCAACTGAAAAGTATGAACACGAAAGTATGAGCATGTACAGCACTCAATACTTAGTTGGGGCTCCTTTTGCCTGAATTACTGCTGTAATGCGGTGTGGCATGGAGTCGGTCAGTCTGTGGCACTGCTCAGGTGTTATGAGAGCCAGATTGCTCTGATAGTGGCCTTCAGCTCTTCTGCATTGTTTGGTCTGGTGTATAGCATCTTCCTCTTCACAATACCCCATAGATTTTCTATAGGGTTAATAGGGCCCTATGAAATCCGTTTTATTTGTTCTCAAATTCCGTTTTTTTTTTTTTTTTTTTTTTTATTCCATTTTTTGGGATTTATTTTTTAGCCCTTTCGGATTTTTCGGATTTGCTTGTTTTATTTTCACTTCTAAGCAGTGTTGACCGTTAAATTCAGTTACACAAACTCACAATTCAGCTTTTTTATTTAAACTCTTAATATATTCAGCAAAGTACATTCAAAATTCTCCAAAATTAAGCCAAACCATCAACAAATCTCTGGCCAAAAATAACAGTAACATGAAGGTAACAGTTACAAGGTAGGACTGATGAATATTAAATCAAAGATTAAATGCAGACATGCTGCAGGGAGACAGAAACATTGAAACAACGATATGTGCCTGACAGAAAGCCAACACAATGACATTAAAACCACTTTTCCTAAAGTAAAAAATTCTTTATAACTACTTGCATACATCATTTATTCTTTCAAGCAGACATATTAACAAACATATTAAAGCTATTAACAAACAGTGAATGCTTTTCTCTTTTTCTTTCGTTGCTTGACACGGACCGCATTAGGTTTATTACCCACTGTCACTTTAAGACGTTGGATCATGTCCAATGACATGCGGATCCACTGATGCACATCCGATACACTCACAACTGTTTAAGACATAGCCAACATAGTTTACGTGAATACTCTCCAAAACGGACATTTAGACATAATGTTGTGTCTTTTTGTCTATTTAGACACGAAAGAGAGCTCAATTCAGTACTCGCGCGCTGTATGGCTGCACGCTTCGGGTCGGGTGTGTGCGCACAGAAAACCGTACCGAATAGAGCTCTTTTTTGCATCATCACTCTTATTCAGATCGCCTGCTCTACTCATTCTCCCAGACGTTTACATTTTTTTAATGTTTTATGAGACCGCTGGTTAGATCAGCACGTTACAGTATACAAATGGACGCATCTACCACAAACGCAGCCCACGTTAGCTTATCAGAAGCCACTCGCTTCTACATTTTTTACCTACGCGTGAACGTGAGGTCGTATGTTTACTAGGCAACATTTTTAACAATATCATCTGGCTACGGTTTAGGTAGAGACCTTTCTACGTTTGTTGTTTTAAACTGAAAAATGAGAAGGAAGTAAAAAAAAAAATGTTTATTTAATATGTCAACAAAATATATGAAAATTCCGCATGTATAATAGAATTCCGTTTTCACGTGTAAATTCCGTGATTCCGTCCGCGTTTTCCGCATCACGGAAATCATAGGGCCCTAGATTAAGGTCAGGCGAGTTTGCTGGCCAATTAAGAACAGGGATACCATGGTCCTTACACCAGGTACTGGTAGCTTTGGCACTGTGTGTAGGTCCCAAGTCCTGTTGGAAAATGAAATCTGCATCTCCATAAAGTTGGTCAGCAGTAGGAAGCATGAAGTGCTCTAAAACTTCCTGGTAGAAGGCTGCGTTGACCTTGGACCTCAGAAAACACAGTGGACCAACACCAGCAGATGACATGTCACCCCAAACCATCACTGACTGTGGAAACTTTACACTGGACTTCAAGCAACGTGGATTCTGTGCCTCTCCTCTTTTCCTCCAGACTCTGGGACCTTGATTTCCAAAGGAAATGCAAAATTTACTTTCATCAGAGAACATAAATTTGGACCACTCAGCCGCAGTCCAGTCCTTTTTGTCTTTAGCCCAGGCGAGATGCTTCTGACACTGTGTCTTGTTCAAGAGTGGCTTGACAGCTGAAACCCATGTCTTGCATACGTCTGTGCGTGGTGGTTCTTGAAGCACTGACTCCAGCTGCAGTCCACTCTTTGTTGATCTCCCCCACATTTTTGAATGGGTTTTGTTTCACAATCCTCTCCAGGGTGCGGTTATCCCTATTGCTTGTACACTTTTTTTCTACCATATCTTTTCCTTCCCTTCGCCTTTCTATTTATGTGCTTGGACACAGAGCTCTGTGAACAGCCAGCCTCTTTAGCCTCTTTTTTGTGTCTTGCTCTCCTTGTGTAAGATGTCAATGGTCATCTTTTGGACAGCTGTCAAGTCAGCAGTCTTCCCCATGATTGTGTAGCTTACAGAACTAGACTGAGACCATTTAAAGGCGTTTGCAGGTGTTTTGAGTTAATTAGCCGATTAGAGTGTGGCACCAGGTGTCTTCAATATTGAACCGTTTCATAATATTCAAATTTTCTGAGATACTGATTTTGGGGTTTTCATTAGTTGTCAGTTATAATCATCAAAATTAAAAGGAATCAACACTTGAAATATATCAGTCTGTGTGTAATGAATGAATATAATATCCAAATTTCACTTTTTGAATGGAATTACTGAAATAAATCAACTTTTTGATGATATTCTAATTATATGACCAGCACCTGTACTTTAAAAGAATACTTGTGTGAACTGAATGTAATGTTTTCAGGCACTTAAATGCATGTTAATTGCAATTAAATGAAAACTTTTTATAGTTCAAATTTATATTAAATGCAGTTGATTTAAGTTGAGTTGATGAACTTTAGAGGCCCTTTTGACCCACTTAAGTAGGACTTAAGCACATCTTTGAATGTAATTTCATAATTACTTCTATTACCTTTTGAAATATTGTTAAAGCATACTGCTTAATGCACTGGATGACTAGTCGAACATCATAAGTCTGACCTATCCATAATTGGCTCAACATACTGTAGAATAGTTCATGTTGCACTACTGTCTTTGCCCACAGGGTGGCAAAAGTGTTTTTGATGTCAGTGCATTGTTAAATTAATCAAATCTCTCTCTCTCTCTCTCTCTCTCTCTCTCTCTCTCTCTCTCTCTCTCTCTCTCTCTCTCTCTCTCTCCAGTCAAAGCTGTCTTCCTCTCTTGTTCCTGCTCCTCCATTTCCTCAGTGTATCTCCACTCCCATTCAGAGACTGGAGCAGTACTGCCAGACACTAGAGGAACTAGGCGGTCTTAATCCCACTTCAGACTCCGCCCTCTCCATCCTAAAACACGCCCAGCGGCATGGAGCAGATCTGCGAGCCAGTGATCTCATCACGGGGTGTCTAGTAAGAGAATAACACATTCATTCATGTCTGAGTCTACAGTAAGTCTTTGTGAAGTCACAGTGCATTTCCACTTAAGTGCTGCCTCCTGGTGGTCAAAAGAGAGCAGCTTGATGCAGTTTAAAGCACAACAGCTCACAACAACAACATAATATTTTAACTTATACATGCTAACATAATACTAACATTTTAAAGTTCCCCTATTATGCTATTTTAGAGGTTCCAAATTTTGTTTTGGAGGTTTCCTACAACAGGTTTACATGCATAAAAGATCAAGAAACACTTTAATTTTCTCACTTTCATTTTTCAATGATTCTCAAATCAGTCTCAAACCCTTTCCGAGAGCCTACTCTGCTCTGATTGGCCAGATGGCCCAGTCTGTTACGATTGGTTTACCAAGTCCTCAGCGATTGTACACACTGTAAAGACAGTAACGATGAGGTCGATTTTCCTCCATTATGAGAAGTTTCAACTGTAATTCCTCACCATCAGCATTAACGTATGTCCATCAACAGACTGATGTGTATATTTCTAATTTACTGCGGTGCACATGCTGGAACTTTATTAACTAATAATAACGGTATATACGTTAGCCGAACACTAAATATATCAATAATTATTCATACTTACAGGTTGTGATTCTGAGGAGCAAGCTGTTCCACATATACTGGGTGCTGACCCATCTTTCAAGAGAAAGCATTTTGTGAATCCCTTGTTGAAATTACGTGTTTGAGGGCGGGTCCAGTTGTTAGCGGTCGGACAATGTACAACATAGGCGGGCATTATGCAAATTTTTTGTATAGTGATGTAGAACCGTAGCGCAGTGGGACTCGACAGACAACTTGTTTAGGTGGTTCAGAGTTGATTAATTCTTTTGGGAGACAATAAATTGATTTATCGTGCACTTTCGACTTTACAACTTTTGCCGCTTTTCCACTGCATGGTACGGTTATGTATGGCTCGCTTAAATAGTACCACCTCTGTTGAGATTCCAAGCATGCCGTACCGATACTTACATGTGACGTGTAAACACTGCAGATCACTGATTGGTCAGAGAGAATCGTCACTACCAGCGTCATTGTATTTGCAGCACGAGACACCAAACCCGCTAGATTAAATAGACAGCAACAGCCACCGCAATATAATTTGTTCACAATTTTTTTTAATTACTTGCTTGAAGAAAAAAAAAAAAATTCAACGACTGATTCATGGTCAGTAGACGAGGTGCAGACGTTCCTGTCGTTGGTAGCCGCGGCGCGGATCCAGCGAGAGCATGGGGCGACCAGGAATGAAAAAAGTTTCAGCATCTGTAACAATCAGTCTATAATCCCACACACTTTGAAGTGATACTAAACTGCAGTGGAAAAGCGAAGCGAGCCGTGCCGTACCGAGCCGTGCCATGCAGTGGAAAAGCGGCAATAGTTAATGTTTACATTCACAAACAGCTATATTACACACTGCAATAAAGGTAATATTCGAAAAACCATAATAGGTGCACTTTAACATCAGAACTGGAGGTCTGAAATTATGAAATTAAGCTAATTACTTTTACAGTATCTTCATCACTTTTACAATCACCACAGCAATGTTGATTTGGACCTCACTGACTTTTATTGTATGGACAAAATCAATTACAGTGGCTCAGTGGTTCATATAGGTTGTCTACAAACCGAAAGGTTGGTGGTTCAATCCGCGGTTCCACCTGACCAAGTGTCGAGGTGTCCATGAGCAAGACACCTAACCGCAACTGCTCCCGACGAGCTGGATGGCGCCTTGCATGGCTGACACCGCCGTCGGTGAATGAGTGAGTGAATGGGTGAATGTGAGGCAAATATGTAAAGCGCTTTGGTGGCATTGGGTCTGTGAAAGCGCTATATAAATGCAGTCCATTTACCATTTTTATATATATATATATATATATATATATATATAAGCTTCAAGATATTAATAAAAACTATAATAACACTGTTCCATGTAGCTCAAATTTCTGCCAACAACACCAAGATAACAGATTTTTGATTTCCAACACATATTCTGTTAAGGATTTACACCTTGAAAGCACTGAAAATGGCTTTGGATAAAAGCATCTGCCAAATGCACAAATAGCAGTGTGATGAATAACATCTGCTTTAATAATGTGCAACACGTACATATCTGTTAAAATCTCAAAAATGTGGTTCATGACCCTTTTCATGAACTCTGTCCCCCCCATTGACAGAAATTACCGTCATTTATGAGACTATGCTCCCCCTCCAATGACAGAAATTTCTGGCTTTCCATGCTTTCATTGTTAGTAAGGGGCGCTGTTTAGGGTGACCACCTGGCTCTTGCTCTGTTGGAGGTCAGCGGACTTGATTTTGCGGGACACGAGGGAGAGAACTTAGCCAACTATTATTATACTAGGTGAATAAATATTGATTTTATATTAGATGTCTTTTTGCAGTGATGTTAACATGCTTTAAATTGCTAATAGGCTTTATAAAAATTTTAATGACGGCGCTGTGAACGTCACTAATAATATAAAACTCATTTTAACAGCACGGGTCTATTCAATCTAAATAATTAAGTGAAAATAATAATCCAATCGCTAAAAAGCACATTTCCAAATAAGCACATAAATTCCATTAGGAAGACTAGAAGGATTAAATGCGTTCTTACCGGATTCAGTGCATCTTGAATTTATATTTTTTGTCTGATCTGGCAGCTTCGAGTAGGGCCTTCTCATTCATTATGTGTCTGTAGAACTGGCAGGTGTAGCTGTAGTTCACTTTCATCAGGAGTTTCACCAGTGTTTGTTTTCCCGCTCTGGCTAGAACCAATATTAATGGTTGCGCTGCGCATGTTCAGTGTTTTCTTATTAACATTTTTTATTGTAGAATTGTAATTTAAAGTACGATGAAATAAAAATGATGTAGACAAAATTAAAATGTGGGACACTGCCTATGACTTGCGGGACAAAGCTTCAAATTTCGATGGTCACCCTAGCGCTATTAGGTATCTTCTGATAGAGTACAGAACCTCCTGATCAAAATTCATGTGACTGAAGACTGAAGCAATGGCTGCTGAAAATTCACCTTTGCGTCACAGGAATAAATTACATTTTAAAATATAAACCAGTTAATTTAAATTGTAATAATATTTCACAGTATTACTCCTTTTACTGTATTTTTTAATCAATGCAGCCTTGGTGAGATTAAGAGACTACTTTCAAAAAAATTAAAAAACCTTAATGTTCCCAAACTTTTGGTGTATATATATATTCAATATTGATCCATCCTCCATAGCATTCATATCATCACACAACAACGAGAAGATGATGCTCTGCTGTGCTTATAAATCATACTAAGTGATTTTTTTTTTAAATGTAAAAATTAAGTAAGTTTTCTGTGATGTTTATGGTTATGGGATAGAATATACAGTTTGTACAGTATAAAATTCATTACATCTATGGAATGTCCCCATAAACCATGAAAACCCAACGTGTGTGTTTCAGATACCCGTGGCAGAGCGTGGAGAGCTGGTGCGTCAGGGTGAGCTGTGTGTGTGCAGTGGAGGCAGACGGAAAAAGACAGGAATCAGAAATGTCTTCCTCTATCAGAACTACGTAATCTTCACCAAACACAAAACAACCAACCTGGGATGCAGTGTGTACAGTTTCAAACACAGCATTAAGGTACACACACACAGGCTGGGGGGTGGGGCATTACTATATTTCTTAACCCACTTTGTAAAATGCAATTATTTAATAATGTACTTTTAATGTAAAACTTTTAATTTTACATTATAAATCATGTTTTTATAATATTTTATTTTGCTTTAAAGTACACTTAATCGAATGTGTTGACTAACATACTACTGCATGTAAAGTATTGATTATATTTTTAACTCCAGTGTGTTCTTTAATATTACATTTAAAATTATATTCTAAATATACTAAATTGCAACAACTAATTACTAATATGTTAGAATACTTGACATTCAAGTTTCAATACATTAAAATACATTTTAGTTCAACATAAATGCTTGTCAGTGCATTCAGCGGTATACAAACCAATTTTATAATTATGAAATTACACAGAAAGATGTACTTAAGTCCTACTTAAGTGGGTCAAAAGGCAATCTAGAGTTCAGCTAATTGCATTTAACATGCAATTAAGTATCTGAAAACATTACATAAAGGGTTAGTTCACCCAAAAATGAAAATTAGCCCATGATTTACTCAGCGTGAAGCCATCCTTGGTGTATATGACATTCTTCTTTCAGACGAATACAATCAGAGTTATATTAAAACATGTCCTGGCTCTTCCAAGCTTTACAATGGGAGTGAATGGCTGGAGAAGATTTGAAGCCCAAAAAAGTGCATCCATCTATGATAAAAATAACCCACACGGCTCCGGTGGGTTAATAAAGGCCTTCTTAAGCGAATCCATGGGTTTTTGTAAGATAAATACCCATATTTATAACTTCTGCCAGACGACCGTACGCACACTACGCAAGTCGACTTGCGCCAAAAGAGTAACCCGTGGCACATACATGACGTAGGATGTAGGAGCATCGTAAGCTTAGAACGAAAGAAAGAAACAATCTCACAGTTTAAACAAATAGGGCTGTGCTCCAACAAAATGAAGCTCCTCTTCTAAATCCTCCGACATTTCTCTTCCAAATGGCTGATTCACAACCGGTGTTTTGTTTTGCTGTTTCCTCTGAGCTTCCGCGTTCGTCATTACGCTTTGCGTCGTGTCAGGGGTTAGTCTTCCACCGTAAATCGATGCGTACAGTCGTCTGTCGGAAGCTAGTGATTATAGTTTATAAAGTTTTAATTATGTGTATTTTCTTTACACAAACGTGTGTTTTCCTTTCTGAAGGCCTTTATTAACCCCCTGGAGCCAAAAGGATCACTTTTATAATGGATGGATGAACTTTTTGGTATTCAAATCAGCCATTTATTATAAAGCTTGGAGGAGACAGGACCTTTTTTTATATAACTCCTAGTGATGGGTTGGTCATGAACGATTCGTTAATTTTGAACAAATCTTTAATATGACTCGGGACTACCGAGTTGTCTCAGAGAGTGATTCGTTCATATTGTGTTGACCACGCTTGCGCAACATCTAATGGATTCGGTACTGGAAACAGAAATGATTAGTTCTTCTTTTGAGTCTTTGGGTTCGGGTGCGAGTCTTTCGTTCTTCATGTCTGTTCCATAGAGGCTATACTGTTAGTACCGAAAAGAGAAATAATTAATTTATCTCTCGAGTCTTGGGGTTCGGGTCCGAGTCTTTCCTTCTTCCCGTCAGTCCCATAGGCTATGCTGTCAGTACCGGAAAGAGAATGAATGTTCACCTCTTGAGTCTTCGGGTCTGATTCTTCTGAGTCTTTCGTTCTTTTGTCACGTGATGAACGAATAACTCGAAACCGAAGACTCAAAAGATGAACTAATTAATTCTGTATCCGGTACCGACTGCATAGTTCAGCCTATATGGGGCTGTCACATGATGAACGAATGACTCGAACCAAAGTCGATAGACTCGAAACATGAACTAATCAATTCTGTATCCGATACTACAGACTGCTTAGCTCCGTTTATGAGGATGTCACAGAATGAACGAATGGAGGTGAGGTAAACTAACAGACTGCATAGCCTGAAGACGAAGATACATTAATTAATCGTTTTTGTTTCTCATAATTTGGCCTATACCTTGCATTGCAATTTTTTTCTTATTCTAAATGTGATCAACATTTGATGTGTTAGGGGCATTTGGCTAACATGTAACATTTTAAATACATTCTGCTGAAATGAATGAAATGACTCGAAAAAAAGATGCGTTCATTTTGATGAACACGATTCAAAGATACGAGTCACTAAAATGATCCGAACTTCCCACTAATAATAACTCAGATTGTATTCGTCTGAAAGAAGAATGTCATATACAACTAGGATGGCTTCACGGTGAGTAAATCATGGGCTAATTTTCATTTTTGGGTGAACTATTCCTTTAAGTATATTCTTTTAAAGTATATTGCTTCTGTAATAAGTGGCATCTTTTTTAGTGTGTACAAATACAATCCAAATATAATCCTAATGTTGGTAGTCTGATCATTAAAACTCACTTCGCATATACTTCTTATACTTATACTTATTTTAATGACCTGATATTTATTCAGGACATTGCACATATACACACATTTGATCTTAGATCGTCACACTAACTGTGTTTCCTCAGACAGGTGAGATGGGCCTCACTCAGAGCGTCGGGGAAGACGGACTGAGGTTTGAGGTGTGGGTGAGACAGGTGTCTCGCACCAGGGACTGTCTCACTCTCCAGGCTGCCAGCGTGCAGGAAAGGGGAACCTGGACCCACGATATCGCACAGCTGCTCTGGACTCATGCCATCCATAACACAGGTCAGGAACTAACCTTTGACCTCTCACCTTTACATCACCAGTCTCCTCTCTTCTCTGATGTCGGTTATGTATTACTCTGTTCATGTTTCTGTTGATCATTTTCTTTTTATGCTGTATTGAATAAAATTACTATATTTATAGTTGACATTTCGCAACATTCTCCTTGTGAAAAAGAGTACACTTTAGCATACATTTAAAAAGATTACTTATTACAGAAATAATAGCCTATACTTTAAAGAATAAAGTGTAAACTGAATGTAATGTTTTGAGACATGCAATTAAACTAAATGTTTTATATATAGTTATATAGTTTACATTTATATTTAATACAATTAGCTGAACTTTAGAGTGTTGTTTGACCCTTAAGTACATCTTTATATTTCATTTCATAATTAAATATGGTTAAATACTGTTGAATGTACTGACAAGCACTTATGATCAACTAAAATATACTTTAATGTCATTTGTATTGAAACTTGTATGGCAAATATTTTAATATTTAATCTTGTATCTTAATCATGCATTTGTAATGATGAACTTGTAATTTTGTACATTTAAAATATAAACTTTAAATGTAATATTGAATAACACAGTACAGTTAAAATTAGTGGTTGACCGATATTGTTTTATTTGATAGCCTATGCCGATATCTTAGAGAGCAGGGTGGCTGATGGCCAATATAAAGCCGATATTTTTATATATATATAAAATACTGCCAGCAGCCATATCACCCTGTAACCCAAGAATGGTTGCCCACTGAAGCTAAGCAGGGCTGAGCCTGGTCAGTACCTGGATGGGAGACCTCCTGAGAAAACCAGGTTAGTGCTAGAAGAGGTGTTAGTGAGGCCAGCAGGGAGCGCTCATCCTGTGGTCTGTCCGGATCCTAACGCCCCCGTATAGTGACGGGGACACTATACTGTTAAAGAGCACCGTCCTTCGGATGAGACGTTAAACAGAGATCCTGACTCTCTGTGGTTATTAGAAATTCCAGGATGACCTTCAAATTTGCCTCATGGCCAAATTTGCCTCATGGCCTCTGTCCATCTTGGCCCCCTAATCATCCCTATATATGCTGATTGGCTTCATCACTGTCTCCTCTCCACCAATAAGCTGGTGTGTGGTGGGCCTTCTGGCGCAGTATGGCTGCCGTCGCATCATCCAGGTGGATGCTGCACATTGGTGGTGGTTGAGGAGATTCCCCCTTCCATGTAAAGTGCTTTTAGTACCTAGAAAAGTGCTTTATAAATGTAACAAATTATTGTGTATATATATATATATATATATATATATGTTACAGGGCACTCAGTAATCTGGTAATTTCAAAATTAATCAATCAACGCTAATTTGACATACAGGACACAGTGAAAACAATATGAATATTACACAGTGGGCAACTGGATAAAGCACAGCATATTGCATAAAATGAAGGATTTAAAGTGTTTCGATCAGGTCTCCTGTGAAGCTGATCTTCTGTCTACATTCACTCACTTTGCACGGACCGGCCGTCACTTGCAGTAACACGTTTATGCAGGCTACAAATGCACACTTCACAAGATATCACAGCTGGATTCGATTAAATCTGCAAGGTTTGTGAAATGAAATGTTTATTAGATATTCAGAGTTCCCTTTCAAGGGAACTTCGAGCTGCGTCAAAGGCTGCGGGAACGCCCCTGCGTTGTGCGTCATGAAGCACGTATGGAATCAGCCCAATGGAGAGATGAAACGTCATAGGCGGGTGACGTCATCGACCAGGAAACTATAAAGCACCCCAAAAACACAAGCGCATTAGCTTCTGTGCTTTCAGTCGCGCTACATGTGAATCTGTCCCTGTGTGATATTGTCTGTCTTACATACCCTGCACCACACAAACAATTTATCCCTATATATATATATATATTGAGAGATTATGGCGGACGAACAGCAGTTTAGAAAGTGTGTTCCTCCCTGCTCGCGTTATTTAACGAGCGGGGATACACATGATCTTTGTGTTGTTTGTTTGGGAGTTCAGCATGCCCAGTTTGCTCTCGAGGGAGCAGACTGTGAGCATTGCGAGCGTTTGCCGTTAAGGACGCTCCGCTTCCGCCGATCGCTCTTTGAGGAGAGGGATCGCTTATCGTGGGGATCGCAGATGGATCTCACAGCGGGGTTTGAGACGGGCTCTGCCTTATCTCTCCCTTCACCTGTGAGATCCAGTGCCTCAGTCCCGGGTTCGGAAGCACGCGCTGCGGTTTCTTCCGCTCGGGCTGAGGCACCAATGCTGCAGCTATCCAGTTCTGAGGAACTTGATGTTGTTAGTGTTGAGGGAGATGTGGAGGATTCGCCACCCCACACTCCTGAGAGTGATGAGCTTATGGAGGTGTTAACAAGAGCTGTTGAAAAACTTAATATTGAATGGCCAGTGACTAGACAGGAGTCTGTTTCTAAATCAAAGTTGGATGAGAGATTTTTGCCGTCACGTGTGCAGCCTCCACGCCGGTGCCTGCCGTTTTTCCATGATCTCCACACCGAGGTGTCGAAATCATGGAGAAAACCGGTGTCATATAGAGTGTTTAGTCCCCAGACTTCAACATACGCTAATATTATGGGAGCCAAGGCTCATGGTTATGGTGCTTTGCCTCGTGTGGAAGAGACGCTTGCGAGCCATCTCTCCCCCGAAGCAGCATCATCTTTTAAGGCACCGGCATTACCCACCAAGCCTTTAAGAAACACTTCGGCTTTGGTGGGTAAAGCATATTCGGCAGCAGGTCAGGCTGCGTCATGTCTGCATACTATGTCAATCTTGCAGGCATACCAGGCTGATCTGCTAAGGGACATGAGTGAGAGTGAGGAGGTCAGTACTGACGTAGTTCGCGAACTGCGTCAGGCTGCTGATTTATCCCTGCGTGCCACCAGAGAATCGGCCAAATTAATGGGTCGTTCTATGGCAGCTCTGGTGGCCGCAGAAAGACATTTGTGGTTAAATCAGACTAATATTAAAGAGAGAGAAAAAGCTTTTCTTTTAGATGCTCCTCTTTCTCCCATGGGGTTGTTTGGTGATGCTGTGAATTCAGTTATCGATAAATTCCAAGAAGAAAAGAAACAAACTGCAGCTTTTAAAAAGTTTCTTCCCCTTAAAGTTCATGTCCCTGGGGCTGCTGGGCGGGAGCAGCCCCGGCCGTCTTCGAGCTCATCACATAGAGCGCAGCAGAGGCAGAGTGTCACGTCTCGTGCTCCCCCTGCTGGACAGTGGGCTCAGCCGCGACACTCTCAGCCGAAGCCTTCTCCCAGTAGAACTGATCTGAGGACAGTTATATTGGCTAAGAAGGCTTCGGCTAAGAAGAAGTCCTGACGCCAAGCCGTTCAGGATGCTGAGGGTGGTCCCCACCGAGGCGGAAAGGTGTTCACCTCTTTTTACGGTGCCCATTCCTCCTCGGTGCCCTCAGGGGCTCGTTCTGCCAACCCCGCCTTTATGCCGGGGCACAGACGATCCCAGCGAGCGCTTTCCCGAGGGACGCTCGCTCCCTCTGAGGAGGGTCTCAGAGCGGTCAGACCAGTTGTTCCCTGCCGGTGCGCCGTTACAGGGCGCTGCGTCTGCTGCTCAAGTTACACCAGAGGCCAGTCTCGAGAGGCTGGTACCCTTAGTAGAATTTCTGGCAGAGTGGAAAAGCCTTCCAAAAATATCTCATTGGGTCCTGCAGACAGTAGAAAAGAAAAAAATATGCTATCCAGTTCAGGTGTCGTCCACCAAAATTCAGAGGGGTTCTGCACACAGTGGTGGGCCCCGAGCAGGCTCTGGTATTGGAACAAGAGGTGAAAACGCTCCTTCAAAAAGAGGCTATAGAACGGGTTCCTCCTCCCAGTTTGGAGTCAGGTTATTACAGCCGATATTTCATCGTTCCAAAGAAGGATGGGGGGTTGAGTCCAATTTTAGACCTGCGCATATTGAATCGCTCGGTAGGGAAGCTAAAATTCAAGATGCTCACTATCAAGCAGATCGTGTCTCAAATCAGGTCCGAGGACTGGTTTGTCACGATAGATCTGAAGGACGCATACTTCCATGTGTCCATCCTTCCACAACACAGGAAGTTCCTGAGGTTCGCCTTCGGGGGCGAGGCGTACCAGTACAGGGTTCTTCCGTTTGGCCTAGCTTTATCTCCCCGCACTTTCACGAAATGCATGGATGCAGCACTAGTGCCTCTGAGGCTTCAGGGCATTCGTATTCTCAATTACATCGACGATTGGTTGATTTTAGCTCAGACCGAGCAGATGGCGGTTCGGCATCGAGATGTCGTCCTCGCTCATATCAGAAAGTTGGGGTTGAGGCTGAACGCAAAGAAAAGTGTATTATCTCCTTCCCAGAAGACCACTTTTCTGGGTGTCGTTTGGGATTCGGTATCGATGCGGGCGCGACTCTCTCCGACCCGCATCGCTTCGATTCTCTCAGCTGTGAAACAAGTGAAGCTAGGCCAGCTACTCACTGTCAAGCAGTTTCAGAGACTGTTGGGTCTGATGGCAGCAGCGTCCAACGTTATACCTTGCGGCCTGTTGTACATGAGACCGCTACAGTGGTGGCTCAGGACCAAGGGATTCTCCCCGAGGGGAAATCCGCTCCGCACGTTCAAAGTCACGCGGCGCTGCCTTCGTGCTCTGGTCATGTGGTGAGAAACTTGGTTCCTATCCAAAGGTCCTGTGCTGGGGGCTCTTTGTCGTCGCATAACGCTAACGACGGATGCTTCCCTCACAGGGTGGGGGGCGGTCATGAGTGGTCGCCCAGCCCAAGGTCTGTGGCAGGATCATCATCTTTCGTGGCACATAAATTGTCTAGAGATGTTGGCTGTGTTTCAGGCTCTGAAACACTTCCTAACAGACCTGAGAGGCCATCATGTGTTAGTTCAATCAGACAACACGTCGGTGGTCTCTTATATAAATCATCAGGGGGGCCTGCGGTCTCGCCGGCTTTACAAGTTGGCCCGTCAGATCCTCCTGTGGTCCCAAGGGAAGCTACTATCTCTGAGAGCAATGTATCTCCCTGGGTATTTGAATGTGGTAGCAGACTCCCTGTCGAGGCAGGGGCCGAGGCCAGGGGAATGGAGACTCCACCCCGAGGTGGTGGAGCTCCTTTGGTTGAGTTTCGGTCGCGCCGAGGTGGACCTATTCGCTTCCAAGGAGACCACTCATTGTCATCGGTGGTTCTCCATCACTCTTCCAGCCCCCCTGGGGTTGGATGCTATGGTGCAGCCGTGGCCGAGGTCACGTCTGTACGCCTTTCCCCCGATTGCTCTGTTACCAGGAGTTCTGGAGAGGGTCCGCCGGGACGGGGTCAGTCTACTACTAGTAGCCCCGTTCTGGCCGGCCCGAGTATGGTTTGCGGACCTGATTTCTCTCCTGGACGGTTCTCCTTTGGAGCTCCCGGTCAGGAGGGATCTACTCTCCCAGGCGGGGGGCACGATACTTCACCCCCGCCCAGAATTGTGGAAACTGTGGGCTTGGCCTCTGAGGGGGCCCAGCTCATAGACTCCGGTCTCTCAACCGAGGTTGTTGAGACCATTCTTAACTCCAGAGCTCCATCCACGAGGAAGCTTTATGCCTTGAAGTGGAAACTTTTCACTTCTTGGTGTGGAGAACACCTGCAGGACCCAGTTAACTGCCCAGTGGGTGCAGTGCTGGAATTCCTGCAGGAGCGCTTCTCCACAGGGTTATCCCCCTCCACACTAAAGGTGTATGTGGCGGCACTAGCTGCTTACCACGTCCCTTTCAGTGGAGTTTCTCTTGGGAGACACCCGCTTATAACTCGTTTCCTCCGTGGCACTTTGAGGCTGAGGCCAGCAGTTCGTACGAGGGTGCCGACTTGGGATCTGGCCACTGTATTAGAAGGTCTTTCCCTAGCTCCTTTTGAACCTATCGAAGAAGTTCCCGAGAAGTTTCTCACTTTTAAGACTATCTTTTTGCTTGCTATCTCTTGACTAAAAAGAATCGGAGATTTGCAGGCTCTGTCGGTTTCACCCTCGTGCCTGGAATTTGCACCTGGCATGGTTAAAGCTTTTCTGCATCCTAGACCAGGTTACGTTCCTAAGGTTCCTACTAATATTGTTAGACCTACGGTTCTGCAGGCTTTCTGTCCTCCTCCATTTATGTCATCGGACCAGGAGAAACTTAATTCACTCTGCCCTGTTAGGGCATTAGACGCTTATGTTCACAGAGCTGCCCTGTGGAGGAAATCAGAACAACTTTTTGTATGTTTCGGGACCACCCAGGAAAGGGTGTCCGGCGTCTAAACAGAGAATGAGCAAGTGGGTGGTTGAGGCTATCTCACTTGCTTATGAGTCGGCTGGCCAGCCTTCACCTTTGGTTGTCCGAGCTCACTCTACCAGGAGTATGGCTGCTTCTAAAGCTCTTTTGTCGGGGGTTTCCCTGAGTGATGTTTGTGATGCGGCTGGATGGTCTTCACCGCATACTTTTATTAAGTTCTATGACCTAGACTTAAGCTCTACCCCTGGGGCACAGGTGCTCTCGTCCTCTGTGCGCTAGTCTCACATGACGGTCATTTGGTCCTATGGCGACGTGGGTATTCGCGTTCCCGCAGCGTTTGACGCAGCTCGAAGTTCCCTTGAAAGGGAACGTCTCGGTTACGTATGTAACCCTAGTTCCCTGATAGGGAACGAGACGCTGCGTCGCTCCGCCATACTCCCGGCACTCCCGTTAGCGCTTCCTTCAAGCCTATCAGAAGCTAATGCGCTTGTGTTTTTGGGGTGCTTTATAGTTTCCTGGTCGATGACGTCACCCGCCTATGACGTTTCATCTCTCCATTGGGCTGATTCCATACGTGCTTCATGACGCACAACGCAGGGGCGTTCCCGCAGCGTTTGACGCAGCGTCTCGTTCCCTATCAGGGAACTAGGGTTACATACGTAACCGAGACGATTTGTTTAAATGATGTAGATGTGCATTTGCTGAATGTTGACGGTAAATGAGAAAATATTTTAGCCTGATTGTTTGCCTTTTCTGTTTCAAATACTATAAAAGCAAACGCTTTACTTTTTCGCATACCATTTACTTACTTTTTTTACCAGTTCTGTCTAACAAAGTATTAGATATGACTGACAGAGATCGTAAACTAATGAAGAAGGAGAATGTGAGTAAGCGCTGTGTGATCCTAGACAGTAAAAGAAATGGACACAGCGACCCCATTGATTTCAACGAAGACTGAAGCCCGATTAGTGCACTTCCTGTCTGATGGCTGAGCGACTGTGCAGGCTTAACCCTCTGGGGACGGTATGGGCGGTACCGCCCAAAATGACATACTTTTACAAATGTGTAATTATCTTAAAAACTATTAATGATAGAGAGGTGCGCTCTTTTTTGCCGTCTTCCTCAGATTCCGCTGTAAACAGTGATAACAAACTTACCCGGCTTGTATACACACTTCCTTGTTGCGCAATACCACTTCGTCAAAGGCCAATGAAATCGATGTTGTTTGGCAGATTCACGAGCAACAACCAATGAAAGAATTGCCGATGGAGGAATTTTTTTCTTACCCAATCAGAGGAAGGTTACCATGACGTATTCTAGCAAATCGTAGGACTCTGTAGCCTTGCAAGGGGTGGTACTATATACTATTACGCAAACAGTGTTGAGTGGCAGAGACGACAGAAAGCGAACGGACGCGTCGAGTATAAACAAGGCTTTACGGAGCGAGAGCGCACAGAGATATGAGAGAGAGACAGAACAATTATAATATATATATATATATACACACATACAATTATAGCATTATTTATTGTTTTAGCACTTTTATGATGGCAAGCAGTAAACGATTTACGGTGGAACAAGCTCTGGAAAATTACTGGAGAGTGACGAGGAGAAAGCATTGCTTAGAAAATTCTAAGCATTCCTAAGAAAAACGCCTGGGACTATTTGTAAATAAAGTTAAATTTTTCATTGTTCTTTACACATTTTATTTAACAATTACACATGTCTGTCAAGCAAAGGCTTTGACAAATATATTTTTTGTTCAAAAACTGTTCACTATTGCTGTGTGATGTGTGATTTACAGAAAAATAAATGCCAAAAATTAAATTTCCGTTTTTGAAATTCTCTAGTTTATGGTACATTTTCACACATACTTCCTTTATAAAGATATTACATGTGTGCTTATGTTAGCTTAGGGACTTCTGAATCCATAGATACCAAACACATAGTGTTCCATCTCCATTACGTATAGTTTATAAGCCCAAATGTAAAAATAGAGAAAACGGACCAAAAAGAGCTTAGTCCCCAGAGGGTTAAACTGAGCTTGACGACAGCCTGACAGTTGTAAATCTTCTAGTAGCTGTGCCAAGACAAATCTGAATCACCTAATTCCTCAAAAACGTTGTTGAAATATTTTGTCCCGCTGGGGTAATCCCTAGACTTTATGCCTCTATGTCCCCCCGATGGCCTCATAGACAGTAAAAGATTGCTTGCGAGCTTCTCCTCCTGTCTATACGGTAATGGCTCTATTGTGCGACAGAAAGTCGCGTGGTTATGACGCAATCGTTAGCCCATTTTTACAAAAACGGCTTCTACGGGCTCATAACGTAAGATACAAAATAATGGACCCTTTTATACATTGTCATGTTTCTTTAGAAATAAATAATGGAAAAATGAAGTCTTTGGACGCCTCAGATGTAAAGTTATTCGCTTACAAGAGTGCTTCAGGAGTTCTACGAATTATGTGGAAATTGATAAAAGTGGCATGGGAAAAGAAGGTTGTACCTAGGGCATGGCGCCGAGCAGGTGGAGTCTTTATACCTAAAGAAAAAGATGCTACAAGCATCAGTCAGTTTCGTCCTGTTTCACTATTAAACGTCGAAGGTAAGATTTTCTTCAGCATTATTGCGCAGAGATTGTCAACCTACCTATTAAAGAATGGCTTCATTTATACTTCAGTTCAAAAAGCGGGCATTCCAGGGTTCTCAGGATGCTTAGAACACATCAATGTTATCTGGCAACGAATTCAATCAGTTAAAAACGAGAGGAAGGAGCTCCATGTGACATTCCTGGATTTGGCTAATGCATGTGGTTCAGTACCACATGAGCTTCTTTGGGCAGCATTTGATTTTTTTAGAGTACCAATGTCAATAACAAATTTAGTGAAAGCTTATTTTGGAGATTTGCTATTTAGTTTCTCAACTCCAAAATTCAGCACCGCATGACAATGCTTAGAGGTTGGAATAATGGCAGGATGCACCATTTCTCCACTGGCTTTTACCATGGCAATGAAAGTAATCATTAGGGCATCAAGATGGGTAGTAGGAGGAGAGCGCTTGGCTTCTGGGATGCGACTACCACCAATCAGAGCATACATGGATGACATGACAACCATGACTACAACAGTAGCCTGCACTAATCAGTTATTGGGGAAGTTAACAGATAATATCGAATGAGAACGAATGCAATTTAAGCCCTCTAAATCAAGGAGCATCTCGATAGTTAAAGGAAAGGTAGTAGATAAAACATTCTTCATTAATGGTGAGGCAATACCAACAGTTTCTGAGAAGCCAGTGAAGAGTCTTGGGAGATGGTACGATGGGGATCTAAAGGACACAGTTCGAGTGGGAGAAGTTAGACGACAAGCAGTGGAAGGGTTGAAGAGCATAAACAGCTGTGCTCTACCAGGCAAACTAAAACTCTGGTGCTTTCAGTTTGGTCTACTGCCAAGGTTGCTGTGGCCATTGACTGTTTACGAGGGATCTTTGACAACAGTGGATAAGCTGGAAGCGTTAATAAGTTCATACATCAGGAAATGGTTGGGAGTTCCACGCTGCCTCAGCAGAGTGGGACTTTATAGTAAAGGAGTATTGCAGCTGCCAGTCTCTGCTTTAACCGAGGAGTTTAAGTGTGCCACGGTCAGACTGGAAATGACTTTAGCAGAGTTACGCGACAAATGTGTAAGGGAGGCAGCCCCTGTGGTAAAAACTGGTAGAAAGTGGTCGGCAAAGAAATCTGTAGTAGAGGCAAAGGCTGACCTTCAAATTGGGGATATCGTGGGACAGGTACAGCATGGAAGATGGGGTTTTGGGCTCAGTTTAGCTCCTCCTAAATGGCACAAGGCAGGCCCACCTCAAAGGAGGAAGCTGGTAGTCAACGAGGTGCGAAAATAGGAGGAGAGGATGAGATGTATAAAGGCCAAGCAGGGAGAGTGGATGAGATGAGAGAGTGGAACAACGCAAAATGGGCTGGCAAGACCTTTGGTCAATGGAAGAGAGTAGGATCAGTTTCCTTATTAGGTCAATCAATGAACAAACAATGTTCATCACCTGCCACATTAAGGCACATTTTGACAGGATATAAGGTGGCTCTTAGCCAAGGTCGGTTTACTTGGCGCCATAACCAAGTATTGCGATGTTTGGCTTTAGCATTGGAAGGCAAGCGTAGTATGACCAATAAGTTGCCGCCTGTTCTAGCAAAACATTACACGCGGAAGACAATATCCCTCCGCCCAGGCGAGCAACCACCAAGAAAAGGTGCTAACACCAATTCTCGCCCAGGAAAACTGTAAGCTGCTAGGGACTGGAAGATGCTGGCTGATCTGGATCAACGGCTTATTTTTCCACCTGAGATTGCCACCACTAACCTACGACCAGATATTGTTTTGTGGTCTGGATCAGCACGCATTGGTCAACTGATAGAGTTAACAGTGCCATGGGAGGATGCGGTAGATGAGGCATATGAGAGGAAGAAACTGCGGTATGCTCATCTGGCCACTGAAGCAGAACAGCGAGGATGGAGAGTCCAGGTTTATCCAGTGGAAGTGGGTTGTCGAGGTTTTGTGGCACACTCTACAACCCGGTTCCTCAGAGACGTCGGATTCAAGAGTTGCGTCGCACAGTAAAGAACTTATCTGAAGCAGCAGAAAGGAGCAGCAACTGGCTGTGGTTAAGACGGAACGATTCTAGCTGGCTGTGTACAGGCCGCCATGCTACGGTTTCGTAGAATTCTTGAAAACTTGAAGAGTCTGTTGGTTTATTTGTATAGGTTGTATAGTATTTACAGTCATTACGTTCCCGTGTATATTGCGTGAATGGCAGGTGGTTGGGCAGATATTGTGTTTTGCGGTAGGTGGTATGCCATACGGAACCGTTAGCACTGAAACTGCATATTAACGCACCAGTGGGGCTCGACAGCCTTATTCAAACGGGTTGGCGCGTATGGTTGGGTTGCGGAGAGATTGTGAGATTGTGGTTAGGTCTCAGCAGCAGGAGGGATGTAGAGGTCAGTAAGCTGGGCTGAGTTGAGTGGGGGACGGAGGGGGGTGACTCTGGGACGCCAGAGTCACTGTCGAGCCCTCTTGAGGTGTCGTGGGCTAGTCGACGAAACACTGAGGACGGAAGGTGCCCACTTGAAGACCCTAGAGATGTCCCCTACTCAGCTCAATCCAGACGGTTTTCATGGGGGGACCGCACTGTGGTTGCAGCCGTTGTGTGTGCTGACGCATTTTAACACTAGACAGAAGGAGATTTACATCACCATATGGAAAGAAGCGTAAATGGATAGAGAAGCATAGGTTACTGTAAAGCTATGTCTTAGTTGGTGCTTATCTTGGCGAAAGCCGAGTACAAATCAGCATGAAGTTTTAACATCTACTCTCGTGTAATGGAAATCTTGTATACCCGTGTACCCCGTGGTTTTTGTGTACACTTGAATTTAAAATAATTTTTCCTTCAAGCAGAGGTATGGCCACTTCTACAGATATAAGTCGACCAACATTACTTCTTTTATAATAGCTTTGGATTGGCCATGCCGTGGTTTCCCACGTACACTTATTCTAAAGTAACATTAAATTTAAACAGAGGTAAGACACACACAAATTTAGGTTGGTCAAGCAGCAATTTGCTGTCCTAAACGGAAATTAACTTCTTGTCTTTACAAACCAAGTACACTTGAATTAGTGTCAAATATTAGTCGTCACTAATCTGACGCAGATTTTGCGGTAACATACAAATCCGTTTAATCTAATTGGGAAAACAATTTTAGATTAAGTCAGAATAAAATCAAATGTTTACAATTTAATTATGTCAGGTAAATGTATCATGCCAATTTCATAATCAGTTCAAAGATAGTAATACAAAACATCAAATGCTCTGGAATAAAGGGAAAAGATGTGAACCTGACATTAGAAAATACATGATGCTGAGTGTCTTGCCCACACTCCCCATCACGGCTAATTTGAGCTACAAATCGCCCTGAGCTTCTCGCTGCATCAGACCGAGACAGAAACTTATTTCACATGGAAACATTTGCTAACAATGGGAATTTGCATTTAGAGTTTACACCTTTTGGGAGCAGGATGCCATTTGCCTGGAAAACACACCCTCCTCTGTGTGCAAGTTATCTCTAAACTCTTAAAAAACTTAATTACCTTTTGGTTTACTTCTTTGGGAATGAGACCTTTGTACCAATCACACTGAGACATTTCAAATGATACTAAACATGTATAATACTATATGTTAATTATTCACATTAAACCATATAGATTTTTGGGTGAATATCTGGTTATCTCAGCGTGAGAGAGAGACAACATGGGGAGGTGATTGACTCGGGGATGCTAGTTTCTCAAGAGTGAGTCAAATGTTAATTTCGAGAAAGGTCCTTAGTCTTCTTGGGGAGTGGTCGTTCCTCAACCAGACTTCCCGGCATTTTCTAATTTATTAATTCTTACAGTTTACATGCCTACTCAGATATGACGATTGAGACACAATTAAATACAGACCAGCCTGGTTATTAAAAAGTTATTTATAAAAGTTATTCTGCCAAAAAATTTCCTCTGCAGTGGTGAGAGAAAAACACTGACATTTGCGATTCAGACTGGACCACTACTTCCTGTGATTTCTAAAATTACCAAACGTCACCATGTAAATTGTCAGAATAAGTCTTATGATACTTGCAGGTGATGTCTTGATAGGCAGCGTACTAGGATTTTGAACAGTTTTTGATTTATTTATGTTTTACACAACTTTAGCTTTAGATTTTACTGTCAAAAATCCATTTGTTAAATACTACAAAGTTCTGCTTAATTAACTAAGTGCCCATTCTCCCTAATTATTGAGCTCTTAAATATGAATACTTTGCAGTTATTGACCTAGTTATTTATGTATAATTAAGACAACATTACAAGACATTTTAATTAGATGTCTTCTGTCCATGTATGTTTTTTTTTTTCTGCAGGATCTTGTCTAGGGGCAGTTTTTGGAAAAGACCAATTTGTGATTAATGATTAATTAATTATGGGAATTGGAGCCGTGTCAGTAATTAAGGCATTGATTTTCATTTACTTTTGTCATATCTTTAAGCAAATGAGACTTAAATTATACTTTACTCCACATTGTATTCTGTTTTGTTCATTAACCATAGTGTTTAATGGTGTTCCCTTTCGAGGGAACTCGGACTGCGTCGAATGACACTTTGGGGGGGAGGGGGGGGCATCTGAAGTATGAATGAAACTAATCCAATCCTGACCTGATTGGTGTTGCGTCATGATGTAACATGTGACGGCATACACGGAAGCTACAAAGGCACGCCGGCACACAACAGAGTTAGCTTTTTGCTCTTCAGCAAGCGCTCTGTGTCAAACTGTCTGTCCTATTTGGTGTTGTTTGTCCCATAAGAATTGTCCTAAATAAAGGTCTGCAAGAAAAAAGAAATTGCAATATAGAATCTATAGTGGCTCGGATCTCGCGTTTGCCGAGGCAGCGCGTTGATTAAAGGTCTGCATTGCAATACAGAATCTATAGTGGCTCGGATCTCGCGTTTGCCGAGGCAGCGTGTTGATTACGAGTCTACTCTGCAATGAAGATTCTGTGGCTGGGATCTCGCGTTGTCGAGGCAGCGCGTAGATTTAAGGTCGTACATTACAATACAGAATCTATAGTGGCTCGGATCCCGTGTTTGCCGAGGCAGCGCGTAGATTACGGGTCTACATTGCCATGAAGATTCTGTGTGTGTGCGAGGCATGAACAGTCAGCTCCTGAGGGTGCTGGCTGTGTTCATTGAGAAATATCTCGACGCGCACAGCCGTGCGTTTTCGGGTGTTTCAGCCTCGATCGTGTTGATTTTCTTCTCGAGAGATGAAAACCAAATATATTGTGAAGACAGCAATCGCGTCCGCCCATCGAGAATTGTTTTCGGTCGAACCCTGCCGGAGATCCCCTTCAGGGGAGAGCCTGGTTCCTTTGGTAAAATATTTTGATGCATGGAAAAATCTCACAAATATTTATCCATGGGCCCTGTGCACCATTCAAAAGGGGTACAGGCTGCAGTTCAGTTTCCATCCACCAAGGTTAAACGGGGTGGTCTGGACTGTAGTCGACCCAGTGCAAGGTCGGGTATTGGAAGTAAACTTCCTGCTGGTAAAGGAGGCTATCCACCTTATTCTGCTCTAAACAATGGGTGCCGCCATGACGACGACTCCGGCTGCCTACTTCTGGTTCGTACTGTATTAGCAGTGAGAGAATGAGTTCAGGCTCTACATGTGCTGCTGTTGGTTGTTTTAACAATTCAAAGAAGATAAAAAACTTTTGAGGAACTGGGTGCTTTGAACATAAGATAAAAAGGAGAGAATGCCTATGTCCGGTTCTGTATCAGCTACATTCAATACCAGAGAGTAGACGTTTTTGGTTAGCTGCGCTAAAACTGAAGCATCCAACGAAAAGGTGTAATACGTTACCAGTAGGGATGGGCATTTCAAGCAAAAATAATATTCGAAGATCGCTGGGTATTATGCAATTAATATTCGAGAATCGCACCCCTCCATCACATCACGCACACATGCATGTAAAGGCTATAGGCTACACACCAGAGCACATGAGCAAAGCGGAGCAGTGTGACGCTTAAATATAAGTTAAACAAAAAAAAAACTAAACATACGTTTTATAATTAAGTTTCACAATATAATGTTTTTTTTTATTTTTATTTCATCTATGTTGATTATATGAAAAGGGAACCGCATAAGATGAGTCAGATATGATCATAAGATGCCCAATATATCGGAAAACATTTGGAATGGCTCAGACATGATTTTGACCACTTATCAAGTTTTGTTTTGTAGAAAGCCTTTCTTTAAAGTGAATTTCGTTTAGTATAAATTGTATCTTCATTTTTATCAATGTTTTATCAACAAATTGCCTGGAATAATAAATAAGAAGCACAAATAGTAGATATACAGGACACGGAGGCGCGGGCGCGTGAACGGGAGCGCGTCTTATCAATCAACAAAACTCAGCGTATAAGTTACTTGCCTCACAAACATGATAAGTATATCTATAGAAAGCTTGAAATGTGTACTTTTAAACAAAATAATTAAAACAAGCAGAATGGGCTGCTCTCTGCTTATGTAGCCTATATGTTAATTTGTATGAAGTGTCCATTTCTCTCTATAGGCGCGTTCACTACTGCGAAGATGGCGAGTCAGTATCATCAAATTTATCTTTGCAGTCGACACTTACAGAAAACACTAGTTATTAATAAAAAATTCAAATGTTTAATGCATAATCATTACTTTTGCCGGGTTTTTTGTGGCAAGCTTATGCGTGCGTTGAGATGCAGAATAGGCAATATATTACGAAAACACTCATTATGGTTTAGCATTCTCTCCCATATAGTATACATAACTTCCAACCCAACTTCAGTCGTGCACGGGCAGGGGCGGACCTACTTATTTCACATATTTTCTAACCAGCACATCACTGCGGCATTCTGAGCAAGTGGCGCTTAATCTTCATAAAGCTTCGAACCGGAAAAGGATAACCGGCTTCCGGTTCAAACCCGCTATGAATCATGTGTAAATTCGCTAACCAGGAAAAAGGTGGATAGAACGTATTCCTCCACCAGACAGGGAGTCCGGGTTTTACAGCCGCTTCTTTATAGTTCCCAGAAATGATGGGGGGTTGCGTCCAATAATAGATCTCAGACACTTGAATCGTTCTCTGAAATTTTAGAGCCAAGATCCAAGATGGCGCCGCAGACGGCTGCCTCGGTGTTGGGCTCTCCAGCCATTGTGTTGTTTTTGTTCGTTTGTTCTAAGTTTAGTCATTCTTTTCCTATCAGTTTCACCAAAGACGAACTACTGGACATTAGGAAACACACACCAGATAACTTTTCTACAGTTTTTGATTATTCGGACGTCTTGCAGGACATACTCGTTGGAGGAGCAGCGTTGTTGTTCAAACGCACGGTCAGAGGCAAACACGGGAAGCGAGCCGGCGTGCTTTTTAAACTCCTCGAGCGCGGCCTGTGCACTGCACTCCCCAGTATTCATATCGCGAATCTCCGATCCCTTCCTAACAAAACGGACAAACTTCTTCTCCTCACCCGCACTAACAAGGATTTTTTAAACTCTACTGCTCTGTGCTTCACTGAAACCTGGCTGAGTGAAGCCATACCGGACAACGCAATACATCTGCCGGGCTTCCAGCTGTTCCGAGCGGATCACATCGCGGAGCTAACGGGGAAAACAAGAGGTGGTGGATTGTGTTTCTACATTAACGAAAGTTGGTGTTCAGATGTAACAACACTGAAGAAGATGTGCTCTCCAAATTAAGAGGCACATTTCATAAACTGTAAACCTTTCTACTAGCCTCGGGAGTTTTCCTCTTTCATTCTCGTGAATTTATTCATCCCTCCAGACGCGTGAGCACGGCGCTACAACAGCTGGCTGAACAAATAGCTGAAACAGAACAAAGGTATCCTGACTCTCTTTTAATCATTCTTGGGGATTTTAACAAAGCAAATCTTTCCCGTGAACTACCAAAATACAGACAGCACGTTACATGTCCCATCCGAGACAGTAATATACTGGACCACTGTTACACCACAATAAAAAATTCGTATCACTCCGTCTCACGAGCACCTTTGGGGCTCTCTGATCACGGTTTGGTTCATCTCATACCGACCTACAGGCAGAAACTGAAATCAGCTAAACCTGTAATAAGGACTGTAAAAAGATGGACTAATGAAGCAGAGCAGAATCTACAGGCCTGCTTTGATTGCACTGATTGGACTGTTTTTGAAGCTGCTACCAGCGATCTGGATGAGCTCACAGATACTGTAACATCATATATAAGTTTCTTTGAGGATACATGCATTCCTACCAGGACATTCTTATCATTTACTAATGATAAATCATGGTTTACTGGAAAACTCAAACACCTTCGTCATGCCAAAGAGGATGCATACAGAAGTGGGGATAAAATCTTGTATAACCAGCCCAGAAACAGACTGACAAAGGAGACTAAAAGAAGCTACTCAGAAAAACTGAAAAAACAGTTTTCATCCAACGACCCATCATCAGTCTGGAATGGCCTGAGGAACATCACCAACTACAAGTCACCATCCCCCCGATCTGTGGACAATCAACACCTGGCTGATGATTTAAACTCATTTTATTGCAGCCCTCATTCACACCACACACTGGCTCTGACCTGCACTTCACACATTCACCATCACCTCCTGCACCCCCATTACTCCCCCCTCCTGCCATCCAACCTGAGCTTAAGGTCTGTGTGGAGGACGTGAGCAGAGTCTTCAAAAAACAGAAGACTAGGAAAGCCTCAGGCCCAGACGGCATCTCATCTGCTTGTTTAAAAGCCTGCGCTGACCAACTGGCCCCGGTCTTCACGCAGATCTTCAATAGATCATTGGAGCAGTGTGAAGTTCCCTGCTGTTTCAAACGCTCCACTATCATTCCTGTCCCCAAAAAACCCAAAATCACTGGACTTAATGACTACAGACCTGTCGCTCTCACGTCTGTGGTCATGAAGTCGTTTGAAAGACTGGTGTTGGCCCACCTGAAGGACATCACTGGACCCCTGCTGGATCCCTTTCAGTTTGCTTACAGAGCAAACAGGTCTGTGGATGATGCAGTCAACATGGGACTGCATTATATCCTGCAACATCTCGACAGACCAGGGACTTATGCAAGGATCTTCTTTGTGGACTTCAGTTCTGCCTTCAATACCATCATGCATGGTCTTCTCACAGCAAAACTGACCCAGCTCTCCATACCATCCTCGATCTGTCAGTGGATCACGAGCTTCCTGACGGTCCGGCAGCAGCGAGTGAGACTGGGGAAACACACATCCAGGACTCCCACCACCAGCACTCTCGCCCCCCAAGGGTGCGTTCTCTCCCCACTGCTCTTCTCCCTGTACACTAATGACTGCACTTCTAAAGACCCCACTGTCAAGCTCCTGAAATTTGCCGACGACACCACTGTCATCGGTCTCATCCGAAACGGTGACGAGTCTGCTTACAGACTGGAGGTTGAACAGCTGGCTGTCTGGTGCAGTTATAACAACCTTGAGCTGAACACGCTGAAAACAGTGGAGATGAACGTGGACTTCAGGAGGAACAGCCCAGCACTCCCCCCACTCACCATCATGAACAGCACTGTGGATGCAGTGGAGTCATTCGGGTTCCTGGGCACTTCCATCTCTCAGGACCTGAAGTGGGACAATCACATTGACTCCATTGTGAAAAAGCCCAGCAGAGACTGTACTTCCTTCGCCAGCTGAGGAAGTTCAACTTGCCACAGGAGCTGCTGATTCAGTTCTACTCAGCCGTCATTGAGTCTGTCGTATGCACTTCCATCACTGTCTGGTTTGTTTCAGCTACCAAATCAGACAACAGGAGACTACAACGGACAGTCCGGACTGCGGAGAGGATTATTGGTGCCCCCCTGCCAAACCTCCAGGACCTGTACTCTTCCAGAATGAGGAAGAGAGCAGGTAAAATCATCACAGACTCCACTCACCCTGTACACCACCTGTTTGAATTGTTAACGTCAAGACGGCGACTCAGATCACTGGCCACAAGAACATCTCGGCACAGGAACAGTTTCTTCTCACAGGCCATTTCACTCCTGAACAGTTAACACTCCTCCCAAGGCATATGCCTTAAGTGCAATACTCCCACTGTTTAGTGCAATACCCTACAACTCAGGTGATACTTATATGTAGATTTATTTATTTATAATATTCAAAACACTATAAATATGTTCATAATCTGTAAATCTGAAAATGTCTATTCTGACTAAACCCAACTGTGATACTTTTATTCTCATATATTTTTATTTTTATTTTTTTATTATAATTTGTAGTATTATGTTTCTTGTTGTATTTGTATATGTCCACTGGAAGCCTGAGTACCAAAACAAATGCCTTGTGTGTGCAAGCACACTTGGCAATAAAGCTCTTTCTGATTCTGATTCTGAGGAGATTCAGGTTCAAGATGCTCACTATTACCATCATCGTGAGTCAAATTCAATCCGAGGATTGGTTTGTCACGATAGATCTAAAGGACGCATACTTCCACATATCCATCCTTCCATCTCACAGGAATTTCCTGAGGTTCGCTTTCGGGGGCGAAGCGTACCAATACCGGGTTCTTCCGTTCGGCCTAGCTCTCTCCCCAGGCACATTTACCAAATGTATGGATGCAGCTCTAGCACCCCGAGGCTCCAGGGCACCAGGGTACTCAATTATATCGATGACTGGCTGATTCTGGCCAAGTCACAAGAGCTGGCGGTTCGGCATCGAGATGTCGTCCTCGCCCACATCCAAAGCCTGGGTTTGAGACTCAACACGAAAAAGAGCGTGTTGACACCAGCCCAGAGAACCACGTTTCTGGGAGTGGTGTGGGACTCGGTCACGATGCGGGCACAATTGTCTCCTGCACAAATTGAGTCCATTCCGGCCACAGTGTCCAGGATAAAGCTAGGCCAAGCCATTACTGTGAAACATTTTCAAAGAGTGTTGGGGCTCATGGCAGCAGCGTCCAACATTATTCCATTTGGCCTGCTGCACATTAGGGCCCTCCAGTGGGGGTTGAAAACCAAGCGGTTCTCCCCGAGGGGGAACCCGTTCCGCATGATCAGGGTTACGCGCAGATGCCTTCGTTCCCTATCTATGTGGAAAAAAGCTTGATTTCTGTCCCAAGGTCCAGTGTGGGGAGCGTCATGTCGCCGGAAAATCGTTTCAACAGACGCCTCCCTCACGGGTTGGGGTGCGGTACTTGGACGGCCGCTTTACGACAGGCCTATGGCAGGACCATCATTCCTCCTGGCACATAAACTGCCTGGAGATGTTGGCGGTGTTCCAAGCTCTGAGGAGCTTCCTGCCGGACCTCAAAGGTCATCATGTCGTTGTGAGGTCAGACAATATGTCGGTAGTGGCCTATTTAAACCATCAGGGGGGGCTGAGGTCTCGCCCTCTATGCAGACTAGCGACTCAGATCCTCCTGTGGTCCCAGGGGAAACTGTATCTCTAAGAGCAACATACATCCCAGGGAGTCAAAATCAGGGAGCAGACATCCCGTTGAGACAGGGGCTGAGGCCCGGGGAATGGAGACTCCACCCCGAGGTGGTGGAGTCAATATCTCAGAGGTTCGGCCCAGTGGAAGGGGACCTATTCGTGTCTCGAGAGACGACCCATTGTCCACTGTGGTTTTCCCTCACTCATCCAGCCCCGCTGGGGTTGGATGCCATGGTGCAGACGTGGCCGAGGCTGCGTTTGTATGCATTTCTCCCGATCGCTCTGCTCCTGGGAGTTTTAGAGAGAGTCCGTCGCGACGGGATCAGTCTACTGCTGGTAGCCCGTTGTGGCCGGCCCGAGTATGGTTCTCAGACATTGTATCGCTCCTAGACGGCCCTCCTTGGGAGATTCCCCTCAGGACGGACCTGCTGACACAGGCAGAGGGCTCAATATTTCACCCTCGGCCAGAGCTATGGAAGCTGTGGGTCTGGCCCCTGAGGGGGCACAGTACCTAGAGGCCGGCCTATCAGCTGGAGTAGTGGAGACCACACTCAGCTCTAGAGGTCCCCCCACGAGGAAATTGTACGGGTTAAAGTGGAATGTCTTTACCAATTGGTGTAGAGAGTGTGAGGTGGATCCAGTTAACTGCTCAGTGGCTTCAGTTCTGGAGTTCCTCCAAGATCGCTTTTCAGCTGGTCTTACCCCGTCCACACTCAAGGTGTACGTGGCTGCCATTGCGGCTTTCCACGCTCCTCTGGGTGATGGGCCTCTGGGGAGACAGCAGTTGGTCGTACGTTTCCTCCGTGGGGCTTGGAGGATGAGACCTGTGGCTCGTACCAGGGTTCCCACATGAGACCTGGCAGTGGTTCTCGAAGGGCTGGCCGAGGCCCCCTTTCGAACCACTGGAGTCGGCTGAGGCCAAGAACCTTTCCCTGCAGGTGGTTTTTCTGTTGGCCATTACTTCTCTGAGGAGGGTAGGAGATCTCCAGGCGCTCTCTATATCTAACGGGTGCCTGGAGTTTGCTCCAGGCAATATTAAAGCCATCCTACATCCTAGGCCGGGCTATTTCTATGGTTCTGCAGGCTTTTCATCCTCCACCTCACGTGACGGCGGATGAGGAGAGACTTCATCTGCTCTGCCCTGTTAGAGCTCTAAAAATTTACATTCATAGGTCCTCTTCATGGCGGAAGTCAGACCAGTTGCTGGTGTGTTTTGGGTCGCCCAAGACGGGGTCTTCCCGCCTCAAAACAGACCATCAGCAACTGGATTGTCCATGCTATTGCCTTGGCCTACCAGGTGCGCAATCTGCCTTCACCTTTGGCCGTGAGGGCTCATTCAACCAGAGGCATGGCATCCTCTAGAGCCCTCCTCTCGGGGGCCCCATTTAAGAGGTCTGCGATGCAGCAGGATGGGCCACCCCCCACACCTTTATTAGGTTTTACAGTCTGGACATCCCGTCTACGCCTGGCACTCTCGTGCTCTCGTCCTAAGTGTGCCTGTGAGCAGCTTCACACCACGACAGGCTCAAACGTGGGTACTCGTTCCCCCGAAGTGTCATTCGATGCAGTCCGCGTTCCCTCGAAAGGGAACGTCCTCGGGTTACGACTGTAACCCTTGTTCCCTGAGAAAGGGAACGAGGACTGCGTCCCTTCGTCAGGCCTTCCCCTCCCTGGGAGCGACTTGCTACATCGCATAAGCTAACTCTGTTGTGTGCCGGCGTGCCTTTGTAGCTTCCGTGTATGCCGTCACATGTTACGTCATGACGCAGCAACAATCAGGATTGGATTAGTTTCATTCATACTTCAGATGCGTTACGCTAAGGGCGTTCCCCCCCAAAGTGTCATTCGACGCAGTCCTCGTTCCCTTTCTCAGGGTACGTTTTCTATACTTTGGACTTGGACTATAAGTCACACAGACAATTTATTGTAAAGAAAACCACATCTATTTTCATGTTTATATTTGACAAAAAGGTGTGTGTGTGTGTGTGTGTGTGTGTGTGTGTGTGTGTGTGTGTGTGTGTGTGTGTGTGTGTGTGTGTGTAGAGTTGTGTCTGAAGGAGTCTCTGTGTATGGGAGTTTCCAGTAAGCTGCTACTGGATGTGACAGGAGCTCAAGTTTCAGAACTGGACTCCAGCTTCAGCCTGAACGACAGAGGTACAAACACACACTTCTAAATGCATAGACTTGTGTACAGATAGTCATACATACTATAACCTAACGCTAAAAGAAACCTTCCTTCAATTTTACAATTAAAAAAATAAATAAATATATATATATACAGTATATATATAGTGTATATAATATATATATTAAAAAAATAAATCTATGCCCACCACTAATATATATATATATATATATATATATATATATATATATATTAGAGGTGGGCATAGATTTATTTTTTTAATCTAGATTAATCTCACTGTAATCTTGTAATTAATCTAGATTAAAATGGCTCATTTGAATTCTGCCGAAGGCATCCAGAATATGTGTGCTACCCAAATAATGACTAAAAGTAAGTCTTTGAGAATAATTCGCCTCTCGTAGGGATGTGAATTTCTGCCAAAAATGCCATTCGACAATAGAGAAGCAAAAGTCGAATATCGTTAAAAAAAAACGAAGAAAAAAAAAAAGCACACTCACAATGACAGAAAGGGAGGCCAATTTCATCTTTAGCGATTTGTCATCAAACAAACTATTTTTTAATTGAACAAGTAACATGTTTTTCGTCATTTTTTTAACATAGTAGGCTAATTGGAAGAAGAAAAAAACAATAAGCACGACGTAGCTACAGTCCGTTTTTGCATCGCCAAACCAGATGCTCGTTAGATCAAAAAATAATGTCATATGTCATAATGATTTTATGTGAACCTGCCTTTACCGGCAATAGCCTCCTCCTTTTTAAACAAATTAGTTTTCAATCAATGTAAACTATTCGTGTGACTATGCCCCTGCGTAATACACACACATTACCGCGGGATGGCGGGTGTTCATTTCATAAACTGTACACAATGGTAGCACCTGTTAACCTTTGCCAGTGCGCCGACGCTCTGAAGTGTTTATTTGTAGCCTATAAATGAATGTATATGTCCAAAAAACGGATAATGTCATACTTTTTAGTAGTGCTATCGTGGCGTAATAATCTGTTTGGTTGTAAAATGTATTACCTGAATGAAATGAAATCGAATGTATCGTCCTGTGGAATCATTCATTCACAGACAGCTTACGAAGATGTTCAACTAATAAAGATCTTCATCGCTGGCAAAAATATAATGCATTTGCAGTTTTGCTTTCACTAGACTAAACTGTAGATCCACGGCCACTTCATCCAACGCTCTTGATGTTCTTAAATCTTCCGGTTACGAATCTGAGTCGAGTGTGATTGAACGCGCTTCAGACGATTCAGTGCGTAAGGAACTGAACAGATCATTCAGACTGATTTGCGAACCGATTTAGACAGATCTGCCAACTTGTTTGATGAAGTCTTTGAACAGAATTGTCACAAAAGAGTGATTCATTTGTAAATTGAGCATCGCTCATGCCCATAAAAAGATACAGCGCGCTTGGAATGAACTCATTTAACAACATGTAATCGGGATGTTAAATATACTAGGCTACACATTGGAATTGCGCGAAAATATAACGATATTCGAAAAAGCTATTTTATGATCCCAACCCAACTTTGAGAATAGATTAATGCTGGTAGGTCACATTTATAATGACAACATGGTGAATGTACATACCAACATGGGAAACATTCAAACTACACACATTCTTACTATATAGAACATGCTTTTTAGCGGCTGTGAAGTAATTACTTATTCAAAATAAGTACCTACTCAAGAGAGCATGCGATTTTGGAAGCGGCCATCCTCATGTTCCTTCACTGCATGCGATACTCCTTGTTTTCCAACAGATGTCACTTTATCTCTCATCACATTAAAACAGTATTTTTTAAAACTACGCTTAAAAAGTGGCTTAAGACAAATCAATTATGTGATCACTGATCTGGACTTTTTATATGGATTACATATGTGATGTAGGTTGTTTTAGTACCACTAATATAAATGGTTTTAAAAAGGCTCTAATTTTTTGTGAACACAATTATGAACTCTAGTGACCCTAGACTATTTTTGAACAAGTTTTTACTCTTTTTCTCATTCTCTCTGTCAGTTCAGAGCAGTTGTTCAGATTCGTCTTCTGTGGGCAGCATGAAAGGGGGCGACTCGCCCGCCTCTTCAAGAGATTCAAAGAGAAACAGCGAGCAAACAGGACACACTCAGGTGAGTCACACACATTCACATACACACACGTGCAGTGAGTAAAGATGATGATATGTAATTGTGTTTTATAGAGCACTTCACCCTCCACCTCTGTGTGAATCATATCAACTCACAATGCAAGTCTTAAAACTCATGTAAGTATTTTAAATGTGTTATTTTTTGTTATTTTTTTCTTCTACTAAATATTTTTTTACACATTATATGTTGCCTGTTTATGTATTTATTCAGAATATGTGGATACAAATATGTGGGGGAAAATGCTTTTTAGAAGCAGAGTGTGCAGCATTTACCAGCAGGGTCTCATTCAAAAAAACATGAATATACTATTAAATGCACATTTAACCCTACAATTACTGTATCATATTTGATATGCAAATATTCTAAAGCCTCTAAATGATGAGCATGATCAACTTGGCTGAAAACTACATCTACTACATACCATCTGCTGTCTGATTGATTTTTTTTTAGCAAGTAAAATGCCTTTTAGTATAATTGTAAAAACTCCCACCTTCAGGTCATGGTTCACGTGTCTTTTTTACTGTGAAATGTTTAATGATTTTTATAAAGTAAATTAAGAATAACTTCTATGTTATATATATTTCAAAATGAACTCTTTCAGCCTGAAACAACTTTGGTTTACTATACATACATATTTTTAGAAAGCATGTTCAAATGTATGATATGATCCATCAGGCTTTTGAGGAACATTTATTTGTTCATCAGTGCATTACATTGCATTATATGTTGTAAAACTGCAGAGCTTTCATCATAAAACTAATAATTTTAATAACATCTTACTAAGATATATTATTGGAAGATATAAAGTGACAACAAATATTTAAATGCATTTTTATGCAAGTAGTCTGCTATACTGTTATATGGATCTCATTGATTTACATTACAAGCTATCAGATTTTTATCTTACTTTTTGGCCATATAAAAATCAATATCTGCAACAAACTGCAAATATTTGCCGAGTTTGAGCCTTTAAATAAAATTGAGGGGTTTTTTTTCATATGGAATATGATCTCCATATTCTTAGTATATCATACTATATGAGCCTGATGTATCAGTTATGATACACACATACAGTATGTATGCATAATAGCATATTTTTTGTCTGCTCCCCAGACAAAATGGGTGCTGTTTCTTTCATCAACTCATCAACATAAATTTACGACTGGGACATCTGGGCACAAACTGGATCATGAGACGCATGCGGCCATGTGAACACAGGATTACAGAAGACTGGAGGTCATGTGTCAGCAGCCGTCTCGCTTCTTATCATTTCAGTTACTCTTTTTAATTGACTTTCAGTCTCAGGCCCATCACATACATTTGAAACTAAAAAAGATGACATTCAAGTCAACATGAAATCAAATTGTACATTCTTAATACACTTTTCTGGTGTGCACGATTCATCTGTTTCAAAAGTGTTTATCTTCATAATCTTTTATCTAAATGTAATAACTTTCCATTCTGACTGAAAATAATATAAAGATAGGGCAATAATTGAGAAACATGGAAATGTTCTGGAAAGTGAACTTGACCTTTTATGTTGACTTTGAGGTGGATATCTGTGCTTAAGTGCACTTGAATGATGAAAAGATTGAAATGAACGACAAAACGACGCAGAAATTCTACAGAAGTCAGAGAAATTCTACAGAGCTTCATACATCATTTTGTTTTGTAATCTGTGACGCAAATGTGGTTCAAATCCGAACCAAAAACACGTATTTTGCACGATTTTTCCAAACGTAGACTCTCAAAATATTTCTGTCGAAAGATTCTGTCAATCCAGCAAGTTGCACTTTGTGATATCAAATCAAAATAGACTGTTGGCTGAGGACACATCTGGTATTTCGGCCCATCTCCATCTCAGAGTATTGAAGAAAGAGGGAACGTTTTATTCTCCGTTCTCTGAATTTAGTTAAGCACCAGCTGTCTTTTATTGCCATGGCCAATCTGAGAGCCAAATCTAGACCTGAATTTCAAAAGAGAGCTGCTATGGATGATGTGTTTTGCTTTATGAGTTATGTAATTATTTAACTCCGCCCTCAGCTTTTCCATTAGTAAGATTCTGCACAGTCTTAAGCAGTATTAGATACTGGAACGCTAATCTACTCAAAGGTTCAACCGCGTAAAAACTGACTCTGACTCGAGCAACTTTAATCCACTTTTGAATTTACGAAGTCTGACTCTGTAAAATCATTCTTTATAAGCTCTATTTGTACTTCCAGTCATCTGTCTTGTTGCATATTTTAGATGGTGGAAACTGTAGCTTCTGAACATTTATTTTACTGATAAAACAACAGCTAGAGTTTTTGTTTTGCCTTGTGCTAAAGAGTTTTTATTTCAAGTTGTTTATTGAGCTTGATGTGCCAATACACCTGTATGAAAGCAAATTCTCAAATAGGTTCTTTTTAAATGAATATTCTGGGTTAAGTTAAATCGACTGCATTTGTGGCATAATGTTCGATTACTACACAAATATATTTTGACCTAAGAATCAAACTTCTGGTTAGGCTCTTACAAGTGAATGGGGCCAATATTTAAAAGCACAAGTTATAATTTTATTGAACCTAAATTAATGTTTCTATTAAAACTTGTATTATTTGAGATGTAAATTTGTTTAATCATATTTTTTTACAGGTATTTCAGGGCTACTAACATTGCAACAAAATTGTAAAATTTGATGTAACTTTTGCTGCATTCACGCCATGTCATAATTACAGTAGTTGCAAGATGACAACATGTAAAGTACTATTCTGAAAGATCTTTGTTCTGAAAGATCACATATTGTTTATCATTTGACTATAATATTGAAACCTCGATCATTTTAGCATTCACATTTACAAATTGGCCCCATTTACGTCCATTGTACTGTAAGTCCCTTGTGAGAAAGAAGGGAAATAAATATATATTAAAAAAACTACTGTAAAGTACATTTTTAATCATTGGCCTGGTTTCACAGACCGAGATTAGATTAAGCCAGGATTAGGCCTTAGTTAAATTAGGACATTTAAGTAGCTTTTATAAAAAAATAAAAACATTACTGATGTGCATCTTGAGACAAAACAATGGCACTGACATATTTTAAGATGTATCAGTGCAAGTTTTCAGTTAAGACCGCTCAAACGTGCATTTTAGACTTTCATTATATTAACACTTAAGTATATTCTTTTAAATATATGCTAGAGTACTTTTTCACAAGGTAGTCCAAGAGAGTTGAGTTGAAATATCAACATTATGCCACAAATGCTGTCAATTAAGCTTAACATGAATATAAATTTAAATTTTAGTAGCTAAAAGATTAAATGGAGAAGAAATTGAGACTGAGGTCTCCTTATTATCCTCCTGAGAAAAAGACATTTCAATAACGTCTCGACTGTGCTAAGACAAAAGTCTGAAGTCAAAGAACTGAAGGAATTTTAAGAGAATCATCTTAGACAATGTTGATTCTGAAATAAAAACAAAACTGAGAATTTTGGAAGAGCAATAGCAATAGAAATGTGCTATGCTAGTAAAAAATAAATGATATGATCATTTAGGCAGTTCAGAGGATGAATCCAATTTCTGAGAAAGACAGATTGCTTGGAGAAGAGTGAAGGACTGAAATGTGACCGATCCCAAACCTGTGCAACTGTGGGAGGAATGTACTGTATCCACAGCACTAAACCCACATTCAGGCCAAAAATACTCTCCGCAGTGGGGCGTGTGCGCGATCCAACTCTCCCAAAACCATAAATACCTTGGCGTGATTCATAGTTTTGATTGTAAACAGGAACGTGTGCCAGAGAAACAAGCTGTCTTTAGAAGCCTCTCATGAACTCATGTATTAATGTTTACATTTTTGAATTCTTTAAATTGCATGCTCCTTTTTGACTTTGTAACTGTTTAATTGTCTTTTTTGGGATTATTAAATGAACACAACCAAATTGTTCCCTTTTTTTCCCCCCGCAGCCATTTTAGAGCCTGATGACATTTGGTGCATATGAGAGCATTATGCGGGATACGCACTTGACAACATTACTGACACGCTGAAAATGGCAGCCACTCAGTGACCAGCAGAAGGGATCACATTTTTGAAAGGGGGAAAAAAGAGATGAAAAGAGTGTGCAGAGAGAAAAAGAGAGAGAGAGAGAGAGAGGCCAAAGACAGTAGATGGTATGATGGGAAATGAAGGAGGGACAGACGGAGAGGCACAGAGAGGGGAGAGATGGAGAACAAGAGCGAAAGAATGAGGCAGACGAGTGAGTGAGCGGGGGGTGCAGCAGACGCAGCGAGTGTGAGAAAGGTATGGCTGAGGGCAGAGAAGTTTTTGTCTTGATAGAAATGTGAAGAGAGCGAGAGAATGGGTTTAAATGGGGAGGGGGGGGTAGAAAGTGAGAGAGAGAGAGAGAGAGAGAAAGGGGGGGGGGCGAGGCAGAGAGACTCGGGCGAACAAAGAGAACGTGGAGAGAATGAGTTGGGTGAAACATCAAAGGGATTTTTCGGCCGTGTTACCGGGACAACAGACATTTGCATGCGATTAGCTTTTTACATCATATTAAGGAGGGATGGGGCGAGTGAGGGGAAGCACACATAAAGAGAGAGAGAGCAATGCCGGTCACTCACACTGACTTATGTGCTGACAAGCAGCCATTTGTCTTGAGGATCACGCATGTGGCGAGGATGATATTACAACACATTATACAAAGTAGATGTGCTATCTGAAAACATGCCTTCATTGCAATTAACAGCAATAATAGGCTCATTTGTCAAGGAGCAGTGGAAAATGATCATGAGCCTAAAAGAGATGTTGTGATCACAGACGCAGGTTCGAATCTGGCCTGCGTCATGCCCCTTTCTTCACTTTTCTGCACTGCCAAATAATTTGCATTTTTATACCTTTAAAGCAAATAACAATTTTATATTTAGGAGTAGCCTACATATAAGAATTTGGGGCTTGTAAGAGTTTTTTAATGTGTTCAAAAGAAAGCTTGTTTCTGCCACAGAATAAAAAAATAAAAGGGTAATTGCTTTTTATCTCACAATTCTGAAAAACAAGAAATATACTCAGAATTGTAAGACATTAATTTCCAATTCTAAGATCAAAGTCAGAATTGTGAGATATGAACTTGCAGTTGTGAGGAGGAAAAAAAGTCAGAATTGTGAGATAAAAAGTCACAGGATATGTAAACTCAGAATTCCAAGAAAAAAAAAGTCAGAATTGCTAAATGTAAAAGTGTTTAACTAAAAAAGTCAGAATTGTTAGATAAAAAGGCATTTTTTTTTTATTATTCTGTGGTGGCAAAAAGCTCAGCAAGGCTGCATTTATTTAATAATAAAATACAATAATATTGTGAAATATTAGTACAACTTAAAATAACTATATGTATATATATACTTTTTTTATATTTATTTGAGATACAATATTAGAGTTTACAATTAAGAGTTACATTTTGAAATACTAATTCATAATTGAGAAAATGTTAAAATCATGGCACGGTTGAAATTATGAAATAAAGTTATAATTATGGAAGTCAAAATTATCAGATAAAAGTTATAATTGACAAATAATATGGCATAATATAATTTATTAATACACAATCTGACATAAGGTCAGAATTATGAAATAAAAAGTCAAAGTTATGACACTCATAATAATGAGATAAAAATCTAAATTATGAAAAATTCTATCGAGATAATATCCATAATTATAACATAAAAGGTTGGAATTGTGAAATAAAAAGTCAAAGTAATGAGACGGTCATGATACTGAGATAATGAGAATAATGAAATAAGAAGTGACAATTATGACAGTCAGAATTATGAGAAAATTTTGACGTTTTTTGTCATCTCATTATTTTGACATTTTATCTTCAATTCAAATTGTTATCAATTATGAACTATTTATGTCATAATCATGATTTTATATGAGCATTTATTTCCTTATGTGGTGGAAATGGGCTTCCATAGAAACACTTTTTTTGCCATATGATGCCAGGGTAACATTAAATATAGTGTTATAAATGTACATTACATTTATGGCATTTGTTGAAACGCATAATCACAGTCTGTGAAAAGGGTCCATTCTCGTTGTCATTTCTTTTGAATGTTTTACTTTATATGCTGCACTAGTCTTAATCTTTACTTTTTTCCGAAACTGATATGCGATCAACTGCAAGTAATCCAAATGTTATGAAATTGATTAAATTTTTATCAATCAACATATATTTTTTTTAATACACATATTATCAGTAGAACAATTTAAGTTAAACTGAACTGAAAAAATTATTTTTTCTAATTTGTTCCCTTTTTGCATTAATGACAGCTGACATGAACTTCTAGAGTTTGTGCAAACCCTGATGATCATGTTCTTCAGCGTGAGTTGACGTTCCCAAGAGCATCTTGAGCTTCACATGCCAGCAGAACCTTAAATACTTGTATTCACTCCCCCCCCCCCCCCCCCCCCCCCCCCCCAGTACAGATTTTGGGCTTCTATAATGCTTACATATACATTCATAAGAGCAGCAGACATGCACCTGCCAACCTCCCCCCGTCTGTCTCTGTTTTCTCTGGCCTGTAATGCCTCACTGCCCTCAGTACTGCTGCTGCATTGTGCTGCCAGGCGTCGTCATGGCCGTCGCCACGGTGCTATTGTCATGGCGATATTACAGTATCAATACCCTGACACTGCGACAAAGAGACAGCAGCCAATGCCACATCACTCCACCCCTTTAACCCCTCTACTCTCTCTCTCTCTCTCTCTCTCTACTCTCTCTACTCTCTATCCTCACCCAATCGATCCCTCTATCTCTGACTAAATATGTGCATATTGATTCTCCATTGGTCCCCTGCTCTCTTCTTCCATCCCTCTTTTTTTCTTCCTTTCTTCTCTCTAAAATCTATCAGATTTCATCTCCCCCTCAGACCACCTCATGTTTCTCTCTTTTCCTCTTCATCTGTCATTTCATTGCCCTTCTTTCACTCCTTCCTGTTCTCCACGCCACCCCCCACCTCTGCATGTTTTTTTCTTCCTTTCTATTTTTTTTTTGTCTCCGTCTCACTCACTCTCTGCATATTAATTGGTGCATTTGAGCTGCGGCGTACGAGACAATCAAAGTGTTGGGGGCGGGTGATGATATGACTGTATCAGACACAATACACAATACACAAAAACACACGTTCACTCGCTTACTGACGAGACACCGTTACACTCGCATGAGCTGACAGTCGGAGATGTTCGTGAGTTAATACCAAGTCCCCTCTCCAAAACCATCCTCACCTTAAAAACTCCACCAAAAAACGGCCTCCGATCCAGACGAAAACACCTGCAGGCATCCAATAGCAGAAATGATACTGAATCTCACATACAAAGGTTTTCTTTCTTCTGAGGCCTAAAATAGGCCTAAAACAAAAATAACAGTAGGCTAGACAGTTATTTATTTGTTTGTTTATCGCAGGTCAAAATAATTAACAGACATTGACAATTTATAATATATATATATATGTATATATATATATATATATATATATATATATATATATATATATATATATATATGTAAAGAGAGAGAGAGATAGAGAGGTGTATTATTAATATTATTGATGTTGTTATTTCTCATTTAACAGAAAATGCTCCAAATGCATTAGTAACCTATTTATGTAGGCTGTTTATTTGTTCATTACAAAGGAAAAATGGGGGTGAATCTGATATACAAAGTTTTTAAAGGCCTTGAAAATAACAGTATGGTTATTTATTTGTTTGCTTATATCAGGTCAATAGAGGATAAATTGATGTAAATCAGCACTGACACACACATATATTATATATGTATAGGCTGTGTGTGTGTGGGGGGGGGGCTATTGTTTTTTTTTTACGTTAACAGTCAGTAGGCTAGAAGTGGAATAGTATGGTGACCCGCGCGCGCGCACCTGTGCAGCTCCCACGTGGAGCCTGCCAGCGTTTCTCTTCCAGCGCGCGATACAATCACAACTGTCTGGCAACACAAACAGAAGCACTTTCTGATGGACAACAATTTTGGGACGAAACGTTCATACTCGTCATACTTCTAAAATACGTTTGCGCTTAAATCTGAGCGCAACAATCAGACTCGAGAAACTTGAACGTGATTTGTAAGCGCGCGGTGTGTCAGTCTATCCCACAAATCTATAGATCGTTTTAAAATGGTGCCTGCGAGATTATAATTACATTTGCAACCTACAGCCTCCGCCTCTCTCTCATTCACTCACTCACGACTGCACAATAAATGGATCTTTGAGAAGAGAGAGAGGGAGAGAGACGTGTGAGGAAAGAGGGAGGAGGAGAAGATAGAAAGGGCAGAAGGGAGGGGGGTATCGGCGTATGCTTGTATACAACTACCCCCGATTTCCATTTTTTTCCCTAACTCGTAATGTATTTAATTCAAGTGAAACGTAATCATGACGTGTGTTGTCATTAATCTCCTCGCCGCCTCTCCCGTAAGTACATTCAGCCTTACTTTCATCACAAAATATCTGATTCATTTCAAATAATTGACCTAATCTGCTCTTTTTGAACGGTTTTACTGATACACATTGGTCGCGGGTATGAATGTGTTTGTTTGTATACAGTTTTAGACGTATAGAGAGCGATGTTGTCGCCTTCACAAACAACAAATATCCGACGACGACTTTTTTGGGGGGCTGATCCGGGTAATGAAAATCCATTGATACGGAATTGTCGTCGCGTTTACATCTCGGGTTTCTTCCACATACAGCAGGACATAATTGATTGGCGTCTCGTGTGCCTCTGTTGGACACATCATACGTGTTTTTGCACATACACACTTCCTCACTTTTGTCTCGTGCCGTGTATGTTGCCGGTGTGTGTGTCTATGTGAGCGCGCGCGTGCGTGTCCTGAAAGAGATGCGAGACCCGGGCATGAAAATGCAACTTTCGTTTTTTAAGGCCCTTGAACATTTTCAAAGCCTTTCTCAAGTGAGGGAAAAGTGCCCAAAACTAAGATGTAGGCTATGTTTAACTTTTTTCATTGGGAAAAGCAGCTCTCGCTACTGCTAAATGTAGCAACTCAAGTTTTGTAGGCTACTTTATGAGAAGCTAAGTTAGTTCATTCTGCTCCCGTTTCCACGTCAAAAAAAGTCGCGTAGGATTCATGACTCGATATATTGGTCGGACGCTCTGAGGGAGAAACTGTTTTTGTAGCCTACAAATAGCAATAGAGTGCTTTATAACTTTGAGACCTTTTACGTGCATATTAATACAATAACTCTTTGGAGAATTGCAGGCTCTGCGTTTCCTAACGTTACCTCACAGATGCGCACTCATAATCGCTATTTAATCTGTAGCGCAAAACCTGCAGCTGCAGCCGAATGTGCTAGTTTTACTAACGGCCCTAAAAACGTAAAGTTTTACATGTCCCTCGATCGTGTTTTGTCACGATAGCGGCGAGACTGTCAGCAGATTTCAAGATGAAACCCCATGATGGCACTTTTCAGCTGCACCCTGATCGCTTGTCCTTTCCCCTCCCTTTATCTTTTGTTGAAAGAAAATCAGGAAGAAAATGGAGTGCACAACATCACGTCCTAAATAGCTACATTTCTGCCTCAGTTTGGGAAAACGATGTTGTTGCTTCTGTAAATCGCGATTTTATGCTCAGGATTAATCATGCGCGAATGTCAGTGTTCGCGAGAGGACGTGTCGTGTGCGCATTTGTTTGTGAGCATTTATTTATTTCATTAATGTGGCTTTTTAATTGAGATGGCCGCGAGAGAGGAGGAAGGCGACTGAAAATGGATGCGCGTTACTGACGCACATCACGCGAGTACATTCCTCTCCACGGACGGGTCATCTGATGTCCTGCAAATACATCCCGCACAGAAACTTTATATAGCTTAATGAAAAGACGAATGTTTCAAAGGCACCATTCTTTACAATTATTTAATTCTGACACAGATGTGGGGCACTGGCATAAAGGCTATTATAATCTCTGCCCCTGTAGCATGAGGGGTGACGGAATGAGACCAGCCCCCCTGAACTGACGTGACAGTTTGCCAGATAAGAGGGCAGAGCAGTACAGAAATGTGGCTGAACTGGGGTGGGTGGAAATGAAGTGGACAACTTTTACAACCAGATCTGCTCCAGCTCATCTTGATGACCTGTACAGGTCTGGATGAGCTGTTGCCGTGACTTTGATAATCGATAATTAATCCACAGATTTTTGGCTTGGCAAATGGCATCTCAATGCACAAACTTGATATAATTGGTGATAACATCCATACTTTCAACTTGGGACATGGATTTACTCAAGCTGTCATGTTAAAGAAGAAAAATGTCCAGTTTTGGTAAAGAGATAATTTTACCTGATCTGTCCATTAAAAGGTGCTTTCACTTATCAAAATGTAATTAGGTTGATTTAGTCATATTACAATGTCTGAAAACAATGTGCAAAATTGTACCTTTAGAGGTACATCAGCTTGTCACTGGGCAAGTAAGGACAACCTTATCAACCGCTAAAAGGTGCATTTTATATAGAGTAGGCTAGTAATATACTACAAATGCAGAAGAGCTCATTCCGTCAAATAGACTAGTGTCCTCTGCCCTATTTGAGTTCCTCTCTGTGCTCAAATGCCTGAAGGTAGACTTTATACCTCAGCACACTGCCTTTGTGCACTTGTTGCACACAGCGGACACCTTACAGCTCATTTCATTGGTGGAGGTTAGAAGTTGGCTGTTCATTCTTAAACAAAAGCAAGCTGATTCTAATTGAAAATTATTCATTCTTTAGAATCTAAAGCTTTGATTCAGGTGTAATCATCCCTTGGGTGATTTAAAGTGTAAATCACCCAAGGGATGATTACACCTGAATCAAAGCTTTTTATTGCTGATGTGTGTACTGACCGATTTACACCTGTTATTATCATCCGTCTCAGGTGATCCGATATATTGCCATTGATTACGTGACAACATCACATATACATCAGGCTCTTATTTATTGTATACAAAAGGCAAACAATCTAAAATAAGTTGGCACAGTTACTCCCAAATATAGGCTACATTTTAGATGTAATCTAAAAAAAAAAACAGACACATTTCTCTAAACCGAATTATCTGTGTCCTTGCCTATAGATGATGCCAAGCATGTTCTTGTCATTCTGGGAATCTAATGCAAATATTTTTGTGTTTTCTGATTTTTTAATCACTGTTGTCCAGGTGCATTAGTGTTTACACTACAAATGTAATGTTGTCACACATTTTTTTAACTAGTTAATTAACAACCCAGCAAGCAATAGCTGTCATTTCACTGTCTAGGACTAGGTTAACTATAGACCCAATACAGGCTAGTCCGGCTATAAGTAACCCACTTCTAGCCTAAATAACCTTGAATTTGGTTACATGTCGTTTTTGCCAAAATAATTTGCGAGATGTATGATATGCCATCATGTAAGCAAAGTAAACCGTAATTACAATAATTTAATTTATTTGTTTTCTAATTGATGACTAATCTATTCTTGGGATATGGTTTAGACATCTATTAAATGTTCACTAAACTTGAACTTGAAATTGAACTTGACCAGTTGAACTGCAGAGTTTGGTGTAGCCTTTAGATTTGACAGTAGGGAAGAATTAATTAATGATTTGTTTTCTGAAGCACCTTACTGTAAAGTAATTTCAAGGATGCTATCCATGTCTCGTGCTAAGCGAAGGGTATAATGGTTAAAATTGGGATGTTTTAATTTACTTATCCTCTCTTCAGCATCTTTGACCAGAACCTTCAAGCTCTCTGCAAGTCTTTTAAAGAGAAACAAAATATAATGAAACAAGGGGAACAGGTGAAGGTTTTTGATGACTTAGCGGGATGTTGGAAGTTGAAGGGAAAGAGAATTGTGCATATGCTGAAGTCACTTAAAGAAAAACGACTCTGTGCGGAGCGGCCGCATCACTGAGAGAGATAAAGTTCAGCCCAAGGGTAGAAACAGGAAATGAATTTGTCTGTAGGGATTTGTTGTATGACTGCAACAATCTAAAATCATATACACACTAACCTTAGAAATCCCACTCAGAGATACAAGAAAGGTAAAGTACAGTTCATGCCTCAAAGTTTACACACACACACACACACACACGCACACACGTTCATCACATGCTGAGCAATCAGTTCTCACCCTTAGTCTCTCTCTCTCTCTCTCTCTCTCTCTCTCTCTCTTGTCACATATCAAAGAACAGGCTGCGATAAAGCCATTCATGTTATATTTTCAAGGCCACAAGGCTGAAGTCTCTCAGAAGTATGAATGATCTCTTCTTAGCCTTTAGATGCATTACATGGCGACACTGTTGGAGGCCCAGTGTGTCCTCACACCAAATGCTGGAGACGTTATTTCAGGTGCTCAAGGCTACGGAATATGAATCACAGCGAGAAAAATAGGTTTTATCAAAGTGACACAAGTGCTTGTTCAGGCACATAGAGGTTTTATAAAAGTTTTTTCAGAGTGTGTTATGTAAACGTGTTATTATTGGAAATGCAACCATATTTGTATTGGTACTTATGTCGCAAACGTTCAATAAAACCAATTAGCGATACTTAGATAATGGAAGAATCAGTTGACCTCAATCAAAATCTTACAGATAAACAAACGGTTTTATATTTCTTGACATCAGTAATTTTTTTACAGGATGCATTTGCTACATCAAGTGCTGACTTTCAACATTTCTAATTAGCAAAAGTCTAATAAAAAACATGCATTAAAACAATTTTAATTGCAGCTACATTACATGCAGTTATTTCACTTGACTATGTTCTATTTCTCTTCTAATTTTTGTTTACAAGATATTCATTCCATTAAATAAAAGCAGGTAGTAGTTATATAGCCTATATTTGACTATATGTGCCTCAAGAAGGAACACAATGTGTGCATTTGTTTGTGCTTGTACAGGGAGTGTAGCATGTGGCCGTTCAGACAAAGGTGTTTAGCATGCATGAATCATCTAGTGACTAGGTGCCATATTGTGTGTGTGTGTGTGTGTGTGTGTGTGTGTGTGTGTGTGTGTGTGTGTGTGTGTGTGTGTTTGCGTGCATGCATTATTTGCACATGCTGCTTTATCGCTCTCCTGCCTTCTCTCCCCTCCCCCTTCTGTCTAGCACCTTATCACTCTCTCCATCTATCCAAATTTAGAGAAGCTTTATTGGCGTGGCAGGGTTGGTCAGACACAAATGTGTCTGTCAAGGCGGAACAGTGAATTGCCATGACGATATTCATATGATAATAATGCCAGCAGACCAAACAGACCGCAAGATCCTCCGTGGCAGAGCAGAACACTCTGTCCCCTTTCTCGACAGATTTACTCATCAAATATGCTCATTCAAAACGTATTTATGTCCTTCATTTGTTTTTTTTTCACTAACACCCCCCCCCCCATTCTTCTCTTTCTTGCCTGTCTGTCTCTCTCCTCTCTTTTCTCTTCGCCATGTTGGCAGGCCCCAATCTACCAGCTGATATCAGCATTCCCTGGCACAGTGCCAACTGGCACCGCTGCAGAGAGACCGAGAGAGAGAGAGAGAGATATAATGATAGAAAGAAAGAAAATCAGTGAATAATAGAGGGAGGAGGGAATGAGGGTGAAGAGAGAAAAAAGTGCAAGGGGTGGAATCAAAATCTATGGAAGTGAAAAGCTAGAAGAAAGGAAAAAGAAGAACAATAATGGTGGGATAAAGAAGGAAAGAAAGAAAGAAAGAAAGAGGGGGCAGTATGATTGATATAGTGTGATATCCTTGTGAGTCATGGCTGAGCTAAAATGTCAACTGGTTCTGTAAGCTTCAGTTTCGTCCAAGTCTTGTGTCACAGATACACACGCTTTCACACTCACACACATTAATACACAAACAAACACTTGATTGTGTACATAAATCCAAACTCAGACACAGACATACAGTTCAGTCTGTTCACAGAGGTAAATACTGAAAAAAAAACACCCACACGAACACAAGCATAGTGATAAATATCAAGGCATACAGATTCCCTCACAGATGTTTAGCAGATTGTCCTGCTTTAATCATCAATGAAATTAATTTTCTCTAATTTATGAAAGAAGCAGGTGTTTTTTTTATTGTGTCTGGGCCTGTCCATTCAAGGCTTTTGCAATGAATGCATGTGTGCCTTTATAAGATTGTTCACTTTGGTGTGTGTGTGTGTGTGTGTGTGTGTGTGTGTGTGTGTGTGTGTGTGTGTGTGTGTGTGTGTGTGTGTGTGTGTGTGTGTGTGTGTTTATGAGTAGCATAAGGAGTGGAGAGGTTGAATCTATGTGTCTGTATTTTAATTATTTTACAATGTGCATGTATTTTTTGTTTTGATTTAAGCTGCTACTATAAGTGTGCAGGAAGGGTGTGTGGGGAAGTCCAAACATCTCGCGCCCATCCTGTTTGGGACAGTCCATGTCCCGCTCTACCCTTAGACCCGTACACAGGAACAAATGTGTATAAACTAATTTTTTTATTCTGTGTTGTACTTGACAGGGGACTGTTGGAGGTGGTCATGCAAATTGCCAACATCGGAAAACGCCCTATTTAATTCAAGGCAGTGAATCATGGCATAGACACATTTACAGTAAGTTATCTATCTATCTATCTGTCTATCTATCTATCTGAATCTGTCTGTCTGTCTGTCTATCTAGCTGTCTATCTGTCTGTCTAATCACTATTGTCCATCCTTTCTCACTCAGAGTATGGATTCCCCACCAGAGTGTATGCTGGCACTTTCCTGTGAGCCCCCACTGTCTCCACCCTCCATGCCATCCCTGGATCACAGTCCCCAATTCCTACCCCAGAGTCCTCTATCTACACCTTCTAGCCCTCAAACTGAACTCTATGTCCCGGTCTCACCCTGCCCCCTTCCTGAAGCCTGCTTCCAAGATGAGGAGGAGGATGAGGAGTTATCAACACCCCCATCACCCACCCCAGCTGTGGCACTGTTTCCTGGTGAATTGGAACTCGGCAGTCCCTCATTAGAGAGCAGCCCACCAGCCACACCATTAGCACCTTTCCCTGGTTTTGGAGCTCTGGAGCAGGCAATCTCCTCTGGTCAAAGTACCACCTACAATGATGAGTTGGATCTTCAGCTTTTCAACAATGAGGGCATGGCTGTTCCTGGAGGGACCAGCTCTGGGCCTGGCTTAAGGTTCCCCTGCCATGTGTGTGGAAAGAGGTTCCGCTTCCAGAGTATTTTGTCTCTGCACGCTCGAGCACACAGTTTGGACAGGGAGCGTCGGGCTTCAGCTCCCTACCAAACCACACATGTCAAACTGCAGCAGAATCACGTGAGCGACAGTGTAATCCAGAATTCATTATCTGGGTCATCACAAAAAAGTATGAATGAAGACATGGTTCTAGAGGAACCTCTTCAAACTGCTAGCAGCCCTCAGTTCCTCTTTGAAGGAACCACAGCACTGACTCCACCTTTAACAGAGGAAGCACCCATCTCAACCTCCTTCTCTCCACTTGGCCAGGAAGACAATGCCCCCTCCACAGCTGCTCCTGCCTTCCGGTGTCATGCTTGTAAGGGTAAGTTCCGAACAGCTTCAGAGCTGGCACGTCATGTGCGGATCCTACACAACCCCTACAAATGTACAATGTGTCCCTTCTCAGCCAGCCAGGAGGAAAGACTGGCTGCTCATCTGCAGGAGACCCACCCACCTGAAGATCCTCCCACTGAAATGGTTTTCCCTTCTCACCCTATAACAGCACCAATAGAAGCTCCTCCCCCACAAATGTCTGTTGTTCCAGCTTTCCGATGTGAGACATGCGGACAGCGTTTTACACAGTCCTGGTTTTTGAAGGGCCACATGCGGAAGCACAAGGACTCATTGGATCATAAGTGCCAGGTCTGTGGTCGTGGCTTCAAGGAACCCTGGTTTCTCAAGAACCATATGAAGGTGCATCTTAACAAGCTAGGCCTCAAGGCTGGATTGAGTAATCTGGGTCCAGCTGGAACTGATCAATCCAAAGGTCCTGCAAGCACACAAGTACTGGGGGCACTGTATTCTAACTTGCTTCTTGCTCGAAGTATGGCCAGTGGTGGTGCTTCAGGAAATCGCACAGAGAGGTCAGATGCCAGTGCAGGCTCAAGCAAATCCTCTATATTGGGCTATCTGGGATTACCCAAAGACAACAGCAATGGAAGTTGCATGGAGCGCCTTCAGGCAGTGGCACAGGTTGCAGAAATGGGTAACGGAGGAGGAGGGCGGGGAAGTGAGTCAGCAGACGGAACAGACCAGGCAGCCATGTGGCAGCTGGTTGCTCGCAGTCTGGTGGCAGCACAGCACAACCAACAGCAACAGCAGCAGAGATCCCATTCACACCATCAGTTTCCTTCCTCACGAGGCACGGTGGCTGGAGAAGCCAAGCAGATGAGGGCCTACCTGGGTGGGTTGGGTTCTAGAGAGGAACTGGAGGGATCTAGTTCACCATGGGAGTGTCCAGATTGCGGCAAAATGTTCCGAAGCCTTCAGCAGGTAGTTGCTCACGCCCGTGTCCATGTCCAAAAACCACAAAAAGGCCAAAGTGCCCGAGGGGGCATGTCCAGGGAAGAGGACATTATAAACAGAGTCAGTGGAGCTCAAGCAACAGACGGAGTAGAAGGAGGGCAAAGGACAAGTGACAATGAAATTAGGCAGGAGAGAAAGCCACTCCCATCAGCAGTTGTGTCAGCTGGGAGCTTCCATTCCGTCATATCACATCTCTCTGGTAAGGATCAGCCAGCATAATCATAAACAGCTGACTTTATTATGACAATATTTCTTATCGGTTACAATCCTTCATAGGCTATGACACTGCAGGACATTTATTGAACTTTAATCAATAAAAAATATTTCACTGCTATTAGTTTTGTAAAATGTCCTCAATAAGTTTTAGGCAGGATCATTTTCAGAAACAGTTTAGACTCAGATTATATTTCAAAACAGTTTAATTTATTCATTATACATTATCTTATCTCAAGGTCAGAACGGTGTGAGGGGATCATCCTCTTCCACTTCATCTCCAAGAGAGCGTGTTCGGGGAACAGGGATGAAGGATTGTCCCTACTGTGGTAAAGCCTTCCGGTCTTCCCATCACCTTAAAGTGCACCTTCGTGTACACACAGGTAAGGCTATCATGTTTTCTAGATCTGTGACTCCCAGGGGAATACCCCAGGGGGTTACTTAGGCGTGTTCCAGGGGGCTTTGACTTAATTTTTGTTTATAGGTTTAACAAAATATATGACTTAAAATATTTGATTAAATATGAATCTGAAGTAATATTATTGATATAAGGATCCTACTATATAAAAATGATAATCAAAAGCTTGAATTAATCTTGGTTTTTAGATTGGCATATTGTAAGGATGACACTTGGAGCTTGTAACACTTGACATTTGTAACTTTCCTGATTTAGTTTGATTGAAACCATTTGCTGTCTATCGGGTTCTTCACAAAATGTAATCTACCAACAAAACAAAAAAAAAGAATGAAAAAGAAATTTTAAAAAGAAGAAAAATGCAGTGTTCATATGGTTGATGAGAGATGGAATGTCCTAATTTAACTAATGCACTGGGGAATTCACCTGATGTTACATATGATGATAAGCACTGCCATCTATCTGTTACTGTGTGCAACTGCAAATAGTTGTTTCACATAGGCAATTTATTACCTAACTGCTATGGCCTCCCTAATAAAGCATGGTTATTCTTAGCCAAATTTCTGTTCTTAAAACTACTCTTGTTAAGTAGACTGAAAACTAAAATGTTATGTATTCCTTGTTTTAGGTGAGAGACCATACAAATGCCCCCACTGTGATTATGCTGGCACCCAGTCTGGCTCTCTCAAATACCACCTTCAACGTCATCATCGTGAGCAAAGGAACGCTATGGCAACCTCCCCAAACTCCCCATCACCTAGCCTTCACTCTCTGACTGGATCTCCTCGTGAAGGTGCAAAAAAGCGCAGACTCACCTCCACATCCCAGTCTTCTTTTGGGAGGGAGCCTTCTTTAAGGCACAGTCAGTCATGGGGTGAAGGCCCATCAGAGCAGAAGGAGGGCTCTTCTGCATCCATTCATCAAAGAGAGGGAGACCTGGAGAGTCACTATCGCAGTCTGTCAGGGATGATGGGTACACTCTTCCCCGGTGGTCTAGAAACAAATTGGATTGGGGAAGTACCACCTCCGAAAATGCCAAAAGTGTCTAGACGGAAACCCCTTACTACAAGCCGCATGATGTCAGTAAATGGCTATCAGAGCGGCACAACATCCCAGGAAGGAGGCTTCGAACCACTGGATCTCTCCCGTCGCCCTTTACAAGATGAAGGGGGAGTGAGTAGTTCTGAAGGTGAACCATCTGGTGGCTCTAAAGGAGGGAATGATATTCTTAATCAATGTGTGTTCTGTCCCTTCCGAACCTCTTCTGTTGAGCTGATGGCCATGCACCTTCAGGTAAATCACACCAGCAAGTCTCGTCGCAAGAGAGGCGTCCCTTTCAGTTCCACCAATCATTCTCCAAGACTAACTTTGGCCGGGCCAGACCGTGATCCCCTGGCTCTGTGGAAGTTCCTTGGTGTAGAGGATGGAGTAGCATCTCCTGAGGACTGGGTCTCATCCAAGTCAAGAGCTGAGAATGGAGTCAGCCCAGACAACAAGGAAACAGAGGACAGCTTTGAATTTGCCCCTGGACCTGCTGGAAGATTTGATGCCACAGAGAAGAAACGTAAAATGAGAGAGGACCTGGATGAGGCAGACGAGGAGGTTGATGAGGAGGAGAATGAACTGGAAGCAAATGGCAGCTTTGTAAATGTACCCCAGAATCAGAGCAGAAGGGCTCAGTCTGTTTCATCAGACCTCATGGCTGAGTATCTACCCAAGGAGGAGGAAAGTGTATTGGGGAAATAACATCTAATGACAGCCCTGAAGAAAAGATAGGGGCAGGGGAGAAATATTTGGGAAATAGTTGTCCAGGGTCCCGCGTATCCTTCAAACCAAGGGTAGACCAGTCACTATGCTAACATACTGGACATCATGTAATCTGTTAACAGATAACCCGCAAAAGTATTTAAATCAAGTATTCCCCTTATTATACCCTCTTAGCCTCCCTTGGTTAGTGATCAATTACCTCTACACACACAAAGACTCTCAATCACACAGAGATATCCAGTATTGTATGCTAGTCTAAGCCTGCCTCACTCCGGGCCTTCTTGAACACTGTTCTCTTGTTCCTGTCTTCTTGTCAGTGAACGCAATTGCCAAGTTGCATTTCATTTACAATTTCCTTGCTCTTGTGAATCTTGCTCTCATCTCAACAAGGACTTGGAATGTCAATCTGTGGAGCTGAAAAAGCAAAAAAAGAAACACTTCTTAATCACTACAATATACAGTATTAATGCTGAGAGAGATGCTAACCGAATACTGAACGGGCATGCTTCTTCCACATGAACATAATCTGACAGCACGTCTTCAGTAAACCAAAGGAGTGAGCACACTTCTTACAATGCACATGCCAGACTCTGAACAGAATGCTGTGATAACTGAATGGTACTTGTAAATCACCTCTAACAGAACAGGACAGAGTAAAGATTATATTACCAGATATCCACACTGCCAGTCTGCTCCGACGGGTCTTCTTCAGATATTATATGAAACAGAGATTCTGCCTCTTCTATATGCTATTTCTCTCAGTGCCTGTTGATGTAAAAGGTTTTAAGCAGATTCAGCAACACAGGAATATAGTTACTTTGAATATATACAGTATATATGTGTAGATGTGCTAGAGCATAGAGTTCTGTGACAATATGGTGGCAGTTTGTGTGACTATGTCTGCTGTGAAACCATGAATGAACCCAGAGCACCACATGTGGGAACAGCTGGCCATTTGACAAGGGCCCTATGGAAGTGTTTACATTACAGATACCATCAGGATTTCTGGGTGAAATCCAGACCACTGTTACTATGGAAAGTTCAAATTTCAGGGTTTGAAATGGATATCAATCTAGTAAATGGACACTCAGCAATATATCCTTCATATTCCTGTAATGTCTCTGATTCAAACCATCCAGCAAAGGGTGGAAAGTGGGTCTCTACTAAAACATTCAGTATGCCGGGGTTTTTTTTAGCCGTGAGTAGACCTTTTTTTTTTAAATATCAAAAAAGAAAAAAAAGAAGAAAAAAACACTAACAAATTCAGACATCCCAGTAGAACATATGTAGCTTTTGTAAAGATAAGAGATCAAAAAGAGGGAAAAAAAATGTTTTCCTTTTAAGAAGTGTTAATTGAAACGGATATGGAGAATAGTAATAAGTATTATAATAATTATGAAAGAAGACTGCTTCAGAATGTCTTTAGAGCACTGTGCAAATATTTTTCGCCCAAACTCGCTTTATTTTTGCCTTTAAATGCAGATCAAACTTTTGTTCTTTTCCCCCCAAACTATATTTTTTTCATAATGCTGCAATTCAATTCATATCCTCTTAAACAATGTGTTTATATATTCACCAATCAACAAATCAATCGTTCGGAAACACAATCATTGTAAAAGGTTGCCTGATGATCTTGAAACTTCAGGAATTGAAAATATATTTATAAGTTGATGGTGAGATCATGTCCAAGACATGTCCCAGTATCAGCATTGTCAGTCTGACTGATCTGCTTGCCAAATTTGAGTTCATGTAATTGTGTTGCATTTTTGATGTGAAATTAGCACATCATACAAACGATGCTCTACTTTCCTCATCCAACTCTGTGAATTCAGGTCATCTCTCATTGTTATCATTAGACACTAAGTAGGAGGTACTTTTGTCCAGTGATTGACAGAGGCTGGCCTTAAAACGTCATTATTGTGTCCTTGTTTTGTGTGTAGAGTATCGTATGCGTTTGGTAGCCCCTGATGTGGTTTTCCTTTGAGATAACAGTCAAGCCACTGTGCCTTCTGTCCTGAGCACTTCCTCAAGTATTTTGTAAGCTCACCAAAAGCACTTAGCCCCTACTGTTTCACTTTGTATTCTTTGGTAAACTGTGTTCTGTACTTCTACATATCTGATCCTCTGTTTTGTTGAGATGTCAGATGTGGGGGTCATTTCCATTTCAATGAGTGTCATTCTGTCATTCATGCGTGCTGTTGCATCTCCTGCTCTCCTCCTTTCCCATTAGCGTATGCACCACTGAAAGCTAACGTACTATCTAGCTCCGAGGCCTTTCAAGAAGTTACTTTAATTTCTTTGGTGTTACTTTGATGCCAATGAGAAGAAATCAAGCTCTTCATAATTATTATTACTATCATTGTTCTTTTTTTGTTTTATGGAAGAAAAAAACTAAGGAAACAAACAAAAAACATGAACAAAATGTGTCTCTTGAATGTTGTACAGATAAAAATAGAGATGTTGTGTTTCTAACAAGAGATCAAACCGCCAAACCTGCTCTCCATCGCTCCCTGCGCAGCCAGCGATGATGTGGCTCTTTTAGGATGGCCTAACTGTGTATAGGGATCAGGGCAATAGTTTTGTTTTGTGTGTTTATGTGTGTGTGACCATGTGCATTAATGTCTTAAAAAATAATATTTTGTGAGATATACTGACACTGTGAAATAAGCATAAAAGTATTCCCAAACAGTGATGTGCTGCTCAACAATTCACTAGTTCAACATGCACTTTTGTTTGTCGTTCCACCAGAAGTGTGTGAATTCTTAAATATCATCCAGTGAAATAGGAGAGGTGGAGAGAAGGTCTGGGTTTGATCCTTTTTTTAGTAGCCGACTGCTGTTGGTGGCAGAGGAAGCTGAACTAACATAGTAGTGACTAATATGAAATTGTGGATTGAGAAAAAAAACAGTAGAGAAGAATCAATAAAATACAAAAAAAAAATTGCTTGCCGTATTGTTTCCCATTACAATTCTTGCTACTTTTAATAATTTTGGTGCATTTTAATAAAGCATGTACTTGGGGATGAATGGTCACCACATTGATATAAAAATAAAAGTAAACCCTCATACCTTAACTTTACATGCAGAGTCACATTAAGGTTGACTTTGTGAGTAGCATAACTTATCGCACAAATTGCACCCTTCACCATTGACTTTGTTTAAAATAATTTAGGTACTTGGGTAGAAATAATAGTACAATATTATTTGTGAACACCTGCACTTCAGTGAAATAATATGCTTTAACTTTTATGTTCACATGATCATCTTCTACCTAAACAAGCCAAGGTAATTCCATTTATAATATGTGTCTACATAAGTTATTGATAGATGCAGAGCACAAGAGGTCATGCATGTTTTAGTTTCACCATTATAAAACCTGCAGCAGATAATGAATCACTGAATTGAAAATGTCAGTATACAGAGATTACACTTTTAAAGGGATAACTTTGTACCTTATATATAATGTGTATAGTAATATGTATAAGGTACTACGACTTTGTTAGAGTAAATAAGGTACAAAGATGTAAGGATGTTGCACCCCTAAAAGTACATTATTTGTACTGAATCAAATTCTGAACAGTGTACTGAATTCAATTCTCATTGACTGTTTATACATTAGGCTACCTGTTTGAATTACATCCAAAGTAAGTGGAAGAATGCAATCTGATGGTATTTTTAAGTCCTGTAATGATTGAGAAGACCAAAAAAGGGTGGGGAAATGCGGGGAGGGGTGAATCGTCTGGCCAAGGAGGGCATCTCAGCCGATGAGGGCAGTGGCTCTAGGCACCGGACCACTCCCTGTACACATCCCTCATCATTGCCATCAGAGCCAGAACAAATACATATTGCTCTTCCAATATTTGTATCATTCAAATGGCATATGCACAACTGCCAAATATAGTCACAGTGCTTTGCAGTCTGACAAGGTTTTTATGTTTTAACAAGATCTTCTGCATAGTTAATTTGCTAACAGAAGTGTTACTCCCATAATGTACTCTACACAAACACAGATTCCATCCTCGCAGCTCGGACTACCTCAGTTAAACTACCTTAAATTAGACCATTCTCCATTCTCCCCTCTAAGGACCTGCAGAAATGATGGAAATACTGATAGAAATCCTCTTTGGTAAGTTTACCAAACTCTTGAGGTGTATGTCATTCAAAGACTTGTGACTATGCAGTACTGATACTAGCCGTTCAAGTACAAAATAACTGCTTTTGTCATCTCAAACACATTAACTGTGCAAGAAAATAAAATGATATTGACAATTTTGCATTTGGAACTGTTTCTCTTTTAGGGTCAATCTTTGCCTTCCTTTTTGGTATGGGATCTAGATGTTTTTTCAGGCTATTGTCTACTGTTCTACTGGCTGAAGCAATAGGACAGCATTTATTATCTGCACTAGTCTCTTTTGAACTGCTACACACAGCAGTTTTTAGTATTAACAGTGGCTGTTGGAATGAAGTTGGAGACTGATTGACTTCCTGGATCTCTGTTAACGATCTTTAACACTGAGACCTGCTGAACCTCTCACCATTATAGGAGCAGTAATCCTGAGCAAGTTTTTCACTTTACGAGAAAGTGAAAATGAAATATTGAGTCTGAGATTGAGAATTGGTGGGGTTTGGTAATCGCCATCTCATCAGAAATGAAGAACCAAAAGAGTAATGTGTCATGGTTTCACCCAGATGATTATAAAAGAGTTCAAACAGGTTCAAATAAAGAAAATATTTATTAATAAAACAAACTCAATTAATCCACAAGTAGAAAGGCTTCGTAACAGCATGTATGTCACAAACACATTAACAATACCAGACCACAAACTAAATTAAATGAGGGACTTAAATACACAGGGTGAATGAACTCAATTACGGACAGGTGACAACTTATTAATCAAAAACCGTTGTAACAAACGAAGAGCAGGAAACTGGAACAAAGGAAAACAGGGGCTGTACCTTGAAGGTATCTAAACAAACACAGGGTAACAGGATTAGTTTCGAGTTGACAAAACCAAACTAATCCAATCAGGCTTTGCTGGTACCATGACGCTGATCATCAACTTTCTCTGTCAACTCAAACTTTGATCCTGAGTTTAAGACTTTAGGTGTGACACCAGTAGTAAACTGCCAATCACAAGCTGTGGAACAGTGAAACTGCAATCCACTTCTCTCTTCTGCAGAATATTACGAAACTTAAAATTTTAAGAATTTAAACAAATTTACACAGCAAGAAGAAAATATGTCTTTGAAAAAGGACAAGATAAAAAATCTTGCTACTGTATATCAGTGCAAAGTTAGTTTATACAGTTGCTTGGGGTGATGGGGTGGTGATGGTGCAGTGGATAAGACACATGCCTCTGGTGTGAGAGACCCGGGTTCGAATCCACTGTGAGACACCACTGTGTCCCTGAACAAGACACTTAACCCCTAGTTGCTCCAGAGGCGTGCGACCTCTGAAATATAGCAATTGTAAGTCGCTTTGGATAAAAGCGTCAGCTAAATGCATAAATGTAAATGTAAATATTGGTATTGAGAGATAAAACATTGAGAGGTAATGGTTACGTATGTAACCCTCGTTCCATGAGTAGGGAACAGAGACGTTACGTCGTGACGACGAATGGGGTTTCGCTTAGAACTTCGAGTATTACAAAAGAAATGCCATGGGTCTGCGGTATTTGCATAGCGTATCTCCGCCCCACCTCGTGGTTATAAAAGGAGGACGCGGGCAACATGCAAATATGTTTCTTCGCTGAGCAGCCGAGACTGAACTCAGCTGATCCCGCGGTACAGCTGAAGTGGCAGTACATACGTAACCGAGACATTCCCTTTCGTAGTCACAACGAGTTACATCGTGATGACGAATGGGGTTCCCAGTCTAATCACGCCATCTCGGCTGTCTTCCAGTGCCCTGCGTAAGTCAGAGCTCCCTGTCGTGAGGTGAAATGTTTCAACCCCAGGGGTGGCAAGGTGGCTTGCCAAGGTAAAGACACATGCTCAGAGAGGCTTACAGAGGAATACACATGTGGGGGTTAATAATAATTGATAAACTACATGTTTAATGGATTAAGGGTAGGCTATAATAATGAAATAAATAATATCTAAATCATACAAAATTATTGTTATAAATAAGCATTGCTAAAAGCCAGACGATTTTGTCTTTAAAGATCATTTGCTATGTTGTGACCTTTAATTTGTAGTAGAAACATGGAGAGGAACTTTGACAATCAGTCACTTTGCTCAAAGCTGATTGGTCCAATTTCGGTTTGCAATCTCATACCTGAAACATAACCTGCCCTGGAGCAGGTTAGCCGTGGAGCGTAAGCAATGGCGATTAACACTCTGCTAAAAGCCAAACCACCTTCATGGTGGCTAAAACCAATTAAACAAAAAAGGCAGTCTGGGGATGGACTTAGGAAGTGATATTGATTGTTTTATCAATATAGCTTTTTGTCATTATGTATCTTGGGTACATAATTGTACTAAATGTTTTATATCTTAGGTGTGTTTGTGCTTTTGCTGCTGTATTAGCACTGATCACTTCTGCCAGACCATAATTCATGTGTTTCGTCTCACACAATAAGTCACAATATCTGGCTTGAACGAAAGCTATATTGTAACCTGTGTCTGTCTTTTGGGGCAATACTCATATTCAGTAACCTTACTGCTTTTGTGGTGATTGCGTGCGTTAGTGATAACATTTCAATATCTCCTTTAAGGAGAATCTGTCGTTGCAGTTCTTGTTTTAGCTCTGTCTCTAGCAGCTGCAGTAACAGTAGTTTGCCGGCAGGGGGCAGTTTGACCAGCGCATTTATTTTATTTCACTTCTGTCATTACAGTATTTTCTGCTTTTGGATCTGTCTTTTTATTGCATAATCAAACTTCTGCAGGCAACCAATGAGATAAATGTACTAATTAGTGTATTGGAAATTCTATCCTTCATGTGGCAAGCACTCTCACTATCATATTTGAGACTTTTATTGAGAGCTCATATTAGTATAGCAGTTTTATTGAGAGCACAGAACCCAGGGATAGAGGCTAAAAAGGTGCTGATATTTGCCTGGACAGGTAGGAGCAGCTTGGACAATAGTGTTGGCTGTCTGGTGGTACATAGAAAAACCATGATGCTCAAAATACTGTACTTGCAGCGTCGATGTTGAAATCTCTAGGCTTGTACATTTTTTTAAAAATCACCATGCACCTGTCATGAACTTCCTTTTATTATTATTATTTATTATTGATTTAATATTATTATTTAAATAACTCATTTACTAAATCTCAGAGGGTAATGCACTTCAAGTAAATATGTTAGATCAAAGAGGTTTACAGTAGCTGACAAAAACGTTGGGAAATCCCTGCTTTACTTGTAAATATGAAATGAAATCATCTTTGCTAAGACACATTTCTATAGACATTTTCTCACATTAAACACAAAACCAAATCTTCAAACTACATTCCCAGAACCACTGAGTCTTCTGGCAAAATCAAACAATCGCTTCTAAACTCATTAATCTGTTCTCAAAATCAAACAAAGCTTCATACACGGATTCGGATCATACACATATCAGTCATCAGATAGACACTACAGACCATTCATTAGACACTACATCAAAAAAATGGAGAACACAGCATCCAGAGCATGAGGTTACAGAAGAAAATGTACAGTAAGAACATTTTGCATTTAAGTAAAAAAGTAGCAATCATAAGTTAGTAAGGGGCAGTTTATTGTATACTGCACTGCAGGTATAGTATTGTACTGAATATTGTATAGTTTTGAATTTCTGTATATTCAGATCTTGCATAGCCTACTGTAAAAATGCAGGTTATTTTGTGTACCCAATAGCTGGGTTAAAAATATTGGGTCGTTCTGTTGGGTTATTCGGAACATTTATTGGGTTGTTTCTATAACAACGCAGCCCGTTAGGTTGAAATTCAAATTTCAACGGTTGACCACCACAGCTGACAGAAGATACACGGGTGAGTTAATAGTATGCATATTGTAGCCTATGTTATTATTTTTTTCGTTATAACATGACTTCCATAGTATTAAATGTTCAGCCAATTATTTGTATGTTTATATCTCCCCTGTATGACTGTTTTTTGTCCGCTATCTGTGACTAACGACACCAATATGGCAATATAGCCAGCCAATTTCTTAGTACTCGGCTGAGATACTCTTCCTAACTTGTCATTAAAAATATTCCTAATATCAATATTTTCAGATATTAACCGGCGCGCTCGGCTTCAAGACGCAGCGGAAGCCTGGTCCATCCATCCTGTGTCGCAGTCACTTACAGGAAGAAGGTATGCTGTGTTATATAAAGGCCTACATTGTAGCGCAAATGTTTACTTGGGCTATCCCAACTACAGTGTGAATTTAAAATACTACAAAGTGTTAAACTAGGGTGACCATACGTCCTCTTTTTCCCGGACATGTCCTTTTTTCGGACCTAAATAAAATGCGGCCGGTGTGGTGAAGAGATGAGTCCCACCGAAGAGATGGGTCCCACCTTAGGACCCAAGCAATTCGATTGGTTCAAAGCACGTTTTATGGGTAATCGCTTCAGTGCCTGGTTACAAATCAGACAAAATCACTTTATTATAGAAGTCGGTTGAATTACGGAGTCAATGTTTTTTAACTTATATGTTTCATATACTAGTATAAAACCGAAGCTATTAATTATAAATTTAAACATTTCTCGTTCTTAGTGTTTTTTAGTTAGCTTACATAGAGGTTTACCTGACCTTATACTGCCTTACCGTATTCACAGCGATTCGAAATGCAATTAGAATTATGTCACTATTTTTATCGTAATAATCAGCGCAATATGTTGTACAAATTTTGTTATTAAAAGAACCATGTAAGTTAATAATGTTAAGTTGTGTTTATTACTATTTTTCTTATTGACTGTTTATCCATTTAAATAAATTACAGAATGTTAGCTATGTTTTGTGTGTAGGCTACTTAGTATAAATATTAATTGGTTGTCTAGCCTTGATTACAGAACAGTGTAATACAATTACGAAATCACAAATCTTAATGTAATCATTATCAAACCCCTTAATTCATATAATAATCTTGTATTTTTTATCCTGATTAATGAAAGAAATTGCATTTTCAGGTTTTGCGACATTAATTTATTTGTTATTAAGCAATAAGGCATAATATAATTTTTTTTAATTACATGCATGTCATTTTGTGTACTAATTCATATGATTTATGTCATAATTATTTCTTAAAACAGAACATCATACAATACAATAACATTCAATGCAATAAAATTAGTGAACCAAAACTTACAGGCTATAAAAAATAAAATTGATTAAATTACACAATACAATACAAAATGAACAACTGAATTATGAGATGTAATGGATTTGATTTTTATTAACACAAAACTACAAGCAAAATGCACATCATTTTTGGACATTTATAGATTTTTTTTTAAAATACACAACAATACAAAGCAGCTTTAAACAGACATAATGTAGTGTGTCTTTAATTTCCTAAATACTTTTGTTATAGTTCTCTGGCTATACAGTGTGAAGATTAAAAAAATAATAATGTTGAGTTAGCTGTGCTAAAAATGTTTAATGAACCGTAAGGTTAAAGTTTTTTTTAGGTCCATCCTGGATTAACTAATGAGACCCAAATAGATGCAGTGTCTTTTGCTGTATGTAAAGTACAATCTGTAGTTTGAAGTAATTCATATTGTATGTGCAGTCAATTTTTTGTGGAACCATCCTGAGGCCTAGAAGATGCAGTCAGGTGAGATGTGCCGAGGCACCTGAGACCATGAGATGACACCATGAGACGAGGACGCTGTGGTACTGAAAAAGAGCAGCTTTTTTTTTTGCAAAACACACAAACATCCTCTAACACGTGCGTTTGTACACGCGCAAAATCTGTTGTGCTATGTAACATCACTCACTGTTTTTACTTAGATGGGCAAACTGGAAGGCACAACGCAGCAGGCGTAGCTAGCTCGCTGAACCTTGTTGTCATTTCCCCTTGGCATGATTGGGTCGTGACTTGGTGGACGAGGAGGCTGGACTGGCTGAGGAACTCTGAAAAACACATAAACATCCTGTAACACGTGCGTTTGTACACGCGCAAAATCTGTTGTGCTATGTAACATCACTCACTGTTTTTACTTAGATGGGCAAACTGGAAGGCACAACGCAGCAGGCGTAGTTAGCTCGCTGAACCTTGTTGTCATTTCCCCTTGGCATGATTGGGTTGTGACCTGGTGGACGAGGAGGCTGGACTGGCTGAGGAACTCTGAAAAACACACAAACATCCTGTAGTACTTGCATTTGTACACACTCAAAGTCTGTTGTGCTATGTAACATCACTCACTGTTTTTACTTAGATGGGCAAACTGGAAGGCACAACGCAGCAGGCGTAGATAGCTAACTGAACCTTGTTGTCATTTCCCCTTGGCATGATTGGGTCGTGACTTGGTGGACGAGGAGGCTGGACTGGCTGAGGAACTCTGAAAAACACACAAACATCCTGTAGCACTTGCATTTGTACACACTCAAAGTCTGTTGTGCTATGTAACATCACTCACTGTTTTTACTTAGATGGGCAAACTGGAAGGCACAACGCAGCAGGCGTAGATAGCTCGCTGAACCTTGTTTTCATTTCCCCTTGGCATGATTGGGTCGTGACTTGGTGGACGAGGAGGGTGGACTGGCTGAGGAACTCTGAAAAACACACAAATATATATAGTTGAATATATGATCTTGTGGCCTAAATATAATATGTCGTGGCCTCTAAATAACATACCCATGAGTTAATTATTTACACTTGATGGGCTCTATGAAACCATCTCGTGGGCCAGGAGTTTGAGTCTTCAAATATCTTACCCATTTCGTGACGTCCGAAAAGATGCCTTGCCAGTAGTATGCGCTTGCAATCTTATTAAATGTCCTTGTTCTCCCTTGATGCCCACCTGTAGTTGGGTTGTCATGGCAGTCCCGAAAGACTCGTTCCTTCTGTTTCTCATCCATGACAACCAGACGGTTTGACCCATTTGCAGTTTTAAAATAAAGATGTCCATCTGTATTAGAGACATACAAAGGTAATGTGAGTGAACGCAACACACAATATTTAAATCATGTTATTTATTGAGAAGGAAAAAAATGTAAAATGATTTGTTTTATCATAAGCAAACGTAGCGGATACTGTAAATTACAGAATAAATAATACATTAAAAGGAAATGATATTTTTTCTACTTCCCCTGCACAATGAACTTCTTAGAAGAACGCCTGACAATTCTCTTGCGGTCCCTGTCGGCGTTCTCTTGGTAATCTCCACGCTCCATGTACTGCCTCACCTCCGCATACAACGAAAACTGTAACATAACTTTAATTCAAAACAAAAGTAATGATATTAGGTGAATTAATTAATATTAGGTTACTTATTAATAGTGCAGTCAATGGTCCAAAAAATTTACTAGATTAATCACATATTTTTCTGTGATTAATTGCGATTGATCACAATTAAAAACACTCAAGTTTGTATGCGTTAATATATATTTATCATTTAATAATTTCACATTTAATCTCCAGATTAATGTAGAAACAACATAACATGACTAAATAAAGACAGTATATTTTAAGTACTTGTTTAATGACATCTTTTTATGAATGAAGGCCAGTATCACTGATAGTAATACAGCTAGGGATGTCTTGATAAATATGACCCCCCAACCATAACCCTATCTGTCTAACATGTAGGAAATATACAGAAATTGTATAAAGCGATCAAACACTGCACTGCATAATTTATAAATTAAATATAAATGACTCCTTATTAAAGCTACAAAAGTTATTTAGTTAAGAGCAGTGAGTAATTTTATCTGTTCCCTTTGTTCTTTGTTTGACCCTGAGTGACAGACAGCTTAATTGGGTGCTGTGCCTTTAAGACCTGCCGTTGCCGACTGCCAATTACTGCTGCGCAGTGCGCACCATGGTGAAAAACGCTTAAAAAGAAATTCGCGCACAGGCAGTGCAATGTCTACATCTCGGGTGGGGGATGGAGAGTAAAAATATGTGCTTGAATTCGGAAAAACAGCAACATCCAGATCCAGTGGAAATGGCCCTTATATATATCCTATATATGTATATAGCAAACAGTTTGTAATATCATTAAATATTGGAAGTTGATTAAAAATATATATTGTGGATTCAGTATACTTTAGTTAAATTTATTTTAATTCCAATATTTTTATTTTAATATATATATTATATATATATATTGCCCTTTCGATCGACAGTGTGCAAAAATTAGAATTACATTAGAATAGAATGCATAAGAATATACAGAACAGGAGCATAAAAGAAATACAATACAACAAGAAAAAAATAAGGCTAGGTTTTTGAGTTTTTTGTTTTCTAAATCGTATTCTTCTTTAATACAAAACTATTTATTGAATTATTTTTTTTCATCAATTTAAGGGCTTTTATAAAATACATAAACTCATTAAGAAATGCACAAAACCTTGGTTTCACCTTGTGTATAAAATTTATCCAATGTAAATCATTTCTAAGCGTGAAGAGATGAGTCCCACCTAGACAGGACCTGAAAGGATGGCCGCCACGATGCCCGTTCGCAAAAATCCACTGAGACAGAGTTGTCACGAATCAATCAAAGCATCAGTTTAAAGAGTGCAGAAATAATCGAGTGATTTTTTTACATGTATGTCGTAAATATGAGGGTGTCTACGCTTTAAAAAAAACGCTTAAAAAGAAATTCGCGCACAGGCAGTGCAATGTCTACGTCTCAGGTGGGGGATGGAGAGTAAAAATATGTGCTTGAATTCGGAAAAACAGCAACATCCAGATGCAGTGGAAATGGCCCTTATATATATCTTATATATGCATATAGCAAACAGTTTGAAATATCATTAAATATTGGAAGTTGATTACAAAATTGTGTGGATTCATTATACTTTAGTTACATTTATTTTAATTCCAATACTTCAAATGGTGGAGAATGGAATAAAGATGTGATTTAAATTATACCTAATCATACACTGTAAATGTTAGAAGCACTTTACCCCTGCTGAAGGTACTCCTTTGCAGAGATCCCAACCCTAACCTAAGCATTTTGTGCACTCTACAATGAACTACAAATAACAGCGCCATGTTTTCCCATTCCATTCATAGAATGACAGAGATTTATGGGTAATGTAGTTGAAAGCATTTAGTAATGAAACAGTCATTTTTAAATAAATAATATATTTAATGGACAGGTTGATATCTAAATATGTTTATTGTGCAAACCATTATGACATATATGAAAGACAGCCTGAGATGTTATTTTTTTTGTGTGAGAACTTTTAAAAAAAACTTTATGCCACCTTTCCATAAATGTCTGAAAACTGTGTCCAACATTATTTAGTAAACATAGCAAGAGCAGGTGTCCTGCCAATTTTATCCTATTCATACTTTGAGTTACAGCCATTTGAAATGTGCTCTTCAAGGGCTGTTACTGGGCCCCTGTGGAAGGGCAGTACAATCTAATTGTCTTCATCATGGACAACAAATTTTGTTAATTTTTTGCCAAAATTTCATCTTCACCCCCTCTTTTTGTGCCTTACATTTCTGACATCAGTAATGTGCATGCTTCCATTTTTAATAGATGTAGGATTTTTTGTTTGTTTGTTTATTATGAAATAAACTCGTATGAGGCTAGTAAAATGTTGTATTCACTGTACAGGACACCACATTCACACCATATTCACCATACTTTATTGTATAACACTTTATTGGAGGATACAGCATTAAGTTGATAAAATAGCATATATTAAAAAAACAAAAAAAAACAAAATGGATCATCAAAATACATTTAGGCCTACATCCATTCACCGCTGCTGAAACCACACAAATGAGTGCCACAGAATCCCATACAGTCAACTATGATACAGAAAACAGATTTGATTTGGCGTTTGTAAAATAATGATTATATTATTAATGATTATTATAATTGTCTTGCTCTTCCCTGTACATGTCTATATCATGTTCATGTTCTATCATGTTCTTATTCGTCTAAACAGTTTGTTCAGTTGTACCCTAACTGATGAAAAGAAGATGTGATCACTGATGTGGTGTTGCTTTTTCTCAACAAAAAGAAAAAGAAGTTGTGACAGCCCATTGCCAGATGTTCTTCAGTCCTAAAAGTAAAAAAAAAAAAAAAAAAAAAAACACAAACAATTCAAATTAAGTTGTTTTAAAGGAGAGTCAGGTCAGCTTATGTTCTGCATGATTTAAAGCAGTGGTGGGCTACTCTGCCATCCTCAGCATCCACTGTCCTGCAGATTTAGCTCCAACCTCAAACCCACCTGCCTATAATTGTCTATAAGTAAACCTGAAGACTTTGGTTAAAAAAAATGTAGGTGTACTTGATTAAGGTTGGAGGTAAACTCCACCTCAAAAGGAGACCTAAAAAAGGGACCGAGTTGCCCGTTCCTGATTTAAATTTACAAAGCAGCAAAGTTCATTATATTATATACACATTGAAGTATTATATATTTAATATTGCAGTACATCATATTAGCTAAGTACAGAACAAAAACTTTGTTCACCTACATTATCAACAGCAACCTGTTTTTAAAAGCTCTTAGAAAGGCATGGTCTCTTTTCAGCCTTTGCCAGTAATGCTTGATTTCTTTCAAGACAACATACTCTGAAATTCTTCCCATTCCATACATGAAAAAATACATGACGTGTTGGTGATATCATTGTAGCAATGTTCAGGGAAGAAGGAGGCGGGAACCGGCGAACAATCAATATTTACTTTATTTCAAATAAAATAAACAAACTAAAATACCGCCAGCAGCCCCTCGCGGACGACTGCTGGCTTACCCAAAATAAACATAACGGCCAGCAGCCCCTCGCGGACGACTGCTGGCTAAAATAAAACACAAAAACCTAACACAACTAAAACACAGGCCTGTTCCTCTCTCGATCATCAACGCCGTCGCTCCCCCTTTATGCTTCCGCTCCTCCGTGAGAGATGCGAGACCGGTGTGCTTCACAGGTGCTGCTCATTAGCAATCGCACCACCGGCCTCGCGCCGTTCTCTCACGTACCTCGGCCGTCCTGTTCGCCACAATCATATTATATATATATTAAAATATTCTTACATAGGCCATATGAAATAAAATTACACAACCCTGTCTCTTTTTGTTAAATTTCAGTTTTATTGATCAATAATAGCCATTATTAAAGTATAAGTAGCCTAAAAGGTATAAGAAGCTATACAAGTCAAGAAATAAAGCAAGTTAAAAGATTCAGTCAAACTAAGTCAGCAGGCTACAACGTTAAAGTTAAATAGCCTAAATATATAAAGTTATGAGACTTCACTTTGCCCTCAGCCAAAACGATTTGCCACGGAACAAACTATAGATTAATGAGACCAAAGATCGACTTATACAAGCCGAATTATATCTCATGTTCAACCACTAGACTAGAGACATCAGAGCCAGCGGCAAACGTCAGAAGGGTAAGGCTGTTCCAGGCGGGTTACATGAGCGCTGTGCGCCCGGTTATCGCCTGGATCTCACAACTCCGAAAACGTCAGATCAAAATTTTAAATAGGCGCTATCTTTATAAATAAACCACAGATTTGAGCTTTAAGCAACTACATTCTCGACTGAAAAACTCTTAAAACTACATTTTGTGACACAATAAAAGTAGTATTTTTAAATTTCGCGGCCTTTCTCCTCTGCTATTGACGCAACCTACTATGAAAAGCGCTATACAAATAAATGTATTACTTGATGGCAACAAACTGCTTTTATCTTTTATTTTTTATCTTATCTTGCACTCTGGGGTACTACCATAGCAGCAGGATTTAGCATTCCACATAATGCTATAACAGTTCACGTTAGCTACAAGTTATCGCGAGAACATATTTAGATCAGGAATACTACTGGCATACTAATGGGGTCCTAAGGTGGGACCCATCTCTTCAGTGGGACTCATCTCTTCACCACACCGGACGGGACGCCATTCATTGCGTGCTTTTTTTTTCATTGCTTTAGATCCCGCCTTAAAAAAAACGTTTAACTAGACAACTCTATAGAGATTAAAAGTTATAAAAGATAACTACTCAATAAGATAGTAAGTTATTACAATAATCAGTTGAGTGACATAACACTTTTCAGAACGCCACATGCCCATTAAATAAAATGACGGTTGGTTGAGATTTTATTCCTTTATAATAAACTTTAACTTATTACTTTTTAAATGACACATAGCACTAAAAGGACATTTTAAATGGAGGCCATTTACCACAATACATGGCAATTGCAGAAGCTCTATATTATAATATAATATAAATAATAAAAAAATATAATAATATATATTTATATTTATAAACAGATGTCCAAACTTTCATTGTTACTGCACCTTATTACATGGCTTGGTTGAATTCTAATGTAGAATGCGGTCTGTTATTTCTTGATAACAGACCGCTGCTAAGTATAACACACCGTTGCCATGAAAAACAGTGCGTTGCCATGGACGCAGGATTCTAACCGTAGATACGGAACAGACAATTTTTTTAGCGGAAGCAATACAATCGTTTTTAAATCAATAAACTCCTTTTTAAATCAATATTTTGTCTCAAATTATTGATTTATTTGGTAGGTAGCCATGTAATAAGCGGGATAATGCGAGGCGGTTGTTATAGCGAATACAACCCCTTCAGGCTGATTCAAGCTCCGCTTCACGTCGGGGTCATAATCAGCCTGTCGGGGTTGTATTCACTATAACAACCGCCTCGCTCTACATTATCCCTTACATATGAGGTGTTGGTGTGATTTTAACTTTTCTTTTTCTTTATTAATTTTTAGATTGCTTAGGACTTTGGTATTTTATACCCACATGCCAAAGATAAACTTTTTGAAATTTGGGGAGATGCATCTCAGCAAATCCTTTCATATTGCAAGACTGAGAAGAGAGCCTTGGATCTTCTTCCTGTTCAGACTAACATTTCTTCTGGTAAGAAAATCCTGCACAACAGCTCTGTACTTTCATGTCAAGTTATAATATTTTGTCTATAATATAATGCACTTATTTAAAGATGAATCCATTGTTCTTTCTGTTTTATGTAAAGACACTCTTGGAGATGTTGCTTTTAAAACCCTGCCAGCTATCTTTCCTCCATAGTGCCAAAGTTATGACGACACTTTGTAGGCCAAAACGCGGAAGTGAGTTAGCATTTTAGCACTTCCGGTTCTCTCGCCCTAAAGTCTATGGGTTTTTTGAATGGGTTTTTGCTTAATCACCTGAAATAAGGTCTGTGGTTAACAAAGCCTCTAAATATTTTCACGTTTTGATCTATGACATAAAACCCAACCAGTTATAGCCTGCTTGTGGTTTTTTAAACTTTATTGTGCCTGCTTGTGGTTTTTAAAACTTTATATAGGCTTCAAAATGTATAAATTTTGGATTAACTTGTAAAGATTATCTTGATAGACAAAACGTGTAAGGGTCACAACTCTTTGTTGAACACAGATCTTATTTTTTGCGATTTTCCAAAAGTCTGTAGGGAAAATGCATAGCTTTTCGATCGAGGGAACACATGCGCCGCTAACTTTCGAGTTGTCCTACAAAGTGACGTCATAACTATCGGCACTCTATCGGTCAAAAGTTCAGTATGGCGTACCACAAGGCTCAGTACTAGGACTGCTGCTGTTCACTCTGTACATGCTACCATTAGTAGATATCATTAGGAAACATGGAATTATTTTTCACTGTTATGCTGATGATACTCAGCTCTATATTTCCTCAAAACCCAACGAAACTTACCAATTCACAAAATTAACGGAATGCATAGCTGATATAAAAAATTGGATGACTAGTAATTTCCTACTACTAAATTCTGAAAAAACACAGATTCTAATTATTGGACAAAAAACTTCCACAGGCAATATCCTAGAATACTGTTTAACTCTTGATGGCTCTGTTAAGTCTTCGTCGTCAGTTAGGAACCTGGGTGTGCTTTTTGATACCAATCTCTCATTTGTAAGTCACGTGTCTAGTATCTGTAAAAGCGCATTTTTGGGTGGTTGCCCTGCACGCTTAATAAACAAACTACAGCTAGTACAAAACGCAGCCGCTAGAGTTCTTACCAGAACCAGGAAGTATGACCATATTAGCCCGGTTCTGTCAACACTGCATTGGCTCCCTATTAAACATTGTATATATTTTAAAATATTGCTGATTACTTACAAAGCACTAAATGGCTTTGCTCCCCTGTATTTGAGCGAGCTCTTAACCCATTATAGTCCTTCACGTCTATTGCGATCTCAAAATTCTGGCCAGTTGATAATACCTAGAATATCAAGATCAACTGCTGGCGGTAGATCCTTTCCTACTTGGCACCAAAACTTTGGAACAATCTTCCTAACATGTTCCGGGAAGTAGACACAGTCTGTCAGTTCAAATCTAGACTAAAAACACATCTCTTTGGCTTAGCATACTCATAACACATTATAGATTGCTATAATTCAATGTTAGGCTGTATAGTTTAGATCAGCCGGAACTGGGAGCACTTCCCATAAATCCTGATGTACTTTGTAGATCATAAGAAGGATGGCATCTACGCTAATATTAGTCTCTCTGTTTATCCCGAGATTTACCGCAAACTGCCCAGATCCAGGCCATATCCAGATCTAAGGAAGGACCATCACATGGACACGATGACAACGCATCCCTGAAGTGCCAGCCTCATCAACACTGTGAAGGCCTCATGGACACCTCAACAAACCCATCTCCATACCGGCGTAATGACTCCGACCACTAATCAGATGAACTGGATAAATATTGTGAAAGTTCTGATCCAATCTGACTTCTGACCTATTATGCCGCCTAAATCATAATCATACACTGTTCGTTTGTTGGTCAAAGGAGGACTGGCCCCCCTGACTGAGCCTGGGTTCTCCCAAGGTTTTTTTCTCAACTCGGTCACCTGATGGAGTTTTGGTTCCTTGCCACTGTCACCTTTTTTCGCCTTTATTCGCCATTGGCTTTTGGCTTGCTTAGTTGGGGATATTTAACATTTAATTTTGAATTTAACAATACTATTACAACTTTACTTTCCTGTTATCTCTGTAAAGCTGCTTTGAAACAATTTGTATTGTAAAAAGCGCTATATAAATAAAGGTGACTTGACTTGACTACAACCGTTTATTTGTGTTTTTGTGTTCCATGTTTCTTAGAACTTAAAACATAACTCTAAATTAATTTTAACATTAATATTCTGTGCCTGGAGGTGTTCCCTCAACACGTCGCCTTATGAGGCAGTTTATAATTGCATTACTTTTTTTTATTTTATTTATTGAAACAATTTCTTACCTTTAGGTAAGTACATCAAAACAATTGCAACAACTTTTGAATGCAATGTCTAATTGAATGTAAATAAAGCATTGTTAATATACTTAAGTTGTGAGTTATTTATTTACATGGCAATAATAGTAATTATAATTAATATTAATAATAGGTTGATTAAAGCATTTTGGCCAAATAACCCAACAGATTCGTTTTTTGTAACCCAATTTATTGGGTAAAACTAGTTACCTAATTTATTGGGTTAAAATAACCCAACAATAGGTCGGTGCTATATCAACCCACCATTGGGTTAGCTGTTGGGTCGTTTTTAACCCAACTTTTTTAAGTGAGTAGGCTACAGTACACTCAAAAAGAGTTGTGCAACTGCAAAATCAAGGTCAATGAGAAATGTATTCTGCCTCAGTCTTCACGCTGGCTCCGGCCTGAGGATTTCATCCACATTACAGGGAATGATGTCCCTTGCCAGGCAAAGGGAAAAACCAGAGGGTTTTGTGTAGGATCCAGCTTTGACAACACTCTCCACAACACAGCACTCTGCCTCTCAGATTTTTTCCTTCCATTGTTCATATCAACATTCAGTCATATAGCGGACCCCAGCATACACTTTCAGTATGAATACAAGCATCAAAGCATGTCTGTGCTGTCCGCAGCTGTGTACGCATCTGAAGTGGAGTATAACAGAGCCTTTCATTAATGCTACGAACTGCCTGGCTGCAAGTGCAACATGCAGGAAGTGTAAAAAGTTTGGATATTATATTAAACTGTGCCGATCAGTGCAATCAATACGCACAAGGTCCGTGAAATTTAATTACTATACTGTACTAGCTATGGGTAGTTCGGATCATTTTACAGACTCGGATCTTTGAATCTCGTAAATTAAAAATGAACAAATCTTTTTTTAAGTAATTTTTGAAGTAATTTTTAAATTTTGTTCATTTCGTTAATTTCAGCAGAATATTATTATTAAAAATGTTACATGTTAATATCCAAATTCCCCAACACATCTACTTACACAATGTTAATGACATTTCAAATAAGAAAACTCTATAATGCAGCCAAGGCCAAATTATGACAAACAGAAATGATCAATAAATGACTTAGCTGGATCTTCGGGCTTATGCAGTTTGTTAATTCACCTCACTTCCCGATCCGAGTTGTTCGTTCTTTTGTTTTGTCCAGTCACATCCCCAGTCTGAAGCTATGCAGTCTGTACAGGAAAAAGAAATGATTGGTTCACAGATCGAGTCTTCAGGTCTAAGTCGTTCATTCCTCCTGTGACAGCCCCATAAGCTAAAGAGCAGTCTTTACAGGAAACAGAAATGATTAAATAAATGAACTGTGGTCTTTGCGTCATGTACTGCTGATCATAAATATGCCACAGTGGAAAAGGAATCTCAAGAATGCATTTGGGCTGTTGAGAGGTGGTATACGTATCTGTGAGGCCACCGTTTCAATCTACATAGAGATCATCAGGCACTGAGAACCCTGCTTTTCACTAATTGCACTTTTCCCTCTGCATGGTATGGTTTGGTACGGCTCACTTGGCGCTTTTCCACTGCATGGTACGGTACGGTACGGTACAGCTTGGTACGGCTCACTTTGTGGCGCTTTTCCACTGCATGGTACGGTACAGTATGGCTCGGCTCACTTTGTGGTGCTTCTCAACTGCATGGTACGGAATCGCTTCGGCTCGCTTTAAATGATACCACCACCTCTGTTGAGGATCCAAGAGTACCGTATCGATGTTAAAATGTGACGTGAAAACACTACAGATCACTGATTTGTCAGAGAGAATCATCAGCGTCATTGGATTTGCAAAACGAGACACCAAACCTGCTATGTCCTCTTCAGTCGGTCAGTCGACGCCTCGTCGAGACCGACGAATAGGAATCTCGCTAGAGAGGCCAATCTACTTCTAGTGAAACTAAACAAGCAAATGCACATTGGCGTGCAATCATTTGTATCAGCTGCGCAGCCTCGCAGAACGGGTATATAACGAGCAGCAGGTGCGATTGCACTTTAGCTTTTTGCTTCGGGGCCTAGCAATTCGATGCTGTCTACAAGACTGGTGAAATCTTCAAACAAGCTATTTCTACAGCGGACCTCTCCACTCTGGTGCGGGCGTGACGGCACAGCAGCGCGAGCGGTCTTTTCTCTCTCTCTTCCTTTTTTGTTTTTGGTTGTTTGAGCAAAACAAAAAAGCTGTTATTACAGCTGGTAAGGTGTGCAGTGAAGTGCTCAACAGCTGTTCTTACGGCTGGTAAGACCAGAGAGAGAGAGAGACAGCGCACAGACAGGTGCACATTCCTGTCTGTGTTCGCGGTGACTGTTCCCCTGCGTGCTTCAGCGCCAGTGAGAGCTGTCCCTAAAAGAGCAACACAGATAGTTTGTGTCTTTTTCAAGATGACGTTCTATCTGTGTGTTTCTGGATGTGGTCGTTACCTGGGCGCATATCGGGAAGATGACCATCTCGGAGCTGCACTTCGAGACTCTCATTCCTGTAAAGGGGCGGAGTCCCCGTGCCTCTGCCTCGTTCCAACCCTCCCCAGAGGGTTGCTTCGGGCAGTGGGAGACTTGAGGATCACGGTGAGCGCGCTTCCTTCGGGGAACCAACCTCCTAGGAACCCTCATCCCTCTCAAGCTCAGCAGGCAGTTGAGTTACCAACTGAACGTGCTGGACCAACCTCAATTTCAATTTCAATTTATTGATGGATAGCCCCTTGAGATGCAGCATCTCGTTTTCAAGAGGGTCCAAATACACGTATACATAATACAACAGGAAAAACAAAAACAAACAAAAAACATATGCTCAAAACAATTGAGTTACTAGGCAGCTTACACCCACACCCCAGACCGAAAACACATCATAGCTCACACATGTTATAGCTAGCTCAATAAGTACATCTCATTTACCTCATTACACAATTGGAACCCATAATACATAAGAGATTCAATGTGAAAAGGTATCACATAAGAAAGACAAGGTCAAATCCACAGGAGGTAAATCAATTAAACAATTACATAAAGCAAAATACAATTACAAGCAATACTGGTTAGTCCAACATCAGTAACATGCACACACATTGTTAAGATATTGAAATATAGATAACCTGAATCTGTGAAAAGATGAGATGGATCTCAAGGAAAGAGGGAGACCATTCCAATCGCAAGTAGCTTTATAATGAAAAGCTTTATGTCCAGCAGCTGAAAAGATTCCTGGTACAGTAGAGATGAGATATTGCAAATGTAGGATTACAAATTTTATTTAAATGTTTAATTGAGCTTCCAATACAATAGTATAGAAACTGAGAAAGTTTATTAGTGTGAATTTTGTATCTAAGGTAAATGATGTCACAAACCTGCCTGTTCCTGTCTGTCCAGCTCTCTATTGTAATTTAAATTGGTCAGAGCACTGAGATTATCACCTTTTGTCTTTATGCACTGCCTGGCCATTAAGATAATTTGAAGGTATCGGTGAAGAGTCTGGCTGATTGGATTAGGATATTTACATTACACTGTTATGCTTATTGGATTAGGATTGGTAACACTCTCAGTCTAGGGCACTTTCCTTAACCGGTATGCCTCATTTACATGCTTTTGTTTCAGAGTGCCTCCACCTTTATGTAACTCCTCCCCCTGAAAGGGTATATGAACTAAATGTATACTGCCTTAGTTAGACGATGTTGGAATGACTGCAGCTACCGACAAGCAATAAAGAACTTCTGCTTGGAAAACTTCCACCGTCTCCTGGTCTGAGCTTCTAACTTTTCTACAAAGAAAAAGTGTCACGGTAGACACATTCTCTGTCCCTTCTAGTCTCGTATTTATGTTGTTGTATGAGTGCACGTGTGTAGTGGGCGTGAGTGTATGTCATTACCTAATCCGCTCCAGCTGATCATCATTACATCACCAGCTGCAGACACTCTCACCACGCTTTATATGCTCACCGTTGTGTTCTCATCTTTGTCAGATCGTTGTTTGATGTCGTCGGTGTTGGTGTTTCAAGTCTTCGTGTTCCTGCCCAGTGTTCCCGTTGTTCGTCGTTCTGGAGTTCGTCACCTTGTGGATTGTCTTCTCACCATCGTCTCATCACGGCACTTTCACTAGTCTGACCATCGAAGTCCCTGCGCCACCCACTACCATCGGCTTGTACTGTTCTATCTGTTTTGTGACATTTTCTTCATTAATTAAAAGAGTTTACTCGCGATTGCTTCCAGTTGTCATTGGTCCATTATGACAAAAAGATCACTACAGATGGTGCCGTGACCCGGATAGAATTAACTTCACCTGAATCCAGATTGGAATTCAAGCTCAAAGATCTGACTGCATTCCAGAGAGAATCTTACCTGAATCCAGAACTGAAATCTCCACTCAACAAAGACTAAGTTCCAGAACTGAAATCTCCACTCAACAAAGACTGAGTTCCAGAACTGAATCCTGAAACTTCAAAGCTCAACAAAGAACAAACTTTTTTTGACTGAGTTCCAGACGGAATCCTTTCCGTATAAACAACGATTTGGTGACTTTCACTCTATTCAAAGAACCACTGAAGACCAGTACAAATCTCTGCGCCGTCAGAGAACAGTTATCAGACAGCTGCAGTGTCTGGCTAACAAAGTTACCCTTTAAAAGTTTATTTTAAAGATGAAAGTATAGCCTCTACGTTGCTAGAGAAGGTATCCTCTAAAGTTAGGGAAGGTTAACATTACGTGTTAATATGGGTGAACCTCTGTTCAAACAGGGATGTGTTTATCCTCTAAAAGTTAGGAAGGTGAAAGATCCTTTGCATTTCCTTTTAGAGAAGATTAGTGTAACGTGTTAATATTTTGTGGTTACCCTTTGCTCTGGGCAAGGAAGGTTAACTGTGTTATCGAGTGTAGCCTCTTTGGATCAGGGAAGATTTAGTGTTTTTGTTTGTTTTATCCTCTAAAAGTTAAGAAGGTGAAAGATCCTTTTGCATTTTTCTTTTAGGGAAGATTAGCGTACCGTACTAATAGTTTGTGATGTGTTGGTAACAAGGAAGTTTAACAATAGTTGATTTGTGTTAACAAGCGTACCCTCTGTGATCAGAGAAGTTTAGTGTTTGTTTGTGTGGTAACAAAGAAATCCACAAAATGATTAAGAAAAGTGCTAGACTAATCTCCACAACTAAAAAAGGTGGTCTTGCTACTCCTTTGTGGTCAGATAGCGAATTTAAAACACTGTTAGGAGAACAGATGGATCTAATAGTCGCTGAAAAAGTTAGACAAGAACTAACACAGAAATATGAGATTCATCCAGATAAGATTTGGTCTGTAGAAGAGTGTAAAAAAGTACTAGGAGCAAGTATTTGCAAGAACAATGTGAAAGCCATAATTTGTTGCCATAGAGAATTTATTTTAGCAAAAGCTACAGAACAGTCTCAGCATAACTCAGAGCTAGAGAAAGAGAACAAAGAGCTACGTGCTAGAGTTTCCACGTTGACCAAGAAATTGAACAGCAACAAAGATGCAGAAAAAACTGATGTGGAATAAGTAAGTCAGCCTGATAACATTTACCCTGATTTACGAGCGTTCTTTGAAACAGATGTGGCCATCCAATCAGTCACTGATAAGCCTGTAAATTCAGTTTATGTGTGTGGAGCTAGAAAAAGATCACAGGGAATTGAGGAAAAGGAAAGTGTTTCTACCCACCCTTCTATAGTCCGAATACAAACTGTCGCAAAAGCCCTTGGACCTAAGGATATAGAACGACTCTCTAAGAGTTTACCCTCACCTCGTAAACAGTTTTCTGATTTTAGAAGGGCATTGATCAGCAAAATTCGTCTATATGACATGTCGTTAACAGAACTCACACAGTTAATGTCACAAATTTTAACTGATTCTGAATTCAACAATTTTGAATCTGCAGTGACTTCTGAACTACAACATGCCAGTAGAGGGGATATGAGAGAAGGTGTTTTGAAAATCCTAAAGACTATCTTAGGACCCAAAATAGACTGGTCTAGAGTTACTAGCTGTGTACAAAAGAAAGAAGAAACAGTAAATGAATATACTGAACGGTTTTGTCAGTCAGCCATAACTTACAGTTGAATAGTGGATGATTCTGAAAGTGTGCTCGATGACAAAGGACCACTAATTCGTATCTGGTCAGATGGCCTTTTAGCCGAATACAGAAGAGCTTTGCCGTTCCTAGATCTAACTTGGTCTAACAGAACTCTCAGAAGTAACGTTGACAGGTTAGCTGCATGGGAAAGAGATGCTGATGTTAAAGCCAAAGTGAGAGTATTTAGCACAGCAAAACAAGAAAACAGGTGGTCTAAAGAATAAGGCAGCTGCCACTATTGTGGAAGATTAGGACATTGGGAGAAAGAGTGTAGGAAGAAATTGCAAGATACAAAAAGAAATGCTATGCATAATTCTGCTCCTTCTCAGCCTGCTTACAACCCGGCCAAGTCAAACTCTGACTACAAAATTGTTATGTGCTCCACTAAATACAGGTGCAATTTAAGGCATGGATCTCCTGAGACAAATACATCTAACTTTAGACGTGTCCTCAGAATCTGCTAGCATTAAAATTTCCTCAGCACAAGTTTCTACCAATAATGTGATCCCTCCTGAGTATGCTTTCTTACAGAATCATCCAATTTGGGCTAAAGACAAGGATGATTGTGGTTTGTTGACAGGTGTAGAACCAATTAAATTGACGGGGACTTCACCCCCGGTCACCAAACAATATCCGATCAATAAGGAAGCTATACAGGGGATCAAACCTATTGTAGAAAAGTTGCTGATGCAGGGAGTGCTAGTTAAAACCAATAGTCCCTGTAACTCACCCATATGGCCCATCAAGAAATCCAATGGGACATGGAGACTCACCATAGACTACAGAGTAGCCAATAAACATATTGATAAAATCACCCCCCAAGTGGCAGATCAGTCCACAATTTGTAATGGCATACCATTAGAGTGTCAGATTTTTTCAGTAATTGATATGTCTAATGGATTCTTTTCTGTACCATTGCACTCTGACAGCCAGCCATGGTTAGCTTTCACAGTTGACTATGAGCAATATCAGTGGACACGTTTGCCACAGGGATTTCAAAACTCCCCAACCATATACAATCAGGCTGTCAGACGTGATTTGTGTGACCCAGAATGTCCGGTAAAACAGTCCACTATGATCCAATATGTCGATGATATTTTGATTGCCTCAACAGAACACGAGGTACATCAAACTGAATTGGCATTATTGTTGGACTATTTGCATAAGAAAGGACACAAATGCAGCTTTCACAAAGCTCAAATTGCTAAAAAGCAAGTCACATTTCTGGGTCAAACAATTGGTGCAGGAAATAGATCCATTACACAGGATCGAGCGGCTTCAGTCAAAGCCATACCCCCGCCTACTACCATTAAAACACTCCGATCATTTTTAGGAACAGCAGGTTACTGTAGACCTTGGATTGAAGACTATGCCTCAATTGCACAGCCGCTCTATGACTTGTTGAAAGGCCATGGTAAAGATTCTGATACTGTTTGTATGGAAGAATGTCACCTCAAAGCGTTCAATGATTTGTAGAGAGCACTATGTCAAGCACCAGCATTAGGAATTGCCCAAACTGATAGACCATTTGTGCTTTATGTCCATGAACAATCAAGGTATTGGCCCATGCCTCAGAGCAGTACAGGCAGTGCATCTAGCGCTTCAGGCTTCATCAGGAATGGTGTTAGGACAGTCTGTAAACGTAAGATGTCCGCACGCAGTGTCCGAATTAATGAATCAAGCAAAAGTCACTTCTGTCACTTCCTCTCGCTGGGGAAATTGGTTAGCAACTCTCACAGCCCCGAATATTGTCTTACAGCGTGCACCTGTCACGAATCCGTCCTCATGTATGATGTCTGCTATGACTGAAGTTTTGTTAGAGGATGAAGGAGAAATGACACACGATTGTGTTACGCTTACATATACACCTATGAGTGAAGTAAAATAAACTCCCACAGAGAATTCAGAATTTTAGTTGTTTGTTGACGGTTCAGCTCAAGTAATTGAAGGTAACAGACGAGCAGGTTATGCAGTAACGTCCACCACGGAAGTGTTAGCTTCAGGACGTCTTCCAGATCATTTTTAAGCTCAAGCTGCAGAACTAGTAGCCCTAACAAGAGCATGCACTCTAGCTTCAGGATCAGTTGCTAATATCTACACAGATTCCAGATATGCTTTTGGGGTAATTCATGATTTTGGTGTCATTTGGCAAACCAGACAGTTTCTAACTTCTGCTGGATCCCCCATTAAGCATGCTGAATTAGTGAAAGATCTAATGTTTTCCATGCAACTTCCAAAGAAATTAGCAGTGATCAAAGTGAAAGCACATCTCACAACTAATACTACGGAAGCTAAAGGTAATGCTCTTGCTGATATGGCAGCTAAACAGGCTTGTTTCTATGCAACTGTACAAGTGTGTTCAGGTAGTGCAGCACAGAAGACAATTATGCCTCCTGAATCAATAATTGATCTGTACAAAGACGTTCCTCTGTATGAAGCATGGACATGGTTAGACAAAGGAGCCACCATGGATTCATCCACGCCCCATGCAGATGCCAGGTGTGATTGATCTTAGAAATGCTGATGTACACATTGCCTCAGATGCCCTGATTGCTTACTGTGAAAACCTAACAAAGGCGGTACAGAGTGCCAGAGGGAGAGTTGAGTCATGTTAGCAGACTCCACCAGAAGGTGGACACACAATCATCCCAGGTCAATGGGTCATGGTAAAGTCATTCAGAAATAAGCCATTAGAACCAAAGTGGCATGGGCCATATCAAGTGATGTTGATTACAGCAGCTGCAGTATTGTGTCAGGGAAGGAAAACCTGGACTCATTGTACACACTGTAAGTGAGGAGCCCCGGGAAGAACCGAACGCAACAGGCTTCGGGGTTAACCCTGGGTTGAAGACTTCCCTCATAAGCCCTATCCTAGTCCATCCTTACCTCACTGTTCCTTAGGTGTCAAAGGTTTAATAAATAGGGAAAGAGGGAACAACAATAGCAGACTCAGAAAAGTTTACAACCCTAGTGTTTGAACAAATACTGCTCCACTGTCTAGCAGACTCAGAAAAAGTTCACAATCCTAGTGTTTGAACAAATACTGCTCTACTGTCTTTTGTTTTTCTTTCTTACTCTGTGCAGACAGCACTTGATGACAGTCCGGGACCCATACGCACCAACCTCCTCACCTGCGTATGAAGCCACAACCTCCAGTAAACAACTAGACCCACTGCCGAACCAACTATCACGAAAGAAAAAAGAAAAAATACACAACGCAGAGACTCACATACGAAACCTTCAATCATCCATCAACATGATCAAGATTGTCGTTCTACTAAGCATCATGGACATCGCCAACAGAGAACTTGGACAAAATCCAACAAGACAGTCTTGATCTATCAGCAAAATTACATCAGATGACTGAAGATAATTCTTCATGGTTCGGAAACTTGATTGGGAAACCCTGGCTGTGGATAAAGGAAATAGCAATTATGTTGTTGTTTGTTCTACTGGCGTACTATCTATGCGTCCACAGTATCAAGTGTTTCATACAACATATGAATCACACCTCTCACGAGAAAATCACAGTTCCTAACAGAAAAGACTATTACCCGCAGGGTCGCCACGGACCCTAAAATTGCATGTTTGTTTCCGTGTCAGCATGCAATGGCAGAAACAGCAACACAGAAGCATGTGCCTGTAACGATCCCAAGTTACAAGAATGAACTTTTAAGTGTTTAAATTTGTATATAATGTGAGAGTTATTTAGAACTCTCAAAGGGGGAAATGTAGGATTACAAATTTTATTTAAATGTTTAATTGAGCTTCCAATACAATAGTATAGAAACTGAGAAAGTTTATTAGTGTGAATTTTGTATCTAAGGTAAATGATGTCACAAACCTGCCTGTTCCTGTCTGTCCAGCTCTCTATTGTAAGTTAAATTGGTCAGAGCACTGAGATTATCACCTTTTCTCTATATGCACTGCCTGGCCATTAAGATAATGTGAAGGTATCAGTGAAGAGTCTGTCTGATTGGATTAGGATATTTACATTACACTGTTATGCTGATTGGATTAGGATTGGTAACACTCTCAGTCTAGGGCACATTCCTTAACCGGTATGCCTCATTTACATGCTTTTGTTTCAGAGTGCCTCCACCTTTATGTAACTCCTCCCCCTGAAAGGGTATATGAACTAAATGTATACTGCCTTAGTTAGACGATGTTGGAATGACTGCAGCTACCGACAAGCAATAAAGAACTTCTGCTTGGAAAACTTCCACCGTCTCCTGGTCTGAGCTTCTAACTTTTCTACAAAGAAAAAGATCACTACACATATCTCTAAGTGGATAAATATAACTACAAGGAACCAAGGGTTCCCTTTCGTTGTCACACCGAGTTACGTTGGATGACGACGAATGGGGTTTCGCTTAGAAAGCCTATCGACTTAGAGTATTACAAAATGAGCCAATGGCAAAGAAATGCCATGGGTCTGCGGAATTTGCATGGCGCAACTCCGCCCCACCTCGTGTGTATAAAAGGAGGACGCCGGCAACATGCAGATATGTTTTTCGCTTCGGAGCCAAGAGTATCTCTTCACTCCACAGCCATTTCTGACGAGCGACTCTCCGGTGTTGGTGTGACGACGATCTCACACTGCGAGTTCACACTGCCTGCTGATCTGTGCAGTGATCTGCCAGTGAGTGTGTTCTCCCTGCTCGCTTCAACATCCGCAGAGTTTTTTCTCTCACAAAAGAGCTTGCACGCGTCACGTCTTTTTAAAGACGGCTTGCCCGTGCACTTCTGGTTGCGGTCGACTCATTTCTCATTAGAGAGAGATTCCCCTCATCCACACTCCGATCTAACACTCTCCACGTGAGCCCATCCCCCCCCTCTTCATTGACGCAACCCGTGAACGATCACGGGACGCCCGCGGGCCCGTCTTCGGACCCCCCGCGGGATTCCTTTGACATTCCAGAATCGGATCTGTTGTCCATCGCAGCATCACAGGGTGGGCAAGAATCTTCAGGAAGTGAAGATTCGACAGTGCTGCCCCTTTCGTGTGTGCATATAGTATTTTGTCGAGTCGGATCCTGAGATGACGGCAATGCTTTCCTGGGCCGCTGCGAGCATCCACCCTGTCCTGAGCGCTCGCTGCTGGACGATTGGTTATTTGTTGGGGCCGCTGACACCTGTCAGCGTCCACCTCAATACCTTTCTTCCCGGATGTACATCAGAAGATCTCGAAATCCTCAAAGAACCCCATGACTTCCAGCGATCCCTCGTTGATCTCCTCCGCCTTTCCTCCCCCCGACTGAGCCGCTGCCCATGGGTACACTGGGCCCCCCCCCCCGTTTGAATGCTTTGTTGCGACGCTACTGTGTCCTCAGAGTGCTTCTTCTCGGCGCGATCCTAAGCACCCGCCCGAAGCCTGTAGTTTTTCGTCTACACGTGGCGAAATCCTATAGCGCCACAGGACAGGCAGCCGCCTCCCTGTATGCCATGGCCATTCTGCTGGTCTACCAGACACAGATGCTCACGGACATGCACGAGTGCAGGACTGACCCAGGGCTCTTTAATGAGCTGCACGCTGCCACTGACCTTGCTCTCCGAGCGTCAGGTGATGCCCACCATTCTGTGCCTGAACCTGTCCGATGTGCAGGATGTCGGGCGGACCCCTCTGCTCGACACCACCATATCCCAGATCGGCCTCTTCGGTGGTGCGGTGCTCAACAGTTCTCAACCGCCCATGAGCAGAGTGAGACTTATTCTGCCCCGACGGTCTCGCCATCGGCTCAGATCCATCAGTCTGCCCGCCGCCGAAGGCATCCTCCCGCAGCTCCCACCCCGTCCGTTCACCCGGACTCTCCCGTCTCTGAGCACACAGAGTTCTCGGATGACTGTGCGCGCTGCCACCGGGCCGTGCCGTGCCGCTGTCAGCCCCCTCTGTCTCAGAGTCGGATGACAGTGAATGCCGTCCCCGGACCGCACCGCTCTCATCCTCCTCTATCTCCAGACCCCTGGCAGAACAGGGCCCCGCGGAACGCTGGTCCTTCCCTGGCCTCCTCTGTCAGGGTGCGGTTATCACCGTGCCCCCACACCGGGCCGCTATGCTGTCCACGTCCGGGCCGATCATTCCGCTTCTCTGCACCACCGAGGGGACGTCTTTGGTTCGCATGACTCCGCTAGTACAGTTCTTGGGAGCCTGGCTAGTGCTTCCCAATGTGCCTCGCGAACCATCGGGCTCGGCTACGCGATTCAGTTCGCACGGTCTCCCCCCGCTTCAGGGGAGTCTGCTCCACTATTGTCGGTGGCAATGCTCCAATCATGAGAGCGGAGGTTGCTACCCTACTGGCGAAGGGTACGATCGAGACTGTCCCTCCAGCCGAAATGAGGTCCGGGTTTTACAGCCTATACTTCATTGTCCCGGAGAAATCCGGTAGGTTACGACCAATCCTGGACCTGCCCCCTTCACGGGCTGCTGTTCAAGATCCTCCTGGCCAAACGCATTTTCGAATGTGTGCAGCCACAGGATTGGTTTGGAGCGATCGACCTGAAGGATGCCTACTTTTATGTCTCCGTTCTCCTTCGACTCAGACCGTACCTACGGTTTGCTGTCAAGGGGCGCGCATATCAGTACACCATTCTCCCATTCGGGTTAGCCCTGTCTCCTCGCGCCTTCACGAAGGTTATCAGATGAACTAGATAAATATTGTGAAAGTTCTGATCCAATCTGACTTCTGACCTATTATGCCGCCTAAATCATAATCATACACTGTTCGTTTGTTGGCCAAAGGAGGACTGGCCCCCCGACTGAGCCTGGGTTTCTCCCAAGGTTTTTTTCTCCATTCTGTCACCGGATGGAGTTTTGATTCCTTGCCACTGTCGCCTTTTTTTTTTTCGCCTTCATTCGCCATTGGCTTTTGGCTTGCTTAGTTGGGGACATTTAACATTTAATTTAGAATTTAACAATACTATTACAAATTTACTTTCCTGTTATCTCTGTAAAGCTGCTTTGAAACAATTTGTATTGTAAAAGCGCTATATAAATAAAGGTGACTCGACTTGACTTGATCGAGGCAGCCCTTGTTCCTCCTTCTGGTGGCCATGGGCCCTTAGGCGCCCATGGCGAGGGTCTATGCAAGATTTTTTAAACTGAAAAATCTTGCATCCAAACATGATTTTATTCAAATGATTGAAACCCCTACGTGTATTACCAGGAAGACTCAAACATTGATAGATTTAGTCTTCGCTAATAAACCTGATATAACATATACAGGTCCTTCTCAAAAAATTAGCATATTGTGATGAAGTTAATTATTTTCCATAATGTAATGATAAAACTTTTACTTTCATATATTTTAGATTCATTGCACACCAACTGAAATATTTCAGGTCTTTTATTGTTTTAATACTGATGATTTTGGCATACAGCTCATGAAAACCCAAAATTCCTATCTCAAAAAATTAGCATATTTCATCCTTGACCAGGGAAATGTAGCTGGTGCTATATTCCTAGATTAAAAAAAAACATTCAATACAGTAAATCACAACATATTAATTTCAAAATTAAGCAAGTTCCATTTATCCAAAAAATCATTGTCCTTGTTTGAATCATATCTAAAGGGCCGTGAACATTGTGTTGTGATTAATAGTGTGAGATCCACTTTTCTTAAAATTAAAACAGGCATTCCTCAGGGCACAGTCTTGGTGTCAGGATACAGGCACGGAGACAGAGGTAAGTGAATCCCAACACAGCTTTATTTAACGTGACACAAGTGCACAGGTGAGTATTCTCAAAGTTCAGGTGCAGATTTGGTGAAGATCATTACGTGCGGGGCAGATTACAGGTGAGCAGGTCCTCTTCAGGCTAACTGATGTCAAGCAGTCACAGATCTCTTATACTTGTCTTTTCTCTTTCAGATGTCGTCGTGGGAGCGACAACTCGGCGTGAACACAGGGACTCAGGAGAATACAGGGTTTTTGGGGAACAGGGGTCCAGACAGGATTTCGAGGAACAAGGATCCAGACGGGATTGAAGGAAACACGGATTTGGACAGGATCTCTGAAGACAGTGGAACAGGAATGCAGAGGTTAGTAATTCAGAGGTGAGTATACGTTACTTGGCTGGAACTGGACATATCAGAGACTTCGGAAGACAAGGGAAATGGTCTGTTCCTGTTGGAGGCTTGACAATGACTGAGGTTGTGGTGAGTGTTTTTATGCAGGGGTTGATGAGGCTTACTGATTGTGCGCAGGTGCAGGTGATTAGTATTCTGGGGAGGGTGATCGTTGTGTGGTGAAGGATGTTGTGTTTGATTGGCTCCTGACACTTGGGACCTCTTCAGTTTATATAATAATTATAAATTTTAAAAGTCACATCAAGAAAATTTGTAAAACCATTAGGGCCAATTTGAGCTGTTTTATGTTGATAAGAAACTGTCTGACTCTTGACTGTGCTTTTACTTTTTTAAATTCTATGATTCTTTCACATATATCTTATGGCTTAACCACATGGTCTCAAGCTCATCAGTTATCAGTCAAAACTATAGAGTGTCTTTACAACAGAGCCTTGAAAGTCTTGGATAAGAAGAGAGTAATAATAACTAGAATGTACATTTCCAGAAGAAAATGTGAAGTGGTGCTTGCAGTGGCAAAACTCATCACTCGGTTGCTAGAGTGTGGTACATTATTGCATACGAACCAACAAACATGTCTGTACGATGTTTTGGTGCTGAGATATGGCTTATTCATGTGTTTAGGTGGTTGCTAGGTGGTTGCTATGGTATTTTGGGTGGTTGCTATGACGTTGCTAGGTGGTTGCTAGGGTATTCTGGGTGGTTGCTATGGTGTTCCTAGGGTATTTTGGGTGGTTGCTATGATGTTGCTAGGCGGTTGCTAGGGCATTTCTAGGCGGTTGCTAGGGTGTTCTGGGCGGTGAAGGGGGTGGATTGGAATCCACTGGTGCTTCAATGTATATGTAATGATTGATTATAATTAAGGTATTAATCAATATTTTTCCTTCTAAATATCAAATGAGTTGAATGACTTCTCTGGAGATTTCACTTTATTTATATAAGTTACCAGTGTGATTACTGAAATGTTCTTTTCATGTATTCTTTAATGTCTGTATTTGATATCTGAATGCAGTGCTTGCTTATTTAACCCAGCTTCCAGAAATGAAATAGGGACTTGTTTTGTGTTTGAGAAAGGTCTTCAATGTGTTAAAACATATAGGGGTCATTGAAGCCAATAGTTTAAGGCGCCATTTCTTTGTTAAAGCCTTTCTTTCCAGTTAGACTAAAGTTTAGCTATCCTTGAGAGAAAGAACGCATTATCTTGATGTTTTGAGAGGACTCTCCTGTTTATAGTGAGAGCCTGGCCAAATCCAACCTTGGAAAAGCTGTGTGTCGGTGTGTGTGTTAGTCTTCTTGGTAACAGGTTAAGGAACCACTGGCATTATTGGACATTGACTGAGTTGTTGTTCTGGACATGCTGGCGCCCAGCAACCCAAATCTGCGACCTGGAAGGTCATGACGTGCCTAACTTCAGCTGCATAATCGATGGAGATATGCTTCAGTCTGTATATGTGTGGAAAATTACTGTGTTTATCTATTTCATAGCCAATGAGAGTCATTCATCCTGTAAGCAATGACGTAGCTTAGACCTTGGAAATCGTATAACTGCTGTGATCTTTGTAACTGTAAGCGGGGCGGCCTACGAACTCCTGTGCGGGTATTGAAGCTGACTTCTGCTGATGAAACTGCAAACTATCTTCAGTAAATATTTTCTTTAATTTTTTATAATACTGACTCTGGGTCTTCATTCTTCATATCTGGTTCTGGGTCTTTAACTGTATACCCCTTACAGCGGTTACTAGGGTATTCTGGGTGGTTGCTAGGGCATTGCAAGGCGGTTGCTAGGGTGTTCTAACTGGTTGCTAGGAGGTTGCTAGGGTGTTCTGGGTGGTTGCTAGGGTGTCCTGGGGGGTTGCTAGGCAGTTGCGATGGTGTTCTGGGTGGTTGCTATGGTGTTGCTAGGTGGTTGCTATGGTGTTCTGGGTGGTTGCTATGGTGTTGCTAGGTGGTTGCTAGGGTACTCTGGATGGTTACTGGGGAGCTGCTAGGTGGTTGCTAGGGTATTCCAGGTGGTTGCTAGGTGGTTGTTAGGGTATTCTGGGTGGTTGATAGGTAGTTGCTAGGGTGTTCTGGATGGTTGCTATGGTGTTACTAGGTGGTTGGTAGTTGTCACAGATGTTTACTATTGGAGTTCTTAGCATTTTCTTGGCATGATTTAGCACTTACCTAATCGCCATTAGCATGTAGCTATTCACAGCTAGCATGTGTAGCATATTGGAAGTTCTGTTTGCTAGCATTAGTCAAAAGAGACAACCCCCATCTCTATACGATGTTCTGATGCAGAGATATAGGTCTTGCCAAATGGTTGCTAGGGTACTCTGTTTGGTTGCTAGGGAGTGGGTCGGCAGCTGCCAGTCATGAGAGTCCAAAGGCTGCTTGTCAGTATGAATGATATAAACCAACTCCAATGCCTCTGTGACATTTAGAATGGAAGATATCCCTTCATGGATTTTGGTTGCTAAGGTGCTCAACAATGGTTGCTAGGGAGGGGCTAGGAAGTGTTGAAATGATTCATGATTGGCTGTTTGCTGCCCAGAGTCAAACTTGTGTTAACCCCATCTCTATATGATGTTCTGATACAGAGATATAGGTCTTGCAAAATGGTTGCTAGGGTACTCTGTTTGGTTCCTAGGGAGTGGCTTGGCAGCTGCCAGTCATGAAACTCAAAAGGCTGATTGTCAGTTTGAATGATATAAACCAACTCCTATGCCTCTGTGACATTCAGATTGAAGATATCCCTCTATGGATTTTGGTTGCTAAGGTGCTCGACAGTGGTTGCTAGGGAGGGGCTACGTAGTGTTGAGGTGATTCATTATTGGCTGTTTGCTGCCCCGAGTCAAATGAGACCACCCTTTTGTTTCTATGACACTTCTATCTGGAGATATTCTTTTGATCTCTTTCAATCAAAGTCTATGCAACTTGTTGCTAAGGTGCTCTAAATGGTTGCTAGGGCGTGGCTTAATAGCTTCACAATGATCCTGAGAGACTGATTGGTCATCTGAGTAAAATGAGCCCGTCCCCTTGTCTCTATGACACTGTGATCCAGAGCTATGTTCAATACAAAATCCCTATGCAATGTGTAGCACGGCCCATTTCATGGGCCGTCCTACACCATAGTAAGTCGATGGGGCAACTTTGGGCAGCTCCTGCCCCCCAGGGGTGCAACTTTTACCCCAATTGTGAGGTATGCTCTTACAGAGCCTGTCAGCCTCTTTAAATGTGGCAAATCACATGTTTCTGTGAAATCTGATTTCTGAGCTATGACTCGGCAAAGTTTGTTGCAATGTTAAGTCTATGGGATTTTTTGGGGCACTTTTTTGCCCCTGGGGTAATTACCGTACCCCCGATCTCTTAGAAAAGATGTAGCACATCTCTCCTCAATAGGCCGCACGATTTGATGCCTCACTCAGTGGTCTGTGATGTCAGCATGTATTTATTATAATATAGTAACAGATAGTTACTATAGAGTTATTATAGAGTTCTTAAAATCTTTATTAACAAGTGCCTTTGGTATGGCACGCGGCCTCGTGCCTATGGCCTACGGTTGCTAGGGTGCTGTAATTGGTTGCTAGGGTGTGGCTATGAAGATTTTAGGCCATTACGTATTGGCTGCTTGATAATATAAATCCTCTGAGGGAGAGAGAGAGGGAGAGAAACGCAGGGGTGTCAGGCCCTTTGTGTCTGTGTGTGAAAAAGTCGGTTAGGATTTAAATTTCTGAACATTCTGCAATGTTAAGTCAATGGGATTTTTTTGGCCGCTTTTTCGTCCGCTCTGTGAACATCGTACACCCGATCGCTTAGAAAAGTCATAGCACACCTCTCCTCAATGAGCCGGTCGATTTGACGCCTCACTCAGGGGTCTCTGATACATTAACACATTCATTTCAGGGGCCGTTCACACCATAGTATGTCAACGGGGCAACTTTGGGCAGCTCCTGCGAAATTTTGCTCAGAGATACGAGTGGTCAAAGTTTGTCTCAATGTTAAGTCTATGGGATTTTTCGGCCGCTTTTTTGCCCGTGGGGCAAACACCGTACACCCGATCGCTTATAAAAGTCATAGCACACCTCTCCTCAATAGGCCGCACGATTTGACGCCTCATTCGTGGGTCTGTGACAAAAGCTGCGGGACTAGTTACGCGCCAAACTTTTGTGTGGAATAATAATAAGAATAACTAGAATGTACATTTCCAGAAGAAAATGTGAAGTGGTGCTTGCAGTGGCAAAACTCGCCACTCGGTTGCTAGGGCGTTGCTAGGCGGTTGCCAGGGTATTCTGGGTGGTTGCTATGGTGTTGCTAGGCGGTTGCTAGGGTGTTCTGGGTGGTTGCTAGGGTGTTGCTAGGCAGTTGCTAGGGTGTTGCTAGGGTAGTTGCTATGGTGTTGCTAGGAGGTTGCTATGGTATTCTGGGTGGTTGCTAGGGTGTTGCTAGGCGGTTGCTATGGTGTTCTGGGTGGTTGCAATGGTGTTGCTAGGCGGTTGCTAGGGTATTCTGGGTGGTTGCTAGAGTGTTCTGGGTGGTTGCTAGGGTGTTGCTAGGCGGTTGCTAGGGTATTCTGGGCGGTTGCTATGGTGTTGCTAGGCGGTTGCTAGGGTGCTCTGGTGGTTGCTAGGGTGTTGCTAGGCAGTTGCTAGGGTGTTCTGGGTAGTTGCTATGGTGTTGCTAGGCGGTTGCTAGGGTATTCTGGGTATTCTGGGTGGTTGCTATGGTGTTGCTAGGCGGTTGCTAGGGTGTTCTGGGTGGTTGCTAGGGTGTTGCTAGGGTGTTCTGGGTGGTTGCTATGGTGTTGCTAGGGTATTCTGGATGGTTGCTAGGGCGTTGCTAGGTGGTTGCTAGGGTAATCTGAGTGGTTGCTAGGGCATTGCTAGGGTATCCTGGGTGGTTGCTAGGCGGTTGCTAGGGTGTTCTGGGTGGTTGCTAGGGCGTTGCTAGGCAGTTGCTAGGGTGTTCTGGGTGGTTGCTAGGGTGTTGCTAGGGTAATTTGGGTGGTTGCTATGGTGTTACTAGGTGGTTGGTAGTTGTCAAAGATGGTTACTGTTGAGTTTGTAGCATTTTATTGGCATGATTTAGCACTTAGCTAATCAATATTAGCATGTAGCTATTCACTGCTAGCATGTTTAGCATGTAGCAAGTCCTGTTTGCTAGCATGAGTAAAAAGAGCCAACCCCCATCTCTATACGATGTTTTGATGCAGAGATATAGGTCTTGCAAAACGGTTGCTAGGGTACTATGTTTGGTTGCTAGGGAGTGGCTTGGCAGCTGCCAATCATGAAGCTCCAAAGTCAATGTGAATGTATAAACCAACCCCCATCTCTATACGATGTTTTGATGCAGAGATATAGGTCTTGCAAAATGGTTGCTAGGGTACTCTGTTTGGTTGCTAGGGAGTGGCTTGGCAGCTGCCAATCATGAAACTCCAAAGGCTGCTTGTCAGTATGAATGATATAAACCAACTCCCATGCCTCTGTGACATTCAGAATGGAAGATATCCCTCTTTGGATTTTGGTTGCTAAGGTGCTCGACAATGGTTGCTAGGGCGTGGCTAGGAAGTGTTGAGGTGATTCATGATTGGCTGTTTGCTGCCCCGAGTCAAACGAGACCACCCTCATGTTTCTATGACAATTCAGTCCAGAGATATCCCTTCGATCTCTTTCAATGGAAGTCTATGGGAGTTGTTGCTAAGGTGCTCTAAATGGTTGCTAGGGCGTGGCTTGATAGCTTCACAATGATCCTGAGAGACTGATTGGTTGTCTGAGTAAAATGAGCCCGCCCCTTTGTCTCTACGACACTGTGATCCAGAGTTATGTTCAATATAAAAGCGGTTTCTATGGTGTAGGACGGCCCATGAAATGCACCATAGTAAGTCAATGGGGAAACTTTGGGCAGCTCCTGCCCCCCAGGGGTGCAACTTTTACCCCATTGTGTGGTATGTTCTTACAGAGTCTGTCAGCCTCTTCAAATGTGGTAAATTACACGTTTCTGCGACATCCTCGTTCCGAGCTACGACTCGTCAAAGTTTGACGCAATGTTAAGTCTATGGGATTTTTCGGCCGGTTTTTCGCCCCTGGGGCGAACATCGTACCCCCGATCCCTTATAAAAGTCATAGCACACCATTCCCGAACAGGCCGCACGTTTTGACGCCTCATTCGTGGGTCTGTGACAAAAACTGCGGGAGGAGTAGCGCGTCAAAAAGTGGCCAGAAGAATAAGAATAAGAAGAATAAGAATAATAAGTATGTGAGATAACAATAGTGTTGCTTTGCCATAGGCAAGCACCACTAATAAGAATAAGAATAAGAATAATAAGTATGCACAATAACACTAGTGTTGCTTTGCCATAGGCAAGCACCACTAATAATAAGTATGCAAGAGAACACTAGTGTTGCTTTGCCATAGGCAAGCACCACTAACTAGAAACAGAGCATTTCCTGCGGAACATGCGTGTGAATGCTTAAAATGCTTAACTGAAATGCAAAGAAAGAAAGAAAGAAAGAAAGAAAGAAAGAAAGAAAGAAAGAAAGAGAAAGAAGGATTAGTTAGAAAGAAAGAAAGAAAGAAAGAAAGAAAGAAAGAAAGAAAGAAAGAAAGAAGAAAGAAAGAAAGAAAGAAAGAAAGAAAGAAAGAAAGAAAGAAAGAAAGAAAGATAGATTAGTTACAAAGAGAAGAAGATAGATAGATAGATAGATAGATAGATAGATAGATAGATAGATAGATAGATAGATAGATAGATAGATAGATAGATAGATAGATAGATAGATAGATGGATAATTTGGACACAGAAAGTCAAATAGTTAGACAGGCAGATAGATAGAAGAGGATAAAAGGAGGAGTAGAAAGGAGAAGAGATTAGGAAAAGAAGGGGAGAAGAGGAGGAGTACATTTACATTTACATTTATTCATTTAGCTGACGCTTTTATCCAAAGCGACTTACAATTGCTATGTATGTCAGAGGTCGCACGCCTCTGGAGCAATTAGGGGTTAAGTGTCTTGCTCAGGGACACATTGGTGTCTCACAGTGGATTCGAACCCGGGTCTCTCACACCAAAGGCATGTGTCTTATCCACTCTGCGCCATCATCACCCCAGTAGAGGATGGAAGGAGGAGAAGAGGAGGGAAGAGGGAGGGAGAACAGGAGAAGCAGAAGCATAAATGCAACAAAAACCTGTAAAGTTCCTTCAGAAAAGAGCTCAGTGACTGTGCACCAATCAGAACACAGGACCAATTATGTGTGTCTCCCTTTGATCTGTGCCCCTTTGATCTGTGCTAATCAACATCACCTGTGCAATCAGCTTTCCTATTTAGACAGAGGGCAAAATCGCTGATACTTGGCCTCGAACAAACCTCCCTACAGACAAAACTATAGGTTGTATCGGCGAAATGACCTGACCGTGAGACAAGGCCTTTGTGAACGATGTGATGTATTTTTTGTGTGGATAGAGTTGAAAAAAGAGACCACTTTGGCAAGTTGAAAAACTAGTGATCAGAGCATTACGGACCAAAGTTTGACCTGAATTTATAATTGCTGCCAATGGAGGATTGTCTGTCACTCTTTTCCTTTGGAAGGACACAGAGGAAAAACTGTAAGTCCGAGGGATTTACTAAACACACGTGAGGAAGCACAACAAAAATACCTACGTTTCAAGTATAATTACATACCCGAAGAGTTAAAATTGTGGCCAGGCCAGCGATTTAAAAATTATTTTTTACGATTAGTTTTCAAGCTGGCTCACTCTAGCAGATGACATCACGTGCTCTAGCTCTGAACAGTCTCTCTCATCCGCTTCCATTAAAATCTGAGAAACGGCTTGAAAAACTTCATGAGACTAAAGTAGAGATTGTGAACAAAGTATAAAAGATTTCAAAAAGTTGAATACAACGTTAATAGCTTAAAGATTTCTCAACATTTTAAAGTTGAAATGACAAAAATAGCTGAAAGTATGCAGAAGTAGTGGGCTTTGAAAGCAGAAGGAGCATAAAGCAGGATTTGAAGAATTCTCCATTGACTTACATGTTAAAAAAATGCACAAAAAGATTAATAATTTAAAAAGTATAAAAGTTATAAAAAAGAAAAATAATAGCACACATGTCCTTGAAAAGCTGAACATTTTGATACTTGAATGGTTTTTGTAGCACAAAGTAGAGAGGAGTTGAAAGCGACCACGGAAGAATACGGAATAATAATAATAAAGATTTGGATTTCAATAGTGTGAATGCTTGAAAGCATTCACACTAACTAGAAACAGAGCATTTCCTGCGGAACATGCGTGTGAATGCTTAAAATGCTTAACTGAAATGCAAAGAAAGAAAGAAAGAAAGAAAGAAAGAAAGAAAGAAAGAAAGAAAGAAAGAAAGAAAGAAAGAAAGAAAGAAAGAAAGAAAGAAAGAAAGAAAGAAAGAAAGAGAAAGAAGGATTAGTTAGAAAGAAAGAAAGATGAATTAGTTAGAAAGAAAGAAAGATGGATTAGTTACAAAGAAAGAAAGATTAGGTAGAAAGAAAGAAAGAACGATTAGGTAGAAAGAAAGAAAGAAAGAAAGAAAGAAAGAAAGAAAGAAAAGAAAGAAAGAAAGAAAGAAAGAAAGAAAGAAAGAAAGAAAGAAAGAAAGAAAGAAAGAAAGAAAGAGAAAGAAGGATTAGTTAGAAAGAAAGAAAGATGGATTAGTTAGAAAGAAAGAAATATGGATTAGTTACAAAGAAAGAAAGATTAGGTAGAAAGAAAGAAAGAAAGAAAGAAAGAAAAAGAAAGAAGGATTAGTTAGAAAGAAAGAAAGATGGATTAGTTAGAAAGAAGGAGATTAGGTAGAAAGAAAGAAAGAAAGATTAGGTAGAAAGAAAGAAAGAAAGAAAGAAAGAAAGAAAGAAAGAAAGAAAGAAAGAAAGAAAGAAAGAAAGAAAGAAAGAAAGAAAGAAAGAAAAAGAAAGAAGGATTAGTTAGAAAGAAAGAAAGGTGGATTAGTTAGAAAGAAAGAAAGATTAGGTAGAAAGAAAGAAAGAAAGAAAGAAAGAAAGAAAGAAAGAAAGAAAGAAAGAAAGAAAGAAAGAAAAAGAAAGAAGGATTAGTTAGAAAGAAAGAAAGATGGATTAGTTAGAAAGAAAGAAAGATTAGGTAGAAAGAAAGAAATAAGGATTAGGTAGAAAGAAAGAAAGAAAGAAAGAAAGATAGATTAGTTACAAAGAGAAAGAAAGAGGGAGGGAGAACAGGAGAAGCAGAAGCATAAATGCAACAAAAACCTGTAAAGTTCCTTCAGAAAAGAGCTCAGTGACTGTGCACCAATCAGAACACAGGACCAATTATGTGTGTCTCCCTTTGATCTGTGCCCCTTTGATCTGTGCTAATCAACATCACCTGTGCAATCAGCTTTCCTATTTAGACACAGGGCAAAATCGCTGATACTTGGCCTCGAACAAACCTCCCTAGAGACAAAACTATAGGTTGTATCGGCGAAATGTCCTGACCGTGAGCGAGACAAGGCCTTTGTGAACGATGTGATGTATTTTTTGTGTGGATAGAGTTGAAAAAAGAGACCACTTTGGCAAGGTGAAAAACTAGTGATCAGAGCATTACGGACCAAAGTTTGACCTGAATTTATAATTGATGCCAATGGAGGATGGTCTGTCACTCTTGTCCTTTGGAAGGACACAGAGGAAAAACTGTAAGTCCGAGGGATTTACTAAACACACGTGAGGAAGCACAACAAAAATACCTACGTTTCAAGTATAATTACATGCCCGAAGAGTTAAAATTGTGGCCAGGCCAGCGATTTAAAAATTATTTTTTACGATTAGTTTTCAAGCTGGCTCACTCTAGCAGATGACATCACGTGCTCTAGCTCTGAACAGTCTCTCTCATCCGCTTCCATTAAAATCTGAGAAACGGCTTGAAAAACTTCATGAGACTAAAGTAGAGATTGTGAAAAAAGTATAAAAGATTTCAAAAAGTTGAATACAACGTTAATAGCTTAAAGATTTCTCAACATTTTAAAGTTGAAATGACAAAAATAGCTGAAAGTATGCAGAAGTAGTGGGCTTTGAAAGCAGAAGGAGCATAAAGCAGGATTTGAAGAATTCTCCATTGACTTACATGTAAAAAAAATGCACAAAAAGATTAATAATTTAAAAAGTATAAAAGGTATAAAAAAGAAAAATAATAGCACACATGTCCTTGAAAAGCTGAACATTTTGATACTTAAATGGTTTTTGTAGCACAAAGTAGAGAGGAGTTGAAAGCGACCAAGGAAGAATACGGAATAATAATAATAAAGATTTGGATTTCAATAGTGTGAATGCTTGAAAGCATTCACACTAATAATAAGTATACACAATAACAATAGTGATGCCTTGCCTTTGGCAAGCACCACTAATAAGTATGGACAAAAACAATAGTGTTGCCTTGCTTTCAGCAAGCACCACTAAAAAGAATAATAAGTATGGACAATAACAATAGTGTTGCCTTGCTTTCAGCAAGCACCACTAATAATAAGTATGCACAATAACACTAGTGTTGCTTTGCCTATGGGAAGCACCACTAATAAGAATAAGAATAATAAGTATGCACAATAACACTAGTGTTGCTTTGCCTATGGCAAGCACCACTAAATAGTATGTACATTTCCAGAAGAAAATGTGAAGTGGTGCTTGCAGTGGCAAAAACTCGCCGCTCGGTTGCTAGAGTGTGGCACATGATTGCATACAAGAAAACAACCATGTCTGTCCGATATTTCAATTGTGTGATTATAGTTTAATGTTTTGTGAGGTCTTTTTCGTTTTTTGTGATTATTTTGCGGTGAAATTAGGAATTATGCAGGATCGCAAAAAAATGCACATTTTGTTGATTTTGCGTTGTATTCAACGATCGCGGAATCGCGAAAAACTGGAGGGGCACACCTCTCCTCAAGTAAAAAAACAGTAAGAGGTTAAAGTAACCTTCCACAAATATTTCTTACATTTGAAAGGTTTGATTTGGCTATGGCAGCAATATGTAGCGTATAGGAATAATGCTTATATCTGATGACATTGTGTGTATGTTTTCTAGAATTAATGGAAAATCTGTATTAATACATTTTCCTGGACAGAATGGAAAATGTATATTACCACATGTATGTACAGACGGTGGATCTGAAAGTCGCATACTTTCACATTCAGATAGCTTTCATCATTGGCACTTCGTGGGATTCGTGTTCAAAGGTGGCACTGCTCACGTTCGAGAAAAACGCAGCTAGTGCTTTTCCCTTTGAGACTCAGTAGGGAGCGCGTTTTAGTCTACCTAGACGACAATGCAAAGAACTAAAGCCCCGCCTCACCCAGTTCGGGTACCGGACTTGGTTGAAACACTCATGTATTAGTGTTTCAACCAGGTCCGGTACCCGATCTGGGTGAGGCGGGGCTTTAGTTCTTTGTATTTACTTGCTACGCCATGTGTAAAAATTTTCTGTCAACTCGTATCCTTTGCGATCGATGGGCTATCGCACGTTTGTGAAAATACACACAATGTCATCAAATAAAGCATATATTCGTATACGTTTTGTCGTGAAAGGGTGAATGGTTTTTGAGAAAGGGCGGTTACATGTTAATGATTGATTTTTGATTAATATGCGCCATGGAGGGAGGCAGTTTGAATACAGTGATAGTGATAGTGCGCGCGCGCGACCGGCTCTGTCTCTCTCTATAGTTACTTTAAACACAGGCACTTAACTCTGACACCACTGTTCATTCATTAGCATTTCTTTTTTTTTTTTGGTTGATATAATAATTAAAATTAAATATAATTTAACAATTTGTTTTTCAATTCAATTTAGATTTGTAATTGAAATACAAAAATAAAGAGTATTTTAAAGTTAATCCACTTCAGCCCTGCAGAACTCTGCCCCTCCCCCCGGACCCACCGGTGGGTCCAATATTGCATCATCATAATCATTTAAAAAAATCTCTAAGTTGTACAGCACAAAACTAGACATATATAGTATTGTTTGAAAGCTTAGAACCTCAGCTTTCATGAAAATCCCATCACTTTTGTATTTATGTTACATAGAATAACATAATATGGTCTAAATTCGACCCCCCGCAACGACCCCCCCTTGAGAAAATCATATTTATGACATTAAATTTCATATTTATATCACACAAACTCACCAGAAATAGACAAGTCATACATCAAATGAAAGCTCTCACTCTCAAGAATATCACTGTGCAGTTTATTTTACCGATCCAACACTTTACAGTAACATTATTATCCAAAGAATCACGAAAACGCAATCAAGTTTTTTGAACAAGCAAACACATGAGTCATATTCCTTTTCGGATCACTTCCTCCGTGTGGAGCTACTAGCCTCAAACGCTATATCAGCTCGTTCCTTAGGTTGTTTTCTTCAGAATGAGACCATTTTCACATGTCTTCGAGCATGCATGACTAAATACTGTAATATGACTGTATTACAGTATTTAGTCTGTAAAGACTAAACTAAATAAAGACTGTAATATGTCACCGATGTCCAGATCAAAACATGCGATGCAGGATAAGAGCAAATACTCATATTAATCTTAGGTTTGATTGTCTTCGTTAGCCGCGATTTTTGATGAAGTCATCAAATATTGCGCCATACGTCAAAAAAGCTGAGACTCTCAGCAATCCATAGACACGTCGATCATGCTTCTAGGCCATTCAGGGACCGAGATCTCCTATGCCAAAGTCGAGGAGGCGGGACTTCATCTTGATATGTCAGCGGGTGCCATCGGTCATCGCAGACGAGTAGGAGTTGAGTTTGGGATAGTTTGGTAGTTTGGACAGTGTTTTTTCGAGTTATTGCGTGATTTTTACAACTGATTGGAGTGTTTTCTTTTTGGACAATGGCTTCAAAGAAGGTTTTTGTCGGCTCGGAGGCTGTTTTGGCGGACCTTGATCGAGAAAGTGACACTGAAACTTGCAGCAATGCCAGTTTTGACTCTGTTAGACAAGCTGCATACAATGCTGGGGAGGATCCAGAGCAGTGCTCGATTGAAGGGGGGCTGGGGGGATCCGGGACCCCCCATAAGGTATTAGGGACCCCCCATAAGAAGTAAAAAATAGAATTAGGGGGGTCCCTGAATTATTTTTATTTTAGTAAAAAATAATAATAACAAATCTGATTAAATGCATGCAATGGATACGGTAAATTTCGTGAATTGATTATTTACAATAATTTTTTTAAAGTTGGCTAGTTGCCATGTCTCTTTAAAATGTAAACGCCCCGCCCCACATCAAAAGAGTGCTGTGTGTGTGCATGACATCGTTGACTGACAGGACTGTTTGATTGGCGCTGCTCCATTGAAGCTAATTTTAACTTTTAAAAAATGGAGAAAAATAAACCTCCACTCGAGGTCGGGAAGAGAAAGATTCTTACCGACTTTTTTGAGGGGTAATTGTCTCTCTATATATCTCTCTACTTTATATCTACCCACACCATATCGGGGCTTTTGTATTCCTTGCGTAAATTGGAAACAATTAGGCTTAAGTTACTATTTTTTTCATTATTAATAGTCCTGGTTCTACGGGAGTGCTAGAGATCTCGACGGAGATGGATAACAGCTTTTTAGTAAAGAGAGCGATCGTTGTGTGCTTTCTATGCTTTCTAATTTCCATTCAGAATTTGTATAAAACTTGTTTTTCATGCTGCCAGCCAGGACCAATGGCCACGTAAACACAAAGTTTCGGGAATTACATACGCATTTATGCGGGATTCACTCTTGAAATAGCAATAATTGACATTTATTGCCATGGCATTGTTTGTTTCTGAATAAAGCAGCCTTTTTCACTGAAATGGTCGTAGAATAGTTGCTGACTTACTCATAACAGTGCTTTTCCGCCACCCCTACTGGACGTAACTATGTAAAAATGTGCTGAAATAGTTGAAAAATCCCCACCAACACACAGACTGACAGCCTGTTTTGCCACAATCTATTATGTTTAATAAAAGTTTAATCCATTTAATCAAGTCTTTTGAAACAAACATTACAGTGTCACATAATCCACATTAATCATCCAGTTGTTTTTAGGGTAAAAACTACATTGGTAAAAAAAGCTAGAATCATTCTGTTGGATGTACACTACTGTTCAAAAGTTCAAGAGTCTCTTCTGCTCACCAAGCCTGCATTGATTTGATGCAAAATAAAGTAAAAACAGTAATTTTATGAAATATTATTACAATTTAAAATAATAATACAATAAAATATCATTTATTTCTGTGATCAAAGCTGAATTTTCACCATTGTTTCTCCAGTCTTCATTCATCACATGATCCTTCAGATCTGAAATATAAACGTTTGTGGCATTATACACTACCATTTAAAAGCTTGTGGTCAGTAAGAATGTATGTTTAAAAAATGTTGGGAAAGAAATTAATACTTTTATTCAGTATGGTTGCATTAAATTGATCAAAAGTGACAGTAAATACATTTATAATGTAACAAAATGATTCTATTTCAAATACTTTCTATTGATCAAAAAATTCTGAAAAATAAGATAAATGTTTTTTACATAAATGTTTGTTGATCATCAGATCATCACATTAGAGTGATTTCTGACGGATCATGTGACACTGAAGACTGGAGTAATGATGCTGAAAATTCAGCGTTGATCACGCATTTTACTATATATTCACATAGAAAACGATATTTCACAATATTACTGTTTTTTATCAAATCAATGCAGCTTTGAGCAGAAGAGACTCTTAAAAACATTTTAAAAATTGTATCGATCTCAACTTCTAAATGGTAGTGTATATTTCATTTCATTATGTGTATTTATTTAAAAATAAAAATATTGAAACCAAAACATGGCATTGTCTAGTGTGCAGGTAAAGATGACCTCCAAGGCAAGCACAGTCAATTCCAGTTTAGCAGAGGGAAGTGGCAGGAGCTCAGCACAGGCTAGCAGCGACAAGATCTCAGAAGAGGACAAATGCAGTGATAACAGCTTTATATGGGTCTGTACCAACAACAGCAGCTCAGCACAGACAGTGATACCATCCAGTGAGTCTGGAAGCCATCTGATTATTTTCTACTGTTTATGAGACATTTCAATTTCATTGTTTTGACAACACATTTCAGACTTGACTCAATTCGAGCACTGATCCAGAGTTTGAGTAAGTACACATTTCGAACTGATAAACGTTGTATTTATGTATTTCATGAACGAATGCATGCAACAATTGTACAAAATATCCATGCAACAGACATCGATAAATATCACAACCCATGCACGCTCTAATTCAAAGTAGCATGGGTGGTTTTGCTAACGCATGTGCGTTTTTTTTTTTTTTGTCGCGTAAATGTTTGTGCATGTATATTTGAGATTTATTTTGCACCCAAAAACATATGCATGAAATAATAAACGAGCACAACCATGCATATATTCATGCCATAGTTAAAATATGCTTGGGAGCTTTTTTTCATATTTGTAGTTTTGCACGTGGTGTTAATCAATTGCAATGGTTGCATGGAATGTTTCCAGGTGTTGCTCATCAGTTGCGTTTATGCTTGCAGGTGTGTCATGTATCAATACAACTGATGAATAAATGCCTGGAAAAATAAAAAATCTGCATGTAACATTTTAGCACATGTGGGCACCAAAAAGCACATGCAACACTGACATGCATGCATGCACATATTTGTCAAATGCATTTGTGTATCTTATGTGAATATGCAAATTATAATCTGTTATGTGCATATGTGAATTATTGTTGTGTGTGTAATATTACCATGCATTTCTGAATACAATGTGGATTTATAAATTTTTGTTTTGCAGTCTGGACAGTGGTGATGAGTGGCAGCCAGATCTGCCATGCACCAGCAGCAAGCCCACCTCACACCTCCAAGACCCCCACACCCTCTGTTGGTGATTCTGTGAGGCGGCCACAGAGACCTGGAACTCCCAGCAAGCAGACCAGAGGGAGGGCTCATTCTGTACGGGGGACGAAAAGCAAGTGCAATGTCAGAGGATGGTGGCACAGAAACGTGGAATGACTGCAGTGTGGAGGATGAGGTTCAAGCGCTACCAAATTTCCTTCCAAAAAGAAACCCAGGAGGGCAGCTTGTAATGGACAGGATCTATTCCCCGTTGCAGCTCTTCCAGCTCTTCTTCACAGGCTCTGTGGTGGAAACCATAGTGATGAACACCAACAGCTTTGCACAAATGAGGTCGGAGGCTGGAAAACGTTTCCTTTGGTTGCCTTTGGATGCACACGAACTGTATTCATACATCGCACTTGTCATCTACATGGGGCTCCTTGGTGCAAAGAACATCATTGATTACTGGTCTGGTAAAGAAATTTACCGCTTACCCTTCCCAAAATCGGTCATGTCCAGGTCCAGATTTCAGGCCATTTCTTGGAACCTCCATCTTTGCGATCCTGAGGATGATCGAGACAACTCTAGAAAAAAGGGGACTGAAGCCTACGACAGACTTTTCAAGATCAAGCCCCTGTACAACGACATCGTCTCGGTATGCAAAACGTATTTCCATACAGACAGACAACTAGCAGTGGACGAGAGGATGGTGGCTTCAAGGGCGCGAATCGGCATCAAGCAGTACATGAAAGACAAACCGACCAAGTGGGGCTACAAACTATACGTGCTGGCTGATTCTGCCTGTGGTTACACGTGGAACTTCTTCGTCTATGAAGGCAAGTCTTCCCTGGCATATCGAAAAGGGCTCAGTTATGATTCTGTCATGCAGCTCCTCGATCTGTCACTTCTCGGCAAAGGCTACCAGATTTTTATGGACAACTTCTACACGAGCCCATGCCTAAATGGACTTGCTCTCAAAGAAGACTCTAGCATGTGGTACTATACGCACCAACCGGCGGGGCTTCCCCAAAACCAAGGTAAATGACATCAGTCGCAGAGCCCAAAGGGGAACCATTCGATGGCTCCGAGACGGGAAGCTTCTGTTTGTAAGGTGGATGGACACACGAGAGGTGACAATGTGTTCCACGATGCACAAGGTATATGACGGTAATGAGGTCCTCAGGCGTGTCAAGATTCCCGAGGGTGTATGGGAAAGGCACAGAGTCCCGATTCCAGCGGCAGTGAAAGACTATAACAAACATATGGGAGGTGTGGACCTGTCAGATGCCATCATTGGGTACTATAATGTCCTGCACAAAATGACGAAATGGTACAAGACTTTTTTTTTCATTTTGTTGACATTGCGGTCGTAAACAGTTTCATCCTTTACCAGCACCTCTGCAAATCTCAGAACAAAAGTCCTCTCAGCCAGAAGGAGTTTAGAGAGAGACTTGTGTCTGAGCTGGCCACACAGTCCAGCACCTCGGATGCCCCAGAACCATCCACATCGCACGCCCCAGAGCCGCCCGCTTCCTCATCGCATTCCCCAGAGCCGCTCGCATCCACATCGCATGCCCCAGAGGAGCCCGCTTCCTCATCGCATTCCCCAGAGCCGCCCGCATCCACATCGCATCCCCCAGAGGTGCCAGCCTCCACATCGCATGCCCCAGAGCCATCTGCATCTGCCACATCAGCAGGTGAGCAATGTTGGCCGGAGTACTTTGGGTCAGATGCTTTCAGGGCTCAAAGTAAAGACTCCTATGTACTGTACAAAGTGCAATGTACCATTGTGCTTGGTGCCATCAAGAAACTGTTTTAGAAAATGGCACACTGATGGACACTCTAAAATATAATGTCTTGTTTCGTCAACAGTTGCAACACTTCAACGGTTGCAATAAAAAAAACTCCTAGTTGGGCTTGTTTGTCTAACTTTCTTCTATTGTATATTGTGTTTTTGCACATTTTAGTTTATCTTTGTGAATAATAAAATACAAGATCTGCTACTTTCTCATACCTCACTCATTTTGCTAATATATGACATGGTTAAGTTAGGTGATAAAGTGTTTATTCTCTTGTTAAGTGTGACATGGTACAAATAGTATTTTACAGATAATAAGCCTGCTTTTGTAATAAGTGCAATAATTTAGGTTTATGGAGTAAACGTGGAGACTTTTGGAGAGAAGACATTGCCTCCCTTCAATTAAAGCTCAATAACTTTTGTTAAGAAGGTGATCGAAAGATAATTCTTTTTTTATATATTCGCTGCCACATAGAGGATTCAAAAGAAACCTTCCACAGGGAAATAGAACAAACAGGTCCTAAATTACAGACTCTCAACTAAAAACTTAAATTAAAAATCAATCAAAATCTGACTTTTTATCCTTATTTATCATAAAATTGTGAATTAATACAATAACATATATGCAATATTCCACCACTGTGATAGAATTTAGAGTGTATTTTATAAAATGAGACCATTTTCATCCATTTACTCCAAAGTATGTGGGTAGGACACCATTTTAAAGTCAGGTATGCACAATTCTTTTAGCAATCAAAAATGGAGACTTCAAGAGTGCACTTGGAGACACTAGTGACTCCTTTCAGATAAATCTCAATAACTTTTTTTTAGAATGAGTTATCAAAAAAAATCTTTTTGCCCCTGTTTACAGCCACCTAGTGGAATCAAAAGAAACTTTCTGACGGGAAATAGACCAAACAGATCGTTCCGGGTTACTTGACTGTAACCCTGTTCCCTGAAAAAGCGGAACGAGATGCTGCGCTGCTTAGCGCATTGGGAACGTCTTTAATCGTGACCCGCTGTGAATATAGTGTGTAAACACGTCGATAGAATCGACCGGAAGTAATATAGCCTCGGTCTGTGACGTCATCGTTGCGCGCCCGCGTGCACTCGCGCACACTCGCGTGCACCCGCGAGGCTATAAATAGATGAGCCGCAGGTGCATCGTCAGGATATTTTGTCTGAAGAGCAGTCCTGGGACATCATCAGCACGGCAAAGTAGCGCAGCATCTCGTTCCGCTTTTTCAGGGAACAGGGTTACAGTCAAGTAACCTGGAACGTTCCCTTTCAAAAGATACAATCGATGCTGCGATGCTTAGCGCATTGGGAACGAGAATACCCACGCCGCCGTGCTTGAAGGTGTCTGGACTCCTTACGGTTGTGTAGGTGTGCTCACAAGAACGCAAGAAAGCCCTAGACATTAGCTTGTGATGTCGACTCAAGGACATGAGAGCCAGGAGTGGCATGAACATCTAAACTATAAAACCTTATGAATGTGTGCGGAGAGGACCAGCCTGCCGCATCACAAACATGCTGTAAGGGGGCACCCCTTGCCAAAGCAGTAGAGGAGGCGACTCCTCTGGTGGAGTGAGCCCTTAGACCCGTTGGCGAAGCTTGGCCGCGCGCCTCATATGCAAGAGCAATAGCATCCCTGACCCAATGTGACATGGTCTGTTTAGTAGCGGCAGCACCCCTGTTACTGCCCCCATAACAAACAAATAGTTGCTCTGACTTACGCCACTGGCTAGTACGGTGAACGTAGGCCTGAAGAGCACGGACTGGACACAGTCTGTGAGATCTCTCCTGCTCCAGCGTTGTGAACGGTGGAGGGCAGAAGGCCTCAAGAGTGACCGGACGTACAGCTGAAAACGGTACTTTAGGCAGGTAATCAGGATGAGGATGCAAAATCACTTTCACCATTCCTGGGGCAAAGTCTAAGCAGGATGGCGATATTGACAGAGCCTGCATATCCCCGATTCTTTTTAGAGAGGTTATAGCCATAAGAAAAACCATCTTTAGGGTCAGAAGTTTGTCAGACGCTGACTCTAGAGGTTCGAAGGGGGTCTCAACCAGACCCTCTAGGACTATAACTAAGTCCCATGAAGGGATCTTGGTTCTTACGGGAGGCCTCAGTCGTCTGGCCCCACGAATGAAGCGAGCGAGCAAAGGATGTCTCCCAAGTGGCACCCCGTCAACCAAGGCGTGGCAAGCCGAAAGAGCGGCCACATAAACCCTGAGAGTGGCGGGGCATGTGCCTGTTGATAATTTTTCCTGCAGGAAATCCAGAACTGAAGCAATCTGGCAGTTGACCGGATCTGCATTATGTAAAACACACCACCTTTCAAAAACACCCCATTTGTTGGCATAACTCTTTCTAGTGGAGGAAGCCCTAGCACTTAGAATAGTCTCAATAACGGCAGGCGAAAGCCCAGTGTCCCTCAGTTGGTACCCATCAGGGGCCAAACATGAAGGTTCCACAGGTCGGGCCTGGGATGGAATATTGTGCCCTCTGCCTGGGACAGAAGGTCCCTCCTCTCCGGAATCGCCCATGGCGAGCCGTTGAGGAGAGATATTATCTCCGAGAACCACATTCTGTTCGGCCAACGCGGCGCTATCAATAAGAGGCAAGACCCTTGCTCGCGAACTCTGGCTAGAACTCCCGGGAGCAGAGCCACTGGAGGAAACGCATACAGGCGCATTTTGGGCCATGTGTGCGCCATCGCATCCAGACCCAGGGGGGCTGGGTGACTCAGAGAGAAGTAGAGGGGACATTGCGCTGTCTGATGGGAGGCGAAGAGGTCCACTTCCGCTTTGGCAAATCTGGTCCAGATCTGATCGACTACTTCTGGGTGGAGTTTCCATTCCCCCGTCAGCAGTTTCTGTCTGGACAGTAAATCTGCTCCCACATTCTGGTGCCCAGGGATGTACACTGCCCTGAGTGACAAGAACTTCTCCTGGGCCCAGAGGAAAATCTGCCTCGCTATTTTGTTCAGATTGCGTGAGCGCAGACCTCCCTGGTGATTTACATAAGAAACTGCCACTGTGTGGTCCACCCGCACTAGGACATGACAGCCTCTCAACTGAGGGAGAAAGTATTTCAGGGCCAGAAATACAGCCATCAGCTCGAGGCAGTTGATATGCCAATCGAGCTGATGACCCTCCCATTCCCCTTGAGCTGGACGACCACTTAAGACCGCTCCCCAGCCCAACAGGGAGGCGTCTGTCGTTAGCAATCTGCGACGACAAGGCGCCCCTAGAGTGGGACCCAAGGCGAGGAACCCGGGGTCTGAGCCGCAGAGATAGTGTACGAAGCCCGCGGCGCGTCATTTTTATTTGCCTTTGAGGATTGGCCCTTGGATGAAATCCCCTGGCTTTTAGCCACAACTGAAAGGGTCTCATGTGCAATAGCCCCAAAGGAATCACCGTGGATGCTGAAGCCATGTAACCTAACATCTTTTGGTACTGACGAACAGTACGATCTTGACCTAGCCTGACTTTGCTCATAGTTACCCGAATGGTCTCGATTCGAGCGGGGGACAATTGTGCCCGCATCGTAATCGAATCCCAAACAATTCCGAGATAAGTCGTTCTCTGGGCAGGACAAAGAACACTTTTCTTGGTGTTGAGTCTCAACCCTAGAGAAACTAGATGAGCCAACACGATGTCTCTGTGTTGAAGCACCATCTCTTGCGATTGTGCTAGTATTAACCAATCGTCAATGTAATTCAAAATGCGAATGCCCTGGAGTCGCAATGGAGCCAGTGCTGCATCCATGCATTTTGTGTACGTGCGGGGTGATAAGGCTAGGCCGAATGGAAGAACCCGAAATTGGTATGCTTCGCTCCCGAAAACGAACCTCAGGAACTTCCTGTGTTGTGGCAATATTTGTATGTGAAAATATGCGTCCTTCAGATCGATCGTGACGAACCAATCGTGATGTTGAATTTGCGACACGACCGTCTTGACGGTTAACATCTTGAACTTGAGCGCTTTGACTGTACGGTTTAAGCCTCGAAGATCTAAGATTGGACGCAACCCCCCGTCCTTTTTGGGGACCAGGAAGTATCTGCTGTAATAGCCTGACTCCCTCTCTGGCAGAGGAACATGTTCTATGGCCTCTTTGCTCAGAAGAGTTTGTAGCTCTTGTGATAGTACATGCATCAGCTCCGGTCTTACGGAAGTGGAGACCACGCCGTTGAAACGCGGAGGACGATGAATAAATTGGATTCTGTATCCTATTTGTACTATGCTTAATACCCAAGCAGAAATGCCTGGCAGAAGTTGCCACGCTGCCAGACTCTCTGATAGTGGTATCAGTTTTAATACTTCCTCTTGAGGGGATGTTAGATGTTCCGTGCCCTGGATGAAAGCAGGGAGCAACGGAACATCTAACATTTCGCTGGAAACCGCTGCCCCCCGAAGCACCAAAGGTGGCGGGGATGGAGAGGTTTTGTGAGGGTAACGAGAAGGGGCGGTCAGATATAATACGCGCCCCGTCCCGCGGGGGGCTACCCCCACCAGACTGGGCGCCAGACCATCAGGACTTCTTCTTTCTGTTGATGATAGTCCTGAGGTCTGGCTTGGGAGGTTGCTGAGCCTGACGAGCCTGTCTCCAGTTCTTACTAGGAGGAGCACGGCTCGCCACGCTCTGCTTTTTAACCTCCATAGGTTTTGAAGGACCAGGGAGAGGTTGGGTGGCCGATGGCCCCTCCCCTTGAGTGCGGCGAGGAAGGAACTGAACAAACACCTCCTCATGCTTCTTGACCTCCCTGAACCTGGTGACTACTGAGTTGACCGAGTCGCCAAACAGGCCAGAGGGAGAAACTGGAGAGTCAAGAAGAAAGACACGATCTTTATCTTTGATGCCTGTGAGGTTGAGCCACAGATGCCTCTCCGTGCTTACCAAAGCGGACATAGAACGGCCGATGGCACGGGCCGTTTGCTTAGTGGCACGAAGAGACAGATCTGTGGCTCGGCGCAGTTCAGAAAACGCTTCCTCGTCTATCATTGTACCCGTACTCAAGTCCTTCAAGAGGTCAGCCTGGTATGCCTGTAACACAGCCATTGTGTGCAGTGCAGCACCAGCCTGACCTGCAGCTTGGTAAGCTTTACCCACAAGCGAAGATGTTATTCTACACGGCTTTGAGGGGAGGGTAGGTTTTTTAAGCGAAGATGCAGACCCAGGCGAGAGATAGCTGGCGAGCGTCTCTTCAACCTGGGGCATCTCCGCATACCCTCGCGCCTTTGCACCCACGATAGTCGAAAAAGTCGACGTCGAAGGCACGAAGACACGAGAGGTATATGGTTTTCTCCATGATTTAGATAGCTCATCATGGAGGTCCTCGAAGAAGGGGAGAGACTGATGTTGAGGTCCCTCCCCCCTGCCACCGGACAAAAACCTATCCTCAAGCTTACTGCGTTTGGGGGTCTCTTGTTCACGAGGCCAGTCAAGCTGCAATCTGGCCACCGCGCGAGTAACCACCTCGAGAAGCTCCTCGACAGATTTATCGTCGCGCGAGGAACGCTCAGAAGTTGGCTGCTCGAAGTCCGTAGACCCAAGAGATTCATTATCGTCCCCCGCGTGAGCCGAAGAAGCACCGGGATGCGCTTCGGGATCACGCGAGGGAACGAGTGGATCTGGTGAACAAGCAAGCGAAAGGGACGGACCCGTCTCTTGCTCGTCAGCCAAATCCATTCGGGAGCCCCATGATGATAATGCGGTTGCGGACTGAAAGTAGCCAAGACGAGCGCGAAGCATTTTAACAGTGAACAGCTCACAATGCTCGCACTCCCCTGACTCCAATGCCGCGGCCGCATGCTCTTCCCCCAAACACACAAAGCAGTAAGCGTGTGTATCCAGTTCTGACATGGGTCGAGAACATGGAGGGACACAGCGCTTAGCTTGCTGACTCATTTCTCTTTTTGCTTTTTAAACTCTTTAAATGACGTTAAGAGATGAGAAAGAGTGAAAATTCTGCACACTGTCAGGTATAAAGCTAAATAACTCCTAACAAAGATCTGTAGCAGAGAGAAAATAGATGCTTGCACACCAACACAGAGAGGTCTCTGAAGACAAAAGACCTGACGATGCACCTGCGACTCATCTATTTATAGCCTCGCGGGTGCACGCGAGTGTGCGCGAGTGCACGCGGGCGCGCGAAGATGACGTCACCGACCGAGGCTATATTACTTCCGGTCGATTCTATCGACGTGTTTACACACTATATTCACAGCGGGTCACGATTAAAGACGTTCCCAATGCGCTAAGCAGCGCAGCATCGATTGTAGCTTTTGAAAGTGAACCTAAATTACAGACTCTCAACTAAAAACTTAAATTAAAAATCAATCAAAATCTGACTTTTTATCCTTATTTATCATAAAATTGTGAATTAATACAATAACATATATGCAATATTCCACCACTGTGTTAAAATTTAGAGTGTTTTTTATAAAATGAGACCATTTTCATCCATTTACTCCAAAGTATGTGGGTAGGACACCATTTTAAAGTCACGTATGCACAATTCTTTTAGCAATCAAAAATGGAGACTTCAAGAGTACACTTGGAGACACCACTGACTCCTTTCAGATAAATCTCAATAACTTTTTTTTTTAGAATGAGTTATCAAAAAAAATATTTTTGCCCCTGTTTACAGCCACCTAGTGGAATCAAAAGAAACTTTCTGAAGGGATATACACCAAACAGATCCTAAATTACAGACTCTTAATTTAATTAAAAATAAAACTTGATTTAAAAATAAATCTAAATCTGACTTTTTATCCTTATTTATCATAAACTTGTGAATAAATTCAATAAGATATATGCAATATTCCACCACTGTGTCAAAATGTAGAGTGTTTTCTGTAAAATGAGACCATTTTTATCAATTTACTCTAGTGTATGCATGGGTAGTGCATAAGTCAGGTATGCACAATTCTTTTAGCAATCAAAAATGGACACTGTAAAAGTACACTTGTGACTCCTTTCAGATAAATATCAATAACATTATTTTAGAAGGAGTTATCAAGAAAATTCTTTTTCCCCCTGTTTACTGCCACCTAGTGGAATCAAAAGAAACTTTCAAAAGAGACATAGACAAAACAGGTCCAAAATTACAGATTTTTAAATAAAAACTTAATTAAAAAATATATAAAAATATGAGATTTTATATGTGTTTATCAAAACATTGTGAATAAATACAATAACATATATGCAATATTCCACCACTGTGTTAAAATTTAGAGTGTTTTCTGTAAAATGAGACCATTTTTATCCATTTACTCCAATGTATGTGGGCAGGACGCTCTTTTAAATTCACATATGCCTAATTCTCTAAAAAATTCAAAATATGCTGCAGAGCTGAAGACCACACCACCTCATAACAGCGATCGCTCAAAGCCACCAATGCTCATCAGGTCACAATTTATTGGAATACGAAAATAAATAATGATTCCGTCTAAATGTATTGATATATCTCCAATTATGCACACTTCTGGATTATAAAACATATGGATGCTGTTCAGTGAAGACACATAAACAGGAACAGACGTATCTGCATATATATGCATATTGTCATTCTTTTAAAAACATCAAATTTTGATTGATTGTTGATATCCTGTAACTGTTGTGGTCTTGATTTTCTAAGTATATAAAGATAATTTAAATGTAAGCTTTTAAATGACCCTCTTACCATCTTACCTGGATCTTCTCTGAAGTTCACAAGAAAATACTCTTGACGTGTAAAATTCAATAAAGCCAATTCAACCAAAATGTTTATTCAAAAGATTTATAAAAACGCCTGTTGTGCCAAATCCCACCCAGCCAATGGATTAGGTCCTATTGTGTTGTTATTAGATTATAGTTGTTCGATCTACTTCATATTAAAATTGGTTTTACAGCATTACCTTTAAGATTATAAAAATGAAAACAGAAATGCATTCTGTGGCAATTAATAATACAATTAATATTTGATAACGTAGCTTATCTGATAACTTATTTTACACAATATGTTGGAAATCCTTCACTCTCAAATTTCTTGTTTTAAATTCTTCACTTTTATCATTTCTAACCCTCAACTTTAATTTTGGCTGAATACTGGTAAAAGTTTCTACTCACTAAAGTACATTTTAAATAAAATACTGTTTTACTGTCAATGATTTGGTGTATTGCTGCGTATGCATTTATAAAATGAATGATCTCATAACCCCCGTGAAGTCATGATTTACACTGATTTCAGAACATTTTAACAACGCCCCTTAGCTGTTCCGAAATCACTATATACAACGGCTTCACAGGGCTCACAGCTTTAAGTGCTAAGCTATAAATTGATTTAATTTTGATTTCAAATTAATTTAATTTACATTTTTATGATTTATATAATAACAACATAATCGTCAATTTGCAAACCGTTGTTTTGGAAACCCTGGTCGGTAGGGACCCGGTAGGGACAGGACCTGGCACAACACCCCCATTGAGCAAGCCAGTGGCGACAGTGGCAAGAAAAAAAACCTCCTTAAGGGAGATTTAAAAAAAAAACTTGAGAGAAACCAGACTCATCAGGGGGAGGGGGCCCATTTTCCTCTGGCACGGCGTACACATTAAAATAACTTATTTAAGCTAATATATGATATATTATTTTATCTAGAAATTGTAAGCAATTATATAATATGATAGTAAAAACATTTATAAATATATTACAATTAATTAATTGTGCATCCAATGATGATATGCAATGTGGTGTAATGAAGCATCTCCCGCCATCTAACCGCTGGATCTCACCCTGCAAACAGGCTGGATATCCTGAGGTAGAGGAGGTAAAACAGATATGATAATATTAGTGAATTTTCTGATTCTCCAAGACGTATGGAGTTTCAGGTCAGATGTATGTCTCGCAAGAGACAATTTTTGAACTCTCAACTCTGAGAACATCATACACTTTAAAATCTAAGCTTTTAAACAAACCATTGTATAATAGAATGCACTTAAACACTAGACCTTGCCAGAAGTATTGACAAACTTTACCTCAGTGTGCTTCTTCCTCTGTTTCTTTATTCTTCAGCATTGTTCTCAATGTCATAGACATTTTTTCCCGTCCTCTGGGCATGAAACTAATAAATGAATAATGGAATCACTACATACACTAATACTAATAAACTCAAAAAAGCAAGAAAGTACACTCAGAAATAAAACTTACGGAAAGAAATGAGCACATTAGCTGGTACCCAGTTGAGGCACACATGATCTTCTCAGACAATCTGACTTCAATTGGCCGGTTCCTGAAAAACATCAAAATCAAAATTAGATTAAAATATAACATTTACATTGAAATGTGGTTATGAAAAGCAGTAGTACACTGACTAAAGCAAAATCTTTTAACACTTAGCTTTTTGCACACTCATATCCGGACAGGACTGCTATTGTCTCCCAATTCTTCCTGCAACTTTACAGAAGGGCACATATCAATCATAGAATAGCAGGGGACTGCACAGATTGTCACAAATTGTATAGATTGAACATAAATTCAAGGTAAAATGTTATAAGGTCAAAATCAAATACATTACAATGGTGCCTTGCTACTCCTCTCTTTGCCTTGCTGTGTCTTTTGTAACTTAATGCCACTGTTGCTCTAAATGTCTGTTTCCTCCCTGAAGCTGTCACACTACTCCTCCGTCCTTCCTGCTGCTGTGGTTGCTCCTTCCTCTTAGCTCAGTGCCATAAACCCTTGGCATGACCTAACCACAATCTCCAAACCCTAATCTCTAACACCACAATCTCACCGCAACCCGACCATACGCGCCCAACCGTTTGAATAAGGCCGTCAAAGCCCCACTGGTGCGTTATAAAGCAGTTTCAGTGGCAAACGGTTCCGTATGACATACTAACCTACCACAAACTCACCGCAACCCGACCATACTCGCCCAACCGTTTGAATAAGGCTGTCGAAGCCCCACTGGTGCGTTATAAAGCAGTTTTAGTGGCAAACGGTTCCGTATGACATACTAACCTACCATAAAACACAACAATATCTGTCTACTAAAAAAAAACTAATTTACGCAAAATACAGTACACGGGATTGTGATAACTTTTTATAACTATGCAAGACACCTGACTAAAGGCACAAATCCGGATGAGAGACGTAAATATGATCCAATAGGGTGTTCTTTTTGGTTGTTGCTGTGGTGATCAGTTGCGTGTATCCTTTAGACAGTTCCAGAAGAGTTTTATTTCCTGTGCAGAGGTGATCCTCATTAAAATCTCCACAGATTATTACGGGATGTTCGTCCACGATGTCCAAATAATCCAACAGACTCTTCAAGTTTTTCGAGAACAAAACCGTAGTGTGGTGGCCTGTACACAGCAGCTATTGTCGCTTTGATCGGGCTATCTACTTTGATGACGAAATACTCCAGATCGGTCACATTTTGAATAAACTGCCTAGGCTGAGCTGAAATATGCTCTTTGCAATATATTGCGACTCCACCGCCAGCTTTCTGCTCAATTTCTCGGTGTGTCGAGTAGAAAACTCTTGTAAAACGTCTCGTACGTTGGAAATCTGGGAGGTTTAAGCTGTTCGTTGGTCCGATGTGGCATATAAAGCTTGAGTAATCTACTGTAAAACTTTTCGGGTTGTTTTTCCTCCGAAAAACTTGCAAACCTAATTACAGCAGCCTTCCCAGACGTTCTTTTCTGAAAAAAACCCATGCCGTTGAGCAGCCGGTGAACGTTCTTGCCTTTGGCTTGTTGACCGTACACGATGCGGCACTCCGAAGCAAAATCTGCCAGACACATCTTCTCAAAGTCAGGCGTTTGAGGCCTTGCTCTGTATTTATCGATCATCCCTGACATCCACACATCCTCGGAATCTGGATTTTTATTTTGTAGGACACTTAGGGGAAGACTCATCTTTAGCGCGTCATCATCCGTCGGTAGAAACACAACACTTCGTGAACACTTCTTCAACGGTAAGCCGCATGTTCGTGCCACAGACTCCTGAGCGCTAACTTGCCTGTGTTTTGAGTAGGCTTGCATTATCTGCTTCATCTCATCTTCCTCGCTAACGTTCGTCTCGCGCACACTCTTGATCACGTTATTCAGTAAATCGCCTATTTCATGCTCCGGTTTGGAAATATACGAAAGCATATATATAACACAGCTAAAAGCGTCTAGAACGAACTGAATGTCCATATTAGCATTCCATGCCCTCAACAAATCGGGATTGTATCCATTCACCCAGGACTCCTTTGGATCACGCTTCAGCAGAATCACATTGGCATTGGACAATGCTTTGACGTAATCTTCGATGGACAACTTACACTCTGTAAGTAGCGCTGACAAGCTGTCAAAGGAGGCTTGGGGGTCGTTCAACAGATCCCACAGCTTGAGTTTTGTCCTGGCATCGCTCATTGCCTTTTGAGCAGCCTCCCGTCTTAACTTCCTTCTCTCTGCTTGCTTTTTGGCGTTCTCATGCTCTTCTTCAGGACGCTGTGGTTGTGTGGTTTTAGACGCAAACATGCAGCTTCCAGATGGAGAAGTGTCCATGTCATCTTCTTCTTCAGGACGCTGTGGTCGCGGACGAGTGATTGTGGTGCTAGACACCGGTAGTTTGGGGAACCCAAATCGACACAATAAATTTCCCTTCTTACAGGACTTTGAGTGGTTCCTGCTGTGAAGCTGAAGCCTCTGTGACGATTTGGTGAAGCTCAGGATCAGCCGAGGAATCGGGCAACTGGCAGGTTATGTTGCGGTCAATAAAGTCACAGACATCCTCATCGGAATCCTTTTCAAACTCGGGCGCGTCCTTTATCCAAACAAGAAGATGGATATGTGGGCTTCCTCTAGCTTGAAACTCCACTCGGTAAAAGTAGTCCTCAACTTTACTAATGGGTTGGGCAGGCGACAAAAGTAGATGAGTCATTAGTGCATCCACCGTTTCTCAAACATGCGCATGACAGTGACTGGGTTGCTTCGGAGGATTTCACACTTTGTCGTCCAGTCAAGCTCGGAAAAGTCGACGTGTTCACCTTGCTGGGCCTTGATTGCTGTTATTACTTCAGGCCATCTCGTTTCGGCTGCACTGAATGTGCAAAAAACGTAGGGGTTCCTAACTGTCTGATCATAGCCTGTAGATCTCTCAACGTTTTCTCCCAATACGATGGAGTGCCTCTCAGTGGTTGCATGAACCATGACCAATAGGATGGGGCAAGCCTGAAGCAGTCCTCGAGTGAGAATCAAAGTATCCGTACCTTCCAGATCTGTCTCTGAACACAGCAATACACTCTGGAGCCACAAGGAGCAAAGCATGCCTGACATCTGTGGAGAGACACTGTAGCCTTTCAGTGAGAGGAATCCACCACTCTTCAGTGCCAGGGGTCCCTGTGGCTCTGAGGTATCCAAACATCACTCCTGACTTCAGCACAACGTGTGTCCGGTTAAATGATGCAACACTCAACGGTACTTCCTCCATGGTCAGATGGTTGCGATTAAACGGTCTTTCAGCAATAAGCTGCAATTTAACGCCGACATATAACGCATCTCCCTCCTCTAGAACTCTATCAAGGTCAGGCATCTTGAACGTAATCCCTTCACTCTTGTTGGCCAAAAATGTCAACGCTACACATGTGCACTGATGATTTCTTGAGAAACTGTCATACCTATCATCACCCTGACAATGAGATGCCTGCACAGACAGAACCCTGGGTGAACCACCTTCTACATATGTTCTACCTGAAAACTGAGCTACAGCTGCACTGGTGCTTGCCTGTTCAACCTGTAAATAATCATTCATGAAATTAGGCTGTTAGTCAAAATTTGTGTTATAAAATCTGTGTTAAATTTTAAATCGCACTTCATAGTGTTTGGGACAAAGACATTTTTTGCTAAACAGTTCTAAAAAAACTACACAAAAACTAAAGAAAAGGCATTTGTACACAGCAAGTGTGCACAAAAGACAAATGTAAAAATTTTGTTGTTTGAAAATTACGTTATATTAGGGGTGTAATGATACACTTAGCTAACACTTGACGATACATATGGATTCACGTGAACAAGATCAGGCAATATTCTAACACTATTTTTAAGAAATGTTCAATGACAAAATGTATGACTGGAAAAATGGTCTTTTATCTGACTAAAAGTCACAAAGTAGGAAATAATGTAGGTGCATTTTTAAATACCTAGTTTTTAGAAAAAAAATTATCTAATCTAGGGCTGTCACTAGGCTTGCTGCCATAGTCGGTGTTACTGGTGTTCAGCCGCAACACCGGTTTACCTACTAAAAATTCTTAATGTTAATCAAACAAAGGACAAATAAATTACTCACGGCTCTTGGCTAAATAGGCTACCATTTGTAACATTACAAAAAGATCAATCTATATTTAATTTATACAGTAATGAATATGCAGTGTTTTTTCACATTTGATTACTGTTTTCAAATTTCTGTACCTGTCAGACCTGTCGAAAAACAATTTGATTAATTTTAATATTATTACCGACTGATTACTTGTCTTTAATAATGTTTAAAATTCACATTAATTCAGCTACAATGATATCTGGATCGTCTTTGTCCATATAAGGGATTAATAAACCGTTTTAATTAATAAAGGGATTTAGCATTTCGGGTTTGAGTCTTGCACTGATTCCTAAGAGATCTATAATGATCCCAGTCAGAGGCAGTGAGAAACATGAGGCATGAGAAAACAGGGCCTTCACATCCTCAACTATCTCGACGACTGGCTCATACTAGCACACTCTCCAGATCAGCTATGCAAACACAGGGACCTGGTGCTCAGGCACCTCAGCCAGTTGGGTCTTCAGGTCAACTGGGAAAAGAGCAAACTCTCCCCTGTGCAGAGGATCTCTTTTCTCGGTATGGAGTTGGATTCGGTCGCACAGACAGCGCGCATCACAGAGCAGTGCGCTCAGTCGTTGCTGAACTGCTTGAACACGTTCAAAGGCAGGACGGCGGTCCCACTGAAATTATTTCAGAGGCTCCTGGGGCATATGGCAGTGGCAGCAGCGGTAACCACACTAGGCCTGCTTCATATGAGACCGCTTCCGCACTGGCTTCACGGCCAAGTCCGGAGATGGGTGTGGCATCACGGCACTCACCGGGTGGCAATCACACCGGTGTGCCGCCAGACCTTCAGCCCGTGGTCAGACCCCTCGTTCTGGCGGGCAGGAGTCCCCTTGGAACAGGTGTCCAGGCATGCTGTGTTATTCACAGATGCCTCTGCCACTGGCTGGGGTGCCACGTACAACGGGCATGCAGTATCAGGAGTGTGGACGGACCCCCAACTACATTAGCACATCAATTGCTTCGAGTTGCTATCAGTACATCTCACTCTGAGCCGCTTGAAAAGGCCGCTACAGGGTAGGGACGTGCTGGTCCGTACGGACAACACTGCGACCGTTGCGTACATCAACCGACAAGCTGGTCTATGCTCCCGTCGCATGTCGCAACTCGCCCGCCATCTCTTCTGGAGTCAGAAGCATCTGAGGTCCCTCAGACCCAGCCCTGACTTTGCTTTGTCCCGTTCGCTTTTTGTTTGTACTTGAACAGAACTCAAAGTCTCAGGACCTCAGACCAGCTCTTTGTCTGTTACGGAGGCTAGCAGAAGGGAAAGGCTGTCTCCAAGCAGAGGATGGCCCACTGGATAGTGGATGCCATCGCCTTGGCTTACCAAGCACAAGGCGTGCCCTGCCCGCTCAAGTTGCATGCTCACTCCACGAGAGGCGTTGCATCCTCCTGGGCACTGGCACGTGGCTCCTAACAGATATCTGTAGAGCTGTGGGCTGGGCGACACGTAACACGTTTGCTAGATGTTATAGCCTACGTGTAGAGCCTGTCTCCTAATAATAATAATAATAATAATAATAATAATAATAATATATTTTATTTGTAAAGCACTTTTCATAGTTAAAAACAATCCCAAGGTGCTACAGAGTATAAACAAAGATAAAAACCGTGAAGAGAAAATAAAAAAATAAAAAATAAAAAAATTAATAAAAAAGTTAACTTAAAAAGTAAGGTTTTTAGTCCTTTCTTAAAAGAGTCTATGGCTTGAGGAGCCCTTAGGTTTTTTGGAAGGGAATTCCAAAGACGCGGTGCGGCTGAGCAGAAGGCTCGATCCCCCATAGTACGGAGCTTAGTTCTGGGTGGTTGAAGAAGGACTTTGTTTCCGGAGCGGAGATTGCGTGAAGAGTTTTGCATTGTGAGTAGTTCCTTTAAGTAGGGGGGTGCATTGCCGTGGATGCATTGATGGGTAAGTAGGATGATTTTATAGTTAATCCTGTATGAGACAGGAAGCCAGTGAAGAGAGTGAAGGATGGGAGTGATAAGCTCATATTTTCTTATCCTCATTAGGATCCTTGCTGCACTGTTTTGAATATATTGTAGTTTTTGAAGGCTTTTTCCAGGAATTCCAAAGAGGAATGAGTTGCTGTAGTCCAGCCTCGAGGATACAAAAGCATGGACAAGTTTTTCAGCATCTGACAGACCAAGTGTGGGACGGAGTTTAGCAATGTTCCTGAGGTGATAGAAAGAGGTTTTACACAGATGTTTTATGTGGGCGTCAAATGTGAGTTGAGCATCAAATCTTACGCCCAGGTTAGTGACTGTCGATGATAGTGGAATGTTTTGACCAGAGAAGGTAATGTGGGTTATGGGTCATGACTGGACCTGATGTGGTGTACCAACTAAAATAGCTTCTGTTTTGGAGCTATTTAGCTGTAGGAAGTTTGCCTTCATCCATACCTCAATCTCTTCAAGGCAGGAGCTCAATGATGCCAGAGTGGCTGTAGATGAGATGAGGTTGGTTTTTATATATAGCTGAGTGTCATCGGCATAGCAATGAAATGATATTCCATGCCTGTTGATGATGTGGCCAAGGGGAAGAGTATAGATGGTGAACAAAATCGGGGCCGAGAACCGACCCTTGAGGAACACCGCAAGTGACTGTATGCGTCTGAGGCTTTACACCTCCCAAGGAAACATACTCTGTTCTTCCAGACAGGTAGGACTGGAACCAGCTCAAAGCAGTGTCAGAGAGTCGGATAGTATGATGGAGGCGCTGAAGGAGGATATTGTGATCAACCGTGTCAAAAGCTGCAGATAGATCCAGTAGGATAAGAAGCGATGGTGTGCCGGTGTCAGCCGCCATCAACAGGTCATTTGTGACCCTGATCAGGGCTGTTTCGGAACTGTGAGCGGAACGGAAACCGGACTGAAATTTTTCAAAAAGGAAATTTTAATTCAGATGATCCTGAAGATGGGCAGCAACAACTTTTTCTAGACCCTTGGACAGGAATGGAAGGTTGGAAATAGGCCTGTAGTTTGCAAGAACTTCAGGGTCTGAAGTGGGTTTTTTTAGAAGGGGTTTGATGACAGCAGTTTTAAGAGCAGATGGAACATGGCCAGTGCATAAAGAATGGTTGATGACTTTGGTTATTAAGGGACTAAGAGAACTGATGTGAGTTTTCACCAGAGCTGTAGGAAAAGGATCCAGCATACAGGTGGAAGCTTTCATCCTGCTGATGATGTCCTCAACCTGTTGTTTAGAGATTTCAGAAAAACAACAGAGAGGCTGGAAGGTCCCAGGCTGTGGGTCGGCAGTGGGGACAGACAGAGCAGGGGAGAGTCTGGAGAGTCGAGAGCGGATGGTCTCAACTTTTTTTCTGAAGAAAGTGATGAAGCTATTGCATTTCTCTTCTGATGTGTCATTATGTGAACTAGTTTGTGGCTTGGTGAGATGTTTTATGGTAGAGAAAAGCTTCTTGGAGTTTCCCTGATTTTTACTTATGATGTTTGAATAATACTGTGTCCGTGCCTTTTTTAGCGACATTGAATAGGCCTTTTGATGTTCTTGATAGGCTATTTTGTGAACAGTAAGTCCAGTTTTTGAAGCACGCCGCTCAAGTACACGACCTGCTGTTTTCATTTTCCGTAGTTGTGGAGTGAACCAGGGAGATGTACGTGAGAAAGTGACTATTCGTGTTTTTACAGGTGCGTGGAGGTCCAAAATACTGCTCAGGGTGCTGTTATAAAAATCCACTGATTCATATACTGATGTAAAATTTTCGGATGGAATTTGCAGGAGGTCCAAAGCCAAAGTGTCTGAGTTGATATTTTTTATGTTTCTGAAATGGATTCGACGTTTTGGTTTGCTGTAATGAGAAAAGTTCACCTCCATTGAGATGACTTTGTGATCGGACACTCCGAGATCGTATACCAGCAGATTTTCAATGGGAGCAGAGTCAGTAATCACCAGATCAAGTGTATGTCCTCTGTTATGTGTGGGGACGTCAACAAGCTGTTTAAGATTTAGACCATCCAATAGCTGAAGAAAATCAACTGCTGGATGACAGGAGGGGGTGTCAATGTGAATGTTCAGATCTCCAAGTATAACAATATTTGCAGATGTAGCACAGAGTGAAGTGAGAAATTCATTTATCTCTGGGATAAAAGCTGGATTTTGCTTAGGAGGCTGGTAAATGAGAAGAATAGTCATAGTGCAGGGTGGTTTACATCTGAAGGCAAGGCATTCAAAAGTGAACAAGTCAGGCAGAGACAGCGGGGTGAGTTTTAAGTCACTGCGGTGTAGTACTGCTAGGCCACCACCGCGACCGGAGTGGCGGGCTTTCTCCAAGTATTGATAATCAGGAGGACATGCTTCATTTAATGCAAAAAATCCCTCTGGCTGATGCCAGGTCTCAGTAAGACACATGATATCAATATTCCTGTCCAATATGTGGCTGTGTCTAAGACAAGATTTGTTTGTGAGAGACTGTGTATTAAACAGTTCAATTTTGATGTTTGATGGAGTGATGTACTGTAAATAACGAAGTAGACTGAAATCCACTCCACGTTTTATGTTCCGCTCCGTAGTGACGGGTCTTATGCAAATAGATTTCTCAACGCTATTTACTCCAAGTAGAGAGGCGTTCTGATGACGTAGATGGCGTGCGACAATGCGCTCGGCTGACCAAAGGGATGGAATGGAGTCACCAGACTGAGAGAAAACAAACTTTCTACGGCAGCTTCTATGGATGTAGCGGGGTCGGCTTTGAAGTTTAAGTTGTTTAATGGCTGAGATATATGTTGGACTGCTGTTATTCCTCAAGTTAAGCAGTTGTGGGATGGAGTACTTTTGCATCATGTCGCTTTACAGAGTAGATCCGAAGATTGTCCAGCCGGCTGATAAGTGGCTGCTCGCTAAGCCGGGGAGATGTTACCTTGTCCAACGAGAGCTAACTTGGCAGTGATGTGTTGTCTGTTAAGACGATATTGATGCTGATGTCGATGAGAGATATCAAGTCCACAGGGCCAGTAAACAATTGCAGTGCAGCGGCTCAGGTACAGACCGACATTGTACGAAGAAGATTGCCAGCAACAACAGGTATGATACAAAAATCCATACATCCATGTAATCCGTTCAAAAACAATTATAAAAAACTACCTGGTAGATAGCAGATAGTGACTTTGTAAAAAGTAGGTTCTAGAGTGCAAAAATGATACACAAAGACATTTTCTTAAGGGAGAAGCGGCAACAGACAGTGCCAGCGTCCTCTCGCCTCAGACCTGCATTCCTCCCGTGTTCTGACCCAAACGGGTAGAAGCACCGAGAGGTCCGGCTCTGTCGCCTTGCTGCACCCTACTGTAAACCCTAATTACTCCAGAGTGATATGATATGGCTGCTGGCCGGAATGCTTTCCATCTCACTGCATTTCCATGCACACCAACAACTCCAGCTGAGAACACCTCTCACTAAACACAGACTCATACCACTAGACCTACTGTAAACGATTTTCAGATGTCTATTTGGTTGAAGGACTACTAGATCTGACGTTCTATATTCTGTTTTTAAAAAGGGGGGGGGGGGGGGGGGGGGTATTGTGTTCATGAGTGAATTTTCTTGTGGACTACTAATTTGAAAAGGAAACCTAAACTGTTGTGTAAGATGTAATGTCTGGAGAACGTGAGTAAAATAGTAAACAAGATTTATTCCATCCATTTGCTACTCCTGTCCTGTGTGCTTCATCCCTTAATAACTCCTGACAGATACCACACACTTTTTGGCTTTTTACAATACATTTCTTTTTTTCTTTTTTGTTGTTGTAATTTTTGTGTTTGAATATGTTTGATTTAATCTGTAATTAATCAATTACTTTACTGTCTCATTTGCTGTAAATTATGGTTTCCCACATTTGTACATTAGCTTACTCTTCATTCTTTTTTTGGGAGGTGAATGGATTTTTTTAAGCCATAACTAGTCTTTTGAACTAGTCACACATTTTTTGAGACTTCATCTAGAGAAATCTGTGGAGACTTAGAGATGTGTCTGACTGACCACATTTTCTAGTTCAGCAGATTCTGTAGATTCTCTATACACTCAAAGGACAAGATGGTATCCTTCATTCCAATGCAGTGTAAATAAAAAATGACTGTTAGTGCTGCTGCATGATGCATTTGCAGTCCCTTTATATAGGCCTTCTTAATTAAAGCTGTAATACACAGATAGATCAGACAAGGGCGCTATAAACCCACGTTACTTCATAAGCGAATCTAGGATGTTACAGTGGCAGCTGAAAACCAGTAGGATAGTTTAAGATGCAAAAAAGTTATAATAAAAAAAGAGAGTAAAATGACATGGAATAATTTTGTCTGAATCCTAATTAAAAACTCTTATAATAACTTTATTTTGTATAACTTTATTCTTACAATAATAGTATTTTGAACGTAAATCAAATATGAAGAGCTAGAAGAATGACTGTGACTATGAAAACTATGACGTAATAGTCTATTTATAATATAAAAACATTCACCAGCATTTAATGTTGTTTATGTAGTGTGGGGATAGGGCTATATGTCTCCCACCATTTGGGTATATCAGTTTTGTAAAGATGACATAATAAGATAAACGATTTACTTGGACTGTAATGGATTTCCTGCAGTCTATTAAAAGTTGAAAGTTGATAATTGATTTTCAACCCTACACCTTTTCTTTGATTAACAACAACCACAACAACAACAATAATAATAACAATAATAATTATAATAACAACAACAACAACAATAATAATAATAATAATATAATAAAAATAATAATGCCTAAATAAAATAAAATTAAAAACTATTAAAAGACGCACTTTTAAATGTATAGGCTTTTTAACATGAGCTGAGAGTTGATGCATTCGCTCCAAAACGCTTTTGGACTAGTGTTTCGTTGAATAGGTCTATACACAACACAATGTCCTCGCAGTTCATTGCGTTTGAGTGGGCGAGGGGGGAAGCGCGAGAGGAGGGTTGAGGAAAGGAGGGGGTCTACACGCACACACACACGCGCGCGCATACAACCGCACTGCTCTTCCCTGCTCGCGCCGCGTCGCTGGTAGCCCGCTGGATTTCTTTCAACACATCACTCCGTCTCGCATATCACCGTGTTTCATAATCGCACCCAAGAACAAGAGAAGAAGAACGGGAAAAGGTGACTGTGGACCTCCAAAGACTAACAGAAAGAAAAGGAAACTCAACATCAGCTTTTTAAGATGAGCGAGGTGAGTGAATGAATCACGAGGGTATGTCATTGCAGTAAATGCATCAGTGACTGCAGGTAAGTCTCCTGTAGAGCTCTTTATCGCCTGTATCGTTTATGCCTTCGGGGTAAATAGCAATTTCGACAAGTACTTGAGACGAAATGCACAATTTTAACTAAAACGAAGTATCTTTTATTTGAAAAGTCGTCTTTAACACATAATATAGCAGTTTTGTTTTGCACTTTCCATCCGTTTGAGCCTCCCCACCCCCATCCACCGCATATCTGAAGCTGCACTTAAACGTATCTGATCCTAGCTGCCAAAATCACCTCAGTGGAAAGTATGCTTTTCTTCCGCTTTTGGCCGCTCTTGTCCCAGAATAAAATAAATAAAAAGGATGCTGCCATGAATCAGTGGCATAATGGTTTTGCTAACTTTAAAAAAATAATAATATTTATTTATTTATTTATTTTTTGCGATAAGTTTTTTTTGGTCGAAGATAGGCCTAGGCTACTCTAACATATTTGGAAAATGTCTTAAACCAGATGTTACTTACGTACTATTCATTAAAAAGTTGGTAGAAAAAAAAGTGTGAATTACATTTTATACATGAAATTTCATTTTGTGAAATCACTGACTGGTAAGATTATATAGAATATTAAATTGTTTCCCCTTAGCAACAGGCGAACTGTCTCAGAATAGCCTATGGCGCGCACTTCCCGCCAATTTATCCTTTGAATTATTGTGGTGGTAGGCTACAGTGTGAATGTCTACATTAATCAAAAACAACTCTCAGATCACTAAATATTCAACGATAAATTATTCTTAAAAGGCTAAATTTAATCAGAAAGTAACTAGGCCTACTGGTAGAAATATGGAAATACTGTCACTTAGTCGCCAGGTAACCTAACATTTAACTGAACTGTTTTTTAATCAGGATTTCAGTATATTTTACTTTTTGTAACACATTTTTAAAACTTTTTACTGTTGATCTAAACTGAGATCTAGTGTCTAAAGCACTCATGCAGGGCTCTCAAGTCTCGAGACACACGCATTTCAACCCGAGACACACGCATTTCAACCCGTTCACACGCTCACACGCCACACCTTGTATTTCTCACGCTGAGGAGTAAGGGAACTTGTCCCGCTACACAATTAATGGACGAGGCGCGGGCAAACGGAGGGAAGTTCTCTGCCGAGTTCATAGCATCTGTCTCGAGTTATACAGAGTTAAATGTTAGCTACCAGCCAATCAGAAATTAGAATTAGTTGTTTCCGGGTAAATTATGTGTTCCCGCTGCAAGCTCGTTCGTTACTAGACAACACGCGCACACACGGAGTGGAAGTTGAAAGAGCACGATCTGATGAATGCGGTTTGCGGACATCTTCATTTATTTATTTATTTATTTTTAGCATTTTGATTTTACGATTCCTGGACGATATCTCTTGCCTGTGATCAAAGACAGAGAGAGCTGATGTTGAGGAGCCAAATTCGTGCTAAATTATTTTTGATGCATTCAAAAACTCTCCAACTGCTTTTAAAGGGGTCATCGGATGCAAAATACACTTTTATATGGTATTTGCAAATAAATGTGTCTTTGCAGTGTGTGGACATAATCACAATGCAATGAAAAAAATCCATTCACGTTTTTTTTTATCCTCAAAAAGCCAAAAAGTTGTTGCTCATTATAATTTAAAGAGACATGCACTGAAACGGGTCACTGTGAACAGAGCTGTTTTTTAAGAGGTAAAAAGGGTGTTGTTTTACACAACCATTGAGAAATTTTAACCAAAGTATGTTACAAACTTTACATGAAGACCCAAAAGAATCATACCAACTTGTGGAAAATGGGCATCCGATGACCCCTGTAAAGGTGACCGGTTTGGTTCTTGACATACATGCTCAGGGTAAGTTGTTATGACACAATGTTATGTACATTGAGCACTGATGTTCAGCTGGCTTGTTTGGGGTCAAATTTATTTTTATTTTTCAATAAATTTGTATTTTTTAAATATAACTATTTATTTTATTTGGATGAATTTGTCTTTTTATCAGATTTACAATTGTTATAATTTCCATTTGTGCTGGTCAATTATGAACAATAGGCAAAATTGAACTGCTAGCAAAAATTGAAGCGAATTTGGTTGGGTCGAGGGACCGCTGCTGCAAATATTTGGGTGGCTCCTCCCCTAAATCTCACTCTAAACTTTTGATAAAACTTGAGAGCCCTGACTCATGACTAAAACAAAACTTTATTTTATGATTATATATGAACTCTATTCTAGCAAGAATAATCTTTCAATAATATTGTAATGCAATGAAATATTTAAAAAAGCTTGTAAAAATGTTATTTATAGACTGTTCATCTGAGCATTTCTCATGATGATGAAATGGAAATATAGTTGATTGTAGTGATTATTCTTTCCTTCTCATAGGCTACTCCAGATTTTTTGTGTAGGAGCTGGTCATATTTAAGTATGACATTCTTACACCAGCTCAGAGCTATTTATGATGGTCAGGTCAGGTGACATTGCTTAGTTGTATATGACCCAAAATGCTTTTGTCATCACATGAACAGATTCTCATATGTGATAGATGTTGTAAGACAATCCATGGTTTGTAAAATGAGCAGAGTGGAAAAGTAGAAGAGAATAACCTATATGACAGCTGGAACAAATCACTCCCACTGGGCAGATTCGTGGGTCTACAGTTCATTTCAGTTCATACACACACACACACACACACACACACACACACACACACACACACACACACACACACACACACACACACACACACACACACACAAACAAATCTGAATTTGTTTCTAGTTAACACTTTCTTGTTAACCGTAGAAGTGGGTTGCATCTTATGTTACACTGTGAAATGGTATACTATACATATTCCACAATTTAGTTGTTTTTACTAGAAATTTACTTATTTTATATTTTTATAAAAAAATCGGACTATTTATATCAAATTAATAAAAGTCTGGCAAAAACGGCTGCGTTTTATGAAAAACTTGAAAACTAAACTCAAACCTCAAGTCAAGTCAAATTTATTCGTATAGCGTGTTTTACAAATTAAGTACGTACATAGTTTCAAAGCAGCTTTACAGAAAATCATGATGTTAATGTTTATGATATCTTAATATCTTATAGTCTTATTTAGCAGAGACCCAATCTATAATAGTTTACATTTTGCTATGATACAAGCAATCCAGCTGTTAAGATTCGCTATAGTACTGTACAGTATATCGCCCTACAAAAAGACATTGTATGTATGCGAATAAAGTTGGGCATACTTATATTGCTTTATGTGAGTATATTGTATAATAAGTAAAGTAGAATGTTATATTCAACTTTTAATATATCGCAAGCCCATAATATAGTTTTTTTTTCATTTTTTTATGATATAACAATTAAACAGTTTAAATTTGCTATATAACTCCTGTGAGTGAATTTTACATTGATGTGATTGTGTATGTTGGTGAACCAAACTCTCTTTTGCACTGCAAGGAAGTTCTTTGACTTTTTTTTTGTGGCATGTAATGTACCTCTCATATGCAAATAGCGCAAAGCCTACCACCATGAACAGCAACCTATTAAAAATAAAGGTTCTTGATTGACATTAGGCTTGGTACAGTAGTCGGTGTTACCAGTGTTACATGGTGTTCAGTCGCAAAAGCGGATTCATCACTTGCCCACCGCGACACCGCGGTGAAAAAACAATTTTTTTTTTTTAAAGCTTCATTTAACGCAATTACGCCATAGCTGTCAACATTGAACATTGAAAATAAGGGAGATTTCCCGGATCCATCCCCAAAATAAGGGATTTTTTTTATTTTGTGCGCAAGACCACATTTCGCTTTGCTGTGTGCACGGCTTTTTTTGTAACAGCGATTGCGGCGCCGCATCCGAGGATGAACAACTTCAAGCCGAATCTGCCCGAGCTTGTACGTCTCACACAATCAGAGCGTAAAAATACGGGATATTTTACGGGAAAATACTAAAACGGGAAGACAGCGGGAAAAGAGCTAAAATACGTGAGAAACCCGGAAAAAACGGGAGGGTTGACAGCTATGAATTACGCAGTATCCGTTTTTTGTACGTTGTATGATCACGCTCTTATTAATGTGAATGCTTTTAAGCGCGACAAGACTAAAGAGACCGCGCTATAAGTCCTGCCTATTACACACACACACACACACACGAGCGCGACCCACAGAAAAGACGCGCATCAGTATCGTGTTCTCTTTTCGGCTTGAACAAACCATAACACACACAAATTATGCCAAAATGTCCGTTTTGTCGAGTGTCCTCATAAGAGCAGTATTAAATGATTTAACCCTCTGAGGTCTAAGGGGTTTTTGGGGTCCTTGAGGTGTTCTGACATGCTCTGACATTTGTGCTTTTTTCAGTTATTTATAAACATGTTAATGGCCACGGTGTAAATTCACTCTATATAGCACAAACGGGGCTACCGTAATATGTGAGCAACATGTATGTACATGTTTGTATTTTTTAGATAATAATGTTTATGTGTGATTATTGAAAAAACTAAAACTTAAAGTGTCTGAAATAAGGCCACAAAACACATACTAAATATGTCTCCACAAGACTTTTGACTAATGAGTGTTGTTGCCTAGAATTTTTGCTTCAAAATGATCTGAAAATCATCCTGCCTAATCATTTACACAAAACAATACATTGATTTAAATTTTATAAGACGATTATAAACTATAACAGCTCCCCACTATAACAGCGGCTTGCTCTCATGGCTCCTTGCGAAGTCTTGTATCAGCCTCGGCATACACCTCTGAGCATTCTACGTTTGATTCTACTTTCCTGGTTTCCTGATCCTAGCCTGCCCTTCTGATCTACGAGTTTGTCTGCTGCCTGTCCTGACCCCAGCCTGGTATTGTCTCTGAGTTTGGATTTGCCCTACTGCCTGTTTATCTTTGACTTTCTCTCTGTGAGCACTCCTTTAATAAAGCTACTGCAAATGGACCCGCCCGACTCTGACCCTTTGTTACACACGCGCTGTATAACTGTAGTAAACAAAGCGCGCGCGCCTGTGCCATTCATTCATCATTTAGCCTACACATAGACACACAATTCATATTTAAACAGTCTTTTTGCGGTTTACAGTCAGACACTATTCAATATTGCGATTAGAACAAAGCATTTAAGAATAAATGACTTACTACATCAGCTGGATCCGTTGCTCCTCGAAATGAAACTACCAGCACTTCTGGTACATTTTCCAGGGTTATTAGATAGTATTATTCCTCACAGCGTAGGGATACTCTGTGTACACAGCTGTAGTAAGATACTTACTAAACACGATGTGTTTTATAATCCAGCTGGTGGGCGTTGGCATGTTTGAATGGCTTGCCTTAGATCATTTGCGTTTGAACAGCGCGTGCTCTCACAGGGCTCTACAGTGCGACCATTTTGCTCGCATATGCCCCTAAAAATCGATCCGTGCGAACCGGAAAAATGATTTACGAGCACAATGTGCGAGTAACTACCATAATCGAAAACGAGACGATAACTAAATAAAAACTAGTTTTGAATGACAAAAACTATGACGAAAATGTCAATAGATTTTCGTCATAGTTTTTGTCATTCAAAACTAGTTTTTATTTAGTTATCGTCTCGTTTTCGATGTAAACGAATAAAAACTAGACAAAAATGTTAGATAGTGACGATTTGTGAAGCGATCCAGTCAGAACTGATGTCCTGCGTTTGTAGATGCGCATATTTGTCCTGTAGTAGGGACGTGCTGATCTACCAGCGGCACACGGGTTCATGCGCTGCATGTCTCATAAAATGTAAGAAAATGTAAACTTCTGGGAGTATGAGTAGAGCAGTCATATAGATCTGAATAAGAGTGACGACGACGCATAGTTTTCTGTGCGCACACACCCGACTCGAAGCGTGCAGCCACACACACACACACACACACACACACACACACACACACACACACACACACACACACACACACACACACACACACACACACACACGCACGCACACACACGCACACACACACACACACAGCGCGCGAGGACTGAATTTAGCTTTCTTTCGTGTCTGAATGGACAAATACACAACATTATGTCGAAATGTCCGTTTTGGAGAGTATTCACGTAAACTGTGTCGGTTAAGTCTTAAACAGTTTTGAGTGTATCGGATGTGCATCAGTGCAATTGGATCCGCATGTCATCGGACATGATACGATGTCTTAAAGTGACAGTGAGTAATAAACCTAATGCAGTCTGTGTCCTTAATATTGATCAAGCAACAAAAGAAAAAGAGAAAAACATTCACTGCTCGTTAATAGCTTTAATAAGGATTCATTATATTTAATTCATACAAATAAATATGTCTGCTGCTTGAAATAATAAAGAATGATGTATGCAAGTAGTTATAAAGAATGCATATATCATCCATTGAAAGAAGACTATTCTACTTTAGGAAAAGGGGTTTTATTTAATTTTAAGATATTTTTTTAAGTCACAGTAGTTAAATCTGTATATGTATTGCATGTTCAAACTTTAAAATCATTCATATTAACAGGTTAATAGATGTTTTCTCCCGGAGTATATGGGTTTGGACATTTTAGAGAAATTCTAAATGAATGCATTAAAATTGAACTAAACCCATTATATTTTAGTCATCTGAATTGTTTTATTTTTAGTCTAGTTTTAGTCGACTAATACTAGTAAATACTAATACACTCATTTAAACTAGTTTCTCCTCCATGTTGTGGAAAAAGCCTCTGCAGTGAAAGATGCAGATTCACAGGTTTGCTGATGTGCTCCTCCTCCTGAGAGCAACACGTTCCCCTTGTTGTGTTTTACTAAAGTGATTGTAAAGTGTGATTTATACTTCTGCATCAAAACGACGGTTTCACACCATAGTTGAACAGAAAGAGATGGAGCACACACGTTTTGTTTATATATATATATATATATATATATATATATATAAACAAAACGTGTGTGCTATATATATATATATATAGCATATATATAGCATATATATATATAGTGTGTGCTATATATATATATATATATATATATTATATATATATATATATAATAAACAGTCTGTTAAACTCTGTTACTTGAACATTTTTCACTGCGCTCCAAAATGTCTTTGTGTGCTCCTAGATTTTTTCATTTAGGAGCATATGTGCTCCTTGGGAAAAAACTTAGCGTAGAACCCTGTCTCAGTGGGCGTAGCACAACTCTTTTCATACAGATTACATAAACTGAGAATATTTGTTTTTATATATTAAATCATTTAAAAGAAGAGAGTTCAAGCTTCATTATGGAAAAACACTCGTGCCTGTATGACAAGTATTCGTGGAATTACAGTGAATTTTCGGACGCGTTTCAGAATGGACTTAACTGACAGAGAGAAGGCAGAGCGCGCATCATGTTTGTTTTTCTTTATTTGGCGAAAAGCACAACACTTTGTTTTTATTGTGAGTATCCACAAAAAAAATAGACACTTATCAGGATTTAATGATGTACAACACTTAATATGTAAGATCAAAATCAACAGAGTATTTTGAGTTTCTTTTGCACTGATAAGAAAAAAAGCGAGACTATCGCGCCCGCGCGATATTCGACCTCAGAGGGTTAAATAAAGTCTTAAATTAACGTGCCGATTTGTGAGAAAATGGGACGCGTGTCAGATCGCGTCTCTGGCAGCAGCGGCTGGTCTTAAGTGTCACTAATGTTAATCAAAGAACAAAGGTAAGAGAGTAAATTACTCACTCAGACACGGAGCCAGGATGATTATTATACCGGTAGCCTAATAATCATGAATGCACTCCGCTATCTTTTAACACATCTCCGGCGAGCGGCTTCTACACGCTAAAGAAAAACACTTCATGAAGTGCAGTGAAATTCAGCGATCTATGGCGTTTCCTGATGGATCATGTTTGTTCGTTAACTTAATTTTATACATGGAACTCACGTAGCCTACAAGGACACTGACAACGTGCTGACAGACAGGACTGAGCAGGTAATATTTAATATGAAACAAAGTCTCAACTTTCAAATTTGGTCAGTCAAAGAAAATGAAACAATAAATAGTCCTGCCGTTTTTTGGCTCTAATGTGTCGTGACGTGAGAGATTGCCTCAGTTAAAGCCAAGTTCAAATCCACCGACGTTAATCTACTAACTCTCCTGACTTCTTTGTCGGACAAAATATGGTGGATTTTGATTTGTCAGATCGCATCAAACTCCATGTGAAGGATGAATTGACGCTAATTTAAAAGTGAAGTGCACACTGCTGCACCAGCTTTTTATAAGCGATGTAAAAAAAATGTGGTTTCGTTTTCAAATTAGCGCCAATTCAGCGCACAATAACAAAACATTGTTGTTCCCTTTCAGTCGATAACGTCGGACGTAGTCGACGCGACTGAAATGGGATCACGCTAGGGAGCCTATCATCTTCGAGTACTATTGAACGAGCCAATGTAATTGGCGTGCGTGATTCGCATCACACACTCCGCCCCCGCGGCGCGGGTATAAATACGGAAGTGGATGCACGCACTAGTTGCCTTTCGCTTCGGAGCCGATCGTTTGATGTCTCTGAGAGTGCTGTTGTCTACAACGAGCGAGTGTGTCGGTGTTCTTCAGGAAGACTCTCCCAGTGCTGGTGTTCTACAGCGCGAGTGCAGCGGTGATCGCGAGCTTTGAGCTCTCAACTGCTGTTTTAACAGCAACAAATTTCTAAATGTTTGTGTGTGTTGATGGCTGGTTAGAGGGCGGAAAAGTGAGTGCTTCACTGTTTCAGTTCTCTGTTCAGTGTTGCCGCGGTCATTTCCCTGTGTGCTCCGGCACTGGTGACGGTCCTATTTTCTGAAAGAGCAACACGGGTGCGTTTGCGTCTTTTTCAAGATGTCATTCCGCCCGTGCGTTTCTGGGTGCGGTCGTTCCCTGTCTCTCTCTGATGGTCACAACTGTTGTGTCACGTGTTTGGCTTACAGCACGCTGAGACAGCTTTTGTGGACAGCTCATGTTTTCACTGTGGGAACATGACTGTCGCAGTGTTGAGGGCGAGACTCGCCTTCGTTCGCGGAGAGCGAGTCCCCATTACCATGCCCCACCCTCGGGTGCTGTGTGGGATGGGTGACCGGAGGATAGTGTTGGATGTCCCGCCCGGTAACCATTCCCTGTGGGCTCCTCACTCCTCCCTTCCACTGCAACCACTGGAGCCTCCTGTGTTGTCTGCTGGTCCATCTGTAATGGGTGGGCCAGCGGTTTCACTCGGGGCTCCCCTGGAGGACAGGACGCCGATTGCAGCATCAGAGGGTGAGCTGACTTCTGGAGATGATGACTCGGCTGCATTGTCTCCCTCCGGGAGTTCAATGTTGCCCGAGCCGGATCCAGAATTATCAGCTATGCTGAAACGGGCCGCCGAGGCTGCCGGGCTCGAGTGGAACCTCCACCGTGTCCCGTTCAGTCTCGGTTGGAATCTGGAGTTTGGTATCTTGGGGCGGGCCGCGCTGGTTCTCAGCTCGCCGCCCCAGTGCCTTTCTTTCCCGAAATGCATGGAGAGCTTATCAGGTGGTGAACAGCATCTTTCTCTGCCAGAAACTGCCTGAATAGCTTTTCCCCCTCATTACCCTTGATGGAGGAACGGTGAAGGGTTGCGAGGTGTCCCTCCATTGGAGCGGTCTGTCGACACAGGTGCACCTGTGTCCGGCGGCCGCTGCCTTTTGGGGGGATCCTCGTCTCCCCCCTAAGGCCTGTGAGTTTCGTCCGTTCCGACGGGCAGAGCTTACAAAGCCTGTGGGCAAGCCCCTTCCTCTTGCGTGCCATGGCGTTGCTGCAGGCTAGGGCACCCATGGCATGCACGAGGGTAATCCAGACCGTGCGCTCATAGGTGAGCACCGCACTGCATCCGACCTCACCCTCCGGGGTACGGGTGTCGTAGCGTGCGTGATCGGTCTGGCGATGTCCACCTTGGTGGTCCAGTAGCGCCTTCGTTGGCTCAGCCTGGTTGGTATGGCGGATGCGGACAAGGTTCGGTTCCTGGTCTCCCCAATTTCCCAGGTTGGGCTGGTCGGCGACGCGGTGGAGAACTGCATCAAACAGTTCTCTGCCGCTCAAGCGCAGACGGAGGTCATCCGGCACATCCTGCCCCGGTGGCCAGCTGCTGCCTCCACCCGCCGCCGGTGGCAGCTCCTCCGCCTGCTCGTCGCCGTGGGCGTTCTCCGGCCGCCGCTCCTGCTGGCCCTCCGCAGCAGCCTCCACCCAGGCCTCAGCAGGGAGCCGGCCGCAGTAGAGACGCCCAGCCCGCTCCAGGCGCTGCCAAGCCAGGTGGCAAGCGACAGCGAAAGCATTCCGGAGCGGGCCGCCCAGGAATGGATGAGATGCTCTTGGAGTGGCACGATCACTCCCTCCCCCCGGGTGAGGGCCGGGTGGAGCCTTTGTTTGTGTGTGTGTCTGTTCCGCCGCTGGCTCCCTAAAAAAAAAAAAAAAAAGCGGAGCAAGCGGTACCCACACTTCAAAGAGAGAGCAATTTCATCTGTTCCTGGGCCCCAAGAGGGCCAGTCTGGCGGGTGTGACCCTGTATAGCCTTACACCCCTCAGCTCCCCCTTGGTCGCCAGCAGGCAGCTTGGTGCGTTCGAGGACCCGGTCATCCGCCTTCTCACGCGCCCCCTGCCGCTTGTGGAGACAGGTAAGTGTTGCACAGCACACTAACACCACTCTCTCTACTTTGCTGCCCCACCTCAGGCTCGGCTACCCCGCTCAAGTCAGTGATAGTCATCACATTAGGTGTTGAGCAGACGTGCTCCTGAAAATTCAGTGATATTCATCACACCGAGTGTTGAGCAGTGCTCCTGACTTGTGCGTGCTTATCTTATCCTGCTGGCGAAGGATTTGATATAGCCGCTCCTCCAGCCGGTACGAAGGCCAGTTGTAAACTCGTTCTTCGTGCTACTAGGTGGTGGGTCGTGACCATCTTGGCCCAAGATTGGTCTGCAGCTTTGACCTGAAAGACATGTGCTTCAGATCTCTACCTCCCGCACCGCAGGCCATCCTGTGTGTTGCGTCTAAGGGTGGAGTATCAGTACAGTGTCCTTCCCCTCGAGTGCTCCAGAGCCCGTTGGGTCTTCAGGTCAACTGGAAGAGAGTAATCTCGCCCACGGGCTGAGTATCTCTTTTCTAGTTTTGGAGAGGTACTCGGTCCAACATGTCTCTCCAATGAGAATGTGTTCAGCTGGTGTTGAAGTGAGAAAGGGTCCCACTGAAAGAACTTTCAGAGGCTCCTGGGGTATATGGTAGTCGCAGCCTTTGGCTCCCTCCATATGTGACCGCTTCAGCGCTAGCTTCACGATCGAGTCCCGAGGTGACCGTGGCAGAGCAGCTCACCCTGTGTGACTATAGTTCATCCCGGTCTGCTGCCAAACCCTCTTCAACAGAGCGGCCATGTACAAAGGGCGTGTTTTAACGGGGGCCTGGGCGACCCCCGACTACACGGGCATTCGTGCCTCGAGTTGTTAGACATTGCGACCGTTGCGCAAGCTTCCCCTGCATGTCACAAACTCACCCGTCACCTCCTCCTTGGAGTCAGACGCTTCTGAGGGCGCCTTATTCCACTCCTCCCGCTTACTCAATCGTGCCGCCATCGAGCCTCACGACAGTTATAGCCAGGGCAAGTGGAGACTCCATCCCCTGGGTCCGGCTGGGTCATGACCATTCCGGGGCCGCTCAGTTGCCCCCCCGGTTTTATTTTTCCGCCAGTGTTTGGGTAAACCGAGCGGACTACCCTTGGACAAACACTGGGACTCAGCGGCCCCAGGGGCCCGCAGAAATGCGTTTAACCCCAGTGAGCCTTCTAAAAGTGACTGCGACTCATGGTCGCCTTGCGCCTGCAAGTCAGTGAAATCATCACTCTTCATGTTGAGCAGATTTGCTCCTGAAACTCAGTGAAGTTCATCGCACTCTGGTGTTGAGCAGCAATGCTCCTGTAGCTCAGTGAGTCCATCACAGGTAGCTCAGTGAATTCATCACACGCAGTGCTGAGCAGAAATGCTCCTGGTGCTCAGTGAAGTTCCTCGCACTCAAGTGTTGAGCAGAAATGCTCCTGAAGCTCAGTGAGTTTATCACACTCAGGTGTTGAGCAGTAATGCTCCTGAAGCTCAGTGAACTTGTCACACTCAAGTGCTGAGCAGAAATGCTCCTGTCGCTCAGTGAGGTTCTTCGTACTCAAGTGTTGAGCAGAAATGCTCCTGAAGCTCGGTGAGTTTATCACACTCAGGTGTTGAGCAGGAATGCTCCTGAAGCTCAGTGAACTTGTCACACCCAAGTGCTGAGCAGAAAATGCTCCTGAAGCCCAGTGATCTTCACATGTTGTGTTGAGCAATGCTCCTGTCTTTTGCGCCCGTCACTTGCACCTACGTGCCATGTCAGGAGAGGAACAGGTCTTCATAGTTGCCCCTCATTGGCCCAACTAGACCTGGTTCCCTTCAACAGCCTTCCTGACTTCCCCTGGATTCGGGGACGGGGCACGATGGCACACGCGTTCTTCCCCCGGAGATTCCGGCGGTCTTACATCCGAACGCGGAGGTTCAGGTGGCTATCACAAGAACATGTGTTAGTTACCATCACTTCTGCGAGCACCCCCTAGAATTGGGTAGCGTGCTTACGCCTTTAGAAGTGGAACCTAGTCGTTGAGTGCGTCTTCTCCCCTGAGGAGATCCTGAAAGCTTTCGATCACTTCAGTGCTCTCTTTCCTGCAAAATGGGTTGCAGTAGGCTGTTTTCCTAAATCACCCTCAAAATGATGTTGCCTCGGTGTTTAAACGACGCTCATCGTGTTGCAGAAGTATGCAGAAGCACGTTCTGATCGTCAGGTTCCTGAGGAGCAAGGTCTTGTAAATCCTTGTGTCCCTCTTTATCCTCTTGGGCCTTGTCCCTGGTGCGACTGCACTGCAGAGACCGCCCCTGAGCCACTGCGGGTAGTGAGTTAAAAATTCTGTTATATCAGTTCTCCTGCTCGCGTGGTCTCTACTAGAGGGTAGGGACTTGCTCGCTTTCGGTCAACGTATTGTGCCTGGAGTCTGGGCCGGCTAACTCTCACAAGCTGAGACCCCGGCTCGGATTGTGCCCAAGGTTCCTACCTCTCCCGTAATAGGAGCAGGTGGTGAGCCTGCAAGCGCTGCCCTGGAGGAGGCAGATCCAGCCCTGGCTTCTCTGTCCGATTCGCTTGGACGTGTACAGAATGCAAGTCATAGACCTCAGACCAGCTCTTCAAATATCTGTTGGAATTCAGCAGAGAGGGAAGGCTGTTTCCATGCAAAGTTGCACTTAGTGCTTGCCTTCATTTCGGCAAAGATCCGAGATGCAACATGTCCACTTAGGTGTTGAGCTCCTCTATGATGAGTGTAAAGTGCTCCGCCTGGGCGTTGACGATATACTTTGCTAAACAGATTCTAGAGTTGGGGGCTGGACGACACCTAGTTGAACCGCTGCTTCCCGTGGGCTCCCTTCTCATGAAGCCTGTTTCACCGTGAGCCCGGTTCAAGTGTCGGCTTGCTGCGCCATTCCCCTCCTATGGACTGGATACGTGCGCCTTTCTACTCCAGTTGAGTTCCCTTAAAATTGAACCCTGTTGAGTTCCTCCACACCCCTCCGACGTCGGACGTGCGGAACGTCTGGTGTTAGGCCTACCACTCGTAAGCAGTGTGGAACCTGTGTTAGGCTGGGTCCATATGTTGCGGTCCCTTCGGTGACCCCATATGTGTATTCTTCCACGATACGGCTCCCTGCGGTGAGCCCGTGTCTTCCCTCGGCAGAGTCTCTCTGCCGTCACTGTCCGGTGTGTCTCCCCCCGTCTTAGGCTGGAGCCACCCCAGTGACATTCCATATGTTAGACTGCCCGGTTTCCGCCCAGTTCATATGTGTATTCTCCACATTTCCTCCCTCGGGTTGGATGTGGCTTCCGCAGCGTCCCTTCCTTCCAACGTACGGGGAACGCTTTCCCAGTGGTCCTGTAGGAACAGCAGTGACTTCCCTGGCCTAAGCCCTGTCCTTCCCCGCCTTAAGTTTGCGGGGGCATCAGGAGGCTTTGGTTTAGGCACTGGAAGGTGGCAGCGTTAGTGGCGTGTTCAATGGTTGATCCCATTTCAGTCGCGTCGACTACGTCCGACGTTATCGACTGAAAGGGAACGTCCTGGTTGCGTATGCAACCCACCGTTCCCTGAAGGAGGGAACGGAGGACGTAGTCCCCTTGCCACTACCGCTGGACCACCGCTGACCCCGGGTTACTCTCGGCTCCTCAGCGAAAAGCAACTAGTGCGTGCATCCACTTCCGTATTTATACCCGCGCCGCGGGGGCGGAGTGTGTGATGCGAATCACGCACGCCAATTACATTGGCTCGTTCAATAGTACTCGAAGATGATAGGCTCCCTAGCGTGATCCCATTTCAGTCGCGTCGACTACGTCCTCCGTTCCCTCCTTCAGGGAACGGTGGGTTGCATACGCAACCAGGACGTTCCGCACGACCACCAATTATGCATGCCCGTGCAAACGCGCGCATTTTACGCTTGCCTTTAAATTAGTGATTTAAAAGCCCCGGGTGTTGTCATACGTCGATTAACCGGTGGGAAAATATCCTCACCGTCACATCCCTAATTGACATCTATTAACACTCATAGAATATTTCTATTCCACAAAAGGTTCTTTATAATGATTTTTTCCCCCTTTAGATTGTTAAAATGTCCTTCACACTGAGAAAAAATTGGTTATTGTAAGAACTGTTCTACGGAGCCCCTATAGGGACCTTTGCCAAAATAAAAATATATAGACTTTCACGTGCTCACGAGAAACGTATCTCGTAGGGATGGGCATGTTTAATCGACGATCGATTATTGATCATTAAGAATTTCGTCGATCACGTTAATTTGTTATCGATTATCATTAAACTAATGCTGCTGCGGAAAGTGAACGTGTTCCCCGGGCTGGTCAAGTTAGCGCGGAGGTACCTGTGCATCCCGGCAACGTCAGTCTCCTCAGAGCAGGTGTTTTCAGCGGCTGGACTGAAGCCTTGTTTACACTCGAGGCGTCCGCACGAGCGCGAAGGTTAGCGCGGCAAAAATGACGTCATTGCGGTATTCGGTGTTTCACAGGCGAGCGCGTCGAGTATAAACGCCTCGTCTGTTTGGGGAGGTGCGCGCGCAGTCTGCGGAGACTCGCGCTGCAGAGCCAGGCGAAAGTGTAAACGAGGCTTGACGGTCAAGTTGCGGTCGCGTCTGACCCCAGATCATGTCATTAACATGCTTATCTTTCTCAACAAAAATCAGTAGACTGGTGTAGAAGTTGTATGTGAGTTACTAGTTATTTTTTATGAGGCTTTGTTAAGTAGCCTAGCCTAATTGATTGTTACAGTAATCTCTCTCACCCTCTTTCTCGACTTCGTTCTTGGATAGTTTTGAGTTACATTTTGACAAAACCTGTCAGATCTAAGTATTATTATGTTTTTGGTTAAGTTATTGTTTAACATGATTTTTTATTATTATTTATTATTTTGGAACAAACAAGGGTCTCTGTTTAAGAACGCCAACTCGCAGCTGCAGGTTCCGTTGCTTTCGAGCACCGCAGCGCATGTATATCTTCAAGTTTAGCCTAACCGAACGTCCAGTTTTACTGCCACAAGTTGATCATCTTGTAATAAAGATCTAATCGAGGAAAAACACGCTGTATTTTTGTATTTTCATTGCCTTTTTAATTTATAAAAAGTTAAATAAATAATGAATTTGAATTAAAAAAAATTAATGATTAATCGATAGTCGATCGTTAATTCTCCCGACGATCGACTAAGAAAATTTAATCGAATGCCCATCCCTAGTATCTCGTGCTCACGGTAGTTTCGCGATAGTTTCTCGTGTGCACGCGATAGTTTCTGTATATTTTTATTTTTGCAAGGGTCGCTTTAGGGTCTCCATACTGGTCACTGAAGATTTTTTTTATTTTTTTTATGGAACCAAAAACGGTTCTTCTATGGCATTTCTGCAATAACACCACTTTTGAAACCTTTATTTTTAAGGGTGTACAGCACAAACCCAACTGGTTACATGGTATAAACGGCCCACCACACCACCCAACCCTAATAGAGACAATCAGAGAGAGAGTGAGCGAATGCGACATGCGACATGCGGTGCTGAAATGTAAAGGGCCTGGAAAAACAGCCACACATGGCCGCTGCTGGAAACACTCGAGCTGCATTTGCATCAATGGCAACTTCAACTTCTGCAGGCTTTCCTGATCTCTCTCTCTTTCTCTCTCTCTCTCTCTCTCTCTCTCTCTCTCTCTCTCTCTCTCTCTCTATCCCCACTCAACCTACAGCAGCTCCCTGGGGCCGCACTTAAATGCTGCAATCTGTCTCTGTCTCACAGCCATCTCTCACTCTCACTCTCTCTATCTCTCTCTCTCTCTCGCAGGCACACTTTCTCTCCCATTCCCACCCTCTCTCCATCATTTCACCTGCTCTCCAACTGCAGTTCTTACAAAATGAAACAAGACAGATCTTTATTGCCGAATCAGCCGAGAGATGCCGAAAGAGAACGAAGGGTATGATGTGAAGTGTGTGTCGGTGAATGGACGCGAGACAGGGAGCGAAGGTGTTAATTGCGTGGGCTGCTTTTCCGTTTCTGTCTTTCTTTCAAGCTGTCTGTGACCTTGATTTTCCCTCCTCCATCCCCTGAGCTTTCTCCCTCCCTCTTCATTTAATTCATCTCGTCTTTCAGCCACATTTCACCCCAAACAGAGATGTCTGTTTCCTCTCTTCCTGCCTTGTGCAGTGCAGCCGCTTCATAGACGTCTCTTCCGCTGTCTTGCTTTTAAATGGGAAGGAAAAATTGCAGAATAAACTCCAGTCGCTCCGGGCAGAGGTATGGGAGAAGATAGAGGAGGTGAAAAAAAACCAAACGCATTAGAGGGGTTTACTGCTCCACTGCAGCCACATGATGTTACAGAAACGTTATGGCAATGTTGTTGAGATGTTGATTATGATTGGCAACTGCAACACTGACTCACTCTCATTTCTATCTCCTTTTCTCCAGACGTTCTGTTCCTGTCATGTTTTTTCTCTACAGAATTGAATGCTTTGTGAGCTTGACTGAGTGACATCTACAAAGTGTTTCGTTGAGAAATGTCTTGTTTTTTTTAGCCTTGTTGATATTCATACATATAACATACATCTCAATGTTTCTTTTTTTCAATCAGAGAAACCTACCCAGACAGCAACATAGAGATCCGGCCCACATCTGGCACGCTTGGAATCCAGATCTGGGCCGACACTATGTTGCTGTCTGGGTAGGCAAAAGTTTTAAGTTTGCCGATATGTAGCACGGGGGGATGTCATGGGCCGTGCCTATAGGCCTACTCATGTGCTGATTGGGTCTTTATCTAAACATGATCCTCCCTAACTTTTTTAATAAAGCATCATAAAGTTTTGTTTCATAGCAAATTGTTGAACTGTTATCATTTACATGCATGGAGCAGCTCGGTCAACAAACTCCATCTCTGCATATTTTGTGAGTTTGGGTTGCTGTGAGTTTGGATTGACATTATGATCGAGTCATGGCATCGGCTGGATGCACTGCAAATTTTATGTATATACTTCAAGAGTTGGCAAACAACTCCAACACATTCTGATGTATTTGATTTAAAAAACAGCATTTTACTGTCAAGTAGGGATGCTCCGATCGATCGGCCGGAGATCGGTATCGGCCGATATTCACATTTTGTGACTCGATCGGTACTCACTAAACTTGGCCGATCTCACAAACCGATCACAATTTGATGAAGTCAAAACGTGAGAAGGTGCATGATGCGTGGGGACTTAAAGGATTTGGCAGTCCTGTCATCGCCGGTGTGGAATTACTATGATGTGTCGAGAAACAATGAAAAAAATGAGCTATTTGCCATGTCTGTTTCAAAGGAATCTCACGTGGAGGAGAATTGTCCTCCAGAGAGATCGCCTTTCTGAAGAGTTGCTTCGCTCGCTCAGTCCACACAGCGCCGCTCACTCAGAACGCCCGCAGTGACGTGCTGGTTAGGAAATATGTGAAATAAATTGGGCTGCCTGTGCACTACTAAAGTTTTTTTCTAGTTGACTAGTAGTAGTTCATTTAAGCCATTAGTCTAATCTCATATTTATATTAATTTAATTACTTAAATATATATGGGAGAAAATACTAAACCATAATGACCGTTATCGTAATATTGCATATTCCGCATATCAAGCGCATAAAGCTTGCAATAAAGAACCGGCAAAAGTAATGTTTAAGCAGCATGGTACATTTTAATTGTTTATTAATAAACTAGTGTTTTCTGGCTGCAAAGATACAGTTGGCGATGTTGACGCCATCTTCGCATGTAGTGAACGCGCCTATAGAGAGAAATGCACACTTCATACGGATCAGCCTACATAAGCAGAGAGTAGCCCATTTCTTATCGATTTGAATTTTTTTTTAACGCATTTCAAGCTTTCTATACGTTCTCAGGTCTGTGAGGCATAGTATCTTATACGCTGAGTTGATCGGTTAATTTATGAGACGCGCTCCAGTTCACGCGCAGGTGCCTCCGTATCCTATATTGTCTGCTATATTTCGCTTCTTATTTATTAAATCCAGCCAATTGTTTGATGAAAAAAGAAAATTGTATTATATAAAACAAATATGAAATATTTACGTTTTTTAAGTTATATTTAAACGTCAGAACACTCCGACCTTTCTCGTGTGTGGCCTATACATGCATGTGTGCGTGCATATGGGGGAGGGGTGCGATTTTCGAATAATACCCAGCCAACTTCGAATATTATTTTTGCTTGAAATGCCCATCCCTTCTAATGAGTAGCATCAAACTACTCCAACTTGTTCTTTTAGGAGTTTAAATTATTTATTTATTTAATTTTTGTTCTTCTCAGACTTGTATTGGACAAGGTTTAAGTTAGATCAGACTTCTCTATTTTAGGTGATTAAATGTTTGTTGTCCTCCACAGTTTACTATTGGACAATGTTTAATTTAACCTTGTGGGCTGCATCAGACTGCTCCATTTTGTTTGTATTTATCTTTGTCTTATATTAAGTATATTAAGCATCGGTATCGGGATCGGTATCGGCCGATCACCATGACAAGAAATCGGCTATCGGTATTGGCTGCAAAAATCCTGATCGGAGCATCCCTACTGTCAAGACATTAAAAGTTGAAAAACAAACCAGTAAGAAATGTACAAATCAACATCAGCAACTCAAGATGTTTGAGTCACATGCATTTGATTTGTTGAACAGAAACATTGCATAGCTGCAATTTTAACTTTACAACTGCAGTTATATGCATATGCAATATGAAAAGTAGCAGTGCATAGTAGCACATATCATTTTCCAGTAGAGCTGTTATACAAAGCTGTTATACTACTGCAGTTCAGTTCTGTAATTGATACTTGTATTACACTAAATAATGGTTGTAAATAATGCCCTATATACACTAAACTATAGTTGCACTGTTGTCAACTGCATATCCTGAGAAAAGCAACTGGCTGTACTACAGCAGACTAAAATTTTAAATCCATGTACGCACTGCAGTACAGTTTGTAATTGTGCAGTATAGCATCATTGTGCGACACAAAACTTCACTTTTTACTGCATAAATTGCAAAAATAGTGCAATCATATTGCAGTTCATTTTGTAAGAGGATGTTTAGGATAATGTTCTCACTGCTATTTTTTTATACAGTGAAGTAATACAGCGACCAGGAACATAAACTTGGTTTATTTTCCATATCTTCTCAAGCATACAATAACTTTGTGTAATAACCAAATTGAAATACAGATTAACACTAGAACGGCCATGACGGTCATTTTGACCGTTTTGAATTTTATATCTGCAATAACTTAAAATAAATAAAATCCTGCTGGTACCTGACTTTTCCTAAAAGTGCCTGTATTTTCATATAAAATGTTTTTCATATAAATTACACATAAAGCAAAAAAACAAATGAACATATTTACCTATTTCGGCCTTAGACGGTCATATTGACCGCACTGAATTTAGCTGTTTTTTTTTTTACATTTCCCGCGATTGACCATTGTCTCTCTCACTGTCAACAGAAAGATCAGTAGCTGTCCTGAGTGTTTGCATATATGCTAATTTCTACAAACAAAAAGTATATTAGATTAAAATCACCCTAGCAGACACCAAAGCGGAGGCAGTGCCAGGGTCGGAGAAGCTGCAGTCAAAATAAAACCCACGACATCTGCTGCAAATGCCCCAAACCCGTGTGTGGAAATGGTGCGAGGAGCAGAGAGGTCACTTGCCTTGCCTTTGAAGCTTAAATAGCCAAGCATTATATTGATGTAAATAATTAACATACAATTTGTAATATGTGACCAGTCACGGAAACTAGGGACACAAGTCGGTTCTGGGGCATTTTGAGTTATTCATAGATTCTGAAAGTGTAATATCCAAGCTTTCCAACGATGTGTAACATGTGGAAATCTGATAATATTTGGAGAAGTTGTGGCCATTTTAAAGTAGGCACTTAAAAAAGCTCAAAGAGGAGAAAACGAGCTCTAAAGATTGTGCAGTTCTCACCTGTCTCTGCTGCTGGGGGTGACAATATGGCTCATTTACATCTCATTTAGATAAGCCATACCCCCTGTAAAGCTCCTCCATGTGCTTTACAGCTTTTTTGGCACTTCGAATGAGTGCACTTCTGCCGCACTAGGCGAAAAACAATTGTGCTGCCCCTCTATTTGCAACGTACCAGCAACAACACACAAAGACCAATAATGCCATATAGCCTGCATATAACGCAAAACCAGCAACAACACACAAAGACCAATATGCCATATACATATAACGCAAAACCAGCAACAACACACAAAGACCAATATGCCATATAGCCTGCATATAACGCAAAACCAGCAACAACACACAAAGGCCAATATGCCATATACATATAACGCAAAACCAGCAACAACACACAAAGACCAATATGCCATATACATATAACGCAAAACCAGCAACAACACACAAAGACCAATAAGCCATAGGCCTACATAACGCAAATAGTGCGCAACGCTCGTGTGCCCAAAATGTCAACAATATTAAAGTTTATGTAGGAGGCAAATGCCTGCTGGCATTTTTCTTTGAGCAGTCATTTCTGCAATTTTCCAAATAATCACATTTCACCTCCTCAAATTACTGTTGGAAATCTCTTTACACCACTTTCTTATGTGCGTATACACAAACAAATGAAATGTCCGCAAGCACATTATATCATCAGCAGGTTCAGCATCTTAAATAACGACTAAAGAGCAAATGAAGCTTAAGTTACATTTCAGAAACACGCACGGCAGGCCTTCATCGCCGCAAAGGTCTTAACTGCATCCTCTATTTCGATTCTCCGTCACATATGAAACAGCCAGCCACCGCTGTCAGCGAGCCGAGCCGCCGTATTCAAGCACTGAGGGCGCGCGCGCTGCGCCCATACCTCCGGTTCAGTTTCCCGAGCCCACGAAGTGCGGCGAAAACATTTTCGGTGTAACTGCCAGACGGTTCATCTCGTCTGCGACAATCTTTGCGGCATCCATCTTCATTGAATTTTGATATCAGAGAGAGCCGGCCAGAGCACAGCATAATAAGTAGCCATGTGGTTGACTTGGAGGGCGGGGGCAAAAGCGCCGGGTTATTCAGTATGGAAATACACACAGACAATGACACGCCACGCCCCTACTGCATGCTAGAATCTCCGAAAACAAGCCGATTTCAACCTCAAAATGTAAGCTTTTAAATATACCAATACTGCTATCTCAAACATGGAGAGGCTTCTTCGTGATTTCAATTAACAGATTCTCCAAAAAATTGAAAATCACCAATTTTGAAAAAAAACTCTTCTTTCTCATTTTGCTCGAAAGTTGTGCTGCCGACTTGTGTCCCTGGTTTCTGTGACGGGTCACATATAGGCTAGTGTTTTTATGTTTCTGTAGCCTACGCTTCATTTTTCCTTGTTTTTGATCAGCTCGTTTCCTGCTTTTTCTGTTAGCCATTTTCTCTGTTATTATACTAAAATAAAATGTTTTATAATTAAATAAGATTCTTTTAGTTTTTATTATCTTGTTCTGAGTTATGTTGAATGGATATGGAAATATAGCCTATCTGTTGTGAATATGCGATAATTACGGTAGGCTACTAATGATATTATTATTTATAAATGTATAATTAAACTTGTTTAAATGTACAGTTTGGTTTTGTTTTGTTTTTTAAAAGATATCCTAATACAATGAATGCATTAATCTCTCAATTGGGTATTTATCATTAAAGATACTAGTGCAATGCCCGTGCAAAATGCCCGTGTTTTTGTGTGTTTTTAGTATTTTTTGGTTTGGTATGTTTGAGTTGCTGACCTAAACTCTGAGAAAATGATAACGTTAAGCGCACCAGAATAAAATATAGTTTTCAGAATTAAACAGTGTAGTAGGGCTGAAACGATTCCTCGAGTTACTCGAATACAAAAATTCCTCGAGGCAAAAACTCTGCCTCGAAGCCTCGTTAAATTCCTATGTAAAATATAATTCACTATACGCGGATCTATACTATAGCGCGTGATACATTTTGAATTTATTTGGCGCGATGGCGGAGAGTAAAGATGTCCATAAACGGCGGGAATGTCTAACGTTTGGGAACATTACATACTTAAAAAGGAAGAAAGGAAGAGAACCAGGTGCAATGTGTCTACTGCGAAGTAGACCTGGCATGCCACAACAGTATGACTTCAATGATTCAGAATCTGAACCGAACACATCCACTCCATGCTCTCACCAAGCGTCACTGAAACATAACCTAATGGTGTGTTCACACCGAACGCGAATAGAGCGTCAAATACGCATCTATCGCGTCTAGTTAGACTCTTAAACATTCGCTCGAGTTAAAATTTTTCAACGTGCGCGGAAGACGTTCGCGTCATTCGCGACGCCCGGCGCGAATGATGCGTCTTTGCACTGACTTTTTATTTAATCTACTCGCGCAAATAATTAAATTTGCGTTCGGTGTGTGAACTCCTTCACTCACACACGCATACACACACACGCATGCACCCTCGTCTCTCTCACGCGCCAGTCAGATCAATTGCGGCAATGCATCACATATGCTTAAACTTTCATGTAGCCACGCAACAATAATTTCAGCATGCATTCACTGTATACACCGCGACGTGATGGAGAAACAAATATTGTATTGCAGTCTTTGCGAGACCTTGTTTGTATGTCACGTCTTCCAAATAGTTACAGACAACAACAAAAAATGAAATTCCCCAACCTGCTTCTCCAAATCCACTCGTACTTTTGGGGAAGACATTTTAATTGGCTACCAAAGTAATTGAGCATAGAACATTGTTGGCACTTATACTAAATGGGTAAAAATTGCAATAAATAGGCCTAGTTTTGGAGCCAAATGTTGGAGTTGGAATAAGTTTTTTTTGTTTTGTTTTTTGAGAAATAAAATCCAATTGCTTGATCATTTTACAGCCACATCATTTTCGTTATGCATTATTTGTTTTGGTTGTTTAAAAACACACAAAAAAATTATCCGATTACTCGATTAATCGATCGATTAAGTGCTAGATTAATCGATTACAAAAAGAATCGATAGCTGCAGCCCTACAGTGTAGCTGACTTACAGATTCAGTTAACATCCACAAATGAATAAGCGCGATGATTCAGGGGAGGTTCAGATCTTGGCTGGAGCAGCTACACAGTGAACTCTGAGAAAACGCTACGCTTGAGCAAACAGTTTGTGAATAGGCTACTACAAATGATGGCCGTGAATAAAATATAATATTCAGATATTTTTAAACCTCAACCCTCTAATGTCAGAATGTTTATTTTGGGGAGTGGCCACTCAGTGTGCAGTGTGAGAGGGGGAGTGGCCAGCGGCTAGAGCCGCAAAAGCCGATTTGTGCTTCTTTTCCCGATATATTTCCCGATATCTTTTGCATTTCTAATCCAAACAGCGTCAAACTCGGCACTGCACTTACTCGTGCCCGTAGCAAGACACCTGTCAGGTTTGAAATCCATCGGACTAACGGTTCGAGAGATATGCGAATAACAGATATGCCCATGCAAAATCTGTTTGTGTGTGTTTTTAGTAATTGTTGGTTTGGTATGTTTGAGTTGCTGAATAGCCTAGGCTACTATTACACAGGAGCTTAACCCTCTGGGGTCTAAGGGGTTCTTGGGGTCCTTGAGGTGTTCTGACATATTCTGACATTTTGTGCTTTTTTCAGTTATTTATAAACATGTTAATGGCAAAGGTGTAAATTCACTCTATATAGCACAAACGGGGCTACCGTAATATGTGAGCAACATGTATGTACATGTTTGTATTTTTAGAGAAAAATGTTTATGCGTGGTTATTGAAAAAACTAAAACTAAACACATACTAAATATGTGTCCACAAGACTTTTGACTAATGAGTGTTGTTGCCTAGAAGTTTTGCTTCAAAATTATCTGAAAATCATCCTGTCTAATCATTTACACAAAACAATACATTGATTTAAATTTTATAAGACACCTTTTGTTTGGAAAGGCAATATGCGTGGAGGCGTGTTCACACCTGAGAAGACAAAGGCCGGATAATGTGCCACATACATAATGAGCTGCATATTAATTAGCTTTTCACACAGGTGTGTCACAGGATCCCGAAAAATGCAAGGACAAAAGAAATGATCTATATATACATATTTTACAATTAGAAATTGTAACCAATTACAAATAGGTTACAGTTACAACAACAATTACAATTTTAACAATATTTCAAGTGTATTTCTTTGTAAAAAGTATACATTTTATCATAAGTATTAATTTCATTAATTAATTAATTAGTTTGAATATTGGAACAAACACTATAATAACATCTTAGTTGATAATTCAATATACCTACTATATTTTTGACAATGTAGGGTTGTAACGGTATACCGGTATAGCGGTTTATCACGATATTGACTTGTACGGTTATTATATCGTGAACATTTGCTTATCCACGGTTTTGGAAAGAAAATTAAAGCAGATCTCAACTGCGCATATGCAACTTCTTTCCACTTGACTACTCCACCTATACATGTGCATTGGAGAAAATGTCTGAGACTGAGGCTGCGAATTCTAATCTCTATCCCCCCGCCAAAAAAAAGTTAAAGTCTGCAGTGTGGGTTGGGAATACTTTGGGTATCCGAAAAACGAACGTGGGGTTTTCCTTGAAGATTGATATCCAGTTGTGTCCCGAAATGTGGACGAAGAGTGGCTGCAAAAGGAGGAAATGCGTCGAATATGTTCTCCCATATTCGCGAACACCATCCCTCCCTGCAGATAAAATTCCGTTTATAACTTAAGGCCGTATTATTTACGTGTTGCTGAGGGAATTTACAATATAACGTCACGTAAAATGCGGGATTTGATAGATGGATGAATAAATCTAATATATAGCTGTGCAATAAATAAAATCACTATATGAGTGTGTCTATTAATATACAGCACAAAAAAATGTAAATCTATATTCTGCTTGTTCAGCGTGTCTGTGTGAATGAGCAGCGCCGTTTCGCCTAGTACATACTCAAGTATATGTGACGCTCATGGTGTTTAAAGCGTCTGCCGTCTCACTCACTCACATTAAGATTGATCACTCAAGAATCATTGTCAAATACACTCCGACTGAAACTCATAGGAGTTTAGTACAACCTGTCAAAATAAAAATGATCTTAAATGATAATTAATAAATTAAGAATAAAACTAAGTTAAGGTTTTATGAATTTAATTGATCAGACATGTTTGTTAAAATGGGAGATGTGCGGCTTTATTTTTTTTGTTCAAAAGGAAGACTCATACTTCCATAAAAAGTTTTTTTTTCATAAAAAAGTTTGTTTTAATAAACCATATGTTCAACCAAAAAACCCTATCTGTTTTCATTAATTTAAGGTTCATTGTAGCTGATGATTATAATAATAATGATTGTTTAATACCGTAAACCGTGAAACCGTGATATTTTCTGAGACTATTATCATACTGTGAAAATCTCATACTGTTACAACCCTAATTTAATGTGACAGTAGTCTTTTTTTAAAGTCAAAACTTTTATAATCTATCCCAAACTAATCACAAAATCTTGTCTTAACATTCATATTTAGTCTGTAACATATTGTGTATGATATATTAGCATATACATTTGCAGTTTGTTGCTTATACAGAAATTTTATTTCAACATATTTCAGTCTTTTTTTACTCATCTTAGTAGGCTATAGCAATATAGTTTGGATGTGTTCATGTAAACATAACGTTTACTAATGTAGGTGCGAGAGTGAATGAACAGCACAGGCACGCGCTGTATAACTGTAGTAAACAAAGCGCGCACGCCTGTGCCATTCATTCATCATTTAGCCTGCACACAGACACGCAATTCATATTTAAACAGTCTTTTTGCGGTTTACAGTCAGACACTATTCAATATCGCGATTAGAACAAAGCACTTAAGAATAAATGACTTAATACATCAGCTGGATCCGTTGCTCCTCGAAATGAAACTACCAGCACTTCTGGTAAATTTTCCAGGGTTATTAGATAGTATTATTCCTCACAGCGTAGGGATACTCTGTGTACACAGTAGGGCTGCACGATTCATGCTAAAATGGGAATCATGATTTTTCTCCATGGGAATTGAGATCACGATTCTCTTACACGATTCTCATTTTTTCAACCAAAATTTACTGCACTCAAGTACAAAAAAAAAAAAAACCCAAAAACCCCGGGACATTCAGTATAGTAAAGTGCAGGAGTGACAAAAATTGTCTCTTTTCTTTATTTTAGACCCCTTAAAGTGAATCATTTTAAAGCTTTATGTTGTTGAACATAAGATAAATAAATAACTATAGATAAATAAAAATAACTAAACAGAAGCTATGCTTTTTGCTCCAATTTGCACAGAACCTTAAAGGTTCTTGGCCAAGAACACTAACCTACTAGTGTTGTCACGATACTAGAATTTCTAACTTCGATACGATACCTTGAAAAATATCGATATTCGATACCATTTTCGATACCACAGAGAAAAAAACTGCCACAATATTAAGGGGGTCTTTTTTTAATTTAAAGCTAAATATTACAAGTCTAGAACATGACAATGAGGTATATTTTACATGAACAAAAATGTCCTGAGTTCTATCTGTTAATATTTTTTCATTGGACCAGAGCTAACATGATCCGTTGTGTTTTTATTACCTACTGTTATCAAAGATTAAAATATACTGTAACAAATGCATTGGTCATCGGTCATAAATGCTGGTTAATACATTAACTTAATTTGATGAACAGATTTAAACGCAAACGTGTGTGCATCACACGCGGAAACAATGCTCACTGGATCAGCATCTAGTCAAGTTACCTTTATTTATATATTGCTTTTAATAATACAGATTGTGTCGAAGCACTTAACTGTATCAAATTGGAGGATAGAGTGTCAGTAATGTATAATAATAAGGTTAAACATTCAATTTTCAGTTAAAGGCATTTCATTATTGAATTCAGAGATGCCATTGTCTAGCTCAGTTTAGTTTAATTAGTATATGTGTAATCAAATTGATGATAATCGCTAATGAAGGCAAATTGCAGAATTAAATAATAATTTTTGAATAAAGTTAAACAGACACAAGTTAATTTACATCTGACCACAGTTACAATATTTACTTGTCTACGATTCCTCAGTCAGATTATGTTAACTTTAAGAATTACAGTGAAAAAACGAAACACAGACTCATATCAACAACAACACTAGGCCATCTTGGTTAATGTTTCAGAAAAGTTAAAATGAGAAGAGTTACAGTGTTTTAGGATGTTTTTAGCAGTGGTGCAGGTCTGTCCAAAAAACAAACACCCCTGATGCTGAGCATATGCTTGCTAAATGGTACCCCTGGAGCCAATTCCTTAAATGTTTTCATCTATAAATTAATTTTTCAAAATGAGTGATGAGAGGGATATTGATAGTCAAACAATCTTTTGGGTGCCCGCAGCCCGCTCGCAGTGTGATGCGCGTGTCCGCGCTATTCTCCGACATGCCCGCTCGCGGTGTGTAGCGCGTGTCCTGTCCACGCCATTCTCCGACTCCGACATGCCCGCTCGCGGTGTTCTTTATCAATCAGCCAAAGCCGGTCGCGGGGACGGCGCACTCGCCATCTTTCCATTCACTTTTGCTATTTAACCAGAGCGAATGAGACGAGTGCGTCACGTGTGGTGTTTGTCAACGCGCCTTTGGAGAGAAGTGAAAGTGACTGCTCGGCTAGTATTGGTGTATCGATACTTCGGGAAATTAGTATTGGTACCGTTCAGATATTTCAGTATCGATATTTATCGAAATATCGATATTTTTGACAACACTATAACCTACCAACATTTTGAGGTTTCAGGGAGGAACGCAGGCATATTAAGATGTTCCCCCCTGTGCTAAAAACCCTTTCTGATGGAGGACTTGTAACAGTGATAGAGAGGTATTTCCTTGCCAGCACAGACAGTTTTGGATATTGTTTTATAGAAGTTTGTTTCGTATAGCCGCTGGTACATAGCCGCTGGTACTAGTTTTGTTTTTAACCATCTCATACTGTAAATTGAGATAAGTTTTATAATATAACTTTGCTTTTCATTTATTACTTAAAGCTCACTTGAAGTTTTCGATAGCACACCAAAAACTACTAGCCTAACTGATAAAGTTCACTCATTATTTAAAACAAGTGAACAGTCATTAATAAAATAAGAACAAATACACAAATTACACGCAGAGATGAATACTAAATAACAAAGTTTACAAAGTCTAACAGTAGTATTCAGGTAGAGAAATTAAGCCTAAATGTAAAATAATTATTTGTTCACTGTATAAATTAAATATAGTTTCATCTTTGTTAAATCTGTATTTTGTTGTTTTATTAATATCAATAACACAGAAAACAGTGTTTATTAAGTGTGTGCTGTCACTTTAAGACCGACTGCACAGACTGGAAAAAAATGACAAACATCCATTTCTTTCTCAACTGTTCACTTATGACATAAACGAGAGAATATTTGTTGAGACGTCCATTTAGACAGGTATGTTGACAATTTTGTGTTTATGTGTCCGTTCAAGGGCAAGGAAACACGAAAGAGGAATCAATTCTGTATTTGAGCGCTGTCTGACAAGCGCCTCTCTCTCTCTCTCTCTCTCTCTCTCTCTCTCTCTCTCTCTCTCTCTCTCTCTCTCTCTCTCTGTGCGCTTCGAGTGTGTGTGGCTGGGGGCTGTGCGCACTGATAACGCGCGAGTCCCGGTTTTCGTCTCTTCTGCGATTAAAATTGTTTGAATGTGTAAATTGGCAAGACAATACACATCCAAATGGTAAACTTTCACTCTATGATGGTTATATTTAGCAGTTAATCCGCGAATCACATGCGTGCCGAACCGCAGAACCGAAGTGCGATCCATTCCACCCTTAGCGCGTTATCTCGTTGAATATCACTGGCAGAATCGTAGAAATGCAGGATTAAGATCGCATGGGGGGTTGAATAGAGATTGCGATCTTTTAACGATTAATCGTGCAGCCCTAGTACACAGCTCTAGTAAGATACTTACTAAACACGATGTGTTTTATAATCCAGCTGGTGGGCGTTGGCATGTTTGAATGGCTTGCCTTAGATCATTTACGTTTGAATACCGCGTGCTCTCCGTGGGCGTAGCACATTAATGCGTAATCAGGTATAATGAGGTGGAAAGAAAAAGACTGACATCTCTCTCTTTTCCTACAGATTACATTAACTGAGAATATTTGTTTTTTTATATAAATTAATTAATTTAAAAGAAGAGAGTTCAAGCTTCATTATGGAAAAAACACTCGTGCCTGTATGACAAGTATTCGCGGAATTGCAGTTAATTTTCGGACGCGTTTCAGAATGGACTTAACTGACGGCAGAACGCGCATCATGTTTGTTTTTCTTTATTTGGCGAAAAGCACAACACTTTGTTTTTATTGTGAGTATCCACAAAAAAATAGACACTTATCAGGATCTAATGATGTACAGCACTTAATATGTAAGATCAAAATCAATAGAGTATTTAGAGTTTCTTTTGCACTGATAAGAAAAAGCGCACGCGCGATAGTCGACCTCAGAGGGTTAAACTCTGAGAAAACGATAACATTAAGCGCACCAGAATAAAATATAATATTCAGAAGTAAACAGTGTAGCTGGCTTACAGATTCAAGTTAACATCCACAAATGAATAAGCGCAATGACGCATATAGCGTCTTAAGGTTGTCCGTACGTCCAGACGCTAACCGTGCGTCGCCGTTTACATCGGGATATTGCAATTCCATGTATACAGGAGTAACTCTCTCTGCTCACGCATGTAAACGGGTTATTCCTAATGTTTCAGAAACCCGAATAGTGACCTTAACCCGAACATAACCCAAATATTGGCTGCATGTAAACGTAGTAATGCTGTCAAATGATTAAAATATTTAATCGCGATAAATCACATTAATATCATAGTTAACTCAACATTAATCGCACATTTTTATCTATTCTAAATGTCCCTTGATTTCTTTTTGTCCCATTATTTTTTCTAATTTTAATGCGCTTCTCACTGTTATAACATAAAAGCAAGCAGCTACTGTGTGGATGGTTTTGCATGACTTAATTCCTAAAAAGCGGACATAAGTTCATCGCGATCTCACACATCCCTGTTATTATCAATGAAGCTGACTACACAATGAATCTTTCATACACTTTGTTATAATTAGAGGATTTGCCAGCATACAGAATTCAGCTCTGAACAAAAAGTCAGTTTTGAGCGGTGAGGGGATTTTATCTTAAATGCTTCTGATTGGCCATTGCGTTCAAGAAATCAACACATATGTCTGTGATTGGCTACATCGCTCAAAGCTGCAAACATGTTATAAAAAGAAACTCTGGTCTGTAAATCGTTTCTATTTTGTTTTAGCTGTTCTTGTTGCTTTTCTGCAACATATGAATAAAAATGTATTAGTTTTTATGTTTTATTCATAGATATTTCTAGTTTGCGGGAGTTTATTCTCCCACAACCCTCACACACAGAGTGAGTGCATTACAGCCCGCGCTCGGCCATCAAATCTAGTCCCGCGCCGCACTCTTTTGCGTTGGGAGTGCACGTCTCTAGATCAAAGGCATCCATTTCGGCGTCTCGCGCTCGCCATCCACTCAAAACGTAACGTTAGCCTACTACTCTTTGGCCGGCGCGCAAGCCCAAACAAGTGTGTGCGGCGTGTCTGTTGTTTTGTTTCCGGTCTAGCTATCCGGTGTGGTGTTGTGGTTTTTCTAACGTTACTAGTTGTTGCAACAGCATGTGAAAAAACCTACAAAGTTTGCTAGGCCAAAAAGAATGTTAATCTCGCGATAAAAAATTAACGCCGTTAAAATGGGTTTGCGTTAACGCCGTTAATAACGCGTTTAACTGACAGCACTAAAAAGTAGTCATTGTTGCAATTACACAGCAAAAGTTCAGTGACATTTTTATTTGTGCATGGTTGAAAGCAAATACTGCAAAAGTTCAGTGACATTTTTATTTATGCATGGTTGAAAGCAAATACTGATACTGACATAATGACATAGAATAAATATGGAAAATTGAACTACACATACTGTATAACTAACTACTGACAACTAACTACTTCTGAATAACTACAATATTCAGAAGTAAACAGTGTAGCTGACTTAATGTTTAGCTGACAGAATGTTTATTTTTTAAACCACAATTTTTAAACCACAACCCTCTCTTATGTCAGAATGTTTATTTTTAAACCACAACTTCAATGTGTGCTTCCTTTACCGATATATTTGACTATATCTCTTGCATTTCTAATCCAAACAACGTCAAACTCGGCACTGCACTTACTCGTGGCTGTAGCAAGACACCTGTCAAGTTTGAGATCCATCGGACTAACGGTTCGGGAAATATGCGATTAACAGACACACAGACAGTCAGACGTTCCTTTAATTTATAGCTAGATAGAGTTTGGAATCTAGCGGTCAAAATGACCGCTTGTGGCAGTTTTAGTAGTTATGGAATTTTGGCACTTCTAGTAAAAGGCATTTTTAACACTAGAATTTAGATTTAGATTTAATTGATTTAAGGGAGAAGTCAATTTTGAGTGCTGTTGGTTATGGATAGTCAGAAAACGTCTCTGGTTACGTATGTAACCCTAGTTCCCTGAAGGGAACGAGACGCTGCGTGACAACGCTTTGGGAACGCCCCTGCGTGAGTGCGTCATGAAGCATGTATGAAATCAGTCCAATGGCGAGACGGAACATCATAGGCGGGTGACGTCATCGACCAGGAAACTATATAAGCACCCCAAAACACAAGCGCGTCAGCTTCTGATAAGACTGAAGCAAGTGCTCACGGGCATGCTGGGAGTATGGCATAGACATGCAGCGTCTCGTTCCCTTCAGGGAACTAGGATTACATACGTAACCAGAGACGTTCCCTATCAGGGAACTCGAGCTGCGTGACAACGCTTTGGGAACGCTAATACCAACGTCGCCATACGAGCAAGTGTCCGTCGTTTGAGGTCAGAGCGCACATTCGGACAAAAGAACCTGCGCCCCTGGTGTGTAGCTGAAGTCGAGATGATAAAACTTCACGAATGTGTGCGGTGAGGACCAGCCTGCCGCATCACAAACATCCTGGATTGATACTCCTGACAGGATAGCCTTAGAGGCAGCCATACTCCTGGTTGAATGAGCCCGGACAGCCAAAGGAGAAGGCTGACCGGCAGACTCGTAGGCAAGTGAGATGGCCTCGACCACCCACTTGCTCAACCTCTGCTTAGGTACTGGACAGCCCTTCTTAGGGGGTCCAAAGCAAACGAATAGCTGTTCACTCTTTCTCCACAGGGCAGCTCTGTGGGCGTAAGCATCTAGGGCCCTAACAGGGCAAAGCAGATTTAGTTTCTCATGGTCCGACATCAGAAATGGAGGAGGACAGAAAGCCTGCAGTACAATAGGCCTGACCACATTGGTTGGTACCTTGGGAACGTATCCCGGCCTAGGGAGGAGGAAAGCCTTCACCATGCCTGGTGCAAATTCCAAGCACGAGGGAGAGACCAACAGAGCTTGGATATCTCCTATTCTTTTTAATGAAGATATAGCCAGAAGATAGTTTTAAGAGTGAGGAATTTCTCCGAAACTTCTTCAATGGGCTCGAACAGTGCTAGAGAGAGACCTTCTAGAACAACCGCCAGGGCCCAGGTCGGCACCCTCGTGCGAACTGCTGGCCTCAGCCTCAAAATGCCACGAAGGAAACGGGTTACAAGTGGGTGTCTCCCGAGAGAAGCTCCACTCAAAGGGACGTGGTAAGCAGATAAGGCCGCCATATACACCTTCAGTGTGGAGTGGGATAACCCTGTGGAGAAACGCTCCTGAAGGAATTCCTGCACTGCACTCACTGGGCAGTTAAATGGGTCCGGAGCTCTGGAGTGGAGGATGGTCTCCACGACCTCAGTCGAGAGACCAGATTCTATGAGCTGGGCCCCCTCAGAGGCCAAGACCACAACCTCCATAGATCTGGGCGGGGGCAAAGTATCGACCCGCTCGCCTGAGAGAGAAGGTCCCTCCTCATCGGAATCTCCAGAGGAGAGCCGTCGAGGAGAGAAATTAGGTCCGCAAACCAAATTCGGGCCGGCCAGTACGGGGCTACCAACAGTAGACTGACCCCGTCCCGGCAAACCCTCTCCAGAACTCTTGGGAGCAGAGCAATCGGGGGAAATGCGTACAGACGTGACCTCGGCCACTCCTGTACCATTGCGTCCAACCCCAGAGGGGCTGGAGGACTTAGGGAAAACCAGAGTTGGCAGTGTGATGTTTCCCTGGATGCAAATAGGTCTACCTTAGCACAACCGAAATGTTTCCATTGGAGCTCCACCACCTCTGGGTGGAGTCTCCACTCCCCGGGCCTCGGCCCCTGCCTCGACAGGATGTCTGCCCCCTGATTCAAATACCCCGGGATATAAATCGCCCTCAGTGAAAGAAGCTTCCCCTGGGACCATAGAAGGATCTGGCGAGCCAGCTTGTATAACGAGCGCGAACGCAGACCCCCCTAATGGATTATATGAGAGACCACCGATGTGTTGTCTGACCAGACAAGAACATGGTGAGCTCTCAGGTCTGGGAGGAAGTGTTTCAGAGCCTGAAACACCGCCATCATTTCTAGACAATTTATGTTCCAATGAAGTTGATGGTTCTGCCACAGACCCTGGGCCGGTGCGACCACTCATGATTGCCCCCCAGCCTGTGAGAGAGGCGTCCGTCGTTAGTGTTACACGACGATACGGAGCCCCCAACACAGGACCTAGGGACAGGAACCAAGGTTCTTTCCATATAGCCAGAGCACGGAGACTCGGTCGCATGACCCTGATCTTGCGGAGCGGGTTTCCCCTCGGGGAGAACCCCTTGGTCCTGAGCCACCACTGCAGTGGTCTCATGTACAGCAGGCCGCAAGGTATAACGTTGGACGCTGCTGCCATCAGACCCAGAATCCTCTGATATTCTTTTACAGTGAGTGACTGGCCTAGCTTTGCCTGTTTGACGGCTAAGAGAATCAAAGCTATACGAGCAGGAGACAGACGTGCCTGCATCGTCGTCGAATCCCAAACCACGCCCAGAAAAGCTGTCCTCTCTACTGGAGAAAGCACACTCTTCTTGGAGTTGAGCCTCAACCCCAACTTTTTGATATGGGCGAGAACGACATCTCGATGCCGAATCGCCTGATGCTCCGATTGAGCCAGAATCAACCAATCGTCGATATAGTTTAAAATGCGGATGCCCTGGAGTCGCAGCGGAGCCAGAGCTGCATCCATACATTTCGTGAAAGTTCGGGGAGACAGTGCAAGGCCAAACGGAAGAACCCGATGCTGGTACGCTTCGCCCCCGAAAGCGAACCTCAGGATCTTCCTGTGTTGTGGTAGGATGGAAATGTGGAAGTACGCGTCCTTTAGATCTATCGTGACAAACCAGTCCTCGGACCTGATCTGTGACACGATCTGCTTGAGAGTAAGCATTTTGAATTTGAGCTTCCCTACTGAGCGATTTAACAGGTGCAGATCTAAAATTGGACGCAACCCCCCATCCTTCTTTGGAACGATGAAATATCGGCTGTAATAACCCAACTCTCTGCTGGGAGGAAGAACTCGTTCTATAGCCTCCTTCAGCAGGAGAGTTTTCACCTCCTGTTCCATAACCAGAGCCTGCTTGGGGCCCACCACTGTGGGCAGAACCCCTCTTAAGCGAGGCGGGCGTGATCTGAACTGAATCGCGTACCCCTTCTCGATAGTGTGCAGAACCCAATGAGATACATTTGGAAGGCTTTTCCACTCTGCCAAAAATTCTACTAAGGGTACCAGTCTCTCGAGACTGGCCTCTGGAATATTTTGAGTGGCAGACACCGTGCCCTGTAACGGCGCACCGGCAGGGAACAACTGGTCTGACCACTCTAAACCACTCCTCAGAGCGGGCGAGCGTCCCTCGGGAAAGCGTTCGCTGGGACCGTCTACGCCCCGGCACGCAGGCGGGGTTGGCAGAACGGGCCCCTGAGGGCACCGAGAGAGAACGGGCGCCGTGTACTGCGGCGAACACCTTTCTCTCTTGGTGGGGACCACCCTCAGTACCCTGACGTTTCTGGCGTCAGGGCTTCTTCTTCGACGAAGCCTTCCTGGCGACAATAACCGTCCTCATATCGGCCTTGCCCCTGGAAGACCTCTTCTGAGAGCGCCGCGCCTCGGCCCAGTCTTGCTGGGGAGGAGCACGAGACGCGACGCTCCTTTTCTGTTGCGCCCGGCGTGAGAAGCTACTCGACGGCCGGGGCTGCTCCCGCCCAGCAGCCCCGGAGACATGAACACGGAGGGGTAGAAATTTCTGGAGCGCCAAAGCCTGCTTTTTCTCTTCCTGAAACCTCTCAATGACCAAATTCACTGAGTCACCGAAGAGGCCAGCAGTTGAAAGCGAGTCGTCCAGGAGAAAAGATTTTTCCTTTTCTTTCATGTTGGATAAATTCAACCATAAGTGTCTCTCTGTTGCCACCATGGCTGCCATAGAACGGCCCACTGATTTGGCCGTCTCCTTGGTGGCACGGAGAGATAGATCTGCTGCCTGACGTAATTCTCGAATTACGTCAGCACTAATTTCATCCCCCTCACTCATATCTTTTAATAGGTCTGCTTGACATGCTTGTAATATCGACATAGTATGTAAGCACTCTGCCGCTTGGCCTGCCGCCGAGTAAGCTTTGCCCACCAAAACCGAGGTATTTCTTAATGGCTTTGTGGGCAATGCCGGTGTCTTAAATGACGATGCCGTATCTGGAGATAGATGGCTTGCTAGCGTTTCTTCAGCCTTAGGCATCGCCCCATAACCATAATTCTTAGCCCCAGAAATATTTGAATAAACAGATGTTTGCTGGCTAAATATTCTGGATGACACTGGTCTTTTCCATGACCTCGACACCTCTGTGTGGAGGTCAGGAAAGAATGGAAGACACCGGCGTGAAGGTGCAGCACGAGACGGCAGAAATCTTTCATCTAGTTTACTTTTTGAACGAGATTCCTGTCTATCAGCTGGCCACTCGATGCTTAATTTTTCTACAGCACGAGTGAGCACCTCCATAAGCGCCTCACTAGCAGGAGACTGAAGTGACGAGTCCCCAGTCTCTGCTGTATCAATACTTTCAACATCCAGATCCTCAGAACTGGATAATTGAAGTGATGGTGCCTCAGCCCAGGGGGAAGAAACCGCAGCGCGTGCTTCCACACCCGGATCTGAGGCACTGGATCTACCAGGTAAAGGCTGAGATAAGGCAGAGCCCGTCTCAATCCCCGCTGATAGATCCATTTGCGATCCCCACGATTGAAGCCTCCGCTGTGCCTCGGCAGCAGCGGGACCCGAACCGCGGGGAGCACGCACCGAACCACTCTCCTCGAAGAGGGCTCGGCGGGAGCGAAGCGTTTTCATTGACATACGCTCGCAATGCTCGCAACTAGCTCCCTCGAGAGCTGACTGGGCATGCTGCACTCCCATATAAACAACACACAGATTGTGAGTGTCCCCACCAGTGATATAACGTGGGCAGGGATGAACACACTTTCTGAACTGCTGTTCGCTCGCCATATTATATATATATATCGTCTCTTTATAGTTTTTTATATGAGAAACTCCTGCCTAGTAATTTCTAAGGACAGACAAAAACACTATGAGACACAGACTGATATATTCACACACAGAGTGCTTGCTGAAGACTCAGAAGCTGACGCGCTTGTGTTTTGGGGTGCTTATATAGTTTCCTGGTCGATGACGTCACCCGCCTATGACGTTCCTTCTCGCCATTGGACTGATTTCATACGTGCTTCATGACGCACTCACGCAGGGGCGTTCCCAAAGCGTTGTCACGCAGCTCGAGTTCCCTGATAGGGAACTAATTATTTAGCTGGATTATGCAACAAAACTACATTATTTGCCATCTCTGTAACAGCGTGGAAATGCAAGTCAAGTCAAATTTATTTGTATAACGCTTTTAATAATACACAGTGTTTCAAAGAAACATTACAGAAAGACATGTTAGTGTTTATATCTTTATCTTCATGCCTTTTAGTAGATGGCAAATTAGAGCTGGAAAATACACAGAAAAGAAGGTCCTTGAAAAGCTGTCTTTGTAAGGAAGTGAAACATAAAAATAAAATATTAAAGTTTGAGTTAATTTTATTCCGTCCTACACACACGTTGTAATTATGTTTCATAACTTATAAGTACAAGCTTCTTAGCAGCATAACAGTGAAGCACAACTTTGTGGGACTGAAAGTGCACGCATCCACTGAATCATTTATGGGGCCCTATTTTAACGATCTGAAAATCAAGTGTCAAAGGGCAAAGCGCAAATAACTTTGTGGGCGGATCCTGGCGCTGTTGCTATTTTCCCGGCGGGATAAATGCCTCTTGCGCCTGGCGCAAATCTAAAAGGGGTTGGTCTGAAGTAGCTTCATTATTCATAGGTGTGGTTTGGGCGTAACAGGAAACAAACCAAAAAGAGCTTTATATCACATTCCCTTTAAGAACATTATGAACGAGGTGCGTAGTGGTGGGGGAAAAAATCGATTCTGTTCAGTATCGCGATATTTTGCGCACGCAATTATATCGATACAGTAGCGCAAAGTATTGCGATATTTAATTATAAAATTATCTGTTTTACTTTCCGGTTTTCTCAGAGTTTACTCTGATCATTTACATTTGCGTATTACATCCACAAGGTGGCGCTTGTTGCGGTGCTTTGTTGTCGTACATTCGACAGCAAATTCAAATGAAAATGGCTTCAATATTACGGTTGTACACTAGTGGTGGGGGAAAAAATCGATTCTGTTCAGTATCGCGATATTTTGCGCACGCAATTATATCGATCCAGTAGCGCAAAGTATTGCGATATTTAATTATAAAATTATCTGTTTTACTTTCCGGTTTTCTCAGATCTGACACGCGTAATTGCGTTAAACATTTTTAACGCTTGAAACTTTTTTTTTTTTTGTTGCGGTGCCGCGGTGGGCAAGTGATGAAACCAGTGTTGCAATGTGTCCCGAATGTTCAAGAACAAGTTTTTCAGTTTTTGCACTTCAGTTAATGTGTAGAAGATAATGTTTACAGAATTAAATGTGACATTTAAAGTGAGGTGAGCGGTCTTATTTTCCTAATTTTTTGTAATGCCTTTGAATAATATGGGGGACGTGAATCGCAATATCGCAGAATCGAATCGCAATACTTGCTGTATCGCAATATATTGAGAATCGCAATAATATTGAATCGTGGCCCAAATATCGCAATACTATCGAATCGTCACATTTTTGCCAATTCCCACCCCTATAGGTGCGCTTGTTCCATGGCGCAATACTATTATAACGGTGCATTTACCAGGCGCGCTTCAGAATCGGTTCACAGCCGAGGAGATCGATGTTATCGCCAGGGCCGTAAAAGAAATAGAAGTGACATTGGGGATGGGTCAAACCCACCCAAATTAGCTTCGGTTAAACATGCATATAATAATTTGGGTAAATGTGTAAGCTTTATGCCTATTTTCCCCATCGTCATGGACACAACAATGATTTCCCTCGTGTTTTAATATTTTTCCTTATAATAATGTATCATTTGCAAAAAGTTAAATGCATCTGTGTAGATGAGAGAATCATCTACAGTGTATGCGCGTTGTTCACACTCTGTATTATGGCCATGCATGCGCGCTTAAAATAGCATCTGAATGTACGCGCAACGCGCCACTGACTTTAGACTAGGTTTTTTTCTGGTCAGTGGCGCATTTGTTTTATAGAACAGCAAAATAGCATGTGGGAAAGTTTGTGCCGGAACACGCCTCCTCTTTGCGCTGAACCACCCCGGGGAGCGCAAGTGTATTTCTTAGTTAACCAACGTTTGTCCGTGGAGGGAAAAGTCCGCTTTGCGCGGATGCAAAATAGGAATGATACATGCGTGTACAAAGTCATTTGCGCCGGGTGCAAGATAGGGCCCATGGTGTTTTTAGTCTTTTTAAAAGTTTTACATCCTCTGGTCTCTGCATGTTACAGTATATGAAAAAGAGCAGCTTCAGTCACATGGGTTTAAAATTACATGACGGTGAATAAATGATGACAGAGTTTTCAATTTAGGGTGAACATCCTCCACGGGTCTGGTTTGCAATAGGGCTGGGATGGTTACCGCATTACCAGAATACCGCGGTCACGTGACGCCTACCGCGGGTCTGAGTTCGTCACCGTCATCACCGCAAAAAAACCCATTGGCCTGCAAATGTGTGCACGTTGTGTCTAATGACATGGATTCATTGATTCTAATGACATGGATTATGTCCAATGACGTTGTGTCTTACATGGATTCAAGGTTTTCTAAACAAAACTTATCATCAAAAGATCAAATACGACCTTTTTGCGAGTTGGGGAGAGCAATGCTCCATGACCCATAATAACATTCCATTCGTATTAGAGATGCGCGGATGGGCTATTATTTAATCTGCAACCGCATCACAAAACTCATCATCCATCCGCCATCCATCCGCACCAACGTTTTTTTTACCAATTTTCAAAACCGCACCTGCCCGCCATCAGCTGATTGTTTTAAGGTCTATGGGCGATGCAGCTAGAAAGCTCTTGGCTGTTCTAGAAAGGAGACTGATCCAATGCAGCAAAGATATTTAAAGACTAAAGTCCTAGTATAGCCTATTGGCTATGTTGTATCCCCAGAATTCCGATCGGCGCACAGGGAGAAAAATAAATAATGGCCTAAATAAAACGCTCATCGGCAAACCTGACCTTACCTCACTAGGCTACTGTACAATTTTATCATTTCGTTTAGAATTTTGTTTAAAAGTAGACATTTGTCTCATGAGGCAAGAAGCCTATACGCTGATTTTAGGTTCATTTATGAAACGAGCTCCAGTTCACGTGCAATGCAAGCGATCGCACCGGCGCCTCCACGTCCTGATTATATGTCTGCTATATTTGCTTCTTATTTATTAGTGGTGGGGGAAAAAATCGATTCTGTTCAGTATCGCGATATTTTGCGCACGCAATTATATCGATACAGTAGCGCAAAGTATTGCGATATTTAATTATAAAATTATCTGTTTTACTTTCCGGTTTTCTCAGAGTTTACTCTGATCATTTACATTTGCGTATTACATCCACAAGGTGGCGCTTGTTGCGGTGCTTTGTTGTCGTACATTCGACAGCAAATTCAAATGAAAATGGCTTCAATATTACGGTTGTACACGACGCTCCGCATCTTTCAAAACGAAAGTGTGGGTAAATTTCGGTTTTATGATTATTCTCAGGTTTATGTTACTCTATTATGTCTGCTTTATGTTACTCTATTGTATTTAAATAATTTTAAGTTATGTGCTGGGAGCTCAGTGAGTTTTGTTTGTTTCATATTAAATATTACCTGCTCGGTCTTGTCTGTCAGCGCGTTGTCATTGTCCTCTATTTTTCACTGCTTGAGAACATGGGTTGAAATCGCCCTCTAAACCCTCATTCACTAAATTAGGCCTATTCCCTAAGTTAACGTTAATCTACTAATACTGTTCACTTGAAGGAGTGAATGAAAACGACTGAGCGACAGGCGTTGAGCGTACATAAGCTGTACATTCGTTAATGCAGTGCAATGTGGGACAGAGACGCGATCTGACACGCGTCCCATTTTCTCACAAATCTCTACGTTTATTTAAATAATTCAAGATTGCTCTTATGAGAACACTCGACAAAACTGACATTTTGGCATAATTTGTGTGTGTTATGGTTTGTTCAAGCCCGAAAGAGAACCTGACGCGCGTCTTTTCTGTGGGTCGTGTGTGTGTGTGTGTGTGTGTGTGTGTGTGTGTGTGTGTAATACAGGCAGGATTTAACGGATACTGCGTAATTGCGTTAAACATTTATAACGCTTTAAACCTTTTTTTTGTTTTTGTTGCGGTGCCGCGGTGGGCAAGTGATGAAACCAGTGTTGCAATGTGTCCCGAATGTTCAAGAACAAGTTTTTCAGTTTTTCCACTTCAGTTAATGTGTAGAAGATAATGTTTACAGAATTAAATGTGACATTTAAAGTGAGGTGAGCGGTCTTATTTTCCTAATTTTTTGTAATGCCTTTGAATAATATGGGGGACGTGAATCGCAATATCGCAGAATCGAAACGCAATACTTGCTGTATCGCAATATATTGAGAATCGCAATAATATTGAATCGTGGCTCAAATATCGCAATACTATCGAATCGTCACATTTTTGCCAATTCCCACCCCTATTATTTATCAATTACAGGCAATTAGTTGATGAAACAGTGATTAAAATTAAGATACAATTTATACAAAACGCAATTCAATTTAAAGAAAGGCTTTCTACAAAACAAAACTTAATAAAGTGGTCAAAATTATGTCTGACCAATCTTATGATCCTATCTTACTCATGGTGTTCACTTTTTATATAATCAACATAGATTAAATTAAAAAATAAGATTATATTATTTAAACATAAATATGGAATATCATTTTTGTAATTAAGACATGTTGGAAAAGGTGTTAATCTTTCATTTACAATGTGAACATCATAATGTATTCTCCTGAAAATTATGTATTGTCAAATGTGTGCTGAATGTAAACTCCTCTTAGGAATTTCACATTCAATGCGAATGTATCTGAGAATATTCTTAAATAAGGAAATCTGTTAAATGATTGGTCCATGCCAAATTACTGCCTGATGAAAATTTGACTATTTCAAAGTGTGCTCTTTTTTCCCAGATGTAGGTCTCTGGTGTGTGCGCGAAAGTCTGTGTCTGGTGTGTATTTAAAGTGGTTTACCACTATACCTCAGGAATTTCTTGCATTTCAACCGCGGTTAGAAAAAATCCATACCGTCCCAGCCCTAGTTTGCAATAAAATTATTGATTGTATGTAAAAATATATTGAAGGACCTACAGCATTATTGAGCAAAGGGGAACACTTATGAGTGTTCGCTGTTGTGATCTTAAACAACAGGGTGTAGCCGATAGCAGACAGTATATCGCTGGTGTGTGTCTGACCTTCTCTCTCTCTCTCTCTCTCTCTCTCTCTCTCTCTCTCTTTTCCCTCCAGCGTGGACACACAGGGGAGGCCAACAGCAGCCAAACATCCTCCACAGACAACAAAGGTCTCTCTGCTGCTCCACGTATCTCTTCATACAGTCACTTTCACAATGAAACACTGGGACAGTGTATCTCACAAAATCTCATTGTGCATTACAACTGTAATTTAGACACTATTTACTTTGCAACTATCAAGTGATGCATTATTTGTGGGGTTCAGAAAGCAAGGCACCTAGCATCCATCCACAAACACCCCAGCATCGCAGCAGAAGGTTTTGCAAGGGCACATCGTACATTGTGCAAATATACAAAACTAGTGTAATTTGTGTACTTTTTGAAAAGTGCTCCTAATTGTATTGAATGTGCACTTGTAAAAATATATTAAAAAACACATTTACACTTTCATGACTTTCTTAACACACTTAAATACACTTAAAAAATACACTTTGCAATTAGAAATTAAAAGCTGCTATAGTTTTTTATCATGCTTTAAAGAAGTACACTTATTTTGACGTGTTGGCTATCATACTAAAAAAATTAAAGTGCTTTTATTTTAAAGGGGAACTTGGCAACTCTAGCCATTTCTTCGCTGATTTTCACTTTTGTTTTCGCATAATTTCTCAACAAGCTCCCCCTACAGCTGTGGGGTCGTATATTTCACAACACTGTCGTAACAAAACTCACCCTTTCTACCGCTGCTCATGTGCATTGGTTATTATCGGAGCGGGCCAACTTTATCGTGTGGAGCTATGTCTACCGAGGTGGGTAATACATCATACACATTGAGGGGGGCGTGTGTGTTTATGTCAAATTGCCGTAAAGCAGTTTGTGTTTCTCGCTTGTTCTCGCTTCTCACAAGACTTCCTATTTCCAACTTACCAGGACGTTAGTCCCCATGTTGCAAGGTTGGTTTTCCATCTGGGAACGTTGGGCGGAACGGGGAAAGTCACCATTTTCACCAGAACAGGTTATTTAACCATCCAAATGATTTCTAAACGGTTTTATTAAGTTGAAATATTTGCCAAATTCCCCTTTAATTTTAACTGTAGGATGTTGTTCGATATTAATATATTTTAAATGTACCTAAATTGTAACTTCATCATTACAAGTGTCAAAATGTGTGATAACGATTATATTTGAATACATGATATACAAGTTTCAATAGAAATATTTAAAATATTCTAATATTTTAGTTTACCACAAATCATTACAGTGCATTTGGCAGTATGCTTATTTCAAAAGACAATAGAGGTCATTTTGAAATTGCATATAAAGATGCATTTAAGTCCACTGGCGGCTGCTGAAAAATATCTTAGGTGGGGCTGTGCCATATTCAGTCAGTTTCAATAGTCTGGTAACCATAATAGCCATGAGTCTTTTAGCGCTGTGGCTCTTCCTCAAGAGATCCGTCAAGCATCCACCCTTCTCTCATTCAAAAACCTCTTAAAACACTTTTTTTTTTCTCTGAATATTAGCCTACTCTTCAGCTCACAGTCTGTAAATTCTACCTTATTATATGTTGTTTGTTTGAATCCCTCTTTGTTTTGTATCTTTAACCTAACTTTGTAAGTGACCTCTGTATTTTACTTTCTGCCCTTGGTGAGTGTATTGTGCTTTGATGTTGATTTTGTTCTATTCCTTAACCCAGTGGTTCTCAAACGTTTTAAAGTGTTGTTCCCAATGAGGCTTTTAACATCCTCCTACATACCCTCTCTCTGCAGAAACACCTTTTTCATTAAAGCAACACTATGTCGTTTTTGCGGTTTATGCTCTCGGGGTCCCCCTACAGTTGGGAAACAGTATTGTCTTCTACTACTGTCGTAAAATCTGTCATGGTTACACCAGGCGATACACGTGTGCATTTGTTGACAAGCCGATACTGTCTTGAGTTCTCGCGGGCAGACTGCCAGCGTTGCGTGTGAAATGTCTTCATCCAAGGTATATTGGCATATATTTCAGCATGTCATATGAATATAATTTCATGGGTTTTATTTTTTTCAAACGTCAAAAGATCGCGTAGCTCACGTTTACAAGACAGCGTCATTATAGTTGCCTATTGTCTACTGTTTTACATAACGGATATGCTAATTCAATTCAATGTTTGTGTGGTAGGTAATAGCCATATATCGTCAATATTATAATATCAAGCTACCATAGATGAATCTGCAAATTTGAAAATCGATTTGCATTATAGCCAGAGGCAAGACACTTTCACCAGAAAATTAAATACACAAACATATCAGCCTGCAGACATTAGTATAGTTATCCTGAAAGATTATTTATTATAACCATCGTAAACTAGTATGTTAGTGTAGCTACCAGATTGATAATTCGCTACTCTACTAGCATTACTTGATTCATGAAGATAAATGGAGGACCAGATAGATTCCGTAACATGGCCAGGCCATGTTATTCAGCCTTTTACATTTCGCGCGATAGTCAGCTCCCTGATTTATTTATAAATGTATAAAAACTTTATAGATGACTGACTGCTGCGCTTGTGACAGGGTGCATGTTACTGAAAGAACGAGCCGAGAGAGCCGTCCGCGCGCGCGCACACTCTCACCGTCTTCAAACTGTCTTGCTCTCCCTCCAATAGTGATCTGGTCCGGTCTTTTAATTTGTCACTCTCCCTTTTTCTTCTTTTAGTCTCCTCTGACAAAACCTTTGCCTTCTTCCTTTTAGCTGTTGCTTAGGTCATGACAACAACATACAGACGGGTATCAAACGCTAGTTGGTCTCTCACGTCAGAATCTGAGGAAGTGGGGGAAGTGACGTATGCCGTAAAGCAGTCGAATTTTGTAGTTTTTTTTGTGCTTGGGTTCCTACCCGAAACCCGAAGTTACATAGTGCCAGTAAAAGCGATACAGACACTGTCAGGCTATGGCAGACGTGTCATTCAACCTATTGTAAGTCGATGTACCATCACAAGGGTCTTGGAAATATATAATGAAGGTTGAAAAAATACATAGTGTTACTTTAAGGGACAATATTTTCCCCCTTAAATTGTTATTTCCAGTGCATTTTTTACCTTTATAAAATAAATAATGCTTTAAATAAAAAAAATGTTCAATAGAGAAATATGCAATGATTGTAAAAACTAAGTGATGCTTTAAAATATTTAATTAAATCCGCCAGTAGGTGTCTTTATGAGTGAGTCATCGAGTCATTCGAAGCAAGTGGCTGTAATTATGAATGAATCATTGTCTTTCATGATTTGTTCAAAGCCGCAGATTCCTTCACAAACACTGTTGTGGCTCTCGTTGGAGCTATCGTTTTGTTGCAAAAAATACGGACAATACTGTGTTTAAAATGAACATCACTTAATATTAATACCTATCGTTTGTTGAACTGTTGTATAAAATCAATGTCACATTTGAAATCGTGTGGACGTGCACGTATAATGTGATCAACCTTAAACACAGGACCTGACACAGGGTATGTTTTTGTATTGATGAGAGTTTGAATCTTAAATCGATCTCTATGCACTGAGATCTGTGTCTATATTTGTTCTTTGTGCTAGTACGTTAAGTGCTAAATCCCCACTTTTACAAAGGTACATTGTCGAGAATGGCAGTAGGCCTATAGCGTGATTTGCAGACAGCATAATCTGCACGAAACATAGGCTATCATATACACGCTGCCTGTGTGAATGCAGCCAGTTTTGACCCCCCAAAAAATTTGGTAATTTGATTGGATGTCACGTAGCCTATTTACAGCCTTTTACTAGCTAAAAATATATGCTAAGTTTTAATGTTATTTTAAGATGGAGTAGACTTGAATGAACGGCAAAATTCAGCATTTTGTTCACGTCGGCTAACGTTACCCGCTTCTCTCACCTCACGTTCCCCAGTTTGAGAACCACTGCCTTAAGCCCCGTTCACACTACAAGCGACAAAGCGGCACGATACCATTCATTTCAAATGGGGAGCAGGCGATTTCCGGCGACACGCGCAGTGGTGGAAAGAGTACTGAAAAAGCATACTCAAGTAAAAGTACTGTTACTTGTCAAAAAATTTAGTGAGAGTAGAGTAAAAATACCTGTCCTAAATACTACTCAAAGTAGGAGTAAAAAGTAGCCCTTTTAAAAGTACTCAAGAGTAGTGAGTATTATGCTATGAATGTTAGTCCACCTTATACCCTACAAATTGAAAATGTAGCTTACTCTTTTATCACAGAATTATAGAAAAAAAAGAAACAGTATTTCAATATTTCTCCAACAGTTTTATTTTTGACTGCTAGCACTAAAAATACTGCCATGTAATATTTGAGAAAACAACCAATAATTTGGTAACATTTATGACACCCATTCTGTTGAGGTTTTCTTGCATGTTAATTGAACGCAGATGATGGCGCAATGGATAAGACACATGCCTTTGGTGTGAGAGACCTGGGTTCGAATCCACTGTGAGACACCAATGTGTCCCTGAGCAAGACACTCAACCACTAGTTGCTCCATAGACGTGCGACCTCTGACATGTATAGCAATTGTAAGTCGCTTTGGATAAAAGCGTCAGCTAAATGTAAATGTAAATTTTTTTTGTTCCGTTTTACAATGAGCTGATTCTCAAAATTTGTACTGTCCAGCCTTGCTCGTCTAGGTGTAAACAGCTGCCCAGCACAACTAAAAAGGCGCTCACATGCTGCAGAGGCAGGCAAGGGTGTGTTCAGTTTAAGGCTTAGCTTTTTCACCAAAGGAAATGAGTGAAGCAGTTCCATCTCTTCTGAGGCACAAGCCAAGTATCCATCCAATTCAGATGCTCTTGTGGATGGAACAGTCTTAATGGAAGAAAAGAAGTCATCCTCGTCAGAGACATGCTGTGATTCGTTTTCCTGGGTGTCCTTCATGACATGAAGATGACACAGGATGTAATCCATACCTATGATATACACATAATACAGAAATTAGTGATAATTGTGGATGATGCTGACAAACTATATGGTATGGACCAAGTATTGGGGTTGTCATGGATAGCCGTTCACTTGCTACATGAGCACTGCTGCATTTAACCCTATACTCTTGTCTTTTCTAACATCGTTTCACAGTCTGACTGTGCTAGATTAGGCAAGTAAATAAACATTGAACCAATAGTTTAACTCTACACAAACTTTTTCCATACGCAGTAGTGGAACAGTAACAAGTGGGATTTTAAGCGAAAGGTACCCATGAGTCCGGCCTGATATTAAAAAACAATACTCGGTTACTAACGTAACCTCGGTTCTCTCTAGAAGAGGGAACTGGACGGAGAGGCCCAGCCTGCCGCCTTACAAATGTCATGAATGGAATTTCGGCTGGACCAAGCCCACGACGAGGCCATGCCTCTGGTGGAATGCGCCCTGATGCCCAAAGGGCATTGCAGACCTTTAAACATATAAGCAGATGTAATAGCTTCCACTATCCATCTGGACAGGCTCTGTTTCGCGGCGGCGAGACCCTTGGTGCGCCCACCAAACGAGACAAGAGCTGTTCCGAACGCCTGAAAGAGGCGGAGCGCGTAATGTGAATCCTGAGCGCCCTGACGGGGCAGAGGAGATTCACATCACCCTCACTGTCGGATGCAGGCAGAGCCGAGAGAGAAATGACCTGCACTCTGAATGGGGTGCCCAATATTTTAGGGACAGAACCATGTCTTGGCTTGAGGATGACTTTAGAGTAATTTGGCCTGAACTCAAGACACGCAGCACTAACAGATAGTGTGTGTAGATCCCCCCACACGTTTAACTGATGACAGAGCTGTCAGAAAAACGGTTTTGAGCAAGAGGTACTTTAGGTCCACGGAGTCTAACGGTTCAAAGGGGAAAGCTTTCAGGGCCTCTAGGACCAGTGAAAGATCCCAGATGGGAACCGAGGGGGGTCGCGGGGGGTTCATCCGTCTAGCTCCTCTAAGGAAGCGAATGACGAGCTTGTTCCTTCCTATTGACTGGCCGCGCGTCGACTCAGCGAACGCTGCAACGGCCGCCACATAGACTTTAAGCGTGGATGGGGACCTGCCCTTATCCAACAGCTCCTGAAGGAAGCTAAGCAACCCCGGGACCCCGCACATTCGTGGGTCTAGATCTCTATCAGCGCACCATTTGGAGAACACCGACCATTTAGACGCGTAAAGCCGCCTCGTAGAGGGGGCTCTGGATTGCGTGATCGTGTTCATCACTCCCTCTGGCAGTACAACGGGTATCCGTTGATCAACCATGCATGTAGAGACCAGCTCTCTGGATGGGGATGCCAGATTGAGCCTGCGGGCTTGAGAGAGGAGGTCTCTCCTCACCGGAATCGGCCAAGGGGCTTTGTGGGACAGCCGCAGCAGCTCCGGGAACCAAGTTTGATTCTCCCAGCGCAGGGCTATAAGGAGCACAGAGTGGCACGTTTCCCTGATTCTCTTGATTACCTGTGGTAACAGAGAGACCGGAGGGAAGGTATAAAGTGGGAGGCTGGGCAAGATTTGGGCCAGCGCATCCTCGTTCTTTGAAAAGAACAGCGGGCAATGAGCATTGTCTTTTGACGTAAACAGGTCAACTTTCGCTTTACTGAAAAGGCGCCATAGTAACTGGACTGTTTGGGGGTGCAAGGGCCATTCCCCCGGGGGGATGTGGTTCCTGGACAGTGTGTCTGGACCGTCGTTCAAATGGCCTGGCACGTGCGCGGCTCTCAGCGAGCGCAGGCGGCCCTGAGACCACATAAGAAGGCGTTCCGTCAGATGGCACAGGTTTCTGGATCTGACGACGCCCTGACAGTTTGTGTAGGACACTACCGACATGTTGTCCGAGCGGACCAGTACATGGTGGTCCTGTATGAACGGGAGGAAGCGTTTAAGTGTGTTCTCGACCGCTATCATTTCCAGACAGTTTATGTTGAAGTGTTTCTCTTGGTCTGACCACAGGCCAAAGGCCGGTCTGCCCTCGAAGCCGGCGCCCCAACCCAGGTTGGAGGCGTCCGTCGAGATGACCAATCGGTGTGAAACAGCCCCCATCGTCACTCCCCGCTGGTACCAGTCGGCCGCTAACCAGGGCTGCAGAGCCGAAACGCAGCTCTGATTCACTCTGATTCGCCTGTAGCCTGAAACCCAAGCCCGGTGAGGCACTTGGGAGTTCAGCCAGCGTTGTAGCGGGCACATGCGCAGCAGGCCCAGCTGAAGCACAGCCGCAGCTGATGCCATTCAGCCTAGCATCCTCTGGAATGTCTTCAGAGGTATAATGCTGCCTTTCTGGAAAGACGCGGCTAGCTGTCGAACACGGCGCGCACGCTGTTTCGATAAGCGGGGCGTCATAGCCACCGAGTCCAGTTCTATTCCTAGGAAGGAAACTGACTGACTGGGCAGTAATGAGCTCTTGGTCCAGTTGACCGTGAGACCCAAGCTTTCCAGATGGCTGAGAAGCGCAGCTCTGTGAGATATCAGTTCCATCTCTGTCTGGGCTAAAATCAGCCAATCGTCCAAATAGTTCAGAATTCGCAGCCCTTTCACTCTCAAAGGGGCGAGAGCCGTATCCATGCATTTCGTAAATGTACGGGGTGCTAAGGATAGGCCGAACGGGAGGACGGTGTATTGATATGCCTGACTAAAGGCGAATCTCAAGAATGCCCTGTGACGCGGAGCTATCGGAATCTGAAAGTATGCATCTTTCAGATCGAGAGAAACGGACCAGGTCCTCAGGGCAAATGTGCGCGAGGATTTCTCTGGTCGTAATCATTTTGAACGGCCGTCTCATGAGAGCTTTATTGAAATGTCTCAGATATAAGATAGGTCCGTCCTTCTTGGGTACGAGAAAATAACGGCTGTAGAAGCCTGACTCGCTCTGAGAAGGAGGTAATGGTTCTATGGCCCCTTTGCACAGCAGTTTGGCTATTTCTGCGCGGAGTAGATGTGCTACATCCGCTTTCACTTTCGTCTCGGTCCGAGCTTGAAAGCGAGGGGGACGGCGAGCGAACTGAAGCGACTAGCCCTGACTTATCGTGCTTAGCACCCAATCTGTCACACCTGGAATAGCCTTCAAAGCTTCTACATGTATGGCTAAAGGCAGAATGGACTCCGGGTTCCGTTAGCCGCGCAGCGCGGACTCGGGAAACTGTACCGGAGGCGTGAGCGGGGTGCGCGCGCTCTCTGATCTCAGTAACGGCAACTCGTTAATTAAACTTAATTTTAAGTTATGTGCTGGGAGCTCAGTGAGTTTTGTTTGTTTCATATTAAATATTACCTGCTCGGTCTTGTCTGTCAGCGCGTTGTCATTGTCCTCTATTTTTCACTGCTTGAGAACATGGGTTGAAATCGCCCTCTAAACCCTCATTCACTAAGTTAGGCCTATTCCCTAAGTTAATGTTAATCCACTAATACTGTTCACTTGAAGGAGTGAATGAAAACGAGTGAGCGACAGGCGTTGAGCGTACAAAAGCTGTACATTCGTTAATGCAGTGCAATGTGGGACAGAGACGCGATCTGACACGCGTCCCATTTTCTCACAAATCTCTACGTTTATTTAAATAATTCAAGATTGCTCTTATGAGAACACTCGACAAAACTGACATTTTGGCATAATTTGTGTGTGTTATGGTTTGTTCAAGCCAGAAAGAGAACTTGATACTGACGCACGTCTTTTCTGTGGGTTGTGTGTGTGTGTGTGTGTGTAATACAGGCAGGATTTAACGGATACTGCGTAATTGCATTAAACATTTTTAACGCTTTAACCCTCTGGGGTCCTATGTGTTTTTGGGGTCCTGGAGGTGTTCTGACATGCTCTAACATTTGTGCTTTTTTCAGTTATTTATAAACATGTTAATGGCAAAGGTGTAAATTCACTCTATATAGCACAAACAGGGCTACCATAATATGTTAGCAAGATGTATGTACATGTTTGTATTTTTGAGAGAATATTGTTTATGCATGGTTATTGAAAAAACTAAAACTTAAAGTCTCTGAAATAAGGCCACAAAACACATACTAAATATGTGTCCACAAGACATTTGACTAATGGATGTTCTCGCCTAGGATTTTTGCTTCAAAATGATCTGAAAATCATCCTGCATAATCATTCACATAAAACAATACATTGATTTAAATTTAGTAAAACACTTTTTGTTTGGAAAGGCAATATGCGAAATGGGCGTGACTCATGTATAATGGTCTGATTCACACCTGTGAAGACAAAAGACCTGCTTAATGAGCCTGCATAATGAGCTTTTCACAGGTGTGTCACTGAGCCACAAGAAAGAATACAAGGACACAAGAAAAGAAATGTGTATATATACTACAAAATTGGTTCACAGTTGGAAACATCTATAAAAAAATAGTATTTTTCCACTTGTATTTTTGCTTGCAAATTGTATAATATCCAAGGTGAACATTTCTAGTAATTGTGTAGTTAATTCTCATACTGTATTTTCAGAAAGTTTTGGATATGTATCCTCTCCCCAAATTTGTCACTAATAAAACACAACACAAATAATTTGAAGAGAAGGCTTATATTGACATTTTAAGATTTTGTTTACACCTACCTTGTAAATATATTATTTGCTATTTTATTAAAAAGGTTACAATTACAGCAACAATTAAAATAACAATATTTCAAGTGTAATATTTCTTTGTAAAAACTAAAGTATACATTTTATCATACATATTTCAAAGTTAAGGATTCATTAGTTTGAATAAAGCCTACATTGGAACAAACACTATAATAGCATCCTAGTTGATGACTTTATTTTTGACAAAACAAACATAGCCTAATATATTTAACATTTGAGCAGAAATTGGTGAACAAAAGCTTATTCAATGTGGCAGTAGTCTATAGTTTAGGCTACAGTAAACAGTTAATAATCTATCCAAAAACTAGTCAACGAAATGTTGTCTTTCATATTTCTTCTGTAACATAGGCATATCGTTTGTTGTTTTTATGATAGCCTATATTAGGGCATATAAATATTAATATGCAGTTTAATACGTTGCTAATACAAAGACATTTTAACGTTATTTCAAAATATTTCAGTCGATTTTCACTCATCTCAGTATAGCAATAGGGTTTGGTAAAAACTGTTCAGTTCATTCATTCACACACACGCGATTCATATTTAAGCAGGTATTTTTGCGGTTTACATACACTATGATATCGCAATTAGAACACTAATAAAAAAACTTACTTCTCAGATGGATATTTCATATTTCTTTGTAAAAACTAAGGTATACATTTTATCATACATATTTCAAAGTTAAGGATTCATTAGTTTGAATAAAGCCTACATTGGAACAAACACTATAATAGCATCCTACTTGATGACTCTATTTTTGACAAAACAAACATAGCCTAATATATAACATTTGAGCAGAAATTGGTGAACAAAAGCTTATTCGATGTGGCAGTAGCATATTTTACATTAAACAGTTAATAATCTATCCAAAACTAGTCAACAAAATGTTGTCTTTCATATTTCGTCTGTAACATAGGCATATCGTTTGTTGTTTTTATGAGCCTATATTAGGGCATAAATATTAATTTGCAGTTTAATACGTTGCTAATACAAAGACATTATAACGTTATTTCTACATATTTCAGTCGATTTTCACTCATCTCAGTATAGCAGGGTTTGGTAAAAACTGTTCAGTTCATTAATTCACACACAGACGCGATTCATATTTAAACAGTCTTTTTGCGGTTTACATACACTATGATATCGCGATTACAACAATAATAATAAAGAACTCACTTATCAGATGGATCCGTTGCTCCTCGGAATGAAAAAAAACAGCACATGTTCTGAGGTAAATGTCCCAGGATTACTCCTCACACAGCCTCGCAAGAAGAAATAGTAGGCTACATTAATCTGATGATTACATTTGTTGTGTTATCGCGTTTATTAGGGGCGTTGACACTTTGCATGTGTTGCTTCAGATCATTTGCGTTTGAATACCGCGCGCTCTCCGTGGGCGTGTCAGATTAGCAGAATAATGAGCTGAGAGAACGATAATGAGATCGGCTGACACCTCTCTCTTTTTTAATAGATTACATAAACAGAGAATATTTATTTTAGTATTGAATTAGATATTTTAAAAGTACAAACTTAAATGATTATAAAGATATTTTGCTCATGTTTGTGTGAATAGTATTCGCTGAGCTTTGTTTAAGTTTAGAGACGTGCACCAGAAAAAAATTTAACGGAGACAGAGAGGCAGAAAGCACACCCTGTTTATTTTCTTCATTTTACAAAAGCACACGGTTTTGATGTTAATGTGAGTGTACACAAAAAAAAGAAGACCCTCTATAGTTTATAATCATGTATTGATTTTATTTATATGACCAAAAATGACGGAGTATTTTAAGTCTATGTTGCTGCTATGTGGAAAAAAAACAGCAAAACGCGCCGGCGCGTTTCTCGACCCCAGAGAGTTAAACCTTTTTTTTTGTTTTTGTTGCGGTGCCGCAGTGGGCAAGTGATGAAACCAGTGTTGCAATGTGTCCCAAATGTTCAAGAACAAGTTTTTCAGTTTTTGCACTTCAGTTAATGTGTAGAAGATAATGTTTACAGAATTAAATGTGACATTTAAAGTGAGGTGAGCGGTCTTATTTTCCTAATTTTTTGTAATGCCTTTGAATAATATGGGGGACGTGAATCGCAATATCGCAGAATCGAATCGCAATACTTGCTGTATCGCAATATATTGAGAATCGCAATAATATTGAATCGTGGCCCAAATATCGCAAAACTATCGAATCGTCACATTTTTGCCAATTCCCACCCCTAATGGCTGGCTGTTTCACATGTGACGTCCTGACTGCTTGAGCGGGGAACGTTTGAGATAACTTTGTGATGCGCGAGCAACGCCGGGCGTTTATTAGTAAGCGTGAGCACTTGTAAGCGGGCACGTAACTTACATTCATAGCCATGCGCGCGCCCTTGGATCTCGAATACGGCGGCTCGCTGACAGGAATGGCTGGCTGTTGCCTATCACTTGTGCCGTCCTGATTGTTTTGAATGGGGAACGTTTTGTGATAATATTGTGCGTGAGCGGAGCCTGGGGCGAAGCGTTTGCCAGTAAGGGTGAGTGCTCGTAAGCGGTCACGTAACTTACATTCATTGCCATGCGCGCGCGCCCTTGATCTCAGTAAAGGCGGCTCGCTGACAGCTGTAACTGCCTGTATCACTTGAGATGACCCGATTACTGGGAATGGGGAACATTTCGTGGCAATATTTATCGCGAGCGGAGCCTGGGGCGAAAAGTTTGTCAGTAAGGGTGAGCGCTCGTAAGCGCTCACGTAACTACATACATAGACATGCGCGCGCGCCCTCTGATCTCAGTAACGGTGGCTCGCTGACAGCTGTAACTGCCTGTATCACTTGAGATGACCCGATTACTGGGAATGGGGAACATTTTGTGGCGATATTTATCGCGAGCGGAGCCTGGGGTGAAGTGTTTGTCAGTAAGCGTGAGCGCTCATGGGCGGGCACGTGACTTACATTCATAAATGGCCGCTGTGAGGCTGTTGCCGTGTAACAGAGTGGGCAGTGAGTATGTGTGAGCACAGATTTGTGGGCACATTCTCTACATCTAACACTCGAGCGGCATTTGCCAGCTTTATGAGAGTGGGCTCTGTGAGTGTGAGAGACACGGGGGTAACGTGATTGCGTGTAGGGGTGAACACTGAGATGTGGGCACAATACTACACTTAGAGCACCACAGTAAAAGCCGGATAACCAGAAATTATACTCTTGAGATCTTGCAGGCGAGCGGGTAGCATTACTGGCTCATTGGCTGCCGAATACATTGCTGCAGTAGCCTTTTCTTTGGGGACTGACAGAGCGAGATGTTTCAATGTTTGTCCGGCCGCGGCGGGACTCAACCATCTTTTGAGAGATTCGTCTTGGTTGCCGTAGCAACGGCAGTGTGTGCCGGCCCGTTGGCTGCCGAATACGCTGCTGCAGTAGCTTTTGTAGCCTTCCTGGATCGAGGAGGAGGCGGAGTGATGAGAACTCGACCACTCCTCGCTGTCAGGGTGGAACAGCTGTCACCTAGGTCCGTTCCTTCAGCTTCGTCCCCTGAGGTGGCGGCAGTGCGGGCCAAAGCCGGCAGCTGCGCGTCCGGGAGGGGCGGAGAAGGAGAGAGAGAAGCTGGCGGGATGTAACGTAATCCTTCGAGCTCCGGGGTGTCAGTATGTGCAGCGAAGGCCTCGAGTCGAGCCCATTGGTCATGACTGACCAATAGGAATCTCGCTAGAGAGGCCAATCTACTTTGCGTGAAACTAAAACAAGCCAATACACATTGGTGTGCAATCATTTGCAACAGCTGTGCAGCCTGGCAGCGCAGGTATTTAACAAGCAGGTGGTGCGATTGCACACTAGCTTTTTGCTTCGGAGCCAAACACTTCAATGCCTCTGCTTCACTTGAAAGTGAAACCAACTACGAGCCTTTTTGATCCTCTCCTTCCCGGTGCGGGCGTGACAGCACGACAGCGCGAGCAGTCTCTCTCTCTCTCACTTTCTCTTTTTTTGTTGTTGTTTAAAACTGAGGAAAAAAAAGCTGTTTTACAGCTGGTGAGGTGCGCTTCGAGCGCTCAAAAGCTGTTGTAACAGCTGGTAAGGTGCGCCTTAAAGCGCTCAAAAGCTGTTATAACGGCTGGTAAGACCTCCAACGAGAGAGATTCAACGCACCAACGGGTGCACATTCCCATCTGTGATCGCTGTGACTGTTCCCCTGTGTGTTTCAGCACCAGTGAGAGTAGTTCCTAAAAGAGCTTACACAGATAGTTCGCGTCTTTTTCAAGATGACGTTCTATCTGTGTGTTTCTGGATGCGGTCCTTACCTGGGGTCGCGGGATGGTCACGATCGCTGCCTCGTATGTCTGGGCCTCGAACACGCACAGGCAGCGTTCGTGGATGAGTCATGTACCCATTGTGGGAAGATGACAATCTCGGAGCTGAGGTCGAGACTCACGTTCCTGCAAAGGGGCGGAGTCCCCGTGCCTGCACCTCGTTCCAACCCCCCTTCGCGGGTTGCTTCGGGCAGTGACACGGGTGACCTGAGGATTACAGTGAGCGCGCTTCCTTCTGGGAACCAACCCCCTAGGAACCCTCACTCCTCTCATGCTCCGCAACCAGTTGAGCTGCCAACCATCCAACCAGTTCTGGACCATCCTCGAGATGTGTACTGGTCGTTTCGTTCAGCGCTCCCTGCGACGACCAGATGTCGATCGCTGCATCGGAGGGTGGGTCAGACCTCTCCGCGGACGACGGCTCAGAGCCACTGCCTCCTTCAGGTGTGCCAGCAGTGCCGAGTCGGACCCGGAGATGATGGCCATTCTTTCCCGGGCCGCCAACAGGATCGGGCTCGTGTGGAACCCTCCACCGTGTCCCGAGCCCTCGAGGTTGGACGATTGGTATCTCGCTGGTTCTCAGCAACCCACCCCAGTGCCTTTCTTACCGGAGGTAGATGAGGAGCTCACAGGGACGTGGACGGGACCTTTTACTGCCAGAAACCGTCTCGGTGGCTCCTCCTCCCTCACCACCCTTGATGGCGGGGCAGCTAAGGGATACACGCATATCCCGCCAGTGAAACGGGCCGTTGCTATGCAACTGTGCCCTAACTCCACTTGGCATGGAGAACCGTGTCTTCCTTCCCGGGCCTGTAAGTACTCGTCGGACCTGACCGGCAAGGCTTACAAGGCCTGTGGGGAAGCTGCCTCTGCCATGCACGCTATGGCGTTGTTGCAGGTTCATCAGGCCAAGGCACTGAAGGACCTGCACGAGGGTGGTCATGATCCACAAGTTCTCCAAGAACTTCGTGCCGCAACTGACCTCGCGCTTCGTGCGACGAAGGTCACTGCGCGGTCAGTGGGTCGTGCGATTGTCCACACAAGTGGTCCAGGAACGCCATCTCTGGCTGTGTCTGGCTGACATGCGGGAGACCAAAAAGATCAGGTTCCTTAATTCCCCCGTGTCCCAGACCGGCCTCTTCGGCGATGCGGTCGAGAACTTCGCCCGGCAGTTCTCTGCTGTACAGAAGCAGACTGAGGCCATCAGACACATCCTGCCGCGCCGGTCAGCTGCTGCCTCCACCCCACCGCCCGCGGCTCCTCTGTCTGCTTGTCGCCGGGGGCGTCCTCCTGCGTCTGCCCCTGCTCCCGCGTCGCAGCAGCAGCCTCCATCTAAACGGCGCCATGGAGCCAGTCGCAGACAGGGCGTCCCGCCCGTCCAGGCCCCCGCCAAGAGGGGCGGCAAAGCCAAGGGTAAGCGGCCCTAGGACGGGCGACCCAGAGATGGAAGGGACTGCTCTCCAGGAGACGATGACTGCATCGCTCCCTCCCCCGGAAGAGGGCCGGGTGGTAAATCCTTTGTTTCATTTTGTTTGTGTTCCGCCGCTGGCCTTAAAACCAGCGGTACCCAAATTTTCAAAAAAAAGAGCAGTTTCTATCATCTCTGGGTCCGAAGAAGACCCGGAGAGCAGTGGGGGGTTGGAATCCTCACCACTCTCATCCGCCTCTTCTTTCGCCAGCCGGCAGCTGTGTACAGTCCGGGAACGCCACCGAGCCGCCTCCCGCACCTCCTGCTCCGTGGAACCAGGTAAGTGCTGCACAGCACACTCAGACCCCACTACGGGCCGCCTCCCGGAGAGAGCCTCCCGAGCCGCGTCCCTGTGTTCCACCTCGCTGCCCCACTCCGTGTACGCCTACGGTCCCTTTGGTCCCGCTTGTACGGTCTCTGCGAGCCTGGTTAGCGCTCCCCAGTCCGTCTCGCTGGCTCATTCGAACCATCAGGCTCGGCTATGCGATTAAGTTTGCCCGGCGTCCCCCCAAGTTTCGGGCCATCCACTCCACTACAGTGAGAGCAGCCAATGACCATGTCTTACGTGCGGAGATCGCAGTACTACTGGCGAAGGATGCGATAGAGCCGGTCCCTCCAGCCGATATGAGGTCAGGGCACTACAGTCCCTACTTCATTGTACCCAAGAAAGGTGTGAATGAAGAAATCTCCTCCTCTAGAGCCAGAAGCATCTGAGGTCGCTTTGAGCCATGTATGTCCCCGGCTTGCTCAACCGCGTGGCCGACGAGCTATCACGAGCTGTGCTTCCGGGAGAATGGCGACTCCACCCCCAGGCGGTTCAGCCGATCTGGAGAGAGTTCGGGGAGGCTCAGGTCGACCTGTTTGCCTCATCAGAGACCTCCCACTGCCAGCTGTTTTACTCCCTGACCGAGGGAACACTCGGCACGGACGCACTGGCTCACAGCTGGCCCCGGGGCCTTCGCAAATATGCGTTTCCCCCAGTGAGCCTACTTGCGCAGACACTGTGCAAAGTCAGGGAGGAGCAGGTCCTTCTGGTGGCTCCCTATTGGCCCACCCGGACTTGGTTCCCAGAACTCATACTCCTCGTGACAGTCCCTCCCTGGCCCATTCCTCTGAGGAAGGATCTTCTGACTCAGAGACGGGGCACCCTATGGCACCCGCGTCCAGACCTCTGGAAACTCCATGTCTGGTCCCTAGACGGGACGCGGAGGTTTTAGGTGACTTACCCCCTGAGGTACTTAACACCATCACTTCAGCACGGGCGCCGTCCACGAGACGTGTTTACGCCCTGAAGTGGAACCTGTTCGTAGAGTGGTGTTCTTCTCGCAGAGAAGACCCCCGAAGATGTTCGATAGGGTCTGTGCTTTCCTTCTTGCAGCAGGGGTTGGAGCGTAGACTGTCTCCCTCCACCCTCAAAGTACATGCTGCTGCTATTTCAGCTTTTCACGACCACATAGATGGCAAAACAGTAGGAAAACCCGACCTGGTCGTCAGGTTTCTTAGGGGGGCGAGACGATAAAATCGTCCTCGACCCCTCTCCATACCCTCTTGGGATCTTTCCCTGGTGCTTCGAGCACTTCAGGATGTTCCCTTTGAGCCTCTGCAGTAAGTAAACTTAAAGCTTCTTTCCATGAAGACTTTGCTGCTGGTTGCACTGGCCTCTGTCAAGAGGGTAGGAGACCTGCACGCATTTTCGGTCGACGAATCGTGCCTAGAGTTCGGGCCGGGTGACAGCCACGTGGTACTAAAACCCCGGCCTGGCTATGTGCCCAAGGTTCCTACCACTCCCTTCAAAGACCAGGTAGTGAACCTGCAAGCGCTCCCTTTGGAGGAGGCAGACCCAGCCCTGGCTTTGCTCTGTCCCGTTCGCGCTCTGCGTATGTACGTGGACAGAACTCAAAGCGTCAGGACCTCAGACCAGCTCTTTGTCTGTTACGGATGCCAGCAGAAGGGAAAGGCTGTCTGCAAGCAGAGGATGGCCCACTGGATAGTCGATACCATAGCCTTGGCAAGGCGTCCCCTGCCCGCTCAGGTTGCATGCACACTCCACGAGAGGTGTAAGCCTCCTCCTATCGTCCTTTCAGGCAAGAAGGTGTAGAGGCTTGCACAGGGGTGCTGGATGGGGTGCAGCAGCTGTGGCGCTTTGGTAGGGATTTCTATTGGTCAGTCATGACCTGCGTTGTAGTGACTGACCGATAGGGAACGTCTCGGTTACATATGGTAACCCTCGTTCCCTGAGGGAGGGAACGGAGACGTAGGTCCCGTCGCCACATCTGCTGCCGCCCGCCGGGGCGGCCAGCTTTCTCAGGCTTGGCTCCTCAGCAAAAAACTAGTGTGCAATCACACCAGCTGCTTGTTAAATACCCGCGCTGCGAGGCTGCACAGCTGTTGCATATGATTGCACGCCAATGTGTATTGGCTTGTTTTAGTATCACGCGAAGTAGATTGGCCTCTCTAGCGAGATTCCTATTGGTCAGTCATGACCTACGTCTCCGTTCCCTCCCTCAAGGAACGAGGGTTACCATATGTTACCGAGACGTTCATCAATCCAGTGTGCTGTTACACCAATGTAACTGCGTTGTTGTGCTGTCCAACAGTCAGTAGTGGTAACTATATAGTTGACTTTTGCTATCTCAGCAATTATGTTTTTCTTTATCTTTGCGGCTGCTTCCTCAATTCTCAGCTTCACAGTTGGCCTGGACATAACTGTACAGCTAGGTCGCATTGTACAGATTGGATTTTTGAATGTAGAAAGTTCAACTACGGTAAAGGGCTGAAGGCTTTCACAGACAAAATCAACTACAGGCCTGTCAACTGTGGACTGGGTAACCTGCCTGCAGAACACAGAGAAGTCTTTACTCTTCATCTGTTTCACAGCTGAATCATACCTCTGTTCTTCTGAGTTCTTTCTTTTCAAGATGCATTCATTGTACTGCTTTAATTTCATTGGATGTTTTCTCTGTAAAAAGAATACGCTTCAGAATTGAGTAACTCAGAATTGAGTAACTCACAATTTTCACCACTGATCATTTTTGCGTGCAATAAAAAAAAAACTTGATTTAAACATAAATCAGATGTTTTAAAGTGATTACCTATACATGGACTAAAATTTTAAATCGCCATTTGAGAACATGTTACATTAAAATAATATCCACTTCAATAAGTCAACAGAAAGGAGGTTAATGCGTTTATATGCTAAACGAAATTGATGTAAGAGACAAAAATCTAGCAGTGATGATAGGTTAATGCCTGATGAGGTCAGGGGTCAGGGTAAACAGCCCGGTAAACAAAACTAAATTAAGTTTTTCGAGCAGATGGCATCGCAAGCTTGTGCAGTGCTAACAGAATACATACCATTTGTGCGTGTATTACAAAATGTATCATTCTGCAGTTTATTTTTATATTTATTTTATTTTTGTTTAGGCAAGTTCATGATTTCAGTCATCATACAGTAACCAGTAACAATTATAAAGCGTGCGTGCCTTTACTCTAGGCTGGTTGCTATCATGGTTGCTATGATCGCGTCATCAAAAACACCATGCATTGTCCGGTAAAATTTATTCGATCTGTGTCGATCACAGTGTTTTTTTTTTTTGCTATTGTTGGCAGAATAATTTTGGTTGTCAAAAATTCACACTCATGATAAACCCATACACGAACAAACTTGCGCATTATATGATGAATTTTATTATACAAAATTATACTTAACAACAGATATTCTAAACTTACCTCAATGTGTTTTTTCAAATTAGATGTAGAACTCTTGAATGCCGAGATTTCAACTGGCTTAGGCAAGCAAAGTTGGCACGACATAATAATACAATTGCCCTTCTTCACTTCACTTCAAACAGCTCTTTCAGCTATGGCCAAGGATGCTGAAGTGCTGAATTTGAGCTGTCGCATGCTGACGCATCCACCACCACTCTTCCTCCCTCCGGCTCTTCCTCCATGATTAAAATAAATTGCCGCCAGGTGTCTTGAAGTCTGTTTGATGCCAAGTTTTCCGCGCGCGATTTGATTTGACGGGAATCACGCATGGAGTAACATGACTTATTATAAAAATAAATATTAATATAAATGTAGCGACGGCAGGTTCAGGGAAAATAGCGCAGTAAAAGTACCGATACAGCACTTAAAATGTACTCAAGTAAAAGTAAAAGTACACTGTTTTTAAACTACTTAAAAAAAAGTACAATTCCTAAAAAAAACTACTCAATTACAGTAACGAGAGTATTTGTAATTCGTTACTTTACACCACTGGACACGCGCAACAGCGACCGTTGGTGACCGGATGGGGCGTGCCTGGTGACGCGACAAAGTTGAGATTTGAACTTTATGCAAATGAAGAGCGACTTTCGGGAGCGACAACCAATAGGAGTGGAGTGGCAAGAAAACTGATTCGCTGTCATTGGATGTCATTCATAAAGGCAACCAGTAGTGGGAACGCCCAGTAGCGACCTCATCGCCAGCCACTGGTGACATGCAGCGACAAAGTCGCTTGTAGTGTGAACGGGGCTTTAACCTATCTTTGTTAAGTGACCATGGGTTTTGGAAAGGCGCTATATAAATACAAATCATCATCATCATTATTATTAATAACCACCCAAACACAATACAAACTGCAGGATACCAGTGCTCTTTGAAAAACACTAATTATTTATTGCCAATATTAAAAGGTTGAGGCAATTTTACACAAAAAGAAACATATTGCACAAACTTTCCATTTTTGAAAATTCAGAAATTGAACAAATTGTTTAGTTACGTTACTTTCTCAGACAGGTGTGTCATATCCCTCACTCCGGTAACTGATGCTGGATCTGTCCCCATTGTTTTAAAAAGTAAGAATGGAAAGCACAATAAGGCATTAGCATGCCCTAGCGCCCTCTATTGGCCAGCCGTCCCTGCTTAAGTCCTACTTAATTGAGTCAAAATGCAACCTAAAGTTCAGCTAATTACATTTAATATGAATTTAAACTTGCATTTAAAATACATTTCCATTTTATTGCTATTAACATGGAATTAAGTGCCTGAAAATATTACATTCAGTTTGTACTTAAAGGGATAGTTCAACCAAAAATGAAAATTCTATCATTACTCACCCTCAAGTCGTTCCAAACCCGTAAGACTTTCGTTCATCTTCGGAACACAAATGAAGATCTTTTTAAAGAAATTTGAGAGCTTTCTGTACGCTACCTTTCTGTACAACTACCACTTTTATGCCTCAAAAAGTTCATAAGAGATCTTAAAACTAATCCAAATGAATTGGGTTTAGTACAAATTTTCTGAAGAGACACGATCGCTTTATATGATGAACATATTAAATTTAGGCTTTTATTCACATATAAACTCAACTCACATCAACTCACACATCAGTTATGGTAAACTTTAGGGGTGTAAATTGGACAGTTCATCACAATATAATACAATATCAATTCTCTCAGCCAGCGATGGCTGAGAGAATTGATATCGCTGGCTGAGAGAATTGATATTGTATTATATTGTGATACAATACAATACAATACGATACGATACAATATTTGCCAATACCTAATGCGATACGATTACGATTTAATTCAGGGCTATATTGATTGATTTATCGATTTTAGATATTATTTGCCAAGTTTACACAATCAGTTACGTTTATTAACTCACAAATGCAGCCAAAATATAGCCTATAACATGAATGTTTAATTAAACTTTTTGAAAATTGCACACCCTCTCCCAATTGGGACATTTACAAAAGAAGAGTTCATTTTCATAAATCATGTTTTTTTTATTGTGCATTACCTGTAATATCAATCAAACTGCAGCTGGGTTGTTTTTATTAAGTAATAATAACTCTAAAAAATACAGGTTACTTACAAAATTAAAGTTCGTTGAAAGTATGTTTTTTATATATTAAAAGTTTTTTTTTTCACATGAACTCACGATGCCTTTACAGTGGACAATACCGGCTTTTGTTATAAAATGTGTTTAGGGTTCAGTCAATCTTGTTATGCGTCTATTTCAGCTGATAAAAATTACGTGAGGATGTGGAGAGTCTCAAAATAAAGGTACCATATATCGATATTTTATGTGTGGCATCGATGCATCGTATTGTTAGACGTTTGATCGATGCATCGATCCATATCGATGTATTGTTACACCCCTAGTAAACGGGGTGAATAAAAGCCCAACATCTGTTCACCTTCAAAAACGATCAAATCTCTTGAGAAAATTTTGACTAAAATGCTCAATTTATATGGATTAGTTTTACGATCTCTTTATGAACTTTTTTAAGCAACAAAGTGGTAGTTACGTAGCTCTATACAGAAAACTCTCAGATTTCATCAAAACAATCTTCATTTGTGTTCCGAAGTTGAACAAAAGTCCTATGGGATTTGAACGACGTGTGGGTAATTAATGATAGCATTTTCTTTTTTGGCTGAAATATCCCTTTTATTCTTTTAAAGAATATTATTTCCTTAACACTTTACAATAAAGTTCCAATTAATAGTTTAAATTAATGCATTAACCAACGATCAGTAGTACCTTTGTTGCAGTATTTATTCATCTTTTTTAATGTTAATTAATAAAAGTACAACTGTTCATTGTTTGTTAGTGGTAGCTCCGGTCCTTTAAATTAGATTAATAAAAATTAATAAATGCATTAGAAGTATTTTTCATTGGTAATTCATGTGAACATATGTGATTAACTAATGTTAACAAATGGAAAGTGTTCCATTATTTCTGTAATAAGTTTTTTTTTTTTAAAGCATGCTAAAGTGTGCTTTTTCTCAAGGGTGATTGGTTTCCTGATGAGTTGATTCACTCTGTGGTTTGGTCATTGTGTTCTAGAAAAGGCATCTGACTCTGCAGGAAAACCTGAGCAGGAGGAAGAGGTCGATATCGACCTGGAAGCCCCGGAGACGGAGAAAGCAGCCCTCGCTATCCAGAACCAGTTCAGACGCTTTCAAAAGAAGAAGAAGTAGAGATACTTGAACTATTGAGAGAGAGAGAGAGAGAGAGAGAGAGTGAGAAGCATAACTTAATCGAGCATGAAACGTATCTAGTCTCCCCTCTGCTGCTCCTAAAGCCACATATCTACCCCCTGAACCCCTGCCCCAAAAATCTCCTCTTTAACGTCCCGCTTTATCTCCGTCCTATATGAGAAGCCATTTTGAGAAAAACAATCTCCTTCTTTCACACATAGAGTAAGTACAGCACAAGACAGTCGCATCAGAAAAGCACATTTTAAAAGTCAACAGCACATCTTCTCTTGTCTCTTCTTTCTGTTTCTCGCTGTGGTTTTGAGTGTAGCATGGTACAGAATCTCAGGTTTGGTTCCATTTCAGTCAATAGAAACTGTGACTAATGGTCACCACAGTAACAACTTACAATCACTAGCAGAGTTGAGTAGTCCACACAAGCACCTAGTGCCCGGTTTTTGTCAAAAAAACCTTAACCTAAAAGGTATGCAATTTCTTTACCAACCTGAATTATTGATGCACATGCAGTCAGCACTGAGAAGCAAGAAACAACAAGAGCCAAGAGGACCTGGGAGGAAACAGGATCCACTGCTTTGAAAAGTGGAAAAACGCTGCAGCCAGTAGAAGAGATGTCTGAATGCAATATAGTCGTTTGACAAGAAACCTTGTGACATCTGATCAGAATAGAACATAGAGTGAGTGCTGATGGCCACTCAAATCATTGATCAGTTTTAGCCAGTCAACGGACAGGATCAGAATACGTTATAGTGTTACAACTGTGGTAACGTGAGCTGAGGCGCATACACAGTATTGAGTGACTGCGCTTCCCAACACACAAACACAGATTTAAAGATGCTGGAGAGATCAGACAAGAGAAACACGTGTAAAATGTGAGGAAGAAACAAAAACGCACAAGATCGTTTTACATTAATAGTAACTCCAACTCCTCAATGCACAAATAAATCCGGACATTCACACTTTTCCTCACATTAACATTTGCATGTGGCACACTGACCTGCTCTGAAAAGCCAGGCCTATCTACACTTTAGTCTCTTGTCTCAAACTAATTAATGCTCTATTAATTATTATTGGAATGTAACCTCTTTTCTCTATTTAAAGGAGAAAATATCTTTGCTAAGACTCAGCTTTGTATGAAAGTTACCTTCATGACCCAGTGGGCCAATTTACATAGTGAAATTTCCAAGGTGCGGTTACAGTCAAGACTGCTGCACCCTTTAAGGTAAAATGCAAAAGGGTTAAAAAACAAACAAACAAATTTCAACCACATCGCCTTGGTTTTTCCTTTTGTTTCTGCCTCTCATTAACTCTTTTTACCCGCAAGGCTGCTTTCATTTATCGTTCTTTATGGCCCATTTTAAGCATGGCCTCATTTTGCTTCCCCTGAAGGCTTTTCAATCCTCAATCCCTCCTGTGTGGTATGTCAACTATACTGGGATTTCGAAGCCTGTTTTAGAGTTTGATGGAATATATGACTAAGCAGCTGTTGTCCATAATACTGATGTCATAGATACTGTATAACAACTAGAACATAATATAATTCAGCATAGATACAAAATGAGCAGGGAACTGTATATTGAAGGATGCAGCTGTATGTCTTAAGTGCTCTGCTTTCCATTCAATTCAACTGCCTTGATTCTATCCCGCACTCGAGTGATTGACATCGGTCTTGTTCCAATTCTTCAGCTGCCTGCTTTCTCCTTCGCGCCCTTCATCACAAGCTAATCCAGTTAAGGGCTCAGAAATGAGCCATAATAGAATTTGGCTCACAGAGAAAAGAACCTCAACATTCATTGAGTGTGTAGTACTACAGCCACATTTCGCATGTGTCTAAACCTTTCCAGCCAGCTGAGGGCTAGAGAAGGGCTTGCAGGAGAAACGTCGTCATGAAAAATGCTGGAACTTTTAGCAATAACGGTGATGCTACAAGAGACGAGAGCATTTCCAAATGCCGCAGACACAGACAGACCTCCGCATTCAATGCAGGGAATCCAACGAAGTTAAGAATTACCATTGAATGCATCCCTAATCCAGTCGTGCTCATCTGCTAACCTCTTTAAACAAACCAGGTTGCATCATTCTCTGTCTTTTATTGCTCGTGTTCTTTCTTACTGGGCTGTAAGATTGGTTGAACAAGATAGATGTCAGTCATGCTGTAATCTGTCCTCGTTAGTCCTGTTTGAATTTGACTGAGAATCCATAATTTTGTTATTTTATATCTTGGTTTACATTGAGGTGACGCAATAATGTGGATTGGGACGCATGGGATAGTACTGGGGTTTACAGTATATTGCTGCTTTTTCTGTGTCCTAGAGAGAAATGTGGAAATGCTTGTGACAAATCATCTTTTTGAGGTGAAGAACCCTGTATTTTCTGTTTTCAGCCACTGTACTCTATGTGTGGAGAAGTGAGAGATATGGCACTTAAGCAGCCCTCTGTGTTCTTTTAACTGCACAATTAAAACTTGTTGCAACTTGCTTAAGAAAACATCTACCATGGTTGTTTTGTGTTCTTTTTGCGGTATTATTTGTCTGTTTTAATTCCGCTGTACTGATAGTTTGTTTTTTATTCCAATTTTTATACCTAATTGGAATGTCACACAATCAAACTACACTTACACAATTTTCACTGACCTGTTGACTACATTAAAGGAATAGTTCACTTAAAAATGTAAATTGTCATCATTTACTCACCCTCAAGTTGTTTCAAATCTGTATGAATTTATTTCTTCTGTTGAACAAAAAGGAAGGTATTTTGAAGAATGTCGGTAACCAGACAGTTGATGTACCCCATTGACTTAATACTGTATCTTATTTTGTGTTCAATAGAAGAAATTTATACAGGTTTGAAACAACTTGAGGGTGAGTAAATGATGACAGAATTTTAAATTTTAAGTGAACTATTCCTTTAAGTCTCCCCTGTTAAATAGGGTACAGTCCAAGTTTGTCACACTTAAGTAGTCACATCATTGGATCATGCACTATGTAAAAAATAAGGTACGAGAGGCTGTGCAGTATCGTGAATAAGTAACGGCTGAAGGGCGTTGTTAGGCACGACGCGAAGCAAGGTACACTTGCCTCGAGTACCTTATTGACTTTAAAAATCGGTTACCACACAATATTAAAGATAAAAAATGTATTCGTGGAAATTTCATGAAGTTAAATCAATAAAAGCATTCCTTCCACTAGAAAAAAAATTGTCCCTGACCGTGAACAACAACGTTCCAATATGTGATATGCATGAAAGCTCAAATAAAAACAACAAACCGTTCTCAAACTTTGTCTCATTCTTTTTATTTTTTACAATTCAATATTTGTGAAATTTCCTCACAAATATAGGCATAGCTTATCTCTCAGCATGAGAAAACGTTTATTTTTTTTGTTTATTCCGTTATTTTCTCTCTGCACTAAACTAAATATTTACATAGCCTATAAATAAAAACACAAGGCACACATTTTGATAGATAACAGTTAGGTCTTTAAGCTATTTTATTAATGTTATTAATTTAGTTGCTAAAATGCTGACTAACAAGAGATACTTTTTTATTGTTGTTTATTTAAATTTATTTGAACATCTCCGTTTATAGTGCACGCATTAAATATTTGTGTAATTTCAATCTGCTCCACTGTGGTGATATTTAACGGGGTTCTCTTTAGTTGGGGCTCAGCACTGTCAGCGTTTTTTTCTGTTGCAGCAAGAATGTCGCTCCAGTGCTTTCTTTGTTTTAAGTTTGGCCTCCAGTAGCTCTGTAGTGAACTTTCACACTTACGTCCACTCACAGACATAAGTTCCCTGGATTCGAGACCAGCATCGGACAATCTCTGCACCATGATGCTGCGAAGGCAGTGATTTGTGTAAACTTTGGAGGTGCCTGCTGCTTTACAAATTCTCTGCAACATTGTTGGGAGGTAGTTCACACCCATAGGCTCTCGTGTACCTCCAACAGTCAAAAACGGGAAAAAACTTTAACACAACAAGATTTAACACAAATTATAAATAGCCAATATGATTTATGTGCCGCTAGGTGATCTACGTACCAAACACATTTAGAGAGGTTTTGCTTTCTGGGGTGAAGGTAAAAAGCAGGGGAGTTAGATGGCAGAAGAGAAACGTACTTCTCTAGAGAGGCAACGGGACAAAGCGGGTTGCCAATTTGTTGGAACATGAAGCCACGCCTGCTCTCCTTATTTCTATCATGTGGATCCTTATGGTTTTTTGTGTCTTCATTGAAGCTCATTGTGACATACTTTAGACCATTTTCGTTTGTTAAAATGCAGAATGAGTCTGGAATGAGTTCTTGGTTCCCCTCTTTTCCTCTACGTCCGAAGTGTAACTGCACGTCAAACCAGACTTTGTTTACGAGTCCTTCAGGTGTGTTAAGATTAAGCGCATCGGGCAGTTTTATGGTGCTGAAATCTTTAGTAAAAATCGGTGTGTGATGCTCCGTTTTCTCACGACCCTCTCTTCTCATTGTCTTTTCGACTCCAACGAAAACATTATTGGATGAGGTGAATTCGCTGTCTCTCATCAGACACCAGGACAAACTGTAGTGTTATAAATATATTAAATGTTTTAATTGAGTCATAGTATATAAACTAAGACAGTTTCATATACTGAATTTAACATTTAAGGTTATGATGGTGATGATATTTGCTCTCTATCCAGGCTGCTATTCCTGTTTCTCTCTATTGTAAGCAGATTACTGAAACTTTGGTAGTCTCACTGTTTGAATAGTTATGCTGATTGGATTGGAATTGGTAACACTCCATGTATAGGGCCCGTTCCTAAACCGGTATACATAATTTACATGCTTTGTTCATCACAATGTTAAGCCCCTAAAATGTTTATAAATTGCAAGGAAACATTTCCCTTAGTTAGACTTGGATAAGATTTTGGACGAAGCAGACTACAGCAAATAAAGCATCCTGCTTAAAAGATACCCTCTAGTCTCCTGGTCTTCGCTTCTGAGTTTTTCTACACTTAAGAAGGAAAAGGTTTACAACAGATGGTGCCCTGTGACCCGGATAGAATTAACTTCACCAGAATCTAGAACTGAATCTCAACAAAGATCTCAACAAAGCTGACTGAGTTCCAGAAACTGAATCTCAACAAAGCTGACTGAGTTCCAGAACACAGCTCAACAAAGATCTCAAAGAATGAACTTTTCTGACTGAGTTTCCAGACGGAATCTTTCCGTACAACAAACGATTTGGTGAGTTTCACTCTATTCAAAGAACCGCTGAAGACCAGTACAAATTTGTTATTCCTCTGCGCCATCAGAGAAGGGTTAACAAACAGCTGTAGAGTTTGGTTAACTAAGTTTATCGTCTATAATTTTCTGTTAGAGATGAAAGTTTCCTCTGTCCAGGCAGGGAAGATTAGCATTACATGTTAATATTGATTATCCTCTGTTCGGCAAGGAAGAAATATATCCTCTGATTCAGGCAGGGAAGATTAGCATTACTTGCTAATATTACTATCCTCTGTTTTCAGCAGACAATAATTGTTTTATCCTCTGTTTTCAGCAGAGACGAATTGTTTATCTTCTGTTCTTGTAAGCAGGAAAGATTAGCGTAAAGTGTTAGTAATTTGAAGGAAGGTTAACGATAGTTGATCAGTTTTGAGTGTACCCTCTGTTTGATCAGATAAGTTTTATTGTTTGTTTGTGTGGTAACAAAGAAATCCACAAAATGTTAAGGTGGTAATTTGTAAGGTTAACAAGAGTTAATCGGAGTTAACAAGTGGACCCTATGTTGATCAGAGAAGTTTTAGTGTTTGTTTGTTTGGTAACAAAGAAATCCACAAAATGTTTAGGAAAGGTGCTAGACTAATCCCAGCTACTGAGAGAGGTGGGCTAGCTACCCATTTATGGACAGACAGTGAGTTCAAGTCATTGTTAGGGGAGCAGATGGACTCCATAGTGACTGAGTCAGTCAGATTGGATTTGAGAAAGAAACTTGGTATTCACCCAGAAAAAGTATGGTCTATTGAAGAATGCAAGAAGGTGCTAGGTGCATGTATCAGGAAGAGAAACATAAAAGGCATTTTCTGCTGCCACCAAGAATTTAGCTTATCCATTGCACAAGAACAAGCTAGGTGTATTGCTAAGTTAAAAGAACAGAACAAACAATTGTTCACTCGAGTTTCCTGTCTCACGAAAAAGGTGGGCCATAACATGGCCTCAACCAAATGTGACTCAGAAGACCAACAGTCAGATGAGATTTATCCTGATTAAAAAGCTTTCTTTGAAACAGATGTAGCTCTCCAATCAGTAAGTGATAAGCCTGTAGATTCAGTAAAGGTATGTGTCGCAAGGAAAAGATCTCAGGGGATTGAGGGAATTGAGAGGGTTCCTAACTCTTCTGTTGTCCAAAACCAAACTGTTGCCAAAGCGCTAAGACCTAAGGATATAGAAAGACTATCCCAAAGCTTACCCTCAGTACCCCCAGATTTTTCTGAATTTAGAAGGGCATTGATCAGTTAAATGCGTCTCTACAACATGTTGTTGGCAGAAGTCCCACAGCTGATGTCACAAATTCTAACTGAATCTGAATTCAACAGTTTTGAGTCTGCTGTTACTTCTGAACTACAACATGCCAGAAAAGATGAATTGAGAGAGGGAGTTCTGAAAGTGTTGAAGAACATTGTTGGACCAAACATGGACTGGTCAAAGATCACTAGCTGTGTACAGAAGAAAGATGAAACTGTTAGTGAGTACAATGAAAGATTTTGTCAGTCAGCTGCAGCATACAGTGGTATAGCTGACACTTCAGAGAAGGTGCTAGATGATAATGGTCCCCTAGTTCGCACATGGTTTGATGGTCTTTTGTCAGAACGTTGAAAAGCATTGCCTTTCTTAGACTTCACATGGTCCACTAGAACCATACAAAACAATTTGGAGATGTTAGTTGCATGGGAAAGAGACTCTGATGTCAAGGCAAGAGTAAAAATTGCAGCAGCATCCTTTAATCGTCCTTTAATCAACAGAAACGCAAATGTCCTAAGAGAGAGGGCAGTAGTTGTTATTATTGTGGTAAACATGGACATTGGGGAAAAGAGTGTAGGAAAAACAAAAAGAACTTTAGACAAGTTAACAATGTTACTCAGCTCCTACTCAGTCTGCTTGCTACTCTGAAGCAGCCCGTCCCCTCGTCATTAAACTCGTTGGGCAGCTTGTTGATATGTTAACCATTTGGGCTGTGAGTGCTTAATTTCCCCAGTAACTTGCAACAAAGATGAAAGACTTATTTTTGTTTAATAGAACAAAAGGAAAGTGACTGTCTCACCCTTCCTTTGGGGGACACTAGTTAAGTAAACTCACAGCCTTAAATGTTATGCTACAGCACAGGCCCTTCATCAGTAATGGTGTTAGGTCAGACTGTAAATGTAAAATGCCCTCATGCAGTGTCCCCACTAATGAAACAAGCAAAAGAAACTTCTGTCACTTCCTCCCGATGGGGAAATTGGTTAGCAACTCTCACAGCCCCGAAAATTGTTTTAGAGCGTGCACCTGTCACAAACCCATCCTCATGTATGATGTCTGCAATGACTGAATTTGTGTTAGAGGCTGAAGGAGAAATGACTCATGGTTGTGTTACGCTTACATACACACCTTTGAGGGAAGTAAAGGAAACTCCCATAGAGCATTCAGAATTTGAGTTGTTTGTTGACGGTTCAGCTCAAGTAATTGAAAGTAATTCCTATGTGGCATGGACCACATTAAGTGATGTTGATTACAGCAGCCGCAGTATTGTGTCAGGGAAGGAAAAACCTGGACTAACGTGTCACACTGTAAAGTTGTTCCCCTACCTACAGGGATAGGTTAGGACACGGAACCAGTGAGGAGCCCCGGGAAGAATGCAACAGGCGTCGGGGGTGTAGCGACTGACTGAATCCTTTTTTCCTTTCACTACTGAACAAATATGAACACATATATGTTTAATTCACAAAACCTTGAATCATGTGAAATGGTGCCCCAATGTCTGCCAGCAGGTCATTGATTAACTCCATTTATGACGCATTGCGCAATCAAGAAACAGGTCCCCGTTGTTCTCGAAACCCTCACGTGGTGCACACCACGGATGGACAGTATACCCTAAGGATACCGACACACACACACCACACATACCCGCACACAAAAATCCTTTGTGTGCAACTTAGGATAGGAATGTCCTTAATGTATATAACACAGAATTGTATTTAACCTTCCTGTATGCATGCATATCTAATTAGTTTTGTCTTATTCTATAGATGTAATTGGAGACTGGTCTGTAACTTCAAATCTTAAGTGTATTTCTAAAGAAAGATTACCTAACAGGATCATCTTCTGTAACTCTCCCTCTTGCTAGGTCATAAAACTTTATGACCCCCAAAATGAATTCCAAGGGAATCACAGCTCCCACTTGAATTCTGATAAAGAAAGAGGAATAGACTCTGCAATCTTATATTTTCTATAAGTATAACCACTTAAGAAATGTATCAACATGAATTTGATCTTTCCTAGGTCATGGTAGCCGATTATGGCTTTATAGTCATGTGAGTGAACATTAAATGTGTGTAATTCTGCATATGAATGTAACTTTATGTTTCTTCTACTCTTTCCGGCCATTCTTGGTACCTGTTTGACCGTCTTGTTTTGACTAAACAAGTCATACATAGGATATTACAGTAAAATGTATTGTTCTGTGTGTACAATCTTTCTGGCTAGAAATGACAAAATGTTATACCATCATAAATTATCCTGACAAGACAAAGAAGAACTTTTCCCGCTCGAGATGCTCTAAGATGATTGGTTCACATACGCGAAGCAGGCGTGAACCCCTCCTCTCCATAAGAGACTGACACAGAAGTTTCTCAGAGAGCACTTTCCCTGTGAGAGGTTTCCGGTCCCATGGCTCCTTAGGGAGCTTTACACCGCGTTTCTTTTCTTTTTCTTTCTTTACTAAGTTTTATTTTCATTTTCGCCTCTCCCTCCCGAGGGAGATGAACTCTGAACTATTTCCTTGGTAACTTCACGTTCGGTGAACCTTTAAAACTTCCCACGAGTCTGCTCACCCCGGAAGACACGAGAGAACAAGCCTATAGCGCCGAAGGACAAACACGCATACGACTCTAGCAACACAAAGAGAGAACCATACGCAAGTATAGGTTATTGATTTGATTTGATTGATGTGATTTCTTGTTGCCTCTCTAAGGGTTACGTTGTCTGTGATTTTTGCCATGCTGCGATCACCTGACCGTTAGTTTCACTTTCTCATCCTCTTACTCTCTCTCTCCCTCTCTCTCTCTCCCTCTCACTCTCTCTCTCTCTCACTCAATCTCTCTCTCTCTCACTCCCGTTGTTATTCGTTTGTCTCGTTAGTTTTACTGTTTATTGTACATACATGTATCCCGGGTTTAAATGTAGAATTCTGTATCCGCAGTTTCATTTTATTAAAACCATTATATTCTTGATTGCTAATTGTCTAAAATGCTCATTTTTACAAAGTCAATGAAATGTTTGATCTAGCTACAAAGCTTTACAATTTGTTACTATTTCAGTAACCTAAATTTTATAATAACAAGAAGGTGATTTTTCATGGCCAGAAAATAGCTTTTTTGGAATTATAAGAAAGAGATAATTTTTGTTGGAAATTGATAAGTTAATCTTACGGCCGTTTGCTGGACAAACAGATTGTTCGATAACTAAATTAATTCCATTTAAGCTTATCTCATATAATCGATCTGTAATAAGACTATTGATATATTAATGACGAACCATAACACATTATGATGATCATTCATATATACAATCGATCTATTTTCAGCTTCGATAATTTAACTGTAATGTGCAATATATTAATCATTAATGATTAATTATTAAATTCCCTATATATAATTTGAGCTAATTTAATGTAAGACTCATTGTCACTACAGGGGTTAACCCTGGGGTGAAGACTTCCCTCATAGGCCTTCCCTATCCTAGTCCATCCTTACCTCACTGTTCCTTAGGTGTCAAAGGAATTAAGAAATAGGGAAAGATGGAACAACAATAGCAGACTCAGAAAAAGTTCACAACCATAGTGTTTGAACAAATACTGCTCTACTGTCTAGCAGACTCGGAAAAGTTTACAACCCTAGTGTGTGAACAAATACTGCTCTCCTGTCTTTTGTTTTCTTTCTTACTCTGTGCAGATACCACTGATGAATGTCCTAGGACCCATACACACAGACCTCGTCATCTGCGTATGAAGCCACAAGAAAACCTCAAGAAAACGACTAGACCCACTGCCGAACCAACTATCATGAAAGAAAAAAAAAAATACACAACGCAGAGACTCACATACGAAACCTTCAGTCATCCATCAACATGATCTAGATTTTTCGTACCAGTAACATCACAGACACTCTCGCTTTGCACAAGATAATGATCTTACAGAACAGAGTGGCCTTGGATTACATTCTAGCAACGCAAGGAGGAGTCTGCACCATCATCGGACCTGAGAGCTGCACAGGGTTAATGGATCCAACAGAGAACTTGAACAAAATCCAACAAGACATTCTTGATCTTTCAGCAAAAGTACACCAGATGACTGAAGATAATTCTTCATGGTTCGGAAACTTGATTGGTAAACCCTGGCTGTGGATAAAGGAAATAGCAATTATGTTGTTGTTTGTTCTACTGTCGTATTATCTATGAGTCCACAGTATGTATCATTCAACAAATGAATCACGCCACTCACGAGAAAATCACAGTTCCTACCAGAAAAGACTATTACCCGTAAGAACTTCACGGACCCTAATTGCATGTTTGCTTCTGTCCGTATGCAATTACAGAAAAGCAAACACAGAACATGCGTTATGTGCCTGTAAAGATCACAAGTTAAAAGAACGAATTTTTAAGTGTTTAAATCTGTATATAATGTGAGAGTATTTCGAACTCTCAAAGGGGGAAATGTAGTGTTATAAATTTCTTAAATGTTTTAATTGAGTCCAATACAATAGTATATAAACTAAGACAGTTTCATATACTGAATTTAAGATTTAAAGTTATGATGGTGATGATATTTGCTGTGAAACAGTTTTCCTGCAAGAGAGTCCGGCAAATCCTGTTTTTCTGTATCTGGCAGATTGGCTCTCTATCCAGGCTGCTATTCCTGTTTCTTTCTATTGTAAGCAGATTACTGAAACTTTAGTAGTCTCACAGTTTGAATAGTTATGCTGATTGGAATTGGTAACACTCCATGTATAGGGCCGGTTCCTAAACCGGTATACATCATTTACATGCTTTGTTCATCACAATGTTAAGCCCTGCCCCTAAAATGCTTATAAATTGTTTCCCTTAGTTAGACTTGGGTAAGATTTTGGACGAAGCAGACTACAGCAATTAAAGAATCCTGCTTAAAAGATACCCCCAAGTCTCCTGGTCTTCGCTTCTGAAGTTTTTCTACACTTAAGAAGGAAAAGGTTTCCAACAAAACTCAAAGGTGGAACATTCAGGAATCTGTTCAGACCCGCACGTAACGCTATATAGCTACTGATCCCATATTTTTTCTAAGTTGTTAAGGGTGTTGCTCAGGGCGCAGTGATAAATAGAACCGTTGGGTGAAGCTTTCATAGCCGTGTTTTATCGTGAATAAAGCACAGCTATTGACCAATCAGAATCAAGGATTGGAACTAACCGTTTTATAAAATAAATTTAACATAGATTCATATTTAATTAAAGTCACAAAAGTTATTCAGACAAGAGCAGTGAGTGTTTTTAAAGTCCCCATAAATACAATTGTTTGGCTTTTAGTATGCATTTGTTAGTCTTACTGTTATCTATAAGGTAAGTAGTGTGTTTCAAAACAATGGCAAAATTCCCATTTAGAATATATAACTATTCAAAACTTACAGTCTCTCACTTCCGCCAATTTGGATCAATGATTTTGAGGACATGACTTTGCACTTCAGCTTCTCATAAGCTCTCTAAAACCTAAAGTGTCCAGCCCCTACATCCAAATTATAACTAGATGCTGAATCTGCGGCTAAAATCAGTTACTTGTTCACATTATCATTTACTATTTTCTACATTGTGAATGGGACATAGTTTACTACAGTATATAGGGGATAGGGAACGATTCAGACTGTAAATACGCTTTCCAGTGGGGCGAATGAAGTCTGGTTTCCTTTCAAATGGGAACTTGCACTGCGTCCTAAGATGCTAATATGGGAACTCCTTAGCGTGGTTGGTGTCTGAAGCTGTTTAATCGCGACAATTGATTTGGTGACAGCCTATGACGTCACTGCTAGTCAAGTCAAGTCATCCTCATTTATATAGCGCTTTTAACAATGTAGATTGTTTCAAAACAGCTTTACAGAGATAAAACATATAATTTAAGGTAACAGAGATTGGTTTGGTTTTATAGTGGTTCTTGAATAATGTTTTTTCCAGCTAAAGTTAGTTTTGATTGATTCACTTCCATCTAAATGATCATTTGTTATTTTTTTTTTATTTTTTTTATTGTTTTCAATGGTTTTTAGTAGAACACAAAAGAACAGAACAGAACAAACAGGTCACAGGAGGTATAACATACAATTATGTTGTTCAAAAATGTTAATGTCAAATCAGGGGGTTACTTTCCCAATAGTCTCAGAGGAGTGAGAAAGAACTTTTCCTTTTCTATTTTTCTCCTCTCTTCCTTCCTTTATAATAATATCAGGAGAATAATTGTAATTGTCCTAAAAGTCAATAAAAGGTTCAAGGTCCCATCATACAACATACAATTCCAGAATGTTTTCATTGGATAAGTATTTTACATACTGAAAAAAAAAAGAGAAAAAAATGAAAAAAGGGAGAGGTTCTCAATATAGTATTAAACGTGAAAATGAGAAAAGAATAAATAAAATAAAAATAGTAATAATTTGCATTACACTCACAGTGTCTCCTTATGTTCACTCCCTTCTTCTATACATTAGCCATTTTGACCAGTACATGTAAAATTTATCCATGTTTAATCGTAAAGAGAAGGTCAGCTTTTCCATATCATATAAGTAATTTACAATCACTATCCACTCATCTTTTGTTGGTGGACTCTCATGCAGCCATTTCTTAGTTATTGTTTTTTTACTCGCAACTAGTAATACATTAAGTAGGTATTTGTCTTGGGAATTAAGATTAGTTGGTATATTTCCTAAATATATAGTACTGAAACTGTACTCCATCTCGAATCCCAGTATCAATTTGATTTCAGTGATTATCTCTACCCAAAAAGGCTGAATCGTTGGACATTTCCAGAATATGTGAAAGTAATCTGCCATAGAGGTATTACATTGTCTCCAACAGAATGCAGAATCTGGCTTACCATTCTGTAAATATTTTCTTTTGGGAGTAATAAAGAATCTTATGATATTTTTCCATGAGAATTCTCTCCATTGACCTGAACTAGTGGTAGTATACTGTGTTTTGCAAATGTTTAACCACTCTTCCTCAGATAAAATGATGTTCGCTTCCTTCTCCCATTTATCTTTCACATATACTGTAGAGTGATTTTTAGAAGATTGTATACTTGAATATATTCTTGATATCAGTTTCTTGTGAGTTCCACTCTTATATGCATCAATAAAAATATTGATCATATTCATTTCAATTTTATCGTTATTTTTATTATAATGGTTCCTAAGCTGTAAATATCTAAAGAAATCTTGTTTTTCTAAAATATAGGTGTCAGTAAGATGTTGGAAACTCTTTAAACCTGTGTTGTCTGAGATTGTACAATATGATGTAATGCCTTTCAACGTCCATTGTTTAAACCTTGAATCTAACTGTGCAGGTTTAAAATCATTGTCAAAGGCCACCCATCTTAACAACCGTGCTTGTTTCTCGAGCTTAAAATTTTTACATTCCTTGAACCAAATATTGAGAGGAACCATCGTCCAATGACTCAGATCATTAGAGTATTTAATCCTAGTGGTTTTATCCCCCAATAAGGAGGGGAGGGGAATGCCCAGCTGGCTAAATTCTAATTCTTTCCATCTTGCTTCATACTCATTATTACACCAACAAACTAGATATTTCAGCTGTGCCGCTTTGTAGTAATCTTCCAAACAGGGAAGAGACAGTCCTAATCTCTCCTTTGATAATTGTAGTGTTTTAAGTCTGACCCTAGGTTTCTGATTTTTCCATATGAATCTAGAGATCATTCGGTTCCAGTCATTAAACTGTTTTTTCGGAATCTCTACAGGCAGCGATTGGAATAGAAACAGTAATCGTGGTAAAACGTTCATTCTTATACTTTCAATTCGATTATATAAACCAAGGGGTAAGGGCATCCATCTGTCCAAATCTGCTTTTAGTTCTTTAGTTATGGGTTCATAATTTATAGTGTAAATTTTTGTCATATTCTTTGGTATGATAACTCCTAAGTATTTAATATTAGTTTTCCACTTAAAATTATATTTATTACATATGTTCTCCTGTGGTGAATAATTAAAAGAGAGGGTTTGAGTTTTGTCTAAATTTAATCTATATCCTGAGTACCAACCAAACTGCTCAAGGCATGACATGAGTTTAGGTAAACTGGAGTCGGGGTCAGAGATTGTCATAAGAATATCATCTGCATATAGACATATTTTGTGTTCATTTCCTTTAAATTGGAATCCTGGTATTTCTACATCTTCTCTAATTGCTTGAGCAAGTGGCTCTATGAATAGTGCAAAAAGTGTGGGACTTAAAGGGCATCCCTGGCGACATCCCCTTTCCAATGTAATTGAACTAGAAATACTACCATTTATTTTAACCTGTGCCGTCGGTAAATGATATAGTGGTTTAAGACATCCTATAACCTTTTCACTGAAGCCAAAGCGCTGTAGTACCAGGTACAAAAACTCCCATCGCACGGAATCAAAAGCCTTTTCGGCATCGAGGCTAATTACCAGAAATTTAGAGTTACTTTTGCTTATGCTATCAATCAGAAATAATGCCCGTCTCACATTATCTTGTGTCTGCCTGTTTTTCACAAATCCTGTTTGGTCGGTATCAATCAACTCAGGAATTATATTTTCTAGTCTTTTTGCAATTATCGAAGCATATAGTCTATAATCTATATTCAAAACCGAAATAGGTCTATATGACCCACATTCCGTCTTATCTTTTCCAACTTTTGGTATTACTGATATGATAGCTTGCTTCCAGGATATCGGCGTCTCTCCCCCCTTAAGAACATGGTTAAAACATTTTAACATCATAGGTTTTAATAATTCCTTACATTTTTTGTACCACTCCGCTGGATACCCATCCCCCCCTGGTACTTTATTTGTCTTTAAAGTTGATATGGCCTTATCAATTTCAGCTTCTGTAATTTCTTGTGTTACTAGTTTGTTTTGTGTAAGTCCTACTGATGGTAAGTCTAGAGATTCCAAAAAATGTTCAATAATGGAAGGGTCCGCTGCTTCTGGTTGAGAATATAATTTTTTATAGTAGGTTTCAAACGACCTTAATATATCTTCGGTTTTATAGCACGTTACATTGGTTTCTGGATTTCTAATTTTGAAAACTGACCTTTCAGTTTGTTGTTTACGAAGTTTCCATGCTAACAGTTTTTTAGCTCTGGGTCCATTTTCATAGTACTTCTGTTTGACATATTTAAGTTTGATCTCTACTTGTTTATCAAGTATCTTGTTTCTTTGTTGTTTTCTTACTTTTATTTCTTCTAAAATTTGAGGTTTATTTAATTCAATATGTTTTTGTTCCAGTGTTTTTATTGAGTTTGATAAATCAGACAATATTTTCTGTTTTTCTTTTTTTTTCTTGAGGACCACTTTAACAGCTTTCCTCTTAACACTGCCTTAGCAGCGTCCCATAGAACACTTGATGACATTTCCTCATTATTATTAAATTCTATGTACTCTTTAATTTCTTTTTTAATATACTCTATACATTGGGGATCATTTAAGAGGCTAGTGTTCAATCTCCAGACGGTGTTTTTGGATTGAACATCCAAATGGAGTCTCAAATAAACTCCTGCATGATCTGAAACATCTCTAATTCCTATATCACAACCTATAATTCTATGCCTGTCCGATTGGAGCATGAAAAAATAATCAACCCTTGAATAGACTACATGAGGGTGGGAGAAAAATGTAAACTGCCTCCCACTTGGGTGGAGTTCCCTCCATATGTCAATCATGCCAGCTTCCTTAAGCATTTTTTTAACATAAAGAGATTCAGAATTTATCTTTTTTGCTGGATTTGAAGAGTCTAAGGTAGGATGCAGCTGTACATTCCAGTCCCCTCCACATATAAGTGTGCCTGATACTTCTGAAGCTATTAGCTCGAATATTTTCATAATTAGTAATTTATCTTTTCCTGGTGGTCTGTAAACATTAAGTAATGTTACTTCCTTTGAATCAAGGATCCCTTTCACCAAAATATAACGTCCTTCTTTATCAGCTATTTGGCTGGAGACCTGGAAAGTCACCTTATTCGATATCAGTATTGCAACACCTCTTGCATGTCCTTTAGTGTACGATGAATAAAAAGTGTTTCTAAATCCTAACTTTTTCAGTTTTTCATGTTCAGTTTGTACTAGATGAGTCTCCTGCCAAAAAATAATATTTTGGTTCTCTCTTTTCATCTTAGCTATAAGTTTACTTCGTTTAATAGGATTTTGCAACCCATTAACGTTAAGTGTAATAATTCTATATTCTTGTTGTGACATTTAACTTCTGATGTACTATCCTATTAAAAATCCCAAGTGACCTTAACATTGTAACACAAATAACACAGAACAAAAAAGTGAAAAAATAAAAGAGTGTACAATCAAAGGAAACACCAACTTCCATAATCAAAGTTACTTTTAAAGAAACTTCTATTTGGAAAGGAAAAACTTCGATTAACGAAGGGCCTTCCCCGTGCAAACTGATATTATAAATCAGAGCATGTCTTTTCCTCAGCTCCCAGACATTTACGTTGTATTCATTTTTACAGGTCTTTCAAGCTATAGCGTAAACTCAACTAATAAAAAAAAAAAAACGCCAAAAGCAAGGCTCTGAGCATGAACATGCACAGATATACCAGAATTCTTGTATGCAAAATTAACATTACCCTTGTTATATTAAACTGCTGTTTTAGCTGATTTCGAACGTCACGGTTTTACTGATAATTTACCCTGAGTGAGAGTCAAACAGTTTTTCCTGTGTCCCGGCGGAAATCCTGGAGTCTTTTCCGTGCCCTCTCTTGATGGTCATCTCGGTTGTGTCGTGGTTTCGCCCCCGCTATTTCCCAAGAAATTTTACTCAGCCTCTCCATTGAAGTTGGTGCGGCAGTGTCTTCATCTCTGATGTTGGCCGTGGTCAATCCTTTCTTTTTTAGGTCCTCCATCGCCTCCGTTGCGCTGTTATAAACAATGGGACCATCTGAAAACGGAGACCCTTCTCTTTGAGTAATTTCCTGATAGGAGTGTATGCTTTCCTCTTCTTTTGAGTTTCAGCCGGGTAATCCTGGTCGAAGTACACTCGTTTCCCTTTCAGGTAAACTTCCCTTTTTTTCCATGCCGACCGAAGGACCATCTCTTTAATCCTATATTCAAGAAAATACAAAACAACCGATCGGGGATTCGCATTTGGCGGTGGTTTAGGGCCGAGCGCTCTGTGACAACGCTGTATTCCAAGTTCAGTATCGGGGAGGGACAATTCTGTCTTGATGAAATTTTCAACAACCTCCTGTATGTTGTCATCTCCGGCCTCTTCCGGTATCCCGTACAAGCGTATATTGTTTCGTCGTGATCTTGCTTCAAGATCTGTCAGTTTTATTTGCATTTTTTGTTGAATGTCGAGGGTTTGGCTTAGCACCTCTCTAGCCTCCGCGTTCCACTCTTCCAAATCCGCCACCCTGTGCTCGGCCTCCTCCACTCTATTCACCGTGTCTTTCAAATCTTTGGCAATTTCGTTCAGTTTAAGGTTGATGTTGGTACTCAGGCTTGCCAAGTCTGCTTTCCAGTCTTTAGAGAGAGTCTCTTGAAAGTTGTTTAGTTCGGTGTTCACGTCAGATCGGAGTGCCTTAATTTCAGAATATATAGCGCTGATGCAAGCTTGCATTGTATCCGCGGCCTCTTTCTCGCCAGCGTTGTCATCGTCATCATTCTCCTTTGTTTGTCTCTCGTTTTTCTCAGGTCTTTGAGTTGATTTGCTTCTAGCTTTTCGTTGTTTCTCTCCCTCCATATTTGTTAATCAATTACAAGGCATAAATTAAATTCAGCAGGGGAGTATAACCAACTTGTCTGGGAGCTCGCGTTCTACACTGCCACTCGCCTCGACGCCATACCCGGAAGTCCGATCATTTGTTATTAAATTAGGAGCCGCTAAGACGACCCCGTTCTCTCTAAACAGACTTTAAACGCGAACCTGTGATAGACGCTGATGGCGTTTACATTCGCATTAAGAATTGATTCTACAGTTATGTGCGTTTGAATATAGGAGCGCAGGTTTGTAATTCCTTACAAACCATGCCTAAAAAAACTACTTGTCTTGTCTATAAATTTTGATGCAGAATTTTATTTTATCACTTCGGGTAGGTACGCGAACCGAAAAATTCCACAACGCTTTATCTGTAGAGTGGTATAGGGATCCTCCATAGGGAGGGGCTAGTTGGCACTTCAGCACTGCATTGTCATCGGGTCCAGGCGTAGGTCCTTCGTCAGATCTGGAAACGGCCTGGATCTGGCAGGCTGTGGAAAAACCTTGGGATAAACGAAGACACCAAAATTTGCGTAGATGCCATTCCTCTTATGATGTAACGAGTACATCAGGATTTAAGGGAAGTGTTCCCAGTTCCGGCTGACCTAATCTATGCAGCCTAATATTGAATTATAGAAGTCGATAATGTATTATGTGAATGCTAGGTCAAAGAGATGTATTTTTAGTCTAGCTTTGAACTGACAGACTGTGTCTGCTTCCCGGACAATGTTAGGAAGGCTGTTCCAAAGTTTTGGTGCTAAATAGGAAAAGGATCTACCGCCAGCAGTCGATTTTGATATTCTAGGTATTATCAACTGGCTGGAGCTTTGAGATCGCAATTGACGTGAAGGACTATAATGCGTTAAGAGCTCCCTCAAGTACTGCGGAGATAAACCATTTAGTGCTTTGTAAGTAATCAGCAATATTTTAAAATGTATATGATGTTTAATAGGCAGCCAATGCAGTGTTGACAGAACCGGGCTAATATGGTCATACTTCCTGGTTCTGGTAAGAACTCTAGCGGCTGCATTTTGAACTAGCTATAGTTTGTTTATTAAGCATGCAGGGCAACCACCCAGTAGAGCATTACAATAATCTAGCCTTGAGGTCATGAACGCATGAACTAGTTGTTCCGCATTTGTCAATGAGAGCATATGACGTAATTTAGATATATTTTTAATATGGAAAATGCGGTTTTACAGTTACTAGACACGTGACTTTCAAATGAAAGATTGGTATCAAAAAGCACACCCAGGTTCCTAACTGACGACGAAGACTTAACAGAGCAGCCATCAAGTGTTAGACAGTATTCTAGGTTATTACGTGTGGACATTTTTTGTCGAATAAGTAGAATCTCTGTTTTTTCAGAATTTAGTAGTATGAAATTACTAGTCATCCAATTTTTTATATCAACTACTGTATGCATTCCGTTAATTTTGTGAATTGGTAAGTTTCGTCAGGTTTTGAAGAAATATACAGCTGAGTATCATCAGCATAACAGTGAAAGCTAATTCCATGTTTCCTAATGATATCTCCTAAAGGTAGCATGTACAGAGTGAACAGCAGCAGTCCTAGAACTGAGCCTTGTGGCACGCCATACTGAACTTGTGATCGATAAGACATCTCTTCATTTACTGCTACAAACTGATAGCAGTCAGATAAATATGAGTTAAACAATGCTAGTGCAATTCTACTAATGCCAACAAAGTTTTCTAGTCTATTTAAAAGAATGTTGTGGTCAATGGTGTCAAATGCAACACTAAGATCAAGTAACACTAATAGAGAGATACAACCACGATCGGATGATAAGAGCAAATCATTTGTGACTCTAATGAGACCAGTCTCAGTACTATGATACGGTCTAAATCCGGACTGAAAATCCTCGCAGATACCATTTCTTTCTAAAAAGGAACATAGTTGGGAGCAGAACACTGGCTGCTTGATCGCAAAATATAAACAATAATACATCTCCCTCCAGCAGCTTTCTCTCATCAGCCACTGAGGCGTGCAAGAGATTTACATGTCTCTCAAACTCCTCTGTGAACTCCATCTGAGAACCCCACGATTTCAGTCTCCTCTCCGGCTCAGCGTGAACGGGACCCGAGCCTCGGGTTACAGATGCCTGCTCCTTCCTCCTTTGAGAAGAGGGACAGATGAGAGCGTACCTTCCTTAAAAGGAAACACTCGCAGTGCGTGCAAATAGCCCCTACAAGGACTGAGCGTTTGTGCTCCTCGCCCACACATAACGCACAAGTTGTGTGTGTCATCAGGTGCCAGAAATCTCAGACACGGATCCACACACTTCCTGAAAATCTTCTCACATGTCATTACGTTGCTGCGTACTTCAAACAAACAGTCCCTGAAGATGAAGAAGAGGATGACATGTTCTCTAGGGGTCCTTTTATACCTCACAGTCGCACTAGCAATTTGGTTGCATTGCTCCTGATCGATTGCTCCTGTCTGCTCCTGTCTCCAGTTTGTTTGCTTCGAGGCTGTCAGCTCCGTCTAAGCCTCGTATTAGCTTCGTATTTCTTTCTGTTTTGAACCATCATTTACTATAATTTTCTAGTTGTTTATACTACTAAATATAGCTTAGACAACATCTCAGATTACCTGACATCGCTAGCTTCCGTTATTGTTAGCACAACACGCTAGTAACTCGCTAGCCTGTAAACGCGCCACCCGTGCGCGCTCAGTTATTTATTTATTTTTCTCTCGCGCGCCCGCGCCTCTTAGTTCATAAAAAGCCCAGGTGAGTAAGAATCAGTCAACAAACACGGTGAGTAATTTCTTGTCCTGTTATTGTCTCCTACACTTCATGTTACATGTTTAGCATAGCCTTCCCTGTCGGCAATATATGGTTTATATGTGATAAATGCGACAGTCAGGCTGACGGAGAAGATTTCAGAATTAGAGACACGCATCCAAACTTTAATTGAGGATAGTAAGTGTGCTAGAGCTTTAGATACTATTTTGGATGCACCTAGCATAGTGAACTCTTTACATAATTCGGTTCCGGCTGAATTACTGCCTGTGCAGCAAGGCAAATGGGTGACAGTGAGGGATCGCTCTAGTCGCGGATCAAAAAAACACTCTTCCGTTCTGATTACCATAACAAATCGATTTGCCCAGCTCAGTGAAACACCCACTGAGAATTCTTTTGATTGTGCCCTGGTAATTGGCGATTCGATCACACAGAACTTGAAAATAGAGACACCAGCCACCATAGTCACATGTTTGCTGGGAGCCAGAGCGCCAGACATCAAAGCAAATTTAAAAGTGCTGGCTAATGCTAATCGTAAATTATCTAAGATTGTTATTGACGTCGGCACTAATGATGTTCGACTCCGCCAGTCGGAGTTCACCAAAATTAACATTAACCCTCTGGGGTCGGCGGTATCGCCGGCGATACCAGCTCACTTTTTTCCTTATCAGTGCAAAAGAGACTCAAATTACTCTGTTGATTTTAATCTTACATATAAGTGCTGTGCATCATTACATCCTGTTAAGTGTCTATTTTTTTTGTGGGTACTCACAATAAAAACAAAGTGTTGTGCTTTTCGTCAAATAAAGAAAAATAAACATGATGGGCGTTTTACCTTCTCTCGTCAGTGAGGTCCATTCTGAAACGCGTCCGAAAAATAAACCGTAACTCTGTAAATACTTGTCACAGAGATACGAGAGATTTCTCTTTATGAAGCTGAAATTATCTTCTTTTAAATGAAGTAATTTATATAAAAAAACAAATATTCTCAGTTTATGTAATCTGTATGAAAAGAGAGAGATGTCAGTCTTTTTCTTTCCAGCTCATTATACCTCATTACGCGTTAATGTGCCACGCCCACGGAGAGCGCGCGGCATTCAAACGCAAATGATCTAAGGCAAGCCATGCAAACATGCCACCGCCCACCAGCTGGATTATAAAACACATCGTGTTAAGTAAGTATCTTACTAGAGCTGTGTACACAGCGTATCCTTTCACTGTGAGGAATAATACTATCTAATAACCCTGGAAAATGTATCAAAAGTGCTGGTAGTTTCATTTCGAGGAGCAACGGATCCAGCTGATGTAGTAAGTCATTTATTCTTAAGTGCTTTGTTCTAATCGCGATATTGAATAGTGTCTATAAACCGCAAAAAGGCTGTTTAAATATGAATTGCGTGTCTGTGTGACACGTAACGCGTAATGAGGTATAATGAGCTGGAAAGAAAAAGACTGACATCTCTCTCTTTTCATACAGATTACATAAACTGAGAATATTTGTTTTTTTATATAAATTACTTCATTTAAAAGAAGAGAATTTCAGCTTCATAAAGAGAAATCTCTCGTATCTCTGGGACAAGTATTGTCAGAGTTATAGTTCATTTTTCCGACGCGTTTCAGAATGGACCTCACTGACGAGAGAAGGTAAACCGCGCATCATGTTTATTTTTCTTTATTTGACGAAAAGCACAACACTTTGTTTTTATTGTGAGTACCCACAAAAAAATAGACACTTAACAGGATGTAATAATGTACAGCACTTATATGTAAGATCAAAATCAACAGAGTAATTTGAGTCTCTTTTGCACTTCCTTGCAAGGAAAAAAGTGAGCTGGTATCGCCGCTTTGTTTACTACAGTTATACATCGCGTGTCTGTGCCGTACATTCACTCTCGCATCTACATTAGTAAACATGTTATTAAATTTACATGAACACATCCAAACTATATTGCTATAGCCTACTAAGATGAGTAAAAATAGACTGAAATATGTTGAAATAAAATGTCTGTATAAGCAACAAACTGCAAATTAACATGTATATGCTAATATATCATACACAATATGTTACAGACTAAATATGAATGTTTAGACAAGATTTTGTGATTAGTTTTGGATAGATTATAAAGTTTTGACTAAAAAAAGACTATTGTCACATTAAATAGGTACGCTTTTGTTCACCAATTTCTGCTCATGTTAAATATACTATAGTATGATGTTTTGTCAAAAATAAAGTAGGTATATTGAATTATCAACTAAGATGTTATTATAGTGTTTGTTCCAATATTCAAAATAATGAATCCTTACCTTTTTAATACGTATGATAAAATGTATACTTTTTACAAAGAAAGAATACACTTGAAATATTGTTAAAATTGTAATTGTTGTTGTAATTGTAACCTATTTGTAATTGGTTACAATTTCTAATTGTAAAATATGTATATATAGATCATTTCTTTTTTCCTTGCGTTCTTTGGGACCCTGTGACACTCCTGTGTCAAAGGGCTAATTAATATGCTGCTCATTATGTATGTGGCACATTATCCGGCCTTTGTCTTCTCATGTGTGAACACGCCTCCACGCATATTGCCTTTCCAAACAAAAGGTGTCTTATAAAATTGAAATCAATGTATTGTTTTGTGTAAAGGATTAGGCAGGATGATTTTCAGATCATTTTGAAGCAAAAACTCTATGCAACAATGCCCATTAGTCAAAAGTCTTGTGGACACATATTTAGTATGTGTTTTGTGCCCTTATTTCAGACACTTTAAGTTTTAGTTTTTTCAATAACAACGCATAAACATTATTCTCTAAAAAATACAAACATGTACATACACATTGCTCACATATTACGGTAGCCCCGTTTGTGCTATATAGAGTGAATTTACACCTTTGCCATTAACATGTTTATAAATAACTGAAAAAAGCACAAATGTCAGAGCATGTCAGAACACCTCCAGGACCCAGAAAACCCCTCAGACCCCTGAGGGTTAAAGAGGTGTTTGAACTCGCAAGTACGATGTCAGGCACTGAAATTTGCTCTGGCCCCCTTCCTGTTCGCAGGAGTGATGAGATAGTTAGTAGATTGCGTTCACTCAATGGCTGGCTGTCTAAGTGGTGTCCGCAAAATAATATAGATTTCATAGACAATTGGAAAAGTTTTTGGGGCAAACCTGACCTGTTGAAAAGAGATGGTATTCATCCCTCCCTCTCTGTACAGATAAAACGTTGTCGGGATAATTTAGTTTCACGTGGCTACGCTGAAGCGATAAAAACATTCTAAATAATAAATCAAGGCTTGTACCTATTTCAAACCTATTTCATGGTTTGCGTTCTCGAGCCACTAGGCACTGTTTTGTGCAAATGAGTGGCCGGATCGCACTTAGGGTTTTCTGTTAAAACGGTGTCGTGTTAGCGGCCCCTAAGTTAATAACTAATGATCATTGCGACGGAAGTGAATCAATCAAAACTAACTTTAGCTAGACAACTTTATTCTAGAACTGCTGTAAAGCCAAAACAATCTCTGTTACTTTAATTTCCTATTATAACTGTAATGCTGCTTTTAAACAATCTATATTGTTAAAAGTGCTATATAAATGAAGGTGACTGACTGACTGGTGTCAAGCCAGAAAGAGCAGGAGGTGGCTGATGAGGGAAAAAATGCTGAAATTACTGAGCCCTCTGAGCCTCCCTGCCCTGCTCATGCTGAGTTGCTGGAGGGTATGGAAGGCGCCGCAGCCAGACTTGAGCTGCCGTGGGAGCGTGAAAAGGAGGAAACCGCTTGTGAAAGATTAGATGAGCAGTTTAACCCCCCAGATCATGTGAGCCTACCGATGCTTTGCAATAAGATTCACTACTATTACGATGCAATCCGATTTCGATTCGACGCAATGCTATTCAATGTAATACATACAATGGAGAAAAAAATTATGCTATGCAATTCAATATGGTATAGGTAGTTGACTTTTATTTATTTTGTTCAGACATACAGCAAATCATAAAGTAGCTTAAAGGGGCTATGTGTAGCTTTTTACTTAAAAAAAATCTTTAACCCTCTGAGGTCTAAGGGGTTTTTGGGGTCCTTGTGGTGTTCTGACATGCTCTGACATTTGTGCTTTTTTCAGTTATTTATAAACATGTTAATGGCAAAGTTGTAAATTCACTCTATATAGCACAAACTACCATAATATGTGAGCAACATGTATGTACATGTTTGTATTTTTGAGAGAATAATGTTTATGCGTGGTTATTGAAAAAACTTAAAACTTAAAGTGTCTGAAATAAGGCCACTAAACACATACTAAATATGTGTCCACAAGATTTTTGGCTAATGATTGTTGTTGCCTTGAATTTTTACTTCAAAATGATCTGAAAATCATCCTGCCTAATCATTTACACAAAACAATACATTGATTTAAATTTTATACGACACATTTTGTTTTTGAAAGACAATATGCGTGGAGGCGTGTTCACACCTGAGAAGACAAAGGTCGGATAATGTGCCACATACATAATGAGCGGCATATAAATAAGCCTTTTACACAGGATCCCAAAGAATGCAGGGACAAAAGAAATGATCTATATATACATATTTTACAATTAGAAATTGTAACCAATTACAAATAGGTTACAATTACAACAACAATTACAATTTTAACAATATTTCAAATTTTAAATGTATATTTAAAAAGTATACATTTTATTATACGTATTAAAAAAGGTAAGGATTCATTAGTTTGAATATTGGAACAAACACTATTATAACATCTTAGTTGATAATTCAATATACCTACTTTATTTTTGACAAAACCTCATACTATAGTATATTTAACATGAGCAGAAATTGGTGAACAAAAGCGTACCTATTTAATGTGACAATAGTCCTTTTTTACAGTCAAAACTTTATAATCTATCCGAAACTAATCACAAAATCTTGTCTAAACATTCATATTTAGTCTGTAACATATTGTGTATGATATATTAGCATATACATGTGAATTTGCAGTTTGTTGCTTATACAGACATTTTATTTCAACATATATCAGTCTATTTTTACTCATCTTAGTAGGCTATAGCAATATAGTTTGGATGTGTTCATGTAAACATAACGTTTACTAATGTAGGTGCGAGAGTGAATGAACGGCACAGACACGCGCTGTTTAACTGTAGTAAACAAAGCGCGTGCGCCTGTGCTGTTCATTCATCATTTAGCCTACACACAGACACGCAATTCATATTTAAACAGTCTTTTTGCGGTTTACAGTCAGACACTATTCAATATCGCGATTAGAACAAAGCACTTAAAAATAAATGACTTACTACATCAGCTGGATCCGTTGCTCCTCGAAATGAAACTAACAGCACTTCTGGTACATTTTCCAGGGTTATTAGATAGTATTATTCCTCACAGTGTAGGATTACTGTAGTAAGATACTTACTAAACACAATGTGTTTTATAATCCAGCTGGTGGGCGTTGGCATGTTTGAATGGCTCGCGCTCTCCGTGGGCGTGGCACATTAACGCGTAATCAGGTATAATGAGCTGGAAAGAAAAAGACTGACATCTCTCTCTTTTCATACAAATTACATAAACTGGGAATATTTGTTTTTTTATATAAATCATTTCATTTAAAAGAAGAGAGTTCAAGCTTCATTATGGAAAAACACTCGTGCCTGTATGACAAGTATTCGCGTAATTAAGGTTAATTTTCGGACGCGTTTCAGAATGGACTTAATTGACAGAGAGAAGGCAGAACGCGCATCATGTTTGTTTTCTTTATTTGGCGAAAAGCACAACACTCTGTTTTTATTGTGAGTATCCTCAAAAAAAATAAACACTTATCAGGATCTAATGATGTACAACACTTAATATGTAAGATCAAAATCAACAGAGTATTTTGAGTTCCCCTTCAGGGACTACCGCTGCGTGAAATCGCAGTGGGAACGCCCTCAGCGTGACGCGTCTGAAGCATGAATGAAATCAGTCAATGGAGAGAATGAGCGTACGGCGAGTGACGTCATCGACCAGGAAGCTATAAATATCCTCTGAGTACACAACACGCCAGCTTTTAGTTAGATTCAGACACACACAGAGCTGCTGAAGTGTCGATTGTGTTTGTCTGTTTTGTCAGGAGTTTTCACTATATATATTTTATATAAAAAAAACAATATGAGCGAGCAGTATAAGAAGTGTGTTCCCCCCTGTACTCGGCACATCACGGGTGGGGATTCACACGAGCTAAGTGTGGCTTGTTTGGGAGTGCAGCAATGCCCAGTCGGCTCTCGAGGGAGTCGATTGTCAGCATTGCGAGCGTTTTCCCTTGAGAACTCTGCGCTCGCGGCGATCGCTCTTCGAGGAGAGTGATTTGCTGCGAGCTCCCCGAGGCTCGGGTCCCGCTTCTGTTGAGGCAGAGCGGCGGCGCTTGTCTTGGGGCTCGCAGATGGATCTCGCTGGCGACGTTGAGACGGGCTCCGCCCTATCTCAGCTATCTCCGACGAGATCTAGTGCCTCTCACCCGGCTCTGGAAGCACGCGCTGCGGCGGTTACTTCTGCCCGGGTGGAGGCACATGATGATGTTGAATTGAGATTTTCCAGTTCTGAGGAGCTGGATGTCGAAAGTTTATTATCAGAGAAAACTAGTTTATCACATTATACTGCAAATGAAGAAGGTTTGATGGATGTATTATCTCGGGCTGTTGAAAAGCTAAAAATAAATAAAAAAAATAACAGTATCGAGTGGCCAGCTGATAGACAGGTTTCTAGAATTAAAAGCAATCTAGATGATAGATTTCTGTCTGCACGACCTCAACCTTCTAGCCGGTGCTTACCGTTCTTCCCAGATCTTCATGCTGAGGTTTCAAAGACCTGGGTTAGACCGGTTTCAAGCAGAATTTACACAAATCAGTCCAATGCTTATGGTAACATTGTTGGTGCTAAATCTGCTGGTTATGTGACGATACTGTAGGCGGAGGAGATGCTTGCGAGCTATTTCTCTCCTGCTTCATCGTCTTCACTTAAAGCACTGGCTCTTCCACCAAAAAATAAATAAATAAATAAATATATATACCTCTGTGCTGGTGGGGAAGGCTTACTCGGTGGCTCGGCAGGCGGCTGCATGTTTGCATACGATGACTTTTATGCAGGCTTTTCAGGCCGACCTGCTCAAAGGAAATCTGAGGGGGGTCCCCGCCGAGAGAGACTTGCGTTCACCTCCCTTAAGGGTGCCTTGTCTCTCCCGGCGCCCTCAGGGGCCCGTCCTACTAACCCTGCCGAAACAGGGCGTAGAAGGGTCGGGCGAGTGCTTTCCCGAGGGACGCTCGCCGCCTCTAAGGAGGGTTCTAGTGTGTTCAGACCAGTCATTCCCTGCCGGTGCGCCGTTACAGGGCACTGTGTCTGTCACGCAGAATGTTCAACCAGAGCAAAGTCTTTCGTCGAGTTCGTCTTCAAAAAGAGCACAGCAGAAGCGGAGTGTCACATCTCGTGCCCCCCTGCAGAGAAACTGGAGGGACGAGGCGGGGTGCTCTCCGGCGCGGCCTTCTCGGGGCAGGACTGATCTGAGGACAGTCATTGTCGCCAGAAAGGCCGCGTCGAAAAAGTCCTGACGGGCTGAACGTCAGGACTCTGAGGGTGGTCCCCATCGGGAAAAACTTGAGTTCACCGCACAAAAACACGGTGCCCTGTCTTTCTCGATGCCCTCAGGGGTCTGTTCTACTAACCCTGCCTATACAGGGCGTAGAGAGACTCGGCGAGCGACTTCCCGAGGGACGCTCGCCCCCTCCAAGGAGGGTTGTGGAGTGCTCAGACCAGCTGTTTCCTGCCAGTATGTTACAGGGCGCTGTGTCTGTCACTCGGGATGTTCATCCGGAGGCCAGCCTCGAGAGGCTGGTTCCCTTAGTAGAGTTCCTGGCGGAATGGGTCCCCCCCCCAGCAGGGAGTTAGGATACTACTTCATCGAAAAATTTTTAAAAAAAATCCTGACGTGCTGAACGTCAGGGTTCTGAGGGTGGTCCCTATCGTGAAAGACCTGAGTTCACTGCACAAGAACACGGTGCCCTGTCTTTTCCGATGCCCTCAGTGGTCTGCTCTACTAACCCTGCCTTCACAGGGCGTAGAGAGACTCGGCGAGCGATTTCCCGAGGGACGCTCGCCCACTCCGAGGAGGGTTGTGGAGTGCCCAGACCAGCTGTTCCCTGCCAGTACGTTACAGGGCGCTGTGTCTGTCACTGGGGATGTTCAAATCAGATCCGAGGACTGGTTTGTCATGATAGATCTAAAGGACGTTTACTTCCATGTATCTATCCTCCCTCAACACAGGAAGTTCCTGAGGTTCGCTTTCGGGGGCGAAGCGTACCAATATCGGGTTCTTCCGTTCGGCCTAGCACTGTCACCCCGAACATTCACGAAGTGTACGGATGCTGCTATAGCCCCGCTGAGGTTACAGGGCATCCGCTTTCTGTACTAAATAGACGATTGCTTGATTCTAGCTCAATCGGAACAACAGGCGGTTCGGCACCGAGATGTCGTTCTTGCTCATATCAAGTGACTGGGGCTGAGGCTCAACGCCAAAAAGAGTGTTCTTTCTCCATTACAGAGAACCACTTTTCTAGGTGTAGTGTGGGATTCAACGACGATGCAGGCACGATTGTCACCTGCTCGTATTGCTTTGATTCTCGCTGCAGTAGATCAGGTCAAGCTAGGCCAGTCATCCACTGTAAAACAGTTCCAGAGACTGCTAGGTCTCATGGCAGCTGCGTCCAACGTGATACCTCTTGGCCTCTTGCACATGAGACTGTTACAGTGGTGGCTCAGGACCAAGGGATTCTCCCCGAGGGGAAATCCGCTTCGCATGATCGTGAGTTTGCGACGGTGTCATCACGCCCTGATCATGTGGAAAGATCCTTGGTTTCTGTCCCAAGGCCCTGTGTTAGGAGCTCCTTGTCGTCGCGTTATGCTAATGACAGATGCCTCTCTCACGGGTGGGCTCAGGGTCTGTGGGAGGACCATCATCGTCTGTGGCACTTAAACTGCCTAGAGATGTTGGCGGTGTTTCAGGCTCTGAAACACTTCCTCCCAGACCTAAGGGGCCACCATGTTCTTGTCCAGACAGACAACACATCGGTGGTTTCTTATATCAACCATCAGGGGGGTTTGCGTTCTCGCCCGCTTTACAAACTGGCACGTCAGATCCTTCTATGGTCCCAGGGGAAAATTCTTTCTCTGAGAGCTTTTATCTCCCGGGGTATTTAAATCAGGGGGCAGACATCCTGTTAAGACAGGGGCCGAGGCCCGGGGAATGGAGTCTTCACCCCGAGGTGGTGGAACTCCTATGGAAACATTTCGGTCTTGCCGAGGTAGACCTATTTGCTTCTCGAGAAACATCACACTGCCCGCTGTGGCTCTCTCTCAGCCATACAGCCCCGCTGGGGTTGGATGCGATGGTACATCCGTGGCCGAGGTCACGCTTGTACGCTTTTCCCCCGATCGCTCTGCTCCCAGGAGTTCTGGAGAGGGTTCGCCGGGACGGGCTCAGTCTCCTGCTAATAGCCCCGTTCTGGTCGGCCCGGGTATGGTTTGCGGACCTAGTGTCTCTCCTCAACGGCTCTCCCCTAGAGATACCGATCAGGAGAGATCTGCTCTCTCAGGCGAGTGGGTCGATCCTTCACCCCCGTCTAGAGCTATGGAGGCTGTGGGCTTGGCCTCTGAGGGGGCCCAGCTCATAGATTCTGGTCTCTCGGCTGAGGTCGTTGAGACCATCCTCCGATCCAGAGCTCCCTCCACGAGGAAGTTATATGCCGCGAGGTGGAAACTTTTCACCTCTTGGTGTGGAGAGCGCCAGCAGGACCCAGTTAACTGCCCGGTTGGTACAGTCCTGGATTTCCTGCAGGACCGTCTCTCCACAGGGTTATCCCACTCCACACTGAAGGTGTATGTGGCGGCCTTAGCTGCTTACCACACCCCTTCAAGTGGAGGTTCCCTCGGGAAACACCCGCTTATGTCTCGCTTCCTTCGTGTCACCTTGAGGCTGGGGCCTGCAGTTCGCACAAGGGTACCAGCTTGGGATCTGGCCGTCATCTTAGAAGGTCTCTCCCTTGCTCCTTTCGAGCCCATCGAGGAAGTTTCGGAAAAGTTTCTTACTCTAAAGACTATCCTTCTTCTCGCTATCTCATCTCTAAAAAGAATTGGAGATATTCAAGCACTTTCGGTGGCTCCCTCGTGCCTGGAATTTGCTCCTGGTTGGTTAAGGCCTTTCTCTTTCCGAGACCAGGTTATGTTCCTAAGGTTCCAACTGTTTCAGTTAGACCTATAGTTCTGCAGGTTTTCTGTCCTCCGCCTTTTCTGACGTCAGACCAGGAGAAAATTAATTTGCTGTGCCCAGTTTGGGTTTTGATGCTTACGTCCACAGAGCTGCCCTGTGGAGGAGATCGGAACAAATGTTCGTCTTTTGGGTCACCTAAGAAAGGGTGTCCTGCATCTAGAAAAAGGATGAGCAAGTGGGTGGTCGAGGCCATCCCACTTGCTTATGGTTCGGCCCATCAGCCTTCACTTTGGCTGTAAGGGCTCATTCCACCCGGAGTATGGCTGCTTCTACAGCTCTTCTTTCAGGAGCTTCTCTTCAGGACGTTTGTGATGCGGCAGGCTGGTCCTCACCGCACACTTTCGTTAGATTTTATTCCCTCGATCTTAGCTCCACTCCCGGGGCTCAGGTTCTCTCGTCGGTTTGTGTCTCCTAATGACACACGACGGGGATTTGGTCGTATGGGGATGTGGGTATTGCGTTCCCACTGCGATTTCACGCAGCGGTAGTCCCTGAAGGGGAACGTCCCGGGTTACGTATGTAACCCTAGTTCCCCGAAGGGACGGACGCTGCGTGTCCTGCCATACTCTCGGCATCCCCTTGGGTCGCTGCTTCAGTAACTTTTAAGCTGGCGTGTTGTGTACTCAGGGGATATTTATAGCTTCCTGGTCGATGACGTCACTCGCCGTACGCTCATTCTCTCCATTGACTGATTTCATTCATGCTTCAGACGCGTCACGCTGAGGGCGTTCCCACTGCGATTTCACGCAGCGTCCGTCCCTTCGGGGAACTAGGGTTACATACGTAACCCGGGACGTTTCTTTTGCACTGATAAGAAAAAAAGCGAGACTATCGCGCGGGCCTCAGAGGTTAGTTTTTATATTAGTTAGACTAGCTTAGCTTTTATATTAGTTAGGCTAGTAGTTTGGACAAGCAGTGTGGAGTGGATGAAGAAGCTGAAACAAGACTATTAACTATTAACATCTTTGCCCTGTGTAGATGTTTCCAAACACTGTATTTATAATTATTTGGTGGAAGATAGATGTTGATCTGTTCTTGGTAGGTGACTCTCAGGACACGCCTCGGTCTCCGTAGTGTTGTGAAACGTCATATTCATGTAGCAGCAGCAGCAGTGGTGTTGAGAGAGCGTGAGCAACAGTTCAGAAAGGATAAATCAATCTTCAACAGTTACATAATAAAATATTGGTCACTTTCTAAATAGTAAAAGTATAGCGCATCTATTAATAATTATATATAAATAAATTGTTTTTTACCGATGCAGATATGTTAAAAACGATGCATCGCGATACAAATGCCAACTTGTATCCGATGCACACTTATTTAAATCGATGCCTCGCATCGTTGGCTTTAATGCCGATGCACCGATGCGAATCGGTGAATCTTACCATCCCTAGTGTATACATGACCCCTATTAAAGAAACGTTAAGGAGCTATCTCTCGCTAGGGGAAGCATCAACTCTAAAAGCTCCGGCCCTGCTATCCAAGCCCCTTAAGTCAACATCTCGTTTGAATGGCAGGGCAAACGCGCCAGAAGGTCAGGCTGGTGCTTCACTGCACACTATGGCAGTGCTCCAAGCTTATCAGGCCTACCTGCTGAAAGACTTGGACAGGGTCTTTCACCTGAGGCGGTCGCCGAACTGCGCCATATCACAGACATGTCTCTCCGGGCCACCAAACAAACAACTTCCACGATTGGTAGATCGATGGCGGCAATGGTGGCCACAGAAAGGCACCTGTGGGTGAACCTGATTAGCATTGGTGAGTGACATAGGCTCTGTGAAGCCTCTTCTGCTTCTGTTGTGGAGATAAACTGATAGGCATCCTTTCGCTTAGATTGTTGTTCTGCTGAGGCTTCTACCCACAAGCTTTTATCCCTAGGTGCATAAAGTAAGCAGGCTCTCTCCTTTGAGCAAAAAAAAAAAAAGTGTTGTTAGGCTTCCTCTCATTTAGAGAGTCATCCTGCTGAGGCCTCCACTCCCCAGGGCTCTGCACAGACAGTCTCTGTCTTTGAAGCAAAGTGTATGGTGTGAGTATGTTTTTTTGTTCAGGCTCCTAACTCTTTGAGCTCAGTCTTGTGTGTAGAGTCAAGCGTAGTATACTCTCCTTGTTTTTAGGGTCATCCTAAAGAGTAATGTGCTTCTTAGAGCTCTGTGCCACAGGGTCTGTTAAATTATACTCAGGTGAGTTGGAATTGTTACTCCCCTCGCTTAGAGTATCATGGTTTAGAGCCTATAGTGTCAATTACAAACCCTGAGCACAGGCCTATGGCAATTCTCTTATAGCAGTAGGCTTTATCTATTGTCTCCTTGATTGGCTGGCTACTTAAATACATAATTAAGTGCTCCCCTTGTTTAAAGGGTTGTTATGTTGAGTACTTTGATATTTGGGACTGTACAGTTGGTATTCAACCAGAATGCCTATTACCGAGCCGTTTGCTGTGGCAAAAATAAACCAGTCGCATTTCAAAGTCGTTCTGGAAATGACCGTCAGGTGGGGCAAAGGGACATTTTGCAAAACAGCAGCAATTGTTGCATTTTGAAATGTAAGTGGGGTTACTGTCAATTAACAGTAAGGATGAAATACTGCAACTAGCAATTTCCAAATCAGCCTACAACAAACATGAAAAATCAAAACAAGATCTGTTGACATTTGCTGTACAATAATGAAACGAACAAAGATTTGGTGGAGTTGTAACTGCATGTTGTAAAGTAATAATTGTATTATTATTAAATAAATAAATAATTGAAATTTGATTAATGTTGTTTAAACAAACAATCATATACAAGTTATAGGGCCTTATTTTAACGATCTGAATCAAAGTATCAAACGCAAGTAAGTTTGTGGGCGGATCTCGGGCGATGTTGCTATTATACCAGCGGGATAAATGACTCTTGCACCCAACGCAAATCTAAAATGGGTTGGTCTGAAGTAGCTACATTACTTATAGGTGTGGTTTGGGCGTAACATGAAATAAAAACCAATCAGAGCGTCATCTCACATTCCCTTTAAAAAAAGGCGTGCTTGTTCCATGGCGGATTGCTATTATGATGGCGGATTTGCCAGGCGCACGCCAGCAGGGGTAACGCCTGACGTTCTTGTCAGGGCCGTAAAAGACAGAGAAGTGACATTGTATGGGGATGGGAGAAACCCACCCAAACCCACCCAAATTAGCTTTGGTTAAACAGGCGTATAATAATTTGGGTAAATGTGTAAGCTAGATTTATGCCTATTTTTTCACATTTTCATGGACACCACAATGATTTCCCTCGTGTGGTAATATTTTTCCTTGTAATTATGTATGGTTTGCAAAAATGGCAACTGCTGTGTCTGTGTAAATGAGAAAAGCAAAGTGTATGCGCGTTGTGCACACGCTACATTATGGCCAAACATGTGCCCTTAAAATAGCATCTGAATTACGCGCCACTGACTTTAGACTAGGTTTTTCCTGGTCTGTGGCGAAATTGTTTCTAAAACTGCAAAATAGCACCGGGGAACATTTCCGCCGGAACACGCCTCCTCTTTTTCGCGGAACCGCCCCCGGGAGCGCAAGTTCATTCCCTAATTTACCAACGTGCGTCTGTGGAGGGAAAAGTCCGCTGTGCGTCAGGTGTTCCCAAAATAGGAATGATACATGCGTTGGGGTACAAAGTCAATTGCGCTGGGTGCAAGATAGGGCCCATAGTCTACATCCGGGCTACAATCAATTTCTGGCCCGCCAATCCTCTCCATCCGGCCCGAGGGTACCCCAACCTCCCTCCTCCTCTTTTCCTGGTGGTGCGGCTAAATTTGTTTAGATGCGTGGCCGCATTGGTGCTTGCAGCTGTACGGCTATAGCCTAGGCACTGTGCCATGAGCGCTCCGCCTCAGACTGAACTGAGAAACGTTTTCTGCAGCATTTCTGTCGACTGAACCAGCGATACCAATCATTCGTGAATTAATCATTAGAGAACGCTTTCCCAGTGGTCTTGTGGAACAGCAGTGACTTCCCTGGCCTAAGCCCTGTCCCTTCTCCGCCTCAAATAATGCGGGGGGATCAGAAGGATTTTGTCTAGGCACTGGAAGGTGGCAGCACTAGTGGCGTTTTAATTGGGATCCCAATCAGTCGACACGTCGACTACGTCGAACGTGAGCGACTGAAAGGGAATGTCTCGGTTACGTATGTAACCCTCGTTCCCTGAAGGAAGGAACGGAGACGTAGTCCCGTCGCCACTATTGCTGGACCACCGCTGGTGTTTACCGGGCTGGAGTAGGCTGGGACACCTTCCTGCGACCACCTCCACGGCACAGCCCGGGTGAAGGCTGCTGCTGGGGCCGAGCGGGAGCTGTAGGAGGGCGTCCTCGGCGGCGAGCAGGCTGAGGCATCTGTGCCGACAGCTTGGTGGAGGCAGCAGTGGGCCCTTAGGGCAGAATGTGTTTAATAGCCTCAGTCTGCTTCTGGGCGGTTGAGAACTGTTGGGAAAAGTCCTCAACCTCGCCGCCGAATAGGCCAGCCTGGGATATGGGAGCGTCAAGCAAACGGGTTCGCTCAGCGTCTCGCATATCGGCCAGGTTCAGCCAGAGGTGTCTCTCCTGTACCACATTAGCGGACATCACCTGGCCCAGGGAGTGTGTGGTCACCTTCGTTGCCCGGAGAGTGAAGTTGATGGCGGCACACAGTTCATCAAAGAGCTCTGGGACAGTCCTGCCCTTGTGCATGTCCCTGAGCATCCTTACCTGTTATACATGCAGGATTGGCATGGCATGCAAAGAGGCGGCAGCCTCTGGGTCGCAGAAACCTGCTACAGGCTTTGGAGGGGTGCTTCGGGTCACCACGGGAGGAAGCGCTCTGAGGACACAGGTACATCGCAACAGAACGTTCTACCAGGGGAACCCCAGTGTAGCCATTGGCCATGGCTTCATCAAGGGGAGGAAAGCGAGAGAGGTCACCAAACGATCACGGGAGACAATGGATAGTATGCCTCATGCACCTCGGGAAAGAAAGGTATTGGGGCCGGACGATGATGGGAAGCAGTGCCCGCAGCACCCAAAAACCAATCGTCCAACCGCAAGCACTCGGGACAGGGCGGAGGGTTCCACTCTATCCCGATGCACGCGGCTGCCCGAGAGAGCATGGCTGTCATTTCGGGATCTGACTCAGACAATGATGGCACACCCGAAGGCGACAGCACAGGCGAATCATCATCTCCCGATCCGAGCCCGCCTTGTGATGCTGCGACGGAGATAGTATTGTCATCTGGAGGACCGAAAGACACAAGGTCATCCTGGCCACCAGCCGAAGTACCACCTCTCGTGGAGGGTGTAGAATGGGGTGTGGATGAGGGAAGACCCACTTTAGTGAGTTCATGGAGTCTCGACCGCAGTGTCGCAATGCTCATGTTCCTGGAATGAGAACATGAACCATCCACAAAAGCTGCTTTAGTGTGATCAATGCCCAAACACACAAAGCAGCTATTGTGCCCATCAGATGGGGAAACCATCCGACCGCAACCAGAAGTGCACGGGCGAGACATCTTTCACTGTTGTATCGGAAAGACGTCCCGCGTGCGCAAACTCTATAATGAGAGGAAAAAAGTCTCCACAGATGCTGAAGCGACCAGGGAGAAACACATGTCTGACAATCACTGCACAGATTAGCAGGCAATGTGAATCTCGCTGGAATTCGCCGTCACACCAACATCTGGAGAGTTAGCTCACCTCAAAGAGTGCAGAGAAGATCTCAGAATGGCTTGTGGAGTGAAGAATACTCTTGGCTGTGAACCGAAAACATATCTTCAAGTTGCCAGCGTCCTTCCTTTTATACCCACGAGGTGGGGCGGAGTTACGCTATGCAAATTCCGCAGACCCATGGCATTTTCCTGCCATTGGCTCGTTTTATATTCTCGAAGTTGATAGGTTTTCTAAGCGAAACCCCATTTGTCGTCACAACGTAACTCATAATGACTACGAAAGGGAACGAGTGTTACATATGTAACTGAGACGTTTCTTTGTGAAGGTGTGTATAGTTTTTACCTGGGTTTCTGCATTTTTATACAGTGGTAGTGAGTGAGTTGCCATGCATGGTTTTACCTGTGGTTACCAAGTCTCACTGTCAGAATATTTTCACTTAAGCCTATAATAATTATAAATAAAATAATGCTTACCAATAGCTAGCTATGAGCTTGTTAATTCATATATTTGTTCAAAGGAAAATTGTTCACAGCTGTAAATAAGTTATTTATTATGGTCTTATAAATCTGCGAACTGTTGGGTATCATATTTCCAAGTAAATACAAATACTTTTTTTAGGCTTATTTATTAATACTGTTATGTTTCAATAAATAATAAATATTGTTTTAATAAATAAGCTAAACCCACCGGTCCTCCTCAACTTTTCTCAACTCAACGGCCCTCGAATGAAGCTAATTGAAGAGCCCTGGTCTACATAATATACATATAGACTAGTATTTGTACGAACAGTGAACTATTATATCTCTGTTTGTAGACTATCTGTTTTTTATTTTTAAAAACACACAGCACAAGGTCTTGTAAAAACTTTTTTCATTATTACAACAAGAATGAGACTGATATAAATATGTAAAAAAATAAACAAACAAAACAGAATAGAACAAACCTTTAGAACAAAAAAAAGAATACTACTTTTTTTTAAATAGGCCTATGGCTACAACAGAATTGGTTAAATTTAACGAAAGCAAAAATTAAATATGTAAAAGTACATTTTAAACAGAACAGAACAAACTTTTATAACAAAAATAGAGTAAAAAGTTACAAATTTCGTATTGTAGACATCGCGTATTCCTCGGGGGAGCAGCGCGATAAACAAACAAATAAAAAATACACTAAAAGACATATCTCGCAGTCAGTGAAAATAAATCACACTGACTGCTGGTCAACCGAGCTTCTGGGCATTTCTCAGAGAGTAAATTCGTGGTTGAGTGGTAGAACTTAGATTTCGATCATTTAGATCAAACATTAATCAAACATGGGCTACTGTTATTTGTTTATTATTAATACAGAGAGATTTTTCTAGTTCTAAAACTTTGTTGCACCATATTGTTTTTTTTTTTTTTGCTTATATTTATAAAATAAAATTACCATGCATTTCCATTTTACAATAGTAATAAATATTATCCAACAGAATGACTGAATTTACATCTGTATAATAATTCCAATCGTACTTTCAAAAGCAGTTCTGTTAAAAAAAAACCTTTATGGGGTTCCTATACAGAAAGAGTTTATATGCAACACGCACGTTTAAACAACAAACAATAAAATCAGAACCAGCGTTTCTGCTCCTGTAATGAGAGATAATAACATGCAGCGCATTTCAGTTACAATCCTGGTTCCAGTGGCCTTAATACATGCATGGCTTTTCAAAATGTCACAAACTGTTTTGAGATTGTTTGAATGAAATATTGAAGTTTATAATTAAGTGTTTTTGCACACCAGACAGAGTGGCACTACGCATAGCGTTCGACAGACGCGGTGGTGCGTTCACTTGGATTAATTTTTCTCATAACAGCTAAAAGAACTACACTCCGTCATTTTTTGGTCATACAGATAAGAGTTATTCTGAGTTAAACTGTAAAAGATATTCTTTTATTCATGTACACTTACAATAGGCTAACGACAAAACGTTTTCTGTCGTCTCTGCCTCCGGGAACTGCGCGTCACAAAAATTAACACAAACTAGGCCACTTGCCTCAGCTCAGGCAATGTCTAAAGCTTTAAAAGTGAAGGTGGGGTATTCCTTGGCAACAAACACCCAGAACTGTCCAAGACTCTTTGACTGCAGTTGAAGCCACATCTATCAGCTCCTCATCTGCTCTTCCTGTTAGGACACAGTGCTCTCTTGCCTCACTACTAAAAGCATCCCGTATCCAGTCCCATTCTGTCATACCTGCAGATGACTGATTTGAAAGAAAGAGATACAATTACTATTACAATGAAGTCAAGTGATAGGAGTGTTTAACATGTATAAATAATAATAATAATAGAACCAAAAATATATATCTTACCTCCAATATCAGGAAAATACTCATGGAATTTCTGAATGAGCACGCCGAGATGAGTATGTACAGTGTCTCGGATGCGTTCACCGTCATTGGCGCACAGTGATGGAAACATGTCCCACACTCCTTTTTCCACTCGGGATCTCCACAATTTCATCTTGCTGGTGAAAGCTGTGATCTTTTCCATATAGGTCAGGATGGAAGATGATGGACCTTGCATGCTTTCATTCAGCAAATCTATATGAGTGAATATGTCCGACAGATAGGCAAGGTTTCCGCACCATTCGCCGTCTGACAGGTGTACAGCAAGAGGAGAATCAACATTTGATAAAAACTGCGAGACCTCTTCTCATAGCATAAGTAGACGAGTTATGATCTTACCGCTTGGCTTGCTTTGGCTCGGTTTGCTTTTCCACTGCAGTTTAGTATTGCTTTTACTAAAGCAATTAGTTTAGCATTCCTCGTCGCAATATCTCTTGCTGGATCCGCTCCTCGGCTACCAACGAGAGGAACGTCTGCACCTCGTCTACTGACCAGTCACCACGATTCAGCCATTTCTTTTTTCAAGTTTATTTTTTACAGCCATAATGCGCTGGCTGTTGCTGACTATTTAAATCTAGCGGATTTGGTGTCTCGTTTTGCAATTAGTGATGTGTAGTGTTTTCACGTAACTGTTTAGTATTGGTACGGTACGTTTTGTATGACCATTTAAAGCGAGTCATACTGAGCCATTCCATTCAGTGTAAAAGCGCTACAAAGTGAGCTGAGCCGTACCGTAACATTGCAGTGGAAAAGCGCCAGTAAATACACTGTTGAATCATTGGCCCTCTCTAGGCCTCCTTGAAAACTGACTTTTGGGATGAGCTGGGCTTAGTACCCTTATGCTGAGTTCACACTGCACGATTTTCAAACTCGTCAGATCACTGTTCTTTTCACACTGCACGACTATCCTGGGGTAGCATTCAGTTGCTGCTGTGTACACACTGTACGATGGATCAGCGACAGTAGGTTTCACATTGCATGACTTTACAATAGGAATAATCGCAGACAACTCTGTCTGGTCCGCAAACTACGTTTCACAACCAAACACGTGAGAAGTGACAAGGAAATAAAGCAAGATCATGCGTTCGTGAGACCGGAGTTCTCTCGCGGGACAGGAATTGTTATCAAAAATTATAGCCCGCAAGAAGTTTGCGATCCAAATTGTCTGTGCGCTGAAAAGGAGAAAAATATAAAAGGTTACACTTTATTTTAAGGTGTCATTGTTATAGTGTAATTATGTGTTTAAAGGGGGGGTGAAATGCTATTTCATGCATAGTGAGTTTTTTACACTGTTAAAGAGTTGGATTCCCATGCTAAACATGGACAAAGTTTCAAAAATTAAGTTGTACGTTTGATGGAGTATTTCTCTGCCACAAATACTCCTCCCGGTTTGTCACAAGTTTCAGAAAGTTATTTTCGAGTATGGGCGTGTGTGACGTCAGATGCGCCGGAATTTCCTTATACGGGTCCTAAGGGCACTTCTCCCAGAAGGGCGCGCGCGCGCACCTGTAGCCTAGAGTAATAGAGCGAAAGCAGTATGCCCATCAAATCACTGTGCTCGGTTTTATGGAAGTCATCGGCTGCGCTGCAATAAAGAATGTCACCAAAGCAGTGTTGATTTCGTTAACGAAAACTATGACAAAAAATGTTCGTTGACGACCTTTTTTCCCCTGACTAAGACAAAACGATTAGAGACGACACCCATGTCATTAAACGATAACTGTGACTATTTCAACAATGCAATATCGTTGACGGAAAAAAGACGAGACTGATGGGTTTAAAAAAAAACTTAACCAAAACCAGTTGTTTTTGTGAATAAAGGAGACGACAACACATTACAGTCAGACTGTGTTTGCGAGCGTTCATGTTTACGGTTGCCAGATTTCAATTATTCAAACCCCCAGTCAGAGCTTTTTTGGTAAAGTAACACGTTTTCTACCCGTTCTTTTCAATAGTATCTGGCAACCATGCGCGCGATTTCTCTACACTGCTGAAGAAGCGCGGATGATCTGAAAAAACAGCTAGTTCAGCGATCTTCATTTGAGATTTTCTACTTAAATTAAAGTGTCATTCAGTCAGTCTTTTTTCTGCCACGAGCCGCTTGCGCTGTTTGTGTGACTAAATCTGCGATCAAAATGCAGGCTGATATCCAGCAGTGTTTTCAATGTTGATCATATTATACGATCAAAAATGCAATGTTTTCTGAATATCTACACGATTTCAAATGATACATTGATTTTATACAACAGTTCAACAAACAAAAGGGTAACATTAAGTGATGTAGGCCTACTAAATTTAAAACGGTATTGTCAGTAGGCTTATTGGTCTATTTTGCAACGAAAGCCACAGCAGAACTGTAGCACACAGTGGTGATTCGTGAACGAATCTGTGGCTTTTAACGAATCGTGAGATTCAATGACCCGTTCATTACAGCCACTTGCTTCGTTACTGAATGAATAAATGACTCACTCATAAAGACACCTACTGGTGATTTTAATTTAATATTTAAAAGTATGGCCCAGCCCCAATTCGCCTACTTATAGGCTACTACGACCTAAAAGTATGTAGGCCTATTCTTTTTGTGAAGAAAAAGTACATACTTTTGAGTGTGTAGCAAAAGAGTAGGCAAGCTTTGGGACATACTATCACGTCACCTTTAAAGGAGAACTCCGGTGCAAAATGAACCTGGGGTGTAATAACACATTGGTACCGAGTCGACTGTTCTCTGTAGGAAATACAGTTAGATTGAATGGAGGATTTTAGTGACAAGATGATTGACAGGGCAGTTTACGGTGACAGGAAACACGCGACAGAGCTGTCCGTTAAAGGAGAACTCCTGCGCAAAATGAACCTGGGGTGTAATAACACATTGGTACCGAGTCGACTGTTATCTGGGATTTGTTTTCATGATAATCGAGTGTAAAGAGTTTTATCTCTAAAAACTGTTTAGCTTATAACGCTAGTATATGGGGCATATAATAAGTAAAAAGAGATCGCTAGCTAATACCACTAACAAGGCTCAAAATAGCCCCACACTAACACGGTAGCTTAATGAGGGTCTCTACATACAAACCGAAGCACTGAGAACTTTGTAAGTCTACAGACAGTTTAATAATAATATACTTTATTTTAAATGTGTGTATTATAATTATCCTTCTTACCTGAAGGAATATTTAATTCCATATAGACCCAGCTATAGATTGAGACACACTGAATATCTCTCCTTCACTGTGCCAAACATCTTCAAAGAGAGTGGTAGACTTGCCTTTAAATTCAAAGCCCCTTCAGACTGGAATAGCCTGCCTGGGTCTCTAAGATCTGTCACATCATTCCGTTCCTTTAAAATATCTCTTTTTACTTACTTGCAGGCAAACTGTTGCTGTAAATGTCAAAATTCCTCATGTGTGACTGGAGTTTTATACCCTTATTTGTTATACCCTTTATATCTGGGATACTTATTTTTATGCGATTATGGGTGTAGGTGTGCGTATGTATATTATGTATGTATATATGTATGTATAGACATGTGTATGTAAGGGCTAAATGTTGTCATGCATCTTAATACTGCAATATGTTTTATATATGGATTTGTTTCCAATAAGGAGTTGGTGGGCAGGGAGGGGCAGGAAGAGGTAGAGCTTGAATGTATATGTGCTGTATTATCTTTGTCTTTGTCTCGAGGACCCCCTCGAAAACGAGATGTTTCATCTCAAGGGGTTATCCTCAACAATAAATTCAATCAATATTTAAAATAAGGGAAGGAGCCATTCGATATGTCCTGTCCGGTCTTCATGTTTCAGTGGAAATTACGTCAACACATTGAATAATGCTGCGCCTTTTAAAGCAATTCAGGGGGCGTTTAAGATTAAAAATGCTGACAGCAGCAGGAGTATAAGGCTGCTGTCACTTAAAGACCGAATGCACAGATTTAATATACTGATACACGTGTGTTTTCTTTCTCATCTGTTTATGTTTATTTAAGAGATAACCGACTAGGATACTCACCGAGATGGGCATTTTTTACAATTTGTGTGAATTTGTCCACACAAAAAGACGCGAAAGAGAGCTCAATTTAGTATTCGCGCACTGTCTGAGACATTGCTTATCAGGGCGTGCGCTTCAGATGTTTAACTTTCCACACAGCGCGCGAGTGATGATATTGAGTTCCTTAGACAAGGAGTGCAAAAAAAGCACTGCACGAGGTGCAAAATCCGTATCCCGGTGCTCTTTGGATGTAGGGATAATTCGACTCATAAAAACTTATTAAAGGGATAGTTCACCCAAAAATTTAAATTCTGTCACTATTTACTCACCCTCGTGTTGTTCCAACCCCGTAAGACCTTCGTTCATCTTCGGAACACGAATTAAGATATTTTTGATTAAATCTGAGAGCTGGATCAGTCCTCCATAGGCTTCTTAAGGGATTGACACTTGTTCCCCGAAAAGTTATTAAAGACATTGTTAAAATAGTCCAAGTGACTACAGTGGCTCAATCCTAAGTTTATCAAACAACGAGAATACTTTTTGTGCGCAAAAAAAAAAAAAAAAAATGACTTTATTTCAACTAATCATTTCCTTCTCTGTGGGCCTCGAGTCAGTTCACTAGTGTAATAGCGTAAGCTTCTGTTGTTGTACGTCACACGTATCACACACATGACCAGCATCGGCCAATAGTGAGCCTACGTGTGACGTAGCTCTACGCAATCACACTACGTTAACTGACTAGAGGCCCACAGAGTAGGAAATGAATAGTTGAAATAGTCGTTATTTTTGTTTGTTTTTGCGCGCAAAAAGTATTCTCGTCGCTGGATAAACTTAAGATTGGCCACTGTAGTCAATTGGACTATTTTAACGATGCTTTTAATAACTTTTCGGGGCTGACAAGTGTCAATCCCTTAGAAGCCTATGGAGGAGTGATCCAGCTCTCAGATTGAATCAAAAATCTCTTGATTTGTGTTCCGAAGATGAACGAAGGTCTTACGGGGTTGGAACAACATGAGGGTGAGTAAATACTGACAGAATTTTCATTTTTGGGTGAACTCTCCCTAGGAATAATATGGTTGAAATCTATAAAGTTTACTAAATGACAAAACTGAGAGAGCAAAAATATTTAAGAGAGATAGAGAGGGAGGCTTATATCCAGGGCTTCCAATGCAATACACTTGTGCATAATGATTAGGGATGTGGGATTATTTTCATAGTCGATTAATCTGTTGAACATTTTCTCGATTAATCGATTAGTTGTTTGGTCTATAATATGTCAGAAAAATGTGGATCAGTGTTTCCCAAAAGCCCAGGAGGATGACGTCCTCAAATGTCTCGTTTTTTCCACAACTCAAAGATATTCAGTTTACTGTAACAGAGGAGAGAAGACACTAGAACATATTCACATTAACAAGCTGGAATCAAATAATGTTAACATTAACAGACGATTTTGCAAAACTAAAAAAAACAATAAAACCAATAATGTTCCATTTTGATAACATTAACTAGCTAGCTGACTAGCAAAGAGAGCTTGTTGTCACAAACTTTCAGTGGTTTAAATGCCAGAGAATGCATATAATTACATCCAGTTATTTATCTGATAATGTATTCTGAATTTTACTTGTTACATTGGCTAATGGGAAAAGGTAGAGGTGAATTGTTGACTCAGTGGCATGAATCTACCGTGAACCAAATTAACCTCAAAAACATGAAGTTTAGTACTGTTTTCCGAGCTCACTCACTTTGGGCTTGTAGCTGAGGCCGTTTGCTGGCATCAGGAGGAGGGCTGCTGTCTTGACGGCACTTAAAAAATTGCCGGAAATCCATTTTTACTGCTGTAACGACTGAGACAAATCAGACACAATTATTTGTTTTAGGTAACAAATAATATTTAAAACTCATTCTGGGACCTGTGGTCCCATCCCACAACAAGGACAAGAAGGATCTGTGGTTACTATGACTACGATCAGATAAGTTGGTTTTATTGCTGTGAAAGAATGTGAAGACAACAGACTTTGAAACAAACTTTGCTGTATTAATTAATAAACGAACGGATCTATAAATGAACACACACCACCAGGAAATTGTGTGAATGATTTACTGTTTTGTGTAGTGTCTTTTAATTCTATTAACTTTTATTGTTTTGATGCTGTGGATTATTTTGGTGGAACCAACGGTCAATGTAGCCCCACCTACGCTGTGTTTGAGCTCTATAATTTGGTGCTTTGAAGATAGAAATGACTGTGTACATGATATGTCGATAACAACAACATATTAGTATTACAAGAATCTTTCATAGTTCTTCATCAAGTTACCCCCAATCCAGCATGCACATGCAAATGAGCACTCTTGGAACAAAGACCCATAAATCAAATTCTCCCGCTTGGAAACTCCCCCTTTCTTATTGGCCAAGCCAACCCTGAGAGGTGGGGCCTTTCTCAAGCTTCAAATAGCATCCTCAACAAGCCCTCCCTCTCTTGGCTTCTCAGAACGTTCAGGGTGTTGTGCTGTCCTGCGGGGCATCAGCAGGCCCCAGGGACCCTGGCCTTGACCAAACCAGCCATGTGCTGATTCTGGAGAGAGAGGACTCTTTCAAGCACGACAAAATCTAGGACAACCTCAGGAGTTGGTCCAAACATCTTCATTCAACACAGAAGAAGTCCATCTCAACTCCCACCATCTGCTCTGCATGTTCTCTCAGGCCCAGGGCCGGCAGGCCACAAGCTGCACTCCGGCCACGAGAATGGAGTCGAACTAACCACGCAAGTTCATCATATTTTCTTCAATTCAACTCAGAAGAAAACAATTGCAACTTCAACATTTGACACTCACAGAATCATCAACAACTTCAATTTTCAACAACTTTAAGAATTATGTTCTCTGCAAGGCCATGCAAGTATGTTTTTAAGAAGGTGCTTTGAAAATGATAATATTGATGGTTCTTTTCGTAGTTAAATGGATATTTTCCATAGTTCCATTTCCTACCTCCGGTTTCATTCTGTCACTTTAATCATCTCCCTTTGAATGCATGAATGCATGTGTAATTGTTTGTATGTGAGTTATGTTTTTGTGTTTATGTTAATAAAACTTGTGCACAATATGTATTTGGTTCTGATTCTCTGCTTGCATATGAAGTATACCTTACGATCTAGATTGTTACTACATGCTCTTAATAGTACTGTACAGCAAGAAAGACATTTCCCTTCCCCGGAAATGAATATTTCTTAGGACAATAAACAATTAACCCTTAGTGTCCACGGGACAAACAGGTGGGTTGAAGTAAAAATTAATTTTACTATGTTATATTTATATTATAATTATATTAACTGATCCAAATATTCACAATCAATTATAACCAGTTATTTTTGATTATTAATATTTCATAGAGCTGATTTGCTACACTGCTCTAAGATTTAGTTTTTTCCCAAAACACTTCAGCGGAAATTCCGCCCTGCAGCCTATTTCATTGGTTTAGGTAACAGTGACGGGTAGGTTTAGGGATCAGTGTTTGGTGTAGGCAATCAGTACAGTGATTAACATGGCCAATGAAAACTTTAGAATCAGCTGCACGGAGGGATTTCCGCTGAAGTGGTTTGGGGGGAAAAATCACGCGCTGTCAAAGGCGTCAACAACTGAAGCATGGGTGAAGCACCGAGGCGTCACATAGCAGACGCCAAAGGCGCCCCTAGGCGTCACTCTCTGACGCATTAGGAACTCCATTGCTTTCAATGGGAAACCTGTGGCGTCAATAACAGACGCGAATTTTATCAGTAGGAAATAGCGCTGAAGAAGTCTCATTCCGAACACATCGCGATGTTTGGCATCAGGTCACGTGTGCCAGATGTTGGTAAGCAGTCGTAAATACGCTGTCGAAATAATGTTTGTTATAATGTCTTTTCTGTTTGTCGATGCTTACCATGCTTTTAATGCCTAATAATTTAAATAAATAATAAATCCAAATAAATCCAAAAATTGTAAGGTAAATCTGGAATTTTTCCTTTAAATAATCCTATATATTATACATAATGATATTTTATTTTCTCTTTTTTCAGCTGAGAAGACCAAAAGGGCCTTTCGGACTCAGTCAGCTCATTATTGTTTGAGGAGAAGTAAACGGAGGAGACAAAAAGCTACAAAGGCAAATATTCACAATGGTATGTATGTGTTGGTTTTAACCCGTAATCAAACATTTGCAGAGGTGTCAAAAGTATTCACATTCGTTACTCAAGTAGAAGTATAGATACTAGGGTTTAAAAAGACTTCTGTAGAAGTTGAAGTATCAACTCAAGCTTTTTACTCAAGTAAAAGTGTAAAAGTACTGGTTTCAAAACTACTTAAAGTATAAAAGTAAAAGTAATGCAAGGAAAAAATGCCATTAAGGACAAAAGCTTAGGCCGCACCACAGGGGCACTACCACCTCCTCAAAACAACATGTTTCTAAAGGCCATGACTATAACGTTATATTAAAATGCTAATGTTGAAAAATTTGGGATGCACTACCTGTTTCAGCCGCATATATGCCCATAGAAAATGAATTTCAGTCCAGTGCAAATACATTAAAGAACCATATGTGTACTACTGAGCATTAACATGTGTTTCATGGAGAGGAAGATATGATGACCAGTTGCCTAGAAGTATTGTAATGGTGCAAAAAGTCAAAGTTCAGAGGCATGTTGTCATCGAAATGGTATATGTTTATACTTCTCTTTAAGGGCGTAGGTTTGATTTTGAGATTGGTGGGGACTGGGGACATCCACAGAAGCGGAGGAATCAGGAAATTAATAGGATAATGTATTAAGGTTTTTAGTCTATATTGACCTTAACAATACGTTAATTCATTAATTCTGTAATGTTACAGGTAACTAATAAAGCCAAGCAGTCAGTTTAACAGAGACTTAACTTTACTCCGTTCATAGTGCAATGCAATAGTGCAATACTGTCTTGTTCCTTGCTTTTTGAAGAAGCCAAACACATGTCTGCATCTTTCATTAATTTCATTAAAAGGATATAGTTCACCCAAAAACGAAAATCATTTAGGCTACTCACTCTCAAGTTGTTTTAAACCAGTTTCTTTCTTCTGCTGAACACAAAAGAAGATATTTTGAAGAATGTCGATAACCAAACAGTTGATTGTAGCCATTGACTTCCATTGTAGGAAAAAAAAAATACTATGGAAGTCAATGGCTACCATCAACTGTTTGGTTATCGACATTCTTCAAAATATCTTCTTTTGTCTTCAGCAGAAGAAAGAATCTGGTTTGAAACAACTTGGTAGTGAGTGATGACAATTTTCATTTTTAAATAAGTGAACTTATCCCTTTAACAGAAATTAACTGTTGCATATATGTTTTGCATCAAAACTGTCAAGTTTGTCCTGTTGGACACGACAGACAGCAATACTGTCAAGTGTCACTTGTGACCATTGCTCAGAGACATGTTTTCAGCGTCCTAAGTGCACTGAAACTTCTTTCAGTCCAGCTGATGAGACTGGGATGACAAGGGTTCAACTTGATCAAACAGGCCTCTCATTTCAACAGACCAAGCAATGTTATTTTCATGTTTTATGGGGACTTTCCATATAGACATAATGATTTGTATACTGTACAAACTGTGTATAACCCCCTACACTAACCCTATCACAGATAACTTTCTGCATTTTCAAAAAACATCACTTAGTCTGATTTATAAGCCGTTTTCAAAAACAAAAAAAAATTCCCGACAAGGATTTCGGCTATGCCATCTTTGTGTGGACATTTTGATCCTATAATGTAGGGTTACACACACACACACACACACACACACACACACACACACACACACACACACACACACACACACACACACACACTCTCTCTCTCTCTCTCTAACACACACATACACATACACACTCTCGCTCTCTCTCTCGCGCTCTCTCTCTCTCTCTCTCTCACACACACACACACACACGCACTCTCTCTCTTTCTCTCTGTCTCACACTCCAATAGTATCCAGCTGCAGACCCGCAGCACCACCAGTTTCAGAACCCCAGCGCCAGAACCGGAAGTAAGGGGCGGAGCTTACGTTCTAACACCAGCGCCAGGACCGGAAGTGAGGGGCGGAGCTTACGTTCTAAACCGAGTAACGCCACCTAACGTTTTGGAGCGTAATTTGCTTAGACACGAAACGTCATTATTACACACGAAATGTCATACTTTATACCTATTATAATGATACATTAAGGTATAGTACAATAAGCATTTAAAACATTGATTTTGTGTAATATAATTCTATATAGTTATCCGTTTTATTGTATTATGAGAGTTACTTCCTGATCGTGAAAATAATGCTTGAAACTTATGGTCATTTTATATAAAATATACTTTATTTCACAAGAACATGTGCAGCATGCATTTTTCTTTATGTAAAATAATGTCAAAAATCTAAAAAGAGAGAGAAAATCCGGCATTGTTTTAAAAGAAACCATAAAAATGTACCGTACTTCAAATAATAGCCGAGTCCCAAATAGACGATTGTCTCTTTACACGCCTGGTGTGGCTGCAGGTCTGGGTAAGTCCGGTCTCAAATAGAGGTCGGGTCTGTTGTTTAGTTTCAGGTTGTATTAAATCTTCTAAAACCCGTCAGATCGTTGCTTTTTGGCGGAATAGAATGACTGCTGCGCATGACAGGGCGCTTAACGAGCAGAGAGAGAGAGAGAGCCCCGGCCGCGCGCGCGCACTCTCACGTCTTCAAACAACACGAGCACTGTCTTGCTCTTTATTTGTCACATACCAGTTATAGTTCATACAACGAGCAGTGACTCACTGTGTAATAAAAACATACCCTAAATATTATTTAAAAGGTGCAACAATTTTTAATATTTTTAAATACTTGCAAAAATAACCATGCTTGTGTCATTGTAAATAATTCCGCCCCTCCCTCACTTCCGGTTCTGGCGCTGGGGTTCTGGCACTGGGGTTCTGAAACTGGTGGTGCTGCGGGTCTGCAGCTGGATATATCTCTCACACTCTCTCTCTCTCTCACACACACACACACACACACACACACTCTCACACACATAACGTTACTCTTGATTATGTCTGCCACTTATCCCGCGATTGTCTTACAGTAAATTGTAAAAACGGCTGTCCCCAAATCAATAACGCGATTTGCCCCGTATTCTTGAGCAGAGAACTATTTATTTCTCCCTCACTTACCGCATCTAGGTTTCTTAATTCCTTCGGATGAGTTTTGCCGCTTCGCACAACCAAATGTAACTACAGCCTCTCACAAGTTAGAAAGAAAACACAAAGCCAATCAGTTTAGCGATGTTCAGGAGGCGGGACTCAGATCTATTAAACGTTTGTGTAATTGGACATTTTTTGAACGATGACCAGCCGGAATGAAAACAAGCCGAAATTAAATGGGAGTAACGAGGCTATTTTTAAAATGTAAGGAGTAGAAAGTACAGATAATTGCGTGAAAATGTAAGTAAAAAGTCGGCTGAAAAATAATTACTCAAGTAAAGTATAGATACCCAAAATTTCTACTTAAGTAAGGTAACGAAGTATTGTACTTCGTTACTTGACACCTCTGAACATTTGTTGTTTCTTAAACCTTTTCTTACAAAACCCATAGCCCAATCAGTACAGACATAGTCTCTAAGTCTTAATAATTCACAAGATTAAACAAGTTCTCAAATTCATACGATGCTCGTACATATTTGTATAGCCTACTCGTACATAATCCTGCAGCTTTTACTCCTACAGCTTTCATTGGCTACTGCCTCAATTCCTGTACATTTATCGCGATTTTGTAAATCAGTTGCGCCCCTTCTTGGAAAGTAGTATTACAAATTGGACCCTGTCTGTTCATGTTCCAATGATACATGATGTCTCTCCACACCCCATAACCTTCCTCTGTTTGCAAGAGTGGAAAAGCTCATCTGACTTGTCACACGACATCAGATACTCGATTATTTTGTCATGATCAGATTAGTTACACTGCTGATAACTGTCCCGTTTGCATGTAAATCGTGTTATTTTTAAACAAATTCATATGATTATTGCTTGCTATTAATGACATACTTTTAATCATGCCCAGATATCAGTAAACGTATTAAATAAATGCATTTACTATTTAATTATCCAACCTCTTTACAGAAAAATATCCCACAGTTATGGATAAACTCACAACATCATCATCAAGTCCTGTTCTGGGCACATTGGGCAACAAGTGTCCTCCAGCATATTCGATCCGTGGTCAAGTTCTCCACATCTTCCCATGGGACACTGACATTCTTCAGGTGTTTGTGAAACATCTGTCTCCATGTCTTCCTTGGTCTTCGGTGTCTCCTGCATCCTCCTGGTGGTGTCCACTTCATTACTGTCTTTAGGCGGTGTTGTTTGGGCATGCGTAGGATGTGTACTTGATGTCTGCCTAATGCCTTTATCAAATAAGCGTCAGTGCTCATCAGGGGTTTTGGTAAAGGACATATTCATTGACATCCATTAGTTCTAGTCATGCAGCGCATTCATGATGCAATAGTCAAATGTATATTTCTGCAAGTGTATATAGCAGATGTTTGTCTGAACAATTGAAGATAGTGAGATTGTTCAGGAAAACCTTTTGAAAACAATCAATATTTATGGAATTCTGTTTGGTGCTGAAAGAGTATTATAGAAATGACACACTTGACAACTGGACATTATTCTGTGAGTTTGTTACCTTTACATTTAGATGGACTTAATGTCCTGCATTTAGCTTCATTAAACAGTTATTACAGTGGTTACTATAGTAAATATCCACCATAACTGCATCTATGGGATCATTATATCACTGCCTGGTTAATGTAAATGTATTATACCCGTGAATGTATTTTAAGCATTTTCTTGCTGACATTTATAATCATTAACTACGTATTTTAAGTTTCCTTTGATTTAGTTTCATTTAATTAAAGTGAAAAACAAGGATATAAAACTAAAGTTGAAAATGTAAAAATGTTTTGCTTAAGTTTCTGCCTATTTGTTCTTTAAAGGGAGGAAGAAACTCATTGAATCTCATTTCTTGGTTTGTAAAAAATATTTTTACTTCATTATAGTTGTGTTTTTTTTAACGTTACTGTATGTGTAACTGTAATAGATTGCCTCTGTATCTGGCTATTTTTGTATATAATTAACGTCTCGGTTACATATGTAACCCTCGTTCCCTGAGTAGGGAACGGAGACGTTACGTCGGATGACGACGAATGGGGTTTCGCTTAGAACACCTATTGACTTTGAGTATTACAAAACGAGCCAATGGCAAAGAAATGCCATGGGTCTGCGGTATTTGCATAGCGTAACTCCGCCCCACCTCGTGGGTATAAAAGGAGGAAGCTGGCAACATGCAGATATGTTTCTTCGCTGAGGAGCCAAGACTGAGCTCAGGCGATCCCCGCGGTACAGCGGAAAGTGGCAGGCAGACGTAACGTCTCCGTTCCCTACTCAGGGAACGAGGGTTACATACGTAACCGAGACGTTCCCTTTCGTTGTCACTCCGAGTTACGTCGTATGACGACGAATGGGGTTACCAGTCTAATCACGCCACAACCCTTCGGCTGTCTTCCAGTGCCCTGCGTAAATCTGAGTTCCTTGTCGTGAGATTGGCACGGACGAAGGACTCCTATCTAGCACAGGAATACCAAGGTACACTGGGGAGCATATCCCATAGTTTAGAGGAAATTATGTTTATCTATGCATTTTGTGATCTCTGATGCCTGTGTGAACATTATATAATTATATATATATACATATATATAACTTCAAATATATAGTTTTTTTAAACAATGGGACCTGCGACTATAAAGTTCCTTAACTAAGCA